>NC_142489.1:39886072-41086072 GCF_049115385.1 Moschus berezovskii | reverse complement strand
CACACACACACAGAAACACACAGAGATCTAACGTTGAGTCAGATACAAAATTCTCTTTCTTTTCTGGTAGGATAACACATGGTTCACACTGAAGGATTAAGTCTTTTTATAAACTATCTCTGTGCCGCTTTTAAAGACCACTGGATGTTTCTTTTAACTTCAACAACAACAATAAGTTACTCCTATATGGAGAGGTAGAGTTTCCTATTCAACGTCGACATTTTGGGTTTCTTTCCTGTTATCTGAAATAAGGATTTCTATATTGTCTTGACTTTAGGTAGTCTGGCCCATTGGGGCAGTTCTATTTCAGTTTTGGAATAATAACTTCTAACTTAACTTTACCCTTCTCTAGAGCAGAAACCACTGCAATGGAAGGCTCTGGAACTGAGAGGAAATGGTAACTTTGAGACACATGTATCAGTTCAGTTCATTTCAGTTGCTCAGTTGTGTCCGACTCTTTGTGACTCTATGAATCGCAGCAGGCCAGTCCTCCATGTCCATCATCAAGTGCTGGAGTTTACTCAAATTCATGTTCATCGAGTCGGTAATGCCATCCATCCATCTCATCCTCTGTTGTTCCTTTCTCCTCCTGCCCACAATCCCTCCCAGCATCAGGGTCTTTTCAAATGAGTTAACACTTCGCATGAGGTGGCCAAAATATTGGAGATTCAGCATCAGCGTCAGTCCTTCTAATGAACACCCAGGACTGATCTCCTTTAGAATGGACTGGGTGGATCTCCTTTCAGTCCAAGGGACTCTCAAGAGTCTTCTCCAGCACCACAGTTCAAAGGCATCAATTGGCACTCACCTTTCTTCACAGTCCAACTCTCAAATCCATACATGACTACTCGAAAAACGATTGCCTTGACTAGATGGACCTTTGCTGGCAAAGTAATGTCTCTGCTTTTTAATATACTATCAAGGGTGGTAATAACTTTCTTTCCAAGGAGTAAACGTCTTTTAGTTTCATGGCTGCAATTACTATCTGCAGTGACTTTGGAACCCCCAAAAATAAAGTTTGACACTGTTTCGCCATCTATTTGCCATGATTGATGGGACCAGATGCCATGATCTTAGTTTTCTGAATGTTGAGCTTCATGCCAACTTTTTCAATCTTTTCTTTCACTTTCATCAAGAGGCCCTTTAGTCCCTCTTCATTTTGTGCCATAAGGGTGGTGTCATCTTCATATTTGACGTTATTGATATTTCTCCTGGCAATCTTAATTCCAGCTTGTGCTTCTTCCAGCCCAGCATCCCTCATGATGTACTCTGCATATAAGATAAATAATCAGGATGACAATATGCATCCTTGACGTACTCCTTTTCATATTTGGAACCAGTCTGTTGTTCCATGTCCAGTTCTAACTGTTGTCTCCTGACCTGTATATAGGTTTCTCAAGAGGTGGGTCAGCTGGTGTGGCATTTCCCTCACTTTCAGAATTTTCCACAGTTTATTGTGATCCACAGTCAAAGGCTTCTGCATAGTCAATAAAGCAGAAATAGATGTTTATCTGGAACTCTCTTGCTTTTTCCATGATCCAGTGGGTGTTGGCAATGTGATCTCTGGTTCCTCTGCCTCTTCTAAAACTAGCTTGAATATCTGGAAGTTCTCAGTTCATGTATAGCTGAAGCCTGGCTTGGAGAATTTTGAGCATGACTTTACTAGCGTGTGAGATGAGTGCAGTTGTGGGGTAGTTTGAACATTCTTTGGCATTCCCTTTCTTTGGGATTGGAATGAAAACTGACCTTTTCCAGTCCTGTGGCCACTGCTGAATTTTCCAAATTTGCTGGCATATTTAGTGCTTCTCTTTCACAGCATCATCTTTCAGGATTTGAAATATCTCAAATGGAATTCCATCACCTCCTCTAGCTTTGTTCATAGTGATGCTTCCTAAAGCCCGCTTGATTTCGCATTCCAGGATGTCTGGTTCTATGTGACTTATCACACCATCATGATTATCTGGGTCATGAAGATCTTTCTTGTACAGTTCTGTGTATTCTTACCATCTCTTAATATCTTCTGCTTCTGTTAGAATGTGGTCCACTGGGGAAGGAATGGCAACACACTTCAGTATTCTTGCCTTGAGAACCCCATGAACAGTATGAAAATACCCACATATAGCTCTTCCTTATCTAGGAACAGGTTACTTTGTGACTGAAAAAAGGTCAGTCACAGCACTAGAGAGCTACAATAAATCTTCTCCCAAGTGTATGATGCTCCACTTCCTCTCTTTGCAATGATGACATTCCTGCTTTTATGCCGCAAGTAAAAGAGATTAAATATTTCATTTTATTTCACAATTCTTTCCATTCCAAGGTGAATCTCCTTCATATTCATTTCTTCCAAACTAATAGAATGTGTCCAAGAATGTATCAGGCAGGTTGAGAATCACTTTTCTGAAGGAGTTCTCAGCTACTCGTTAAGTTTCACAGGCTTTTAACACATTTGCCTATTTCATACTTCAGTAAGACTGATAAGAGTTCATGAGGTGTTCACAGTTGTCTCCATGAGAAGTACTTGTGAAGGTATCTGGATCCTCAGAGGAAGATGGAGATGATGTTAGCAAGATGAGAAATGGACTCCAAAGGGATGTATTTGATGGAGTCAGAAGCCATGGGCTAGACTGACTGATTGCCACAGTAAAACAAAGGGAATGGCCAGTGACGTCATAAGTAATTCTGTCATGAGACTAAGGAAGAAGTTGAAATGTGAGGTTTAGATTTGCAATCAAGCAGGATAACCATGTTTAGGCAATGTATGCGAAGAGGAGAGTGACTTAATGAGAACTAGCTTGGAGATACAGGGAGTTACTGATGTCTATGACAAATAAGTTATTTACAAGGGATGCTGATTTATCATCAGAGTGACTACACATTATGTCATTCAGTTAACTCATGGCCAAAATTCCCATATTCTTTCTTAATTTCCAGTACTCCTTAGAATCTTGGCTTTTCTGTACCTTTGCATTTTATCTGCATTTTCACTTACTGGAGAGCCTCTGGTATGGCTTCATGTAATTTGAGCCGTATTAGTGGCAGAAAATCATTCAGCACAATTGGCACAGTTCAAAAATTGAGAAAAAAGTTATACTACAAACATGTGACTTCAAAGTTAGTGTTAACTTCCTTTTATATAAGTGGACAAATAGTCAAAGTTAGTGTTAACTTCCTTTTATATAAATGGACAAATAGTCAAAGACAAAGTCAGTGAAATCCCATATATGAGGTTATATGATCTCGTAATTGGAATATTACAAGGAAGCTCCCACAAGTCTCTTATTCTTATCCATCAGAGGCAAGATAGAATGCAAACCACAATTACAGAAAAGTAACCAAAATAATCACTTGGATCATGGCCTTGTTCAACTCAATGAAAAGAGAGTTCTGGCAAAGCATGGTCCACTGGACAAAGGGATGGTAAACCATTAAAGTATTCTTGCCTTGAGAACCCCACGAAAAATTAGGACAATGAAAGATGAACTCCCCAGGTCACTAGGTGCTTAACATACTTGGATCTATCGACAGAGGTTTGTAACCTTAAGAGGAAATGATCAAAACTATTCATGAGAATAAGAAAAACCAAAAGGCAAACAGTTATCGGAGAAGACCTTTCAAAAGAGAAACAAAAGACAATGAAGAAGAAGGATATATCCATCTGAATGCAGAGTTCCAAAGAATAGCAGGGAGAGGTAAGAAAGCCTTTCTAAGTGATCAATGCAAAAAAAATAGAGGAAAACAATAGAAGAAGGAACACTAGAGATCTCTACAAGAAATTTAAATGTATGAAGGGAACATTTCATGCAAAATGGGCAAAATAAAGGACAAAACCAGTATGAACATAATGGAAGCAAAGATATTAACAAGAGGTAGCAAGAATACACAGAAGAATTATAGAGAATAAAAAAAAGTCTTAATGACTGAGATAAGCACGACCGTGTGCTCACTCATTTAGAGTCAGACATCCTGGAGAGTGAAGTCAAGTGGGTCTTAGGGTGCATTGGTATGAAAAAGGGTAATGGAATTTCAGAAAAAATTACTTCAAATCCTAAAGATGAGGCTGTGAAAATGCTGCACAAAATATGTCAGCAAATTTGTAAAACTCAGCAGTGACCACAGGAATGGAAAGTCAGTTTTCATTCCTATCTCAAAGAAAGGCCATATCAAAAAACAATTTCACACAGTGGCACAATTGCACTCATCTTACATGCTAGCCAAGTTGTGCTTAAAATTATCCAAACTAGGCTTACACAGAAAGTAAAGCGAGTATTTTGGAGGCTCAGTCCGGATTTAGGAAAGGCAGAGGAAACAGAGAACAATTTGCCACATCCATTGGATCATAGAAAAAGCAAGAGAAGTTCAGAAAAGTATTTAATTCTGCTTCACTGACTATGCTAGACATTTTGACTGTGTGAAACACAGTTTAACACAAATTTACAAAAAAATATATAAATAAATAATAGAAAAAGTTGAATCACTCCCACAAAACTGGAGATAGCCTCTCTGGAAAAGTTTGGTAGTTTCCTTAAAAACTATTGAGTTGGCCAAAGATCTTGTTTGGGTTCTCCTGTACAATGTTATGAAAAACCCAAAAGGGCTTTTTAGCCAACCCAATAAATATGCAACATCTGTTTTGCCCAGCAGTTGCACTTCTGGGCATTTTTCCCAGAGAAGTGAAAGTGTATGTATACACAAAAACCTGTACACAAATACTTAGTTCAGTTCAGTTCAGTCGCCCAGCCGTGTCTGACTCTATGTGACCCCATGGACTGTAGCACTCCAGGTTTCCCTGTTCATCACCATCTCCTGGAGATTGCTCAACCTCATGTCCCTTGAGTAAGTGATGTCATCCAACCATCTCATCCTCTGTTGACACCTTCTCATCCTGCCTTCAATCTTTCCCAGCATCAGTATCTTTTCAAATGAGTCAGTTCTTCGCATCAGGTGGTCAAAGTATTGGAGTTTCATCTTCAGCATCAGTCCTTCCAGTGAATATCCAGTACTTATTTCTTTAGGATAGACTGATTGGATATCCTTGCTATCGAAGGCAATTCTAATGGTTTTCATCATTACATCATTGTCCCCACCATCACAGTAACTCTATTTAAAAAGTACAAAGCACATTAAATGCCTTGGAGCTCCACACTTAGCGTGGCTTAGGGTTCTAGGATGTGCTACTATGGCCTTCTGCTTCAATGCATCCAATCTTATTTTTATTTTTTTAAATTAATTAATTTATTTATTTTGGAGTCTACTTACTTTACAATATTGCATTGGTTTTGCCATATATTGACATGAATCCGCCATGGGTATACATTTGTTCCCCATCCTGAACCCTTCTCCCACCTCCCTCCCCATCCCATCCCTCTGGGTCACCCCAGTGCACCAGCCCCAAGCACCCTGTATCATTCATCGAACCTGGACTACAGATTCATTTCATATATGATAATATACATATTTCAATGCCATTCTCCCAAACCATCCCACCCTCGCCCTCTCCCACAAGGTCCAAAAGACTGTTCTATACATCTGTGTCTCTTTTGCTGTCTCACATACATGGTTATTGTTACCATCTTCCTAAATCCCGTATATATACATTAGTATACTGCACTGGTGTTTTTCTTTCTGGATTTCTTCACTCTGTATAATAGTCTCCTGTTTCATCCACCTCATTAAAACTGATTAGTTGGTTTAAAATTTATGCACTTTTAAGAATGTTTTATATCTCGAAGTGTCCTGACTAATCCCACTCCAGGACAAAACCTAAATCACGCACAAAAGGGAAAACAGAAACCCTTCTGGCCTTACTCTTTACCCCCAGAAACATTCAACACGAGTAAAAAATGGAATAATGATATCTACAAAGTTCTTTTCTGGGAGAGAACATGGGAATCCATTAGTATCCAGTCAATATTCTCGTCAGACTTCTCACAGACTAAGGAGGTCTGGGTGATCACTGACCTAGAGCCACACATCTTGGAATGTGAAGTCAAGTGGGCCTTAGAAAGCATCGCTAGGAACAAAGCTAGTGGTGGTGATGGAATCCAAGTTGAGCTATTTCAAATCTTCAAAGATGATGCTGTGAAAGTGCTGCACTCAATATGCCAGCAAATTTGGAAAACTCAGCAGTGGCCACAGGACTGGAAGAGGTCAGTCTTCATTCCAATCCCAAAGAAAGGCAATGCCAAAGAATGCTCAAACTACCGCACAATTGCACTCATCTCACACGCTAGTAAAATCATGCTCAAAATTCTCCAAGCCAGGCTTCAGAAATATGTGAACCATGAACTCCCAGATGTTCAAGCAGGTTTTAGAAAAGGCAGAGGCACCAGAGATCAAATTGCCAACATCCGCTGGATCTTGGAAAAAGCAAGAGAGTTCCAGAAAACCATCTATTTTTGCTTCATTGACTGTGCCAAATCCTTTGACTGTGTGGATCACAATAAACTGTGGAAAATTCTGAAAGAGATGGGAATACCAGACCACCTGACCTGTCTCTTGAGAATCCTGTATGCAGGTCAGGAAGCAACAGTTAGAACTGGACATGGAACAACAAAATGGTTCCAAATAGGAAAAGGTGTACGTCAAGGCTGTATATTGTCACCTTGCTTATTTAACTTATATGCAGAGTACATCATGAGGAACGCTGGGCTGGAAGAAGGACAAGCTGGAATCAAGATTGCTGGGAGAAGTATCAATAACCTCAGATATGCAGATAACACTACCCTTATGGCAGAGAGTGAAGAGGAACTAAAAAGCCTCTTGATGAAAATAAAAGAGGAGAGTGAAAATATTGGCTTGAAGCTCAACATTCAGAAAACAAAGATCATGGCATCTGGTCCCATCACTTCATGGGAAATAGATGGAAAAACAGTGGAAACAGTGTCAGACTTTATTTTTT
Organism: Moschus berezovskii; assembly: GCF_049115385.1. Taxonomy (NCBI): domain Eukaryota; kingdom Metazoa; phylum Chordata; class Mammalia; order Artiodactyla; family Moschidae; genus Moschus; species Moschus berezovskii. The sequence goes on along the minus strand of NC_142489.1, from coordinate 41,079,174 downwards.
TGGGCTCCAAAATCACTGCAGATGCTGATTGCAGCCATGAAATTAAAAGACGCTTACTCCTTGGAAGGAAAGTTATGATCAACCTTGATAATATATTAAAATGCAAAGACATTACTTTGCCAACAAAGGTCCGTCTAGTCAAGGCTATGGTTTTTCCCGTAGTCATGTATGGATGTGAGAGTTGGACTGTGAAGAAAGCTGATCCTCAAAGAATTGATGCTTTTGAACTGTGGTGTTGGAGAAGACTCTTGAGAGTCCCTTGTACCGCAAGGAGATCCAACCAGTCCATCCTAGGGGAGATCGATCCTGGGTGTTCATTGGAGGGACTGATGCTAAAGCTGAAACTGCAATACTTTGGCCACCTCATGCGACGAGTTGACTCACTGGAAAAGACTCTAATGCTGGGAAAGGTTGGGGCTGGGAGAAGAAGGGGACGACGGAGAATGAGATGGCTGGATGGCATCACCGACTCTGTGGACATGAGTTTGAGTGAACTCCGGGAGTTGGTGATGGACAGGGAGGCCTGGCGTGCTGTGATTCATGGGGTCGCGGAGAGTCGGACACGACTGAGCGACTGAACTGAACTGAACTGAAGGAGGTCTGGGAAGAGAGAACCAGCCCCACAAGGCCCCTGTAAAACAAAGCAAAGAAGGAAAAGGATATACTGTAATGAAACCCAGCCAAGCCATAAATGAATCAAAATGAAGAATGAAATGAGGAAATTGTAACAAAAAGTGGCAGTGAGCATGATATCCACTCAATTACAGACTGAAGAAATCAAGCAACTGGGAGATGCATAGGTGTAACATAGCTATATATATGAAAGTTCAGAAAAGTAATATTACAAGCAGCATAATCAGGAGACTAGGGCAGAAGGGACAAAGACCATGACAAAGATAATTATATCTTTCATTACAAAGAGAGTGTATTGCCTTAATGGAAGCTTATAATAAAATATACTTCTCAATGATTTCCAAAAAAAAAAATATGAAACACAACAAATTATGGAAAATTCTTAAGGAGACAGCAATACCAGACCACCTTTTCTGTCTGCTGAGATATCTTTATGCAGATCAAGAAACAACAGTTACAACAAGAAGTGGAACAATGGATTGGTTCCTTACTGGGGGACAAAAGTAGTTCAAGCAGTATATTTTCACCTTGCTTATTTAACACATATGCTGAGTATATCTTGTGAAATGCCAAACTGGATGTAGCACAACCTGGAATCAATGTGGCCAGGAGAAATATCAATAACCTCAGTGGTGCAAAGATGGTGCAAATGACGCCACCTTTAGGTCAGAAGGTGAAGAGGAACAAAATAGCCTATAGATGAAAAAGAAAGAGGAGAATGAAAAAGCTGGCTTAAAACTCAACTTTCAAGAAGTGAAGATCTTGGCATTCCGTCCCATCACTTCATGGCAAATAGATGCAGAAACAGTGGAAACAGTGACAGACTTTGTTTCCTTGGGCTCCAAAATCACTGCAGATGCTGACTGCAGCCAAGAAATTAAGATAGTTGCTTCTTAAAAGAAAAGCTATGACCAAAGTAGACAGCACATTAAAAAGCAGAAACATTATTTTACCAACAAAATATGTCTAGCCAAAGCTCTGGGTTTTTCCATAGTCATGAATGGATGTGAGATTTGAACCATAAAGAAAACTAAGCACTGAATAATTGATGCTTTTGAATTGTGGCATTGGAGATGACTCTTTAGAATTACATGGATTGCAAGGAGATCAATTCAGTCAATTGTAAAGGAAATCAGTCCTGAATATTCATTGGAAAGACGGAAGATGAGGCTGAAACTCCAACACTTTGGCCACCCAACACGAAGAATTCACTCACTGGAAAAGACCATGTGCTGGGAAAAGCTGAAGGCAGGAGAAGAGGATGACAGAGGATAAGATGGTTGGACGGCATCACTGGCTTAATGGACATGAGTTTGATTTAGCTCCAGGAGCTGGTGATGGATGGAAATCCTGGAGTGTGGCAATCCATGGGATCACAAATAGTCTAATATTACTGAGAGACTGAACTGAATTAAAATATGCTCAAGAAAACAGTTGATATATAGGTGAGTCCTGGCTGCATCTCTATGAAGTGTGCTAAGAGTTGGAACAAGTCTGATAGAGAAAGTCTCACACAAGTCCTACCACCACCCCCACCCCCCATTTTCAATATCTCCTGATTTCTAAGCAGTAGCACTGCATTTCTTCTAGTCTAGTATGCTGAGGCATTAAAAATGTAAATGTTCATTGAAGCCAGAGACCACATTAATTTACTAAATACTGAAGCATGTCCCCAAGTCGTCTAGGCAAGTCTGGAGTGGAACCCACAAACTCAAAAGGTCAAATCCTAGCTTTGAAATCTCCCCTTTATTCTCCTCTCCAACTCCCTCCATTGGATCACCAACCTGGAGTATTCTCTGTCCCTTGCTCTGGAAAGGTTCTTTATTCTTGCAGTTTTCATTGTCTTCCAAGGGTGCCTGCCAATTGTCCATATTTTGAACTGTCTGTTCATTGAATGAAACATTTAAGGAATGGAAATTAGAGGCTGCACACATACCTGAACTGAAACTTCTTGATTAAGTTCTATAGAGGGAACCTTCACTTGTGGCTAAGTTGAACGCTATTAGCTATCTAAATCCCATTGACTGGCTCATCTGGTAGATGGATATTTTTTTTACTTTGAAACTGACACTAAAAAATTTTATATGACTTTATGTATACGTCTTCACCACAATATCCTATACCTGGTATTGTTACTTACAAATATCCTCAGTTGAGCATGCCATGGGCTTGATGTGTTTTAGGGTTGGCTAAGCTAAAAAGTTGAGAAATCTTGTTGGAACAGCTTCTTAAGTTGGTAGAGTACTTAAATTCTGCACTCTATAAATCCTGGGGACATGCTCATTGTGTGGCTGCGGGTGTTACAAGTGAGCTTGCCTGGAATTGTGGTTTTGCTGTTCATAACAACCCTTGTTGGGGTTGAGAGCTGTGTACACCTCCAGGGGTTGGAACTCTTCAGCTTGTACTAGAATGTATTTTTTTTTTAATTTCTATTTTCCAGATGTGTAGTTTGCAAACTAGAACTGTGGTCTCTTGGGGTTCTCAAGAAGACTGGTGATAAGAAGGTGGCCATAGACTACAAATTCTGCCATGGAGAAGCTGCCACAAACACACCTGGCAAACTGTCTGGGGAAAAGTCCTAGGTCGCTCCAATGGTTTGTGGTGGATTGTGGTTCTCTGAGCTGCCCCATGGCTGCCATAGCCTAGTGTCCTAGTGCCTTGCAGAAGTTTAGGGAAGCATGGCTGACGTGACATAACTTTGTGATTTTTCTAAAGCCATAGGCAGCAATGCTTTGGTCACTACCATTTGCCTACTGGGATTTAAAAATATTTGTATTGGAAGGATAAATGGAGAGGCTTGAACTTTTTCTCACGAGGTCAGTCTGCCTTCCTACATACTTATTTTCTGCTACCACTTCCTGTAAATTATGCTCATTCTGTTATTTCCCAGGTCATCTTAACCCATGAAATAAAAATAAGTGCTAGCCCAGCCAAATCTCTAAAGAAACAGTGAAAATTCAGAGGGAGCATTAGGAACCTGTGAGGATGATCAGTTAATTGGTGGGAGAGTTATCTGGCAGTTTCAGATATGTAGTTTGCATAAGTAAGAAAAGGAGGCCTCTTTGGAATTGAGAGCTTCTTTTCCAGAGGAAGTTTTCAAGAGGAAGTGGGAGTATAGTTTTACTAGGTTTACCATAACAAAGTGCTCCATACTAGATAGATTCAATAAATGCTTTCTCAAACTTTTGGGGATCAAGTCAAGAAACAAAAGATCAGATGATTTGAGTCTTCTGAGTCCTCTTTTGGATTGTGACTGGAGAATTTATGACTTTGTCTTCACATAGAAATGTCTCTGTATTGTCTGTGACCAATCCCATTTCCCTAAAAGGTACCAGTCCTATCAACCCAACTACCCATTCAGAAGCCCTATTTCCAAACAGTGAAAATCAAAGATATAATTTACTCACAGTAGGATTAAATAAAAGAACAGAGAATTAGAGCCTCAACCTACACATTTTGGAAGAACACAATTTATTCCATTAAATTGATTTTCTCCTTTCCACTTGGTACTGTATATGCATGTATGTATATGCATCCATTTCTTAGAGCTCTCCCCACTATCCTGGTTAATGGAGACACTAACCACATCTCCCCAACCCAGAAAGCAACTGCTTAAGAAAAATGTGTTATACAATTATAATATAGATGAAAGCAACATTCAGAATTTCTTACTAGTTTAGAAATCGTCTGCATAAAGACATAGGGAAGGAAAATATTTCTATTTTTGAATAAGTATTTAACCATAATGTGATGTACATGATAAGCAAATTACTGAAAGATTGAAAAATACAGAACATATATATGAATCTTAGCAAATCGGTTCATTACAAAATTTTCAGTCATAAGTAGTCCTCAAATAAGACCTGATGACATTTGTCACAGTTTGCCCTAATTTCAAGTTGTAATCGGGATATCTATAAGTTTTCACTAATTTTCTTTATATAGAAGAAAGTTAAACTTCTCACACTTTTACGATAGTATGTGGTTTTAGAATGAGGCATTCTCTCCATCTATTACCCTCGGCAGACTTAAGAGATAAGTTGTTAGTGTTACCAAATATTGACTGTACCCAGCATAGTTAGGCCAAGCAATTTCAAAACATTGGAGTTTAAAGCAATGATGTTCTTGTTTCAAAGCCATGCAAGGAGACAGGTTGCTTTTGCCTTTAACAATCAGAAACTCTTCAAAACTTTCAGAAAAGCCCACTTCTAGGAAAGAAAAGGGGCATGTGATTAGCTGTTGCAAACTTCCTGCTGTCAGATCTTGTTCTTGAGGTAAGGTCATCATGGTCAGGTCACTGTGTTCTTTTTAACCTCTCTGGAAACAATTATTACCTATTCTGAAATGAGAGGTCCCAAGTGAGCGACTGAACTGAACTGAACTGAAGATTGACTTTTAATGTTAAGGTCCTGTTTAGGAGGAAGGGATCCCAGTACAGGTTGTTTATCCTCTCTGTGAGCATTTGTCCAGCACACAGTCTTGGTCCTCTTACCAGTGCCCAGTCTCAGGTGAGGTGGCAGCTCTACGTTTTCTGTCTCCTCCTCTTACCAAAGTCCCAAAACCCTGCCCAGCCATCTTCAATGAGGGAGCTAGTTGCTCAGCATGCAGCTGTCCCTCAGTCTCCTCTACCCAAATGGGGGACTGCATCCTATAGACAAGGACTCATGCGAATTGGCACAACCATTATGTCATGAATGTGGGGAATGGGACATTTTGGCTATTACTTTGAAATCTAGGCCAGGCCAGTTAGTAGCTCTAGCAAGGGCTCTGAGCTTCTGCAAGACACAGCCTTTAGTCTGTCCCAAAGTTCTGCAGCTCACTACCCAGCCCAAGGCCAGAGGGCCTTGAGGGCCCTGTGGAAAGTCTGCAATCTATGTTTCATTACATTCTGCTCAGAGACTGACTGTTGGTGGAATTGGACTTCGAACTTCACTAATGGTCTTGAGCTAATTACTGCAGTCCCATTGTCCACTCTGCCTCTATAACAGTATCTTCCATTATGAGCTTATTAAACCTATGTCTTGAATTCGGTAACTTGGACCATCATGGTCCATTTTCATTAGTCTGATAACCACATTCTTCTCTCTCTATATATATAACTCAGGTATTTTAACTTAACAATGTCATCTGTTGCAAAAGATTTTTTCTTCCTCTAACTGAAATATTTTACTTAACATAATACTTTGGCCACCTCATGCGACGAGTTGACTCATTGGAAAAGACTCTGATGCTGGGAGGGATTGCAGGCAGGAGGACAAGGGGACGACAGAGAATGAGATGGCTGGATGGCATCACAGACTCGTTGGACATGAGTTTGTGTGAACTCCAGGAGTTGGTGATGGACAGGGAAGCCTGGCGTGCTGTGATTCATGGGGTCGCGGAGAGTCGGACACGACTGAGTGACTGAACTGAACTGAACTGAACTGAACTGAACTGAACATCCCATCACTTTTAGGTTTACCTCCAGTTGAGCTCACCTCAGAATTTTGAGTAGAGTCCCTTGTTCCTTTTCTGTTTTTTGCTTTTTTATTTTTTTTTTCTAATGTAATTTGCTTTAAATTGGAGGATACTTACTATAAACTATTGTGATGGTTTCTGCCATACAGCTGGTTTAATGAGCCATAGGTATACATGCGTGCCACTCATCCTCAAAAAGCCTCTCCTATGGCCTTTCCTATCCTATTCTGGGCTGTTTTATAGCACTGGCTTTGGGTGCCTTGCTTCATGCATATGAAAACCTAAATGATGATTTTCCTCCATGAAATATGTAATGTAATTTTCTATATTTCACATGAGAAAATATGGGTGCAGATTTTTCTACATGAAATAAGAAACCTGTATTCATGTTTGAAAATCTATTTATTTTTCTTTTTTAATTTTATATTATTATTTTTACTGGAGGCTAATTATTTTACAATATTATATTGGTTGGCTTTCCCATACATTGACGTGAATCCACCCCGGGTGTACCTGAGTTCCCCCTCCTGAATCCCCCTCCCACCTCCCTCCTCTCCTTATCCTCCCTCTGGGCCATCGCCACATACCAGCCCCGAGCATCCTGTAACATGCATCGACCCTGAACTGGCGATTCGTTTGACATATGATAATATACATATTTCAATGTCATTCTCCCAAACCATCCAACCCTCACCCTCTCCCACAGAGTCCCAAAGACTCTTCTATACACAGTCTAGACACACATTTTGCTGTCTCGTATACAGGGTTATCATTTGCAGCTTTCTAAATTCCATATATATGCGTTAGTACATTGCATTGGTGTTTTTCTTTCTGGCTTACTTCACTCTGTATAATAGGCTCTAGTTTCATCCACCTCATTAGAACTGGTTTAAATGCATTATTTTTAATGGCTGAGTAACACTCCATTGTGTATATGTACCAAAGCTTTCTTATCCATTCGTCTGCAGATGGACATCTAGGTCCTGGCTTCCATGTCCTGGCTATTGTAAACAGTGCTGCAATGAACATTGGAGTACAAGTGTCTCTTTCAATTCTGGTTTCTTCGGTGTGTAGGCCCAGGAATGAGATTGTTGGATCATATGGCAGTTCTATTTCCAGTTTTTTGAGGAATCTCCACACTCTTCTCCACAGTGGTTGTACTAGTTTGCATTCCCACCAACAGTGTAAGAAGGTTCCCTTTTCTCCACACTGTCTCCAGAATTTATTGCTTGAAGATGTTTGGATAACAGCCTTTCTGACTGGCATGAAATGGTACCTCATTGTGGTTTTGATTTGCATTTCTCTGATTATGAGTGATTTTGAGCATCTTTTCATGTGTTTGTTAGCCGTCTATATGTCTTCTTTGGAGAAATGTCTGTTTAGTCCTTTGGCCCATTTTTTTTGATTGGGTAGTTTATTTTTTCTGGAATTGAGCTGCAGGAGCTGCTTGTATATTTTGGAGATCAATTCTTTATCAGTTGCTTCATTTGCTATTATTCTCTCCCATTCTGAAGGCTGTCTTTTCATATAGTTAACTTTGTTGTGTAGAAGCTTTTAGTTTTAATTAGGTCCTAATTGCTTATTTTTGCTTTTATTTCCAATATTCTGTGAGGTGGGTCATGGAGGATCCTGCTGTGATTTATGTCAGGGAGTGTTTTGCCTATGTTCTCCTCTAGGAGTTTTATAGTTTCTGGTCTTACATTTAGATCTTTAATCCATTTTGAGCTTATTTTTGTGTATGTTGTTAGGGAGTTTTCTAGTTTCATTTTTTTACAAGTGGTTGACCAGTTTTCCCAGCATCACTGTTAAAGAGACTGTATTTACTCTATTGAATATTCTTGCCTCCCTTGTCAAAGATAATGTGCCCATAGGTGCGTGGATTTACCTCTGGGCTTTCTATTTTGTTCCATGATTGATATTTCTGTCTTCATTTCAGTATGATACTCTCTTGATGACTGTTGCTTTGTGGTAGAGCCTTAAGTTGGGCTGGTTGATTCACCCAGTTCCATTCTTCTTCCTAAAGACTGCTTCGGCTATTCGAGGTTTTTTGTCTTTCCATTCAAATTGTGAGATTATTTGTTCTATCTCTGTGAAAAACACCGTTGGTAGCTTGATAGGGATTGCATTGAACTTATAAATTACTTTGGGTAATAGATTCATTTTCACAATATTTATTCTTCCAATCCATGAGCACGGTATATTTCTCCATCTATTAGTGTCCTCTCTTATTTCTTTCATCAGTGTTTTATAGTTTTCTATGTAGAAGCCTTTTCTTTCTTTAGGTAGATATATTCCTAAGTATTTTATTCTTTTCATTGCAACGATGAATGGAATTGTTTCCTTAATTGCTCTATTTTCTCATTATTAGTGTATAGGAATTCAAGGGATTTTTCTGTGTTGATTTTATATCCTGCAACTTTACTATATTCACTGATTAAGTCTAGTAATTTTCTGGTAGAGTCTTTAGGGTTCTCTGTGTAGTGGATCATGTCATCTGCAAACAGTGAGAGTTTTACTTCTTCTTTTCCAATTTGGATTCCTTTTATATCTTCTTATGCTCTGATTGCTGTGGCCTAAACTTTCAAATCTATGTTGAATAGTAGTGGTGACAGTGGACACCCTTGTCTTGTTCCTGACTTCAGGGGAAACGCTTTCAATGTTTCACCATTGAGGATAATGTTTGCTGTGGTTTTGTCATATATATAGCTTTTATTATGTTGAGGAATGTTCCTTCTATTCTCATCTTCTGGGTTTTTTTATTATTAATGGATGTTGAATTTTGTCAAAGGCTTTCTCTGCATCTATTGAGATATCATATGGTTTTTATTTTTCATTTTGTTAATGTGGTGTACTACATTGATTGATTTGCGGATATTGAAGAATCCTTGCATCACTGGGATAAAGCCCACTTGGTCATGATGTATGATCTTTTGCATGTGCTGTTGGATTCTGACTGCTAGTATTTTGTTAAGGATTTTTGCATCTATATTCAACAGTGATATTGGCCTGTAGTTCTCTTTTTTTGTGGCATCTTTGTCAAGTTTTGTTATTAGGGTGATAGTGGCCTCATAGAATGAGTTTGGAAGTTTACCTTCCTCTGCAATTTTCTGGAAGAGGTTGAGTAGGATAGACCTTAGCTCTTCTCTAAATTTTTGGTAGAATTCAGCTGAGAAGCTGTCTGGATCTGTGCTTTTGTTTGTTGGAAGATTTCTGATTACAGTTTCAATTTCCGTGCTTGTGATGGGTCTGTTAAGATTTTCTATTTCTTCCTGTTTTGGAAAGTTGTACTTTTCTAAGAATTTGTCCATTTCTTCCAAGTTTTCCATTTTATTGGCATGTAATTGCTGATAGTAGTCTCTTATGATCCTTTATATTTCTGTGTTATCTGTTTTGATCTCTCCCTTTTCATTTCTAATTTTATTGATTTGGTTGTTTTCCCTTTGCTTCTTAATGAGTCTGGCTAGTGCTTTGTCAATTTTATTTACCCTCTCAAAGAAGCAGTTTTGGCTTTGTTGATTTTTGCTATGGTCTCATTTGTTTTTTTGCATTTATTTCTGCCCTAAATTTTAAGATTTCTTCCCTTCTACTAACCCTGGGGTTCTTCATTTATTCCTTTTCTAGATGCTTTAGGTGTAGAGTTAGGCTATTTAGTTGACAGTTTCCTTGTTTCTTGACGTATACCTGTATTGCTATGAACCTTCCCCTTAGCACTGCTTTTACAGTGTCCCAGAGGTTTGGGTTGTTGTGTTTTCATTTTCATTCATTTCTGTGCATATTTCGATTTCTGTTTTTATTTCTTCTATGATTTGTTCATTATTCAGCAGCATTTTGTTCTGCCTCCATATGTTGGCATTTTTAATAGTTTTTCTCCTGTAATTTAGATCTAATCTTACTACAGTGTGGTCATAAAAGATGCTTGGAATGATTTCCATTTTTTAAAATTTACCAAGGCTAGATTTATAGCCCAGGATGTGATCTATCCTGGAAAAGTTTCCATGTGTGCTTGAGAAAAAGCTGAAATTCATTATTTTGGGGTGAAACTTCCTAGAGACATGAATTAGGTATATCTGGTCTATTGTATCACTTAAAGTTTGTGTTTTCTTGTTAATTTTCTGTTTAGTTGATCTATCCATAGGTGTGAGTGGGGTACTAAATCCTCCCACTATTTATAGCCTTGTTGTTAATGTCCCCTTTCATACTTGTTAGTAATTGTCTTACATATTGCAGTGCTTCTATGTTGCTGCTACTGCTGCTGCTGCTGGTGCTGCTAAGTCACTTCAGTCGTGTCCGACTCTGTGTGACCCCATAGACGGAAGCCCACCAGGCTCCCCTGTCCCCAAGATTCTCCCGGCAAGAACACTGGAGGGGGTTGCCATTTCCTTCTCCAATGTGTGAAAGTGAAAAGTGAAAGTGAAGTCGCTCAGTCGTGTCCGACCCTTTGCGACCCCACGAACTGCAGCCTACCAGGCTCCTCCATCCATGGGATTTTCCAGGCAAGAGTACTGGAGTGGCGTGCCATTGCCTTCTCTGGCTCCTATGTTGGGTGCATAAATATTTAGAATTGTTATATCTTCTTCTTGGATTGATCCTTTGATCATTATGCGGTGTCCTTTTTATCTTTTTTCACAGCCTTTGTTTTGAAGTCTTTTTTATGTGATATGAGTATTGCTACTACCATTTTCTTTTGGTCTCTGTTTGCGTGGAATATCTTTTTCCAGCCCTTCACTTTCTGTATATGTCCCTCATTTTGAGATGGATCTCTTATAGAGAACATATATAGGCATCTTGTTTTCGTGTTCATTCAGCCAGACTTTGTCCTTTGTTTGGGGACATACAACCCACTTACATTTAAGGTAATTATTGATAAATATGATCCCGTTGTCATTCACTTTATTGTTTTGGGTTCCAATTTATACACTTTTTCTGTTTTTCCTGTCTAGGGAATGTCCTTTAGCATTTTTTGGACAGCTGGTTTGGTGATGCTGAATTCTCTTAGCTTTTGCTTGTCTGTAAACCTTTCGATTCCTCCTTCATATTTGAATGAGATCCTTTCTGTGTACAGTAATCTGGGCTGTAGGCTATTTTCTTTCAACACTTTAAGTTTGTCCTGCCATTCCCTCCTGGCCTGAAGAGTTTCTATTGAAAGATCAGGTGTTACTCTTATGGGGATCCCCTTGTGTGTTATTTGTTGCTTTCCCTTGCTGTTTTTAATATTTGTTCTTTGTGTTTCATCTTTGTTAATTTGATTAATATGTGTCTTGTGGTATTTCGCCTTAGGTTTATCTTGTTTCGGACTCTCTGGGATTCTTGGCCTTGGGTGATTATTTCCTCCCTCATTTTAGGGAAATTTTCAACTATTTTCTCCTCATGTATTTTCTCGTGGTCTTTCTTCTTGTCTTCTTCTTCTGGGACTCCTATGATTCGGATGTTGTGGTGTTTAACATTGTCCCAGAGGTCTCTGAGATTGTCCTCATTTCTTTTAATTCGTTTTCCTTGTTTCCTTTCTGTTTCATTTATTTCTACCTTTCTATCTTCTACCTCACTTATTTTGTCTTCTGCCTCTGTTATTCTACTGTTGGTTCCCTCCAGAGTGTTTTTGATCTCATCTATTGCATTATTCATTATATATTGACTCTTTTTTATTTCTTGTAGATCCTTATTAAACCTTTCTTGCAACTTATCAATTTTTGTATCCAGGTTATTTATCTGTAACTCCAATTTGTTTTCAAGATTTTGGATCTTTTTCACTATAATTTTTTGGAATTCTTTATCTCAGGTACGTTCCCTATCTCTTCCTTTTTTGTTTGGGTTGGTGGGCATTTATCCTGTTCCTTTATTTGCTGGGTATTTCTCTGTCACTTCATCTTGCTTTTATTGCTGTGTTTCGGGTAGCCTTCCTGTCTTTTGGCAGTTGATGGAGTTCTCTTTATTGTGGAGTTTCCTCGCTGTAGGTGGGGTTGGACAGGTGGCTTGTCAAGGTTCCCTGGTTAGGGAAATTTGTGTCAATGTTCTGGTGGGTGGAGCTGGATTTCTTCTCTGGAGTGCAATGAAGTGTGCAGTAATGAGTTATGAGATGTCAGTGGGTTTCAAGTGACCTGGGCAGCCTGTATATTGAAGCTCAGGGCTATTTTCCTGTGTTGCTGGAGAATTTGCATGGTATGTCTTGCTCTGCAACTTGTTGACCCTTGGGTGGTGCTTGGTTTCAGTGGAGGTATGGACGCGTTTGATGAGCTTCTATTGATTAATGTTCCCTGGAGTCAGGAGTTCTCTGGTGTTCTCAGGATTTGGACTTAAGTCTCCTGTCTCTGTTTTTCAGTCTTATTCTTGCAGTAGCCTCTAGACTTCTCCATCTGTCACTTCCAAGGTTGTTCCCTTTGATTTAGCTTCTTGTTTGTTGGTCTCTTCAGTGTCTCATTTCCGCCCTGACACTAGGGGGTGGTGGTGGACACTTTTTAAGGCACACTTGTTTAGTCGTGCTGTGGGGAGGGAGGTATGCTGCAGACAATTATCACTGGTGTCTGTGGGGCTCGCATTGTGTCGGCCACACTGGGTTTGCCCCTGCTCACAGTATGTGTGCTGTTCCAGTCTACACTGCACATGCTCATGGTTGATCTCCGGGAACCGTCCAAGACCGGAGCTGGGTTGCATGCATGTCCCAGGTCTAAGCCGCTACGGTTCAGGTACTCGTGTACTCCACAAAGGGGCAGACATGGTTGGGCCTGCGTTTTGTACCCTTCCCAGGTCTGAGCAGCTCAGGTTACCCAGCCTTTGGCGAGCGTCATCACTGTGACTTATCGCCTTCCCTGTCCCTGCCACTCAGTTTTCTGGGCGTACAAACAGCGCACCTTCTCAGGTGGATGTCGACTGGCCAGAAACCCAAGAAGACCTGGCCAGCAAAGAAGCCTGCCTGCAGTTTGCTGTCAGATGCCTTTCTGGGGCCGCGATTGCCTACTTCCGGCTCTGGCTGCCCTCCCCAGCCTGTCTCAGCGGGGTAGGGGCCATCTGCAGCCGGCTAGCTTTGCTCAGTCCTCTGTTCTGTGAGCGGGTTCGGCAGAGTCTTAGGTTAGGGCTTTTTGCCTTTTCACAGGGTAGCTCTCCCACAGTCTGCTTTGCTATCTCCAGTTAGCTCTCTCAGATTGCCCTCACAGCATTCAGTCCGGGTCCTCAACGCAACCTGGTCCTCCCTGCCCAGCGCCCACTTGCTAATGGCGGATGCTGGTGTCTGCGGTGCTTTTCCACTGGGAGTTACTGTTAGACGCATAATCTGTGGGTTTTTAATTATTTCTTTCTTTTTCCTCCCTGTTATGTTGCCCTCTAAAGTTCCAAGGGTCACCACTAACTCGCCAGTGAGAGTGTTTCCTGGTGTTTGGAAACTTCTCTCTTTTTCATGCCTCTCTTCCTGGGGCGGAGCTCTGTCCCTGACTCTTTTGTCTCTTTTTTTATTTTTTATGTTTTTTCCTACCTCCTTTCGAAGACAATGGGTTGTTTTCTTGGTGCCTGATGTCCTCTGCTGGCATTCAAAAGTTGTTTTGTGGAATTTACTCAGCGTTCAAATGTTTTTTTTATAAATTTGTGGGGGAGAAAGTGGTCTCCAAGTCCTATTCCTCCGCCATCTTCTTCCCTCCTCCTTCACAGACATTTCTATCAAATATTTAGGGAACAGCTAGCATCTAATCCTCTCAAACTCTTCCAGGAAGCTGTGAACAGAGGAACACTCCCAAACTCATTCTAGAAGGGCACCCTGATACCAAAACCATACAAATATCACAAAAAAGAACCATCATAGACCAGCATCACTCATGAATATAAGACACAAAAATCCTCAACAAGATACTAACAATCAGAATCCAACCATGATCAAGTGGGATTCATCAAAGGTATGCATGGGTTCTCCAATGCATGCAAATTAATTAATGTGATACACAATATTAATGAATTGATAATTAAAAAATTCTGATCATCTCCACAGATGCAGAAAAACTGGACAAAATTCAATACCCATTTATGATTGAAAAAGAAAAAGAAACCTCCAGAAAATGGGCATAGAGGAAACAAACCTCAAAAAACTAAGGTCATATAAAACAAACAAAAACAGCAAACATCTTTCTCAACCGTGAAAATCTAAAAGTGTTTTAAAATCAGGAACAAGACAAGTGTGTCCACATTTGCCACAATTGTGTAGCATAGTTTCTGAAGTCCTACACATGGCAATCAGTGAAGAAACAATAAAAGGAATACAAATCGGTAAAGAAGTAAATTTGTCAACCTTCGCAGATGACATGTTACTAAACACAAAATAGAAAACTACTAGAGCTAATCAATGGATTTGGTTAAGTTGCAGGATATAAAATTAATGAACAGAAATCTCTTGCATTCGTGTACACTAACAAAGAAAGATCAGAGAGATAAATTAAGTAAATGACCCCATTTGCCATCACAGCAAAAAGATTAAAATACCTAAGAATAAACCCACCTAAGGAAGCCAAAGACCTGTACTCACAAGAGCATAATGAAAAAAATAAAAAGTGACACAGAAATGGAGAGACATACCATGTTTTTGGATGGGAAGGATCAATAATGGGAAATTACAATACTATCCAAAGCAATTCACAGATTCAGTATAATCCTTATCAAAACATCAATAGCATTTTTCAGAGAATTAGAACAGGAATAGTTTCAATATGTATGGAAACACGGAAAACCACAATTAGTCAAAGCAATCTTGAGAATTAAAAACAGAACTGGAGGAATCAGCCTCCCTGATGTGAGACTACTCTCTAAAACTTCATGGATCAACGTACTATGACACTGGCACAAAAACACAAATATAGAAAAATGGTAGAAGAAGGAAAGCACTATGATATATCTATACACCTATGGTCACCTAATCTATAACAAAGGAGGCTAGAACGCACAGTGGAGAAAAGACAGTCCCTTCAATGAGAGGTGCCAGGAAACTGGACGGCTACATGCCAAAGAATGAAATCAGAACTCCACCTGACATCATCAGTTCAGTTTAGTTGCTCAATCGTGTCCGACACTGCAACTCCATGAACCGCAGCTTGCCAGACCTGCCTGTCCATCACCAACGCCCAGAGTTCACTCAAACTCATGTCCATCGAGTTGGTAATGCTATCCAGCCATCTCATTCTCTGTCGTCCCATTCTCCTCCTGCCCCCAATCCCTCCCAGCATCAGGGTCTTTTCCAATGAATCAACTCTTCACATGAGGTGGCCAAAGTATTGGCGTTTCAGCTTCAGCGTCAGTCCTTCCAATGAACACCTAGGACTTATCTCTTTTCAGTTCAGTTCAGTTCAGTTCAGTCACTCAGTCGTGTCTGACTCTCCGCGACCCCATGAATCATAGCACGCCAGGCCTCCCTGTCCATCACCAACTCCCGGAGTACACTCAAATTCATGTCCACAGAGTCGGTGATGCCATCCAGCCATCTCATTCTCCGTCGTCCCCTTCTCCTCCCGCCCCCAACCTTTCCCAGCATCAGTCTTTTCCAGTGAGTCAACTCGTCGCATGAGGTGGCCAAAGTATTGCAGTTTCAGCTTTAGTATCAGACCCTCCAATGAACATCCAGGATTGATCTCCTTTAGAATGGACTGGTTGGATCTCCTTGCAGTATAAGGGACTCTCAAGAATCTTCTCCAACACGACAGTTCATAAGCAGCAATTCTTCGGCGCTCAGCTTTCTTCACAGTCCAACTCTCACATCCATACATGACCACTGGAAACATCATAGATTTGATAAGATGGACTTTTGTTGGCAAAGTAATATTTCTGCTTTGTAATATGTTATCTAGGTTGGTCATAACTTTCCTTCCTGACATCATACCCAAAAAGAAACTCAAAATGGATCAAAGATCTAATGTAAGACCAGACACTATAAAAAATTGAAAAGAGAAAAACACTTTTTTATAGAAATCACAGATATTTTTAGAGCCGTCTCATAGTGTGAAGAAACTAAAAGCATACAAATGGGGCATCAGTAAACTTCAAAGATTTTACACCAATCAGGAAGTCATAAAGTTAAAACACACCCCTCAGAATGAGAGAATTTATTTGCAAACAAAGAAACAATGATTTCATCTTCAAAATACACAAAGAGCTCATGTAGCTCAATATCATTAAACCAAACAACCTAATCAAAAAATGGGCAAGGGAACACTTGGTGTTCTAGTGGTTCAGGATCCCACTGCCAATGCAGGGCACAAGTCCCTGCTCTGAGAAGTTTCCACTTGCCCGGGGGCAACTAAGCCCGTGAGCCACAGCTACTGAGCTCACACACTGCAACTTCTGAAAGCTACACATCCTCAAGCCCTTGCCCTGCAACCAGAGAAGCCACCCCAATGAGAACTTCTCATACTGCAACTGGAGAACAGCCCCCATTCACCTCAACTAGATAAAAGCCCAAACACAGTAAAGAAGACACAGTGAAGCAAAAATTAATTAAATAAAATTCAAAATAACAAATGGATGGAGGAAATAAATAAACATTTCTCCAAAGAAGACATAAGGTTGGCCACAAGGTACTGAAAAGATCCTTTGTATTCCCAATTATTAGAGAAATGTATATCAAAACTACAACGAGGTATCATGTCACACCAGTCATACCGGTCACCATCAAAAAGTCTACAGATAAAAAATGCTGGAGAGGGTGTGGATAAAAGGGAGCCCTCCTACACTGTTGGTTGTAAAGTAAGCTGATGCAGCCACTGTGGAAAACGGTATGGAAGTTCCTCAGAAAAGTAAACCTAGAATTATCATATGATCCAGAAATTCCATTCCTGGGTATAAACCCGGATGGACCTGTAATCTCAAAAGATACTTGCTGTCTAATGTCCAGAGAAGCACTATTCACAACAGCCAAAACATAAAAACATCCTAAATGTCCATTGACAGAGGAAAGGATAAAGTACATATATAAAACAGAATAGTACATAGTCATAAAAATTGAAATGATGCCATGTGCAGCCACATGGATGGACTGAGAGATTATCATGAACAGTGAAATAAGTCAGACAGTTGAATTGAGTTTAGTCACTCATTTGTGTTTGCAACACTAGGCCGGGCCTCCCTGTCCATCAACAAGTCATGGAGTGTGCCTTGTTTGAACCAGCTTCAATCCCTGGTCAGTGAACTAATCCCACATGTGGCACAGTGTAGCCAAAAAAAGAAAAAATGATTAAATAAATGAATCTGTATATATATATATATACATATATATATATATAATCTGTATATATATATAATCTGTATATATATATATATATAATCTGTATATATATATATATATATAATACATATGTGTGTATAACTGAATCAGTTGACTGTAAAGCAGAAATTAACACAACTTTGTAAGTCAGCTGTACCTCAACTAAAAAATAACATGATTGGGAAAAAATTGGGATATCTCATTGTATGTAAATTTTATATTTCAAAGAAACTGCTATTAACAAATACAGCTCACTACTTAATGGCAGGCTTGCTGAAATACATACAAAGATGCATATTGATGAAGATCGATTAATGGATGGATAGAGGGATGGAGAAATGGATCAGTGCATGACACAGGAAGTATCGTAAAATGATGGGGAGGCACTGGGCTAGAATATGCACTGTGGCAAAAGTAATCATGGTTTTTGCTGACTTTTTCATACTTCGTGCACTGAAAAAATTCTTTCCCCATTATCCACAGACAATATTTGCCATAGTAAAATTAGCATCCCGTTCCCTCTGGCCCAAGGGAGACAGGAGTACTGGGCAGCATCATCGCCCTACTTGTGTTCTCCTCCTCGTCCTTGGCTTTGAGCACAAGCCGGGGATCCCAGAGTCCTCCAATCACAGTACAAGATGTGCCCCCATTATATTCACAGAATTGAATAGCCTATGGCTGACTCATCTGTTTGGAGTCCCAGGTGCAGCCTCACCGTCCTAACTTTATCTTGGCCCATCATAGCGCTACCTGACTTCACTTCAATTTTTCCATTTTTATCTATAACTATATATATTTCACGGTAAAGTTAAAAGCTTATTTCAAAGGGCAAGTGGAAAGGAATACAAGTGAAATCAGAGAGACACACCACATACACACACACACAATCTTTCAACCTATACCTTCTTGCTCCTGGAGTTTTACTAGGTAATTTACATTGCTTAATTTAAGAATAGTTGTCCAGAAGATAAAAATGGAAATTTTATTATTGATAGTAAAATTCCTTCAAGGGTAAATAAACAATAACCAAAGAATTAGAAAATGAAAATTGGGAAATATTTGGAAGACAGCTGACAAAGGGCAACTTACCTAGCTAATGCAGAGTTCAAAAAGACTATGAGGTATCACTTCACGACAGTTGGAAAAGGAATCATCAAAAGTTCTACAAACAATAATTCCTGGAGTGGGTGTGGAGAAAAGGGAACGCACTTGTACTGACAG
Source organism: Moschus berezovskii (assembly GCF_049115385.1). Taxonomy (NCBI): domain Eukaryota; kingdom Metazoa; phylum Chordata; class Mammalia; order Artiodactyla; family Moschidae; genus Moschus; species Moschus berezovskii. Next base: position 41,060,639 of record NC_142489.1, on the reverse strand, counting down.
TAGGCATATAAATTGAAACAGTCACTATGGAGAAAAATATGGCAGCTGTTTAAAAACTAAAACTATAATCATCATATGACCAACACCTGGGCGTTTTCCTGGAGAAAATGTTCATGCACAAAAACACGTGCATCTCAGTGTTTACTGCAGCACAGTTTACTAAACCAAGATATGCAACATTTTTAAATCATAGCAAAAACAGAAAACAAACAAACAAAAAAACTTGAAGCAAACAGTCTCTAAACAGGGGTCAAATTACTAGATATTTGTAAAAGCACAGGGTTAAAGATAAGTAGAGCAAGAATCCTGTATCACAACCAAGTTCTATGTTAATATTCAAATAGCAGAAAACATGATATACTAAAAGAACTAGCACACCTTTTTTTTTTTTTTTTAAATCTCCACATCCTAGAAAAACAGAATTCTGAGAAAATGGTCAGGAGAGATCATGGCTGATTTTTTTCCTTTCTCTATGTTTTTCTGGCAACTTTACGTTTCCTGTTATGAGCATGTATTATTTTTTAATAAAGATGTATAGTATACTTTTCAACACAGAAATAATACATATGGATTTTATAAATTACATTCATAAGCATTCTTCTATTTCTCCAAGGGCAGCAAAAGACCAATGCATATTTATTCATACCCAGTTAACTCTGGAGGGATCCCTGGATTGCAGGAACATGAAACTAGTCAATTCTAAAGGAAATCAGTCCTAAGTATCCCTGAATAATCCAAGTCCAAGGGTAGAGTAGCTCCAGAGGATGGTTCAGTTCAGTTCAGTCACTAAGTCGTGTCCAACTCTTTGAGACACCATGAATCACAGCACGCCAGGCCTCCCTGTCCATCAACAACCCCCGGAGTTCACTCAAACTCATGTCCATAGAGTCGGTGATGCCATCCAGCCAGCTCATCCTCTGCCATCCCCATCTCTTCCTGCCCCCAATCCCTCCCAGCATCAGGGCCTTTTCCATTGAGTCAATTTTTTGCATGAGGTGGCCAGCATTTTGGAGTTTCACCTTTAGCATAAGTCCTTCCAATGAACACCCAGAACTGATCTCTTTTAAGATGGACTGGTTGGACCTCCTTGCAATCCAAGGGACTCTCAAGAGTCTTCGCCAAGACGACAGTTCAAAACCATCAATTCTTCAGCGCTCAGCTTTTTTCACAGTCCAGCTCTCACATCCATACATGATCACTAGAAAAACCATAGCCTTGACTAGACGGACCTTGGTTGGCAAAGTAATGTCTCTGCCTTTCAATATGCTATCTAGGTTGGTCATAAGTTTCCTTCCAAGGAGTAAGCGTCTTTTAATGGCATGGCTGAATCAGCATCTGCAGTGATTTTGGAGCTTAAAAAAATAAAGTCTGACAATGTTTCCACTCTTTCCCCATCTATTTGCCATGAAGTGTTGGGGTCAGATGCAATGATCTTAGTGTACTGAACGTTGAGTTTTTAGCCACCATGTCAGTAGGTGCCCAGAATGCTACTGAGAATCAGTAGAGAACTAACTCCAGCAAGAATGAAGAGATGGATCCAAAGCAAAAACAATGACCAGGTGTGGATGTGAATGTGAGATGAGAGTCATCCTCAGTGATCAATCCAAACAAATAGAGGAAAGCACTAGAATGAGAAAGACTAACGATCTCTTCAAGAAAATGAGAGATTTCAAAGGAACATTTCTTGCCAAGATGAGCACATGGAGAAGAGAAATGGTCTGGACCTAACAGAAGCAGAAAACACTACTAGTGGCCTTTTGGATTTCTGAATTGTGAAATCATGTTGCAGTTTAACTCTTCATATCACTCATAATAAAGCAAATAAGGCATATTTCCTAAGGCATCTTTCTTCACTGAATGGCATTTACCTGTGCAACTTTCCTTTCTGATCATGTGGTTTGTTCGTGTTTTTATTTCTGTGTAAGACACCTGGACATTTTGTAAGACTAGGTATCATTTACAGCCCTTCCAGAAATCACTGCAGATTGTTAATGAAGCCATGAAATCAGGAGACACTTACTTCTTGGAAGGAAAGTTATGACCAAGCTAGACAGCATATAAAAAAGTGGAGGCAATACTTTGCAAACAAACCTCTGTCTCATCAAAGCTATGATTTTTCCTTTTGTCATGTATTGATGTGAGAGTTGGACTATAAAGAAAGCTGAGTGCTGAAGAACTTATGCTTTTGAACTGTGGTGTTGGCGAAGACTCTTGAGAGTCCCTTGGCCTGCAAGGAGATCCAACCAGTTCATCCTAAAGCGATCAGGCCTGAGTTTTCATTGGAAAGACATTGAAGCTGAAACTCCAGTACTTTGGCCCGGCCACCTGATGCGAAGAGCTGACTCATTAGAAAAGACCCTGATGCTGGGAAAGATTGAGGGCAGGAAGAGAAGGGGACGAGAGAAGTTAAGATGGCTGAATGGCATCACTGATTCAATGGACACGAGTTTGGGTAAACTCCTGGAGTTGGTGATGGACAGGAAGGCCTGGCTGCGGTCCATGGGGTCACAAAGAGTCTCACACGACTGAGCAACTGAACCTTGTGAATAATCACGGTCCATCACCCCAAGGTTTCAGGTTGCTGTTCCCAAAAGTGGGCACAAGGTGGGAGCATTTCTTCAGGTTCTCTTGATACTATGGCAACTGCATCTTTAGAAGTATGCGCAATTTCTGGTTGTAAATGAGAGTAGAACGAGCGAGAGAAAGCCCCCAAAAGCTTGTCTCTCCTCAGTTTAATTGTAGTTCATATTTCTTGGTGGACCAAGCTGATGTACAGAATTGCCTTTGTTGTAGTTGCACCAATTTTTGATCCCTTACACCAATACACACTGGCATTCAACAGTGGTTATTTCCTCTGGCCTGCTCTCAGACAGTGTGCAGTACATCACTCCTGCTACGTTGGTCCCTGTGGATTATGTATTTGACAAGTATTTGTGGGGATCCATGAAATTTAGCCTTCTAGTATAAACCTTCCTCTCACCCATCTCCTTTGCTAAGCAACAATATATTCCCAGCACTGGGTGTCCACTTCACTGTGATTAAAGATAAATCCAGAGATCATCAACCTGAGCGAAAGACAGTCAATTCAAGAAACATTATGGAATGAAACGGAGAGGTTGGATACAAAAATGCATAGCAGTACCCACACAAAGGTAATGTGGTCATCCAACCTTGCAAGATGCTTATGGGTAGCAAAGAATCAACCTAAACCTACTTTGAAAAGAGAGGTAGGCAAAACACGTTCGCATAATATGTAGGTGAAAACAAGCACAGCTGAATGCATCTAGTACTCTCAGTGAGACGGAACAGGAATCTTTACATGTCAAACAAATGTATCCTTGTCAATTGACGTAAAAACAGTAGTAATTTTACTTAAAATAAAACCTAACTGTGAGCAGACCCCAACTTTTGTGATATCTTTTGGCTCATTCTACACTAACATGCAACCATGCCTGACAAAAGAAAAAACAAAAACAAAACCCAGGCAGTGGAGGCCATCAAGAAAGAGGAGGGAATAAAGAAACCTGCCAGTGTGGAGGCTTTCTTTCTGTAACCCAAGCCTTAAAACTATCACTGACGCATAACTGATATTCAAAAGGCATCTGGACACAAAAGGACAGTTACCCTTGAATACATCACGCACCCAAAAATAAAGAAAAAAATAACAACACACACACAAAAAACATAATCAGGACACACTCAGGAAGATAACATCAACAGGTAAATACAGCTCAAATGCTTTCAAACAGCAAAATGCCCATGAATCGTCCTCCATAGGGTTTATTATCAGAGATACAAAATTCAAACTGCCAAGAGATATAAACTCAGAGCAATGGAAAAGGCCACCGTGGAAAATGGTCCAGACCAGAAAGGTAGATTTACATTAGTCAGGGTGATCCTTGTCTAGAAGTTGGGGGATATCAGATGGAGAAGCCAGTATAAGAATGACTGTCTACGACGTGCCTTTATAGAAAAAAATAAAAGAGACAGAAAATATGACATGGCCTCTTCCCTCCTAGAACCCCTCAGAAATACACAAATTTTGAAGACCACACGCAAGAGAGCATGCACTGCATCAGGATTCCCAATGCCCAAAGATGAAAGTAAATAAAGTACACAGGGATGGAGAGACACATGTATTAAGCAATGGGATACAGGTTCACAAAGGAATGTGATTCAGGCATTGAAACAAGGAAATCATGTCATTGTCACTGGTACAAATAAATGTGGTGATAATCAGAGTCAGTGAAGAAGGGAAGATTAGAGACAGGTAATAAGGTTTACCTTTCAAATAGGACAGACAGTACTGCTGGCATTAAGTACCCCAAAAAATGGAGGGAAAATGGACACCCAGTGCTGGAAACTCCCTGATGCTTAGCAAAGATGATAGTTGATGCTTAGCCTTACAGTGAAAGACTGAATTTCACAGATTCCCCCAAATACCTGTCAAATTCATAATCCATAGGGATCGACTTAGCAAGAGTGATGTCCTACACCCTTTCTGAGAGCAGGTTGGAAGAAACAAATGTTGTTTATTGCCTCTGTGTATCAGCGCAAGGGAGGAAGAACTGGTACAGCTACTGAGAAAGTCAGTTCCAAGGCAGATTGATAAGAAGTCCAGAGTTCCCAAGGAAGAGAAAGGGATCTGGGGCTCTTGAAGTGGAGACTGCGGAGGCGGGTCTGGTATTCTCAAGGAGGAGAAAAGGACAAAGTGTTTTGTTTTTTTTTTTCCCCTCTACATTCCTTGCTGCTGCTGCTGCTGCTGCTAAGTCGCTTCAGTCATGTCTGAATCTGTGTGACCCCGTAGACGGCAGCCCACCAGGCTCCCCCGTCTCTGGGATTCTACAGGCAAGACAATACATTCCTTAGTCTCAGTCAATTACACAACTCAGTTTAACTCTGTACTAGGGATCACTACGAACAAAGCTAGTGGAGGTGATGGAATTCCAGTTGAGCTATTTCAAATCTTGAGAGATGATGCTGTGAAAGTGCTGCACTCAATATGCCAGCAAATTTGGAAAACTCAGCACTGGCCACAGGACTGGAAAAGTTCAATCTTCATTCCAATCCCAAAGAAAGGCAAGGCTACAGAATGCTCAAACGACCGCACAATTGCACTCATCTCACACGCTAGTAAACTCATGCTCAAAATTTTCCAAGCCAGGCTTCAGTAATATGAGAACCGTGAACTTCTAGATTTTCAAGCAGGTTTTAGAAAAGGCAGAGGCACCAGAGATCAAATTGCCAACATCCGCTGGATCATGGAGAAAGCAAGAGAGTTCCAGAAAACCATCTATTTCTCCTTCGTTGACTATGTCAAAGCCTTTGACTCTGTGGATCACAATAAACTGTGGACAATTCTAAAACAGATGGGAATACCAGACCACCTGACCTGCCTCTTGAGAATCCTGTATGCAGGTCAGGAAGCAACAGTCAGAACTGTACATGGAACAGCAGACTGGTTCCAAATAGGAAAAGGAGTACGTCAAGGCTGTATATTGTCACCTTGCTTATTTAACTTATATGCAGTGTACATCATGAGGAACGCTGGGCTGGAAGAAGCACAAGCTGGAATCAAGATTGCTGAGAGAAATATCAATAATCTCAGATATGCAGAAGACACCTCCCTTATGGCAGAAAGTGAAGAGGAACTCAAAAGCCTCTTGATGAAAGTGAAAGAGGAGAGTGAAAAGGTTGGCTTGAAGCTCAACATTCAGAAAACAAAGATCATGGCATCTGGTCCCATCACTTCATGGAAAATAGATGGAAAAACAGTGGAGACAGTGTCAGACATTATTTTTTGGGGGTCCAAAAATCACTGTGCATGCTGATTGCAGCCATGAAATTAAAAGATGCTTACTCCTTGGAAGGAAAGTTATGATCAACCAAGATAGTATATTAAAAAGCAGAGACATTACTTTGCCAACAATAGTCTGTCTAGTCAAGGCTATGGCTTTTCCCGTGGTCATGTATGGATGTGAGAGTTGGACTATGAAGAAGACTGATGGCTGAAGAATTGATGCTTTTGAACTGTGGTGCTGGAGAAGACTCGAGAGTCCCTTGGACTGCAAGGAGATCCACCAGTCCATTCTAGAGGAGATCAATCCTGGGTGTTCATTGGAGGAACTGATGCTAAAGCTGAAACTGCAATACTTTGTATACCACATGTGATGAGTTGATTCACTGGAAAAGACTCTGATGCTGGGAAAGGTTGGGGGCGGGAGGAGATGGGGACGACAGAGAATGAGATGCCTGGATGGCATCACCGACTCTATGGACATGAGTATGGGTGAACTCCGGGAGTTGTTGATGGACAGGGAGGCCTGGCGTGCTGTGATTCATGGGGTCGCGGAGAGTCAGACACGACTGAGCAACCGAACTGAACTGAACTGAGGGATTATACAACAACAATGTATCCGGCTGGAGGACAGTTCTTCCTTCCTGAAAAACGTCTGACTAATCCTGAAATATTATAATGTATATTATGAGAGTGGGTCTAGTAAGATCTTTGCAACCTGCAGACATTCTTTTGATACAGTGTAATAACTAATTGGAGAGTATATATCTCCATTGCTAACACTAGTAAGAAGGGTTGCTCTTTCTGCCTCCTTTTGATGTCTATGTCAGAAGCTTTCTCTATTCCAATTACACTTTAATAAAACTCTTATGCACAAAAGCTCTGAGCGATCAAGCCTGATTTCTGGTCCCGGATTGAATTCTTTCCTTCCAGAGGCCAAGAATCCCAGCGTCATTTCATGGGTCAGCAACAACCTTTCACTACAACAAAGGCAACTGTACAGCAGCTTCTTCCAACAAGAAACGTAAACTACAGTAAGTTGCTTCAGTTGTGTCTGACTCTGTGCGATCTCGTAGAGGGCAGCTCACCAGGCTCCCCCATCCCTGGGGTTCTCCAGGGAAGAACACGGGAGTGGGTTGCCATTTCCTTCTTCAATGCATGAAAGTGAAAAGTGAAAGTGAATTCACTCAGTCATGTCCGACTCTTATCGACCACATGGACTGCAGCCTACCAGGATCCTCCGACCATGGGTTTTTCCAGGCAAGAATACTGGAGTGGGGTGCCATTGCATTCCCCAATATACCTTCCAGAGGAGATTAAAAAAGAAAATGGATGGTAATGATACCCACAGAAAAGTGAAACGGACTGACATTCCTGGTAAGAAAATGATGATCAGAAAAGAGTGTCAGTGGGTGAGAAGCCAAAAGGTAAAGGATAGAATAAATTTATACCTACAAATATGCAATTCATAATCCACATGGAACTCCTGTATCAAGAGACATGTACTCAACAGATTCTAAATACATAGCTCTGACAGTAACCACAGCTGAATATCTCCAGGTGTCTGTGGAAGGGAAGGAGAAACTGTTTTCTTGGGACAAGTACAACGGTGTAAATATTCTTAAGTAAGAAACAAAGTTTTACTTAAAGAAAAACCTCAAAGAGTAAAGAGACAAAAGCTTTTGGTGACTTCCTGAATCTCATTTTACTCTGATTTACAACCAGGCTTGGGATAGCAGCGGCGGTTGCCCTTACCGCAGGAACAAGAGGAGCGAATGAAGAAATGCTGCCACCTTGTGGACATTTTCTCTCACAGCAATCTTAAATTGCTTGCTGATGGACACACTATTCTGGAGAAGGCAATGGCAAGCCACTCCAGTACTCTTGCCTAGAAAATCCCATGGATGGAGCAGCCTGGTGGGCTGCAGTCTGTGGGGTCGCTAAGGGTCAGACACGACTGAGCGACTTCACTTTCACTTTCCACTGTCACACATTGGAGAAGGAAATGGCAACCCACTCCAGTGTTCTTGCCTCGAGAATCCCAGGGGCAGGGGACCCTGGTGGGCTTCCATCTATGCGGTCGCACAGAGTTGGACACGACTGAAGTGACTTAGCAGTAGCATCAGGACTCGCTATTCACAAGACTGCTGAGCTCTAAATGATGATACCCACCCTTAACAAATTGCCAGGACTCACATGGGGGAAAGACTAAACACAGGGGAATCTAACAGGAAGAGGATACAAACAGGTAAACACAATTATGTGTTTCTTTAAAACATTTGTGCATATGATGAATTGATAATTTGCACATATGGTGAATTTTAAGAGATATAAACATCTAACCTGCGGGGACATTATCACCTGTGCCTGAGCATGGGGAAAGGCCACTGTCAAAAGCTGGACATGACATCAAAGGTAGAGTAACATTAATACAGTGGGTGCTTTAGGCTACTGTTGGGATGTACGTGGTAAGAGCCAATATAAGTATGACTAGAAAGCTGTACTCTTATAAAAGAAAAAAAAGTAATCATTGAAGAGGTAGAAAGTATGATAAACCAGGCCTTTTCCTGGAATATTTCAGAAGTGAAAAGATTTGGGACACCACACACCCCAAAACGGTCCCAGGGACCATTCAGAACATCAAACTGATGAAAGTAAAGATAGCGTACCTGGACAGAGGAATGGATAAGGAAATGTTACAGAGGTTTAGAATGAATTTTTCATCATATTTTGAAATATGAAAGTAGGCCATTTTCAGAGATAGAGATAAATGTACAGGTCATCATCCTGAGTGAAGGAGGGTCAACTCAAGAGACTTCATGGGATGCAACTGAGAGGTGGGATACAAAAACCCACAACAGTGAGCACCCATAAAGGTGACATGGACATCAAACCTGGCAAGAAACTTATGGGTAACAGAGGATCCTGATGGATGGAAAGGATACATCTGGAACTTGGCAATAATAGCTTCCCACTGATACACAGAAAATATCGAATGGACTAAACCTACTTCAGTAAGTGTGGTAGACAAAACAGGCTCTAATGACATGTAGGTGAGACCAAGCAAAGCTGAATTCACCTAGTACTCTCAGGGCCATGGAACCAGAATCTGGACACGTAAAAAAAACTCATCCCTGTCTGTAACTTAAAGAGAATAGGAACATTTACCTCAAAAATTCAAGAGTGAGGAAACACCAGGTTTGCGGGCATCCCCTGACTCATTCTACTCTAATGTACAACCCGGCTTGAGAAAAGCATTCATAAGCATTCTTCTATTTACCCACAAGAAGGCAGCATAAACATAGTAAATATTCATTCATACTTTTAGCTTCATGACTTAATAAATTTGGATTTTTGAATTATATTCATTAGCATTTTTCTGTTTCTTCCTGAGAGAATTATCGTACACATAGTAAACATTTCTTCATACCCATACGCATATGAGAGTACATCAAGATTTTGTGAATTATATTCATAAACATTCTTCTATTTCTCCAAGAGATGGCAGCATAAGCACAATACATATTTATTCCTACCCACATATACTGTGGAGACTCCGTTGGACTGCAAGGAAATCAAACCAGTCCATCCTAAAGAATATCAGCCCTGAATATACTTTGACTCACTGGAAAAGTCCCTGATGCTGGGAAAAGTTGAAGGCAGGAGGAGAAGCAGACAACAGATCATGAGATGGTTGGATGACATCATCGACTCAATGGAGCCGAGTTTGAACAGGCTCCAGTAGTTGGTGATGGACAGGGACGACTGGCATGCAACAGTCCATGGTGTAGCAAAGAGTTGGACACGACTGAGAAACTGAAGTGAACTGACTGACAGATACATATAAAATCCTACTAGACACTCAAAATGGTCGTACTATCCCAAGAGTGGCACATTACACATGTTTTAATAATATATCTGGGAAACTAAAACAGATGGATACCTCTGTGTATGATTAAAAGGACATAAGAATAAGTACAGCTACAATCTAGACAGCATATTTTAAAAAGTGGAGACCTTTCTTTGCCACAAAGGTCCATCTAGTCAAGGTTATGGTTTTTCCCGTAATCATGTATGGAAAGAGAGTTGGACTACAAAGAAAGCTGAGGGGAGAGACAGGAAGATGGTGGAGGACTAGGATGGGGAAACCATTTTCTCCCCCACAAATTCAGCAAAAGAACATTTGAACGCTGAGTAAACCTCACAAAACAACTTCAAATGCCGGCAGAGGATATCAGGCACCCAGAAAAGCAGCCCGTTGTCTTCTAAAGGAGGTAGGAAATAGTATAAAGATAAAAAGAGAGACAAAAGAGGGAGGGACAGAGACCCGTCCTGGGAAGGGAGGCTTAAAATAAAAAGAGAGAAGTTTCCAAACACCTGGAAACATGCACTGGTGAGTCTGTGGCGAGCCTTGGAACCTCAGAGGGCAACATAAGTGTGAGGAAGAAGAAATAAATAATTAAAATCCACAGACTAAGTGGCCAGAGGTAACTCTCAGCAGAGAAGTGGCGCAACTGCCCATACCCCCCCATCCCCACTAGCAAGCAGGGGTTGGGCAGAGAGACGGGGGCTGCATCGCTTAGAGTAAGGTACAGGTCTGAATGCCCTGAGGGCAATCTGAGGGCGCTAAGCAGACTGTGGGTTAGCTACCACGTGAAAACGCAAAAAGCCCCAAATTATGACACCACCAGACCCTCTCACAGAAGAAAGGACTGAACAGAGCTAGCCAGATGTGGTTGGCCCATCCACCATCCCCCACCGAGACAGGCAGGGCAGGGCAGCCAGAGCCGGAAGCTGGCAATTGCGGCCCCACAGAGGTTTCTGATACCAAGTTGCAAACAAGCTTCACTGTTAACCAAGACTTCTTGGGGTTGGGCCGGTCGATAGCCACCTGAGAAGGTGTGCCGGTTGTACACCCAGAAAACTGAGTACAGGGACCGGGGAGGTGCAAAGTCACAGCGACCACGTTCACCAAACACCTGGTCACCTGAGCTGCTCGGACACAGGAAGGGCACAAAACGCAGGCCCAACCAAGTCTGCGCCTTTGTGAAGTAACTGAGAACCCGAATCTGAGCGGCTCAGACCTGGGAAGTGCATACAACACAGCGCCAGACTCAGACAGCTCCTGGAAGAGAAACCTAGAGCCTGAGAAGCATAAACAGGGACACAAACCGTGAGCAGTGACAATCCCAGTGTAGCCGTGACACTGCGAGCACTCCACACAACCCCAGTGATATATGTTAGAAGCATTCCTCCCTCCCCACAGCACAACTGAACAGGTGAGCCTCAAAAAGTGTCCACCATCGTCCCCTTGTGTCACGACAGGAATTAGACACTGAAGAGGCCAGCAAACAGAAGAAGCGTAAACAGAAGGAACTGCCTTGGAAGTGACAGATGGAGAAGTCCTGAGCCAGTGGCAAGAATAAAACTGAAAACCAGAGGCAGAGGCTTAAGTCCAAATCCTGAGAACACCAGAGAACTCCTGTCCCAGGGAACAATAATCGATAAGAGCTCATCAAATGGCTCCATACCTACACTGAAACCAGGCACCACCCAAAGGTCAAACAGTTTCAGAAAAACATACCATGCAAATTATCCAGCAACACAGGAGAATAGCCCTGAGCTTCAATATACAGGCAGCCCAAAGCCAATCCAATCCCACTGACATCTCATAGCTCATTACTGGACACTTCATTGAACTCCAGAGAGAAGAAATCCAGCTCCACCCACCAGAACACCGAGACAAGCTTCCCTAACCAGGGAACCTTGACAAGTCACCCGTCCAATCTGACACACCGCGAGGAAACAACACAATAAAGAGAACTCCACAAACGGTCAGAAGACGAAAAGGCCACCCCAAACACAACAATATAAGCAAGATGAAGAGGCAGAGAAATATCCAGCAAGTAAAGGAACAGGATAAATGCCCACCAACACAAACAAAAGAGGAACATATAGGGAATCTACTTGATTAGGAATTTCAAATTTTGATAGCGAAAATGATTCAAAATCTTGAAAGCAAACTTGAGTTACAGATAAATAACCTAGAGACAAGGATTGAGAAGATGCAAGAAAGGTTTAATAAGAATTTAGAGCAATTAAAAAAGAGTCAATATACAATGAATATTGCAATAGATGAGATCAGAAACACTCTTCAGGGAAACAACAGTAGACTAACGGAGGCAGAAGACAGGATAAGCGAGCTAGAAGATAGAATTGTAGAAATAAATGAAAGAGAGGAAAAAAGAAAAACAAATTAAAAGAAACGAGGACAATCTCAGAGACCTCTGGGACAATGTTAAACGCCCCAATATTCGGATCACAGGAGTCCCAGAAGAAGAAGACAAAAAGCAAGACCACGAGAGAATACTTGAGGAGATAATAGTTGAAAACTTTCCTAAATTGAAGAAGGAAATAACCACCCAAGGCGAAGAAACTCAGAGAGTCCCTAACAGGATAAACGCAAGGCAAAATACTCCAAGACACATAGTAATCAAATTAACAAAGATCAAACACAAAGAACAAATATTAAAAGCAGCAAGGGAAAAACAACAAATGACACACAAGGATCACAGCTGATCTTTCAACAGAAACTCTTCAGGCCAGAAGGGAATGGCAAGAAATACGTACAGTGATGAAAGAAAATAACCTACAGCCCAGATGACTACACCCAGCAAGGATCTCTTTCAAATATGAAGGAGAAATCAAAAGCTTACAGGCAAGCAAAAGCTGAGAGAATTCAGCATCACCAAACCAGCTCTCCAACAAATGCTAAAGGATCTTCTCTAGAAAGGAAACACAGAAAGATTGTATAAATTCGAATCCAAAGCAATAAAGAAAATGGCAACGGGATCATACTTATCAATAATCACCTTAAATGTAAATGGACTGAATGCCCCAAGCAAAAGACAAAGGCTGGCTGAATGGATACAAAAACAAGACCCCTATATATGTTGTCTACTAGAGACCCACCTCAAAACAAGGGACACATTGAGGCTGAAAGTGAAGCCCTGGAAAAAGATATTCCATGCAAATAGAGACCAAAAGAAAGTTGGAATAGCGATACTCATATCAAATAAACTAGACTTTAAAGCAAAGGCTGTGAAAGAGACAAAGAAGGACACTACATACTGATCAAAGGATCAATCCAAGAAGAAGACATAAAAATTATAAATATTTATGCAACCAACATAGGACCACTACAATATGTAAGACAATTACTAACAAGTATGAAAGGGGAAATTAACAACAACTCTATAATAGCGGGAGACTTTAATACCCCACTCACGCCTATGGATAGATGAAATAAACAGAAAATTAAAAAGGAAACACAGACGTTCAATGATGCAATAGACCAGTTAGACCTAAGAGATATCTCTAGGACGTTTCATTCAAAACAATGAAATTCTCCTTTTTCTCAGGAGCACACGGAACCTTTTCCAGAATAGATCATATACTGGGCCATAAATCTAGCCTTGGTAAATTAAAAAAAAAAAAAAAATCAAATCATTCCAAACATCTTTTCTGACCCCAGTGCAGTAAGATTAGATCTCAATTACAGGAGAAAATCTATTAAAAACATCAACACATGGAGGCTGAACAACAGGCTGCTGAATAACCAACAAATCATAGAAGAAATCAAAATATGCATAAAAAAGAATGAAAATGAAAACACAACAACCTAAACGATCCAGGACACTGTAAAACCCATGCTAAGGGGAAGGTGTACAAGCATTCCTCAAGAAACAAGAGAAAAGTCAAGTAAATAACCAAACTCTACACCTAAAGTAACTTGAAAAGGAAGAAATGTAGAACCCCAGGGTTAGTAGAAGAAAAGAAATTGTAAAAATTAGGGCAGAAATTATTGCAAAAGAAACAAAAGAGGCCACAGCAAAAATCAACAAATCCAAAAGCTGGTTCTTCGAGAGGGTAAATAAAATTAACAAACCACTAGCTGGACTCATCAAGAAACAAAGGGAGAAAAGCCAAATCAATAACACTAGAAATGAAAAGAAGAGATCACAACTGACAACACAGAAATACAAAGGACGATAAGAGACTACTATCAGCAATTATATGCCAATAAAATGGACACCTTGGAAGAAATGGACAAATTCTTAGAAAAGTACAACTTTCCAAAACTGAACCAGGAAGAAATAGAAAATCTTAACAGACCCATCACAAGCAAGGAAATAGAAGCTGTAATCAGAAATCTCCCAGCAAACAAAAGCCCAGGTCCAGACGGCTTCACAGCTGAATTCTACCAAAAATTTAGAGAAGAGCTAACACCTATTCTACTCAAACTCTTCCAGAAAATTGCTGAGGAAGGGAAACTTCCAAACTCACTCTATGAGGCCACAGTCACCCTAATCCCAAAACTTGGCAAAGATCCCACAAAAAAAGAAAACTACAGGCTAGTATCACTGCATAGATGCAAACATCCTTAACAAAATTCTAGGAATCAGCATCCAACTACAAATTAAGAAGATCATACATAATGACCAAGTGGGCTTTATCCCAGGAATGCAAGGATTCTTCAATATCCGCAAATCAATCAACGTAATACACCACATTAACAAACTGAAAAATAAAAACCAAATGATTATCTCAATTGGTGCAGAGAAAGCCTTCGACAAAATTCAACATCCATGTATGATAAAAAAAAAAAAAAAAAAACCCTCCATAAGGTAGGAATAGAAAGAACATACCTTAACATACTAAAAGCTATATATGACAAATGCACAGCAAACATTATCCTCAAAGGGGAAAAATTGAAAGCAATTCCCCTAAAGTCAGGAACAAGACAAAGGTGATTACTCTCACCACAACAATTCAACATAGTTCTGGAAATCTTGGCCACATCAATCAGAGCAAAAAAATACGTAAAAGAACCCAAATAGGAAAAGAAGAAATAAAACACTCACTGTTCGCCAATGACATGGTCCTCTACAGAGAAAACCCTAAAGATTCTACTCAGAAAACTACTAGAGCTAATCAATGAATACAGTAAAGTTGCAGGATATGAAATCAACACACAGAAATTCCTTGCATTCCTATACACTAATAATGAGAAAATAGAGAAATTAAGAAAATCATCCCATTCACTGTTGCAATGAAAAGAATAAAATACTTAGGAACATATCTACCTAAATAAACGAAAGATCTGTACATAGAAAACTATAAAACACTGGTTAAAGAAATCAAAGTGGACACCAATAGATGGAGAAATATACCGTGTTCGTGGATTGGAAGAATAAATAGTGTGAAAATGAGTATACGACCCAAAGGAATTTATACATTCAATGCAATCAATATCAAGCTACCAACGGTGTTTATCACAGAGCTGGAACAAATAATCTCACAATTTGTATGGAAATACAAAAAACCTCGAATAGCCAAAGCAATCGTGAAGAAGAAGAATGGAACTGGGCGAATCAACCTGCCAGACTTCAGGTTCTACTACAAAGCCACAGTCATCAAGACAGTATGGTACTGACATAAAGACAGAAATATCGATCAATGGAACAAAATAGAAAGTCCAGAGATAAATTCACTCACCTGTGGACACCTTATCTTTGACAAAGGAAGCAATAATTAAAATGGAGAAAAGACACTCTCTTTAACAAGTGGTGCTGGGAAAATTGGTCAGCCATTCGTAAAAGAAAGAAACTAGGGGAGGAATAGAAGATGGCGGAGGGATAGGACAGGGCGACCACTTTCTCCCCCACAAAATCAGCAAAAGAACAGTTGAACGCTGAGTAAATCCCATAAAACAACTTCTGAATACCGGCAGAGGACATCAGACATCCAGAAAAGCAGCCCATAGTCTTGGAAAGGAGGTAGGAAATAGTATAAAGGATAAAATGAGAGACAAAAGAGGGAGGACAGAGCTCCATCCCAGGAAGGGAGGCCTAAAAAAAAAAAAAAATCCAGAGAGAAGTTTCCAAACACCTGGAAACACTCAGGGGCAAGTCTGTGACGAGACTTGGAACCTCAGAGGGACACATAACTGGGAGAAAAAAGAAATAAATAATTAAAACCCACAGACTAAGTGCCCAGAGGAAACTCTCAGCAGAGAAGCGGTGCAGACGCCTGCAACTCCCACTAGCAAGTGGGGGCTGGGCAGGGAGGTACGGCGGCAGCACTTAGAGGACCGGGCCGGAACTCCCCAGGGGAAACTGAGGGCGCTAACAGGGTAATAGCTAGGCAGACTGTGCAGCTAAAAGGCGAAAAGCCTGCGAAAAGGCACAAAGCCCCAACCTAAGACTCTGCCAGCCCGGCTCACAGAACAAAGGACTGAGCAGAGCTAGCCGGCTGTGGGCGGCCCATCCCCCATCCCCCACCAGGACAGGCAGGGAGGGCAGCCAGGACTGGAAGGGGCAATTGCGGCCCCAGAGAGGGTTCCCATACCAAGCTACAGGCAGGCTTCACTGCTAACCATGACTTCTTGGGTTTGGGCTGGTCGATATCTGCCTGAGAAGGTGTGCAGGTTGCACACCCAGAAAACCGAGCGGCAGGGACCAGGGAGGGGATAGGTTGCACTGACCATGCTTGCCAAATGCCTGGTCACCTGAGCTGCTTGGACTGGGGAAGGCACAAAACTCAGGCCCAACCAAGTCTGCACCTTTGTGGGGTACCCGAGTACCTGAACCTGAGCTGTACAGACCTGGGAAGTGCATGCAACCCAGTGACAGCGGCAGACAAATACCAGCAGAGTAACCTAGAGCCTGAGCAGCATAAACAGGGAAAGCACACACACCGCGAGCGGGAGCAATCCCATTGTAGCTGAGACACTGCGAGCACTCCCCAAACACGCCAGTGACATTTGTTAGCAGCGTTCCTCCCTCCCCACAGCAGGACTGTACAGATGAGCCAAAAAAAAAAAAAATAGAAAGAAAGGAAAAAAAAAGTGTCCACCACCGCCCCCTGGTGTCAGGACGGGAATTAGACACTGAAGAGACCAGCAAACAGAAGAGCTTTAACAGGAGGAATGGCCTTGGAAGTAACAGATGGAGAAGTCTTGAGCCTACTGCAATAATAAGACTGAAACCCAGAGGCAGAGGCTTAAGTCCAAATCCTGAGAACACCAGAGATCTTCTGTTCCATGGAACATTAATTGATAGGTGCTCATCAAATGCCTCCATACATGCACTGAAACCAGGAACCACGCAAGGATCAAGTTTCAGTGTAAGTCATATCATGCAAAATCTCAAGAAAAACAGGAGAATAGCCCTGAGCTGCAATATACTGGCCGCCCAAAGCCACTCCAAACCCCCTGACATCTAAAACTCATTACTGGACACTTCATTGCACGTCAGAGAGAAGAAATCCAGCTGCACCAACCAGAACACTGACACAAGCTTCCCTCACCAGGGAACCTTGACAAGTCACCTGTCCAAACCCATGCAAATAATAAAGAGAACTAAATAAAAAAAAGAGAACTCCAGAAACTGCCAGAAGATGGAAAGGCCACACCAAGCACAACAATATAAGCAAGATGAAGAGGCAGGGAAATACCCAGCAAGTAAAGTAACAGAAGAAATGCTCCCCAATACAAACAAAAGAGGAAGATATAGGGAACATACCCGATGAAGAATTTCGAATTTTAATTGTGAAATGATTCAAAATCTGGAAAGCAAAATGGAGTTACAGATAAATAAAGTGGAGAAAAGTATTGAGAAGATTCAAGAAATGTTTAATAAGGAATTAGAGGAAATAAAAAAGAGTCAATGTACGATGAATAATGCAATAGATGAGTGTTTCTGATCTCATCTATTGCATTATTGAAACACTCTCAAGGGAACAAACAGTAGAATAATGGAGGAAGAGGACCGGACAAGCGAGCTAGAAGATAGAATTGTAGAAATAAATGAATCAGAGCCGGAAGAAGAAAAAAGAATTAAAAGAAATGAGGACATTAGAGACCTCTGGGACAATGTTAAAAGTCCCAACATTCGAATCATATGAGTCGCCGAAGAAGAAGACAAAATGAAAGACCATGAGAGAATACTAGAGGAGATAATAGTTGAAAATTTCCCTAAAATGGGGAAGGAAGTAATCACCCAAGTCCAAGAAACACAGAGTCCATAACAGGATAAACACAAGGCGAAATACTCCAAGACACATAGTAATCAAATTAACAAAGATCAAACACAAAGAACAAATATTAAAAGCAGCAAGGGGAAAGCAACAAATAACACACAAGGGGATTCCCATAAGGATAACAGCTGATTTTCAACAGAAACTCTTCAGGCCAGGAGAGAATGGCAAGACATACTCAAACTGATGAAAGAAAGTAACCTACAGCCCAGATGACTATACCGAGCAAGGGTCTCATTCAAATATGATGAAGAAATCAAAAGCTTTCAGTTCAGTTCAGTTCAGTCGCTCAGTCATGTCCGACTCTGAGACCCCATTAGTCACAGCACTCCAGGCCTCCGTGTCGACAAGCAGAAGCTGAGAGAATTCAACATCAGCAAACCAGCTCTGCAACAAATACTAAAGGATCTTCTCTAGACAGGAAACACGCAAAGGGTATATAAACTCGAACCCAAAACAATAAAGAAAATGGCAACGGGATCATACTTATCAATAATCACCTTAAACGTAAATGGGTTGAATGCCCCAACCAAAAGACAAAGGGAGGCTGAATGGATACAAAAACAAGACCCCCATATTTGTTGTCTACAAGTGACCCACCTAAAAATGAGGGTAACATACAGACTGAAAGTGAAGGGCTGGAAAAAGATATTCCATGCAAATAGAGACCAAAAGAAAACGGGAGTAGCAATACTCATATCACAGAAAATAGATTTTAAAACAAAGGCTGTTAAAAGAGACAAAGAAGGACACTACATACTGATCAAAGGATCAATCCAAGAAGAAGATATAACAATTTATAAGTATTTACGCCCCCAACATAGGAACCTCGCAATATGTAAGACAATTCCTAACAAGTATGAAAGGGGAAATGAACAACAACGCAATAATAGTGGGAGACTTTAATACCCCACTCACACCTATGGATAGATGAACTAAACAGAAAATTAATAAGGAAATACAAACTTTTAATGATACAATAGACCAGTTAGACCTAAAAGATCTCTATAAGACATTTCAACCCAAAACAATGAATTTCACCTTTTTCTCAAGTGCGCACGGAACTTTCCCCAGGATAGATCATATCCTTGGCCATAAATCTAGCCTTGGTAAATTCAAAAGAACTGAAATCATTCCAAGCATCCTTTCTGACCACAATGAAGTAAGATTAGATCTCAATTACAGGAGAAAAACCATTAAAAATGCCAACACATGGAGGCTGAACGATACGCGGCTGAATAACCAACATATCATAGAAGAAATAAAAGAAGAAATCAAAATATGCATAGAAATGCATGAAAATGAAAACACAACAACCCAAAACCTCTGGGACACTCTAAAAGCAGTGCTAAAGGGATGGTTCATAGCAATACAGGCACACTTCAAGAAACAAGAAAAAGTCAACTAAATAACCTAACTCTACATCTAAAGAAACTAGAAAAGGAAGAAATGAAGAATCCCAGGTTAGTAGAAGGAGATATCGTAAAAATTAGGGCAGAAATAAATGCAAAAGAAACAAAAGAGACTATAGCAAAAATCAACATGGCCAAAACCTTGTTATTTGAGAAGGTAAACAAAATTGACAAACCACTAGCCAGACTCATCAAGAAACAAAGGGAGAAAAACCAAATCAATAAAATTAGAAATGAAAAGGAAGAGATCACAACAGACAACACAGAAATACAAAGGACGATAAGAGACTACTATCAGCAAGGATATGGCAATAAAATGAATAACCTGAGAGTAATGGACAAATTCCTAGAAAAGTACAACTTTCCAAAACTGAACCAGGAAGAAATAGAAAATCTTAACAGACCCATCAGAAGCACGGAAATAGAAGCTGTATTTAGAAAACTTCCATTAAACAAAAGCCCAGGTCCAGACAGCTTCACAGCTGAATTCTACCAAAAATTTAGAGAAGAGCTAACACTTATTCTGCTCAACCTCTTCCGGAAAATTGCTGAGGAAAGGAAACTTCCAAACTCATTCTATGAGGCCACCATCACCCTAATACCCAAAATTGGTAAAGATCCCACAAAAAGCGAAAACGACAGTGAAATATCACTGATGAACATAGATGCAAAAATCCTTAACAAAATTCTAGCAATCAGAATCCAACAACACATTAAGAAGATGATACATCATGAAAAAGTGGGCTTTATCCCAGGAATGCAAGGATTCTTCAATATCTGAAAATCAATCAATGTAATACACCACATTAACAAACTAAAAAATAAAAATCATATGATTATCTCAATAGATGCAGAGAATGCGTTCGACAAAATTCAACATCAATTTATGATAAAAAACACTTCATAAAGTGCGAATAGAAGGGACATATCTCAACATAATAAAAGCTATATATGACAAAGCCACAGCAAACATTATCCTCAATGGTGAAAACCTG
Source organism: Moschus berezovskii (assembly GCF_049115385.1). Taxonomy (NCBI): domain Eukaryota; kingdom Metazoa; phylum Chordata; class Mammalia; order Artiodactyla; family Moschidae; genus Moschus; species Moschus berezovskii. Next base: position 41,040,336 of record NC_142489.1, on the reverse strand, counting down.
AAAGCATTTCCCCTAAAGTCAGGAACAAGACAAGGGTGCCCATTCTCACCGCCACTGTTCAACATAGTTCTGGAATTTTGGCTACAGCATTCAGAGCATAAAAAGACATAAAAGGAATACAGATTGGAAAAGAAGTAAAACTTTCACTGTTCGGTGATGACATGATCCTCTACACAGAAAACCCTAAAGACTCTACCAGAAAACTACTAGAGCTAATCAATGAATACAGTAAAGAAAATCAACACACAGAAATCCTTTGCATTCCTCTACACTAATAATGAGAAAATAGAAAGCGAAATTAAGCAAACTATTCCATTCACTGTTGCAACGAAAAGAATGAAATACTTAGGAATATACCTGCCTAAGGAAACAAAAGACTTGTACATAGAAAACTGTAAAACACTGATGAAAGTAATCAAAGAGGACACTAATAGATGGAGAAATATATGTTTGTGGATTGGAAGAATAAATACTGTGAAAATGAGTATAATACCCCAAATAATTTATAAATTCAATGCAATCCCTATCAAGCTACCAATGATATTTTTCACAGAGCTAGAACAAATAATTTCACAATTTGTATGGAAATACAAAAAACCTCGAATAGCCAAAGCAATCTTGAGGAAGAAGAATGGATCTGGGGAAATTAACCTGCCAGAATTCAGGCTCTACTACAAAGCCACAGTCATCAAGACAGTATGGTACTGGCTTAAAGACAGAAATATTGATCAAAGGAACAAAATAGAAAGCCCAGAGATAAACGCACACACCTATGGACACCTTATCTTTGACAAAGGAGGCAAGAATATAAAATGGAGAAAAGACAGTCTTCAACAAATGGTGCTGGGAAAATTGGTCAGCCACTTGTAAAAGAATGAAACTAGAACACTTCCTAACATCATATACAAAAATAAACACAAAATGGATTAGAGAACTAAATATAAGACCAGAAACTATAAAATTCGTAGAGGAGAACATAGGCAAAACACTCTCCGACATAAGTCACAGCAGGATCCTCCAAGACCCACCTACCAGAATATTGGAAAGAAAAGCAAAAATAAGCCAATGGGACCTAATGAAAATCAAAATCTTCTGCACAGCAAAGAAAACTATAAGCAAGGTGAAAAGAGAGACTTCAAATGGGAAAACATAATAGCAAATGAAACCACTGACAAAGAATTAGTCTCTGAAATATACAAGCTCATTATACAAGCTCTCCTGTAGCTCAATTCCAGAAAAATAAAAGACCCAGTCAAAAAATGGGCCAAAGAACTAAACAGATATTTCTCCAAAGAAGTCATAAAGATGGCTATCAAACACATGAAAACATGCTCAACATCCCTCATAATCAGAGAAATGCAAATCAAAACCACAACGAGATACCATTTCAAAGCAGTCAGAATGGCTGCTATCCAAAAGTCTACATGCCATAAATGCTGGAGAGGGTGTGGAGAAAATGGAGAAAAGGGAACCCTCTTACACTGTTGGTGGGAATGCAAACTAGTACAGCCACTATGGAGAACAGTGTGGAGATTCCTCAAAAAACTGGAAATAGAACTGCCATATGATCCAACAATCGCACTCCTGGGCATACACACCGAGGAAACCAGAATTGAAAGAAACACATGCACTCCAATGTTCATTGCAGCACTGTTTATAATAGCCAGGACATGGAAGTAACCTAGATGTCCATTTGGAGATGAATGAATAAGAAAGCTTTGGTACCTATACACAATGGAGTATTTTTCAGCCATCAGAAAGAATGTATTTAAATCAGCTCTAATGAGGTGGATGAAATTGGAGCCTATTATACTGAGTGAAGTAAGCCGAAAGAAAAAGACCAATACAAAGATGCCAGCTCTGGTGGCACAGACGCAAGCAACACCAGCCTTAGCAGGGCAGACGCGAGCGACGCCGGCTCCGGGGGTGCAGACGCAAGCGACGCCATCTCCGCGCAACCAAACACGCGCAGAAGCGTGACCAAGAGGAGCTACCCCACGCGCAAGGTCAGGGCGGTCACTGAGAGGAGCTGTCCCATGTCCAAGAGGCGGTGGTTGCACGGGCACCGGAGGGCCGAGAGGAGCTACTCAACGTTCAAGGTCAGAAGGGGCAGCTTTGAGGAGATACCCCTCATCCAAGGTAAGGTACAGCCGCTGCACTTTGCTGGAGCATCTGTGAAGAGATATTCCACGACCAAGGTAATAGAAACCCAAATAATACGGTAGGCATTGTGAGGGGGCATTAGAGGGCAGACACACTGAAATCATATTCACAGAAAACTAGTTGATTTGATCATATGGACCACAGCCTTGTCTAACTCAGTGAAACTAAGCCATGCAGTGTGGGGCCACCCAAGATGGACAGGTCATGGTGGAGAGGTCTGACAGCATGTGGTCCACTGGAGAAGGGAATGGCAAACCACTTCAATATTCTTGCCTTGAGAACCCCATGAACAGTATCAAAAGGGAAAATGATAGGATACTGAATGAGGAATTCCCCAGGTCGGTAGGTGCCCAGTATGTTACTGGAGATCAGAGGAAAAATAACTCCAGAAAGAATGAAGGGATGGATCCAAAGCAAAACAAATACCCAGTTATGGATGTGACTGGTGATAGAAACAAGGTCCGATGCTGTAAAGAGTAATATTGCATAGGAACCTGGAATGTTAGGTCCATGAATCAAGGCAAATTGGAAGTGGTCAAGCAGGAGATGACAAGAGTGAACGTCGACATTCCAGGAATCAGTGAACTAAAATGGACTGTTATGGGTGAATTTAACTCAGATGACCATTATATCTACTACTGTGGGCAGGAATCCCTTAGAAGAAATGGAGTAGCCATCATGGTCAACAAAAGAGTCTGAAATGCAGTACTTGGATGCAATCTTAAAAACGACAGAATGATTTCAGTTCATTTCCAAGGCAAACCATTCAGTATTACAGTAATCCAAGTCAATGCCCCAGACAGTAATGCTGAAGAAGCCGAAGACCTACAAGACCCTTTAGAACTAACATCCAAAAAAGATGTCCTGTTCATTATAGGGGACTGGAATGCAAAGGTAGGAAGTCAAGAAACACCTGGAACAGCAGGCAAATTTGGCCTTGGAACACGAAATGAAGCAGGGCAAAAGATAATAGAGTTTGGCCAAGAGAAAGCACTGGTCATATCAATCACCCTATTCCAACAACACAAGAGAAGACTCCACACATGGACATCACCAGATGGTCAACACCGAAATCAGATTGATTATATTCTTTGCAGCCAAAGATGGAGAAGCTCTACACAGTTAGCAAAAACAAGACTAGGAGCTGACTGTGGCTCAGATCATGAACTCCTTTTTGCCAAATTCAGACTGAAATGGAAGAAAGTAGGGCAAACCACTAGTCCATTCAGATATGATGTAAATCAAATCCCTTATAATTATAGAGTGGAAGTAAGAAATAGATTTAAGGGTCTAGATCTGATAGATAGAGTGCCTGATGAACTCTGGACGGAGGTTCGTGACATTGTACAGGAGACAGGGACCAAGATCATCCCCATGGAAAAGAAATGCAGAAAAGCAAAATGGCTGTCTGAGGAGGCCTTACAAATAGCTGTGAAAAGAAGAGAAGCGAAAAGCAAAGGAGAAAAGCAAAGATATAAGCATCTGAATGCATAATTCCAAAGAATAGCAAGGAGAGATAAGAAAGCATTCCTCAGCGATCAATGCAAAGAAACAGAGGAAAACAACAGACTAGGAAAAACAGGAGATCTTTTCAAGAAAATTAGATATCAAGAAACATTTAATGCAGCGATGGACGCGACAAAGGACAGGAATGGTATGGACCTAGTAGAAGCAGAAGATATTAAGAAAAGGTGGCAAGAAGACACAGAAGGACTGTACAGAAAAGATCTTCACGACGAAGATAATCACAATGGCGTGATCATTCAACTAGAGCCAGACATCTTAGAATGTGAAGTCAAATGAGCCTTAGAGAGCATCACTACGAACAAAGCTAGTGGAGGCGATGGAATTCCAATTGAGCTATTTCAAATCCTGAAAGATGATGCTGTGAAAGTGCTGCACTCAATATGCCAGCAAATTTGGAAAACTCAGCAGTGCCCACAGGACTGGAAAAGTTTAGTCTTCATTCCAATCCCAAAGAAAGGCAATGCCAAAGAATGCTCAAACTACCGCACAATTGCATTAATCTCACACGCTAGTAAAGTCATGCTTAAATTCTCCAAGACAGGCTTCAGCAATATGTGAACCGTGAACTCCCAGATGTTCAAGCAGGCTTTAGGAAAGGCAGAGGCACCAGAGATCAAATTGTCAACATGCGCTGGATCATGGAGAAAGCAAGAGAGTTCCAGAATAACATCTATTTCTGCTTCAATGACTAGGCCAAAGCCTTTCACTGTGTGGATCACAATAAACTGTGGAAAATTCTGAAAGAGATGGGAATACCAGACCACCTGACCTGCCTCTTGAGAACCCTGTATGCAGGTCAGTAAGCAACAGTTAGAACCGGACATGGAACAACAGCCTGGTTCCAAATAGGAAAATAAGTACGTCAAGGTTGTCTGTTGTCACCCTGCTTATTTAACTTATATACAGAGTAGATTATGAGGAACGGTTGGCTGGAAGAAGCACAAGCTAGAATTAAGATTGCCGGGAGAGATATCAATAACCTCTGATATGCAGATGACACTACCCTTATGGCAGAAAGTGAAGAGGAACCTAAAAGCCTCTTGATGAAAGTGAAAGAGGAGAGTGAAAAGTTTGGCTTAAAGCTCAATATTCAGAAAACGAAGATCATGTCAAATGGTCCCATTACTTCATGGGAAATAGATAGGGAAACAGTGGAAACAGTTTTAGACTTTATTTTTTTGGGCTCCACTGTCCTTGGAATATTCCAGGTAAGAATACTGAAGTGGGTTTCCAATCCCTTCTTCAGGAGATCTTTCCAACACACGGATCTGACTCCTGTCTCCTGCATTGGCAGGCAGATTCTTTATCACTGAGCCACCCAGGGAGTCCCAAAATATCAAGTGTATCATAAGCATTTTATTTACTTTTTCATACTCTGTGCACTGACCAAGTTATTTCCCCAGTATCCACAGGCTACCTTTTCCAAAACAAAAGTAACATCGTCTTCCCGCTGGCCCAAGGGAGACAGGTCCATTGAGTAGCATCATCGTCTCTCATGTTATCCCCTCCTGGTAACCTTGGCCCTGCGTACCTGTTGGGAAGCCCACAGTCCTCCAGTCACACATCTAGAGAGGTGTTCCCATTGCCTTTACAAGGCTGACCAAGCCAATGGCTGACTCACCTGTTTGGAGTTGAAGTTGCAACCTAACCCATCCCGGTTTCTTCTTTGCCCATCATGGCACTTCTTCCCTCCATTATATATATATATATATATATATATATATATATATATATATATATATATATACACACACACTTGTTTGCTACAGAAAGGCTGTGCCAGTTGGTTTGGGGAATCTAGAGAGCACTGAACTCAAAGCTAAAGAAGTATGACCGAATATGGCAAACGTTAAGTAAGCCTTGAAAGCTAAAATGAAGTGCCAGGAATGAATAACAAAGAGAGATTTGTTGTGGAATGAGGTATTCCCATTCCTTGTATTTACAACTTTCCAGGAGGCATTACAGGACATCAAACATGACACGAGAAGAACTCAGGTCTGTAAAAAGGAGAATTCAAGGAATGACTGTCCCAGTGCCCTGCATCAGTTAGCAGTGAAGTACCGTTTTGGAAGTTACAAGTAAAGTTATTGTCAAATCTGATTATTTGTGAACTGTCTGTCTCAGAATAAAGATAAGTAGAAATACATAGTGCCAGCATGTATTTTATGAGAAAAGAAGGCTGGACGCATTGGGATATGGTGCCTTCTAAAGAAGGTTAAAGTTTGTGACAGCTAGAGGAAAGTAAACTGGCAGACATGAACCTAAACATGCAACAAAGTTTTACCTCTGTGCTTCCAAAGAAGCACTAGTTTGACCAGCAGTCAACTGTCCACAAAGTAAACTGTTGACAAACATTTAATGGCCCCAAAAGAAAGAATCAGTGTGTCAAAACTGATAGCTAAGGGAGAGTCCTGGGAAGGGATGAAGCCCGGAGAGGCGAAGCCTCGGCTGCCCCAAAGTAGCCAGTTCACTAATGCGCCCGCAGTTAAACTGGCATGAAGCCAAAATAATCGTATTTTGCCCTCCGTGTAAACTTGACAAAAGTGGAGATGAAATTATAGCGCTTTGTGAACAGAGAGGGAGGAAGCAGGGGCAGCTTCTGGCTCCTATGTGGACTGTGCAGTCCCATCAGACACCAGCCAACCACAAGAAGGAGGAGCTACCACTGACGGCGGCTGAGGAATCAGCTGTTTGGGAAACCCAGTCATTACCTTTATTCTTGGGCATAGCGGAAACGGGCAGGCTCACTGTCTCCAAGCAGCTTCCTGTGCTGCTGCCAGGTAATCCTCCGAGGTTTCCAAGGAACTAAGATACCCTCTCGGAACTGAGAACTCGGGAGGGATTGGCACGCGGCCACGCTGAGCAGCCACAAAATGGCGACCCGGCTGGTGTCACCGGGATGATGTCACTTTCCTCGCCTCTGCCGCTACCGGCCTAGCCCCCAAGCACAGTCTCTTCTGCCCTGTGGAGCAGGCGTAGATCAAACCAACCGACTTCCTGACACTCAACAATGTGAGGGGTGCTGTCTCAGATTCCAGTAAAGAGTGATTTATTTTTGGAGAACCCCGCGGCTGACCTTAAAAGGAGATGTGTCAATATAGCGGAGACCGTATGCACTTCCCCAACGAGAAACCGCTTGAGCTAACTCATACTACTGAAGAGACTTTTCCTACTTTCCACTAAGTGCTCTTGACCATTTGCTCTCTGACCACTTCTTCATTTAAATTGTATCCATCGTCTTCCTTCTTGGAGAAACAAATTCCATCACCACGCTTCTGTTAGGAATCTAGCGTAATAAAAGTGGTGGAGAAATTAAACAGAAAGGGTATATATGTCTCTCTAAAGACTGAACCAAGGATCATTACAGACCCCTCTCTTAGGGCCACCAAGTCTGGGTAGAGCAGCAAGACTGTGTAGCCAATGTCGGAGGGGTAGAATACAAGTTTAAAGTTAGCGTAAACACACAACATTAACGGATTAAAATTTGGAAGCATAAATTTTTAAAATATCAAAAAAACTTTCTCTTCAGAAATAAAATGTTCGGGATTGTTTTTCAAAGTGATGCAAGATATTTTCACCTATTTAAGTATGAGGAAACCTTCTGGATTACATATGACTTCGCTTCAACTTAATGCAAGACGCCCTATCCTTTGACGTGATAAACCAATATTGGACATGTGCTTCAACCACTAAAGAAAAGTCACTGCTCATCGACGTAAGGAAAGAAGTCAAAATCTACTACAGTTGTCCACCAGCACTGCACGCTTCAGGAATTCTGGATGGGAAAAACAAGATGAAGCATTTTTGTGCTTTGGATCTATGGGTTTTTAGACAGTTAAGATGAATATGGAAATCAAAATTTTAATGTTTCCACATTCTTGCCTAGACAAACACTAAAATCACTTGCTTGCAACCTCTGCTGTTTGTGACTATCAGGAAACTTTTACAAAGCTATAAATTTTACTACATATATTGTCCACTCTAAAGAAAGTTGTATATGGACTGGCTCTGCCCCCGAAGTCTCCTCTCAAAATGGTTTGAACGACCTTTTCCCAACCCAAGGTCTTCCATTTTCCTGAAACTTTTTTTTCCCCTATTTATACTAAAAATTGCTTACTGATTATTTTACAGGTAGAACTATAATTTCCCTCACTTTTTTTTTTTTAAGTTTGCTTCAAGGTCTATACTGTGTATGCAATATTGGTTTCCTACAATCATGCCACGTAGTAAGTAATGAGAATTTGTACTTTTTGTCAGTATCCAGGGCTTCCCTGGTAGCTCAACCGGTAAAGAAGCCACTGCAATGCAGGAGACCCCAGGTTCTTTCCCGGGTTGGAAAGATCCTCTGGAGGTTGCATGGGCTACCCACTCCAGTATTTATGTGCATCCTTCATGGCTCAGATGGTAAAGAATATGGCTGCAGTGCCGCCAACCTGACTTCCATCCCTGGGTTGGGCACATCTCTCAAAGAAGGAAAAGTAACCCACTCCTGTATTCTGGCCTGGCGAATATTCTGCCTGTATTCTGGGTGTGAAGTCACAGATGGAGTGGATTTGATAGATACAGTGAATATGATGTCGTAAATACAGTGGGTGTGATATCATCTATAGAGTGAGTGTGATGACACAGATACAGTGGGTGTGATGTCAGGTATAGTGGGTGTGATGTCAGATATAGTGGTTTTATAGTCATAAGCACAGTGGGTGTGATGTGATATATGGTGGATTGATTTTATAAACATATTGGGTGTGATGATATACTTGCAGGGTCTACAATGTTGGCACATGTATAGTGGATGTGATGTCATATACAGTGGATGCGATGTCCTATATATTTGGTGTGATGACTTGAAAACAGTGGATGTGATGTCATAACTACAATGGTGTGATGTCATGTATAGTGCATATGATGTCATACATACAGTAATTGTGACATCATTGATGCAGTGAGAATGATGATACAAATACAGTGGATGTCATGCCAGAAATGGTGGGTGTGGTGGTTGTGTTATAAACAGAGTGGGTGTGATGGCATACATGCAGAGGTGTGACGTCATAGTGGAAGTGATATGGTAGATACAGTGAAAGTTATACAGTGGATGTGATGTCATATACAGTGGTGTGATGTCAGAGATACAGTGAATGTGATGACAGATATAGGGCCTCCACTCAGCCTAATTGATGGTCCTTTCCCATTGCTTGTGGAGATCTTTAATTTTGGGGGCCTGCTGCGTGCAGTGCTGTGAAATGTGAGGTACAGTTCCCTGACCAGGGGTTGAACCCACACCTTCCGTATCGGAAACATGGATACTTCACCCCTGGACCACCATGGAAGTCTTGAAAGACTTTTTGTAGGAGACAGGAGGCTGCCAGCATCCTGCCATGGTGGATATGTCTTAACAGGGCAGGAGGTTGAAAGGGCGTTTCAGAGCTGTCCTGTTTCCTGTTTGTGTTCCACCAAGGTTGTCATGAATGTGGAGGCACTTCATCCCTTTTCTAGAGTGGAGGTTTCCGGTAGGGAATTATTGCCTTTGTCTCTCAGGGTACATACCGTGCCGTATCTGGGGACATTCCAGTTGTTATTGGGGGGTAGGGAGGTGGGCATGCCGCTGACATGCAGAGACTAGGTACAGTCATCATAGACATCCTTCAGGTAAGAGACAACCCTGCCACAGAGGATAATCCAGCCCTGGACATCAATGGTGTCTGGGGAAGAAATGTGATGAGGCATCCCTTCATTCAGTTGGCCATCCATGTTTAATTTTTATTTTATTATTAAAAACAAAATGTGCATCTATTTGGCTGCACCTGGTCTTAGTTGTAGGGCACACGGGGCCTTTGATCTTATTTTTTTTAACCCTATTACATTTTTTCTACATTTATTCCTTTGTTTGCCTTTTCTACTCTTTTTTTCCCCTGTCGTTAATCTTTAATGCATATAAATCTTCATCTATCTCTTTTACTTTAGCATACCTATTATTTCTTTCTTTTCTTTATTTCCTTTCTGCTCAACATTTTGTTAATTTTATTTTCATTGCTTTATTCCCCAATTGGCAACTTGCTCCAGTTTTGCTTTTGTTTTCTTCCAGTAGATATAATTTCGTTTTGCTGTGTTAGACAGTTTGATCTATGGAAACCCACTTTTCTTGGACTCTTCAGATTCTGCTTATGGGTGTATATGTATATGTGTATATTCAGTCACACTTTTTATTGTTGCTATAAACCTTGGCCTCTATGTTGGGCTTTTGCAGTTTTGTGGAGTTTTCCTTTTTTCAACCTAATGTATTTTTCCTCATTTATCCCTTTGTTTGCTTTTCCCACTCTTCTTTTCCCCTTGCAGTTAATCTCTAATGTATATAAGCCTCCTTCTTCTACGTCTATTTAATTTTACACATCTATTCTTTCTTTTTTTCTTTCTTTGGTTCCTCTCTACATATTTGTACTTTTGTTTTCATTGATTTATTTCCCATTTAGTACATTACGTTAGTTTTCTTTTCCAGTTTGTGCTATATTTCGTTTTGTGTTTAACTGGTAAATAAAATTTTTGATTTACCTTTTCCACTCAATCCACTGTACTTTATTTTTGTTGGACTCTTTTCACTTTGCTCATGGGTATATTTGTATATGTCTATATTGCATTACTTTCATTTTTATTTGCCTGATCTTGTAACTGCCATTTGTCTGGAGTTAATCTTTGGACTCTCATTTTTTGATATTTCCTATCATCTCAGTGCATAACAAACCACTTGAATCTTCAGTGTTAACGAGAGATCAAGCCCAGAGAATGGAATGAGAACCCTGACTCCAAGATCCTAGACTACAAGAGAACTAACCCACGGGAATATCAAATAGTGAGAACTCACACAAAAGAAACCCTTGAATACAACACCTGGTATCACCCAACCACCAGCAGCACCCTATGCTGGACACCTCACGCATAAAAGAAGCAAAACAAAAATAAAACTCTGATCAAAAGCAGGCAGGATTACTACCTCATTCAGCCTTGCCCATCAGAGGAAAATCTGGTTACTCCTGAAACAGACTCAGGTCCCCGGGCACTTCTTCTCTTTAGACACAGGCCAAAAGGAATCATCCAAAGTCATGACTCAATCACCTACAGGTGTGGTAGCCCTTCCCAGGCTCTGCTCTCTCTATGCATTTGGAGCACTCCACTCCCCAACACCCACTTCCTTTAGCCAAACCCCCTGTTGCCTATGCTCTCTTCCCTACCCCACCTCTTAATCTTGCTTGCTTGTCCTCCTCCTTAGAAGGTACACACAAGAAGTGGCAGTCAGTATACGGCCTTGACCCCAAAGCCAGGGATGCCCCGGATGATGACACTTCTCTGAGTCAAGCGACCTTCCCTCATCTGATATTTCTTCTGCCTGGGCGAAATTTAGATCCTGCAGTCTTTCTCATTCCCACAGCTCAGCTCCACCTGCAGGGCTGCCAGAGCCTCCAGCCCCTAAAGGACAGGCTGCTTACTCTTGGCTCCTAGCCTTGCATATTCCTGGCTCTGCTCCTCCAGCTTCTCTTCCTGCTCCTGCAAGGCCACCGGCGCCTACTCCACATCCACCACCACCTTCTAGCTCCTTCTGGCTCCTTCTGAGCTCTAGTCCTCTTCCACCAACAGCTGAAACTCCTGCCCGATCCATGATACCTCTTCATTCTCTAGGACTGTGTCTTCCTCTACTGCCTCCACCCTGAAGAAGGCAATCTCCTTGCCTGGTGTGCCCTGTACCTGCAATGTCCCTGATGACTCCACTGTGCTGGCAGGCCCCAGGGTCTCTGGGCCCTGAAGAGCTAGACTCACAAATAAGAAGATCCAGAGTCCTCTACTCTCACCTTCCTCTGGCAGCCTCTCACTCTTCACGTGTCCCTGACCATGGCCCAGAGCTGGGACATCTATTAAGGGGCTTGACATGATAGCACAGCAGGTGTCCTCCACAGGCTGCCATCACCCTGTGGTGAGAGATGGCTCCTTCTGAGCTTTATCCAAAACTGAAGAAAATGGTGGGGGATGGTCAGGGGTGCAGTGCACACACCAGGCTCAATTTCCCTGGCATGTGGGTCCCCTAAGCCTCTGGACCTGTGAGCAATGCCCAGGCTGGTGGGCCCAAAATGAGCAATCACAGAGAAGGTAGTAGGTGGCACCATCTATTTACACACCGTGGGAACAGAGAGTCACCCACCACCTTTAGTGTTCCGTGTCGCCACATGGTCGCCTGTGCTGCTTTGAGTCCATCTCCTTCAGGTATGATGCCTTTCTTGCATCTGTCACCACCTGGGTGTCTGCAGCCATTAGCTTGGCCTTAGGAAATTCAAACCACACATTCCTCTCCCATAATCAAAATATTCACTCCCAGTTCCACAGGACTTTTATCCACTGAGTGCTCGCCCAAATTGTTCAACTTATGGAAGATGGGCAATGTAGCCAGATAGTTTCCTCCCTGGAGAGAGAGATCTGGATGCTGTCAGAAAGATAGGATAGTGGGTACAAACCAACCTGTTGGTTACAGTAGAGTTCCTTTGCTCAGGCTTACCAGAGACATAGGGTAGAGATTTCTCTGTGTCTCTGTCTCTGCTTTGGGCACGCACCATTTCCCTGTGCACCATATCTTTGTGTGTGTGTGGTAGGGTCTTGTGTCTCTGTGTCTCTAACTGCTGCTGTTGGCTGCCACCACTGTCTGGACAGCAGAGCTCAGAAAAGAAATTTAACCTTGTCTTGGAGTCAAAGCCCTCTCATCCTGTGTGAGTTCCACCCATGGAAGATCAGACTTTGTCCATGCAGTTGAATGCTTTCTCAAACTTGACAGGTAAGCAGGGATGATCTCTACTGAATCACAGAAGGGGCCAGGAGTCCCTCCCTCGTTCATATGGTAGACATGAACAGTGAACAAGATGGAGGTGGCTTAGTCACATTTTGGACAGAGGAAGAATTGGGGTGTGCTCTTGCTGGCATGAGGGAACTCCGTGAATTTTATTTGAATACCAGCCAGTGAGAAATTAAGGACAGTTCCCCATTAAGGGCCACTACTCACTAGTGCCAGAGAAACTGAAGTCTTCCCATTACCAAATAGAGGCCCTTTCAAAGTGGTTCTCCTTTTGCCCAGTCTCCAGATGAAAACACATCCAAACCTTCCCCATCTCCCCAGCCCTGTGGTGCCAGGTGCAATTAGAGGGTCAACCTAAGCCATCTGTTGCATAGTGCTGATGCCCAAGTGTTCGGTGAAGAGTATAACGAGAGATGCTTCAAACTGGCAAACTCTGAAGGTAGCAACTGTGTATGCAACAGTGTCCCCTCAGTTTCCCAAAGCATACACAAAAGTATGTTTATGCTCATGCACCTGGTCATGTCAGGGAAAAATGTTCCTGCACTTGAGAAGGACAGAAAGGTCTTTGTAGCTGGGTGTCCAAGTGGCTATAGGCTCCCTCTTCTGTGCCTGGGAATCCACCCCATTCTATTTCACAGCTCCGTTGCATCCTCACTGACCTCCCACAGTTGCTTTCTTCCTGGGATTCAAGGCAGCAGCATGTTTCCACTTACAGCTTGCTCCCTCAGTGAGATCCCTGGGTTTATTTCCATGGTGTCAGTGCTTCTGCTGCCCCAAGGGCTATGTACGAACTCTTTTACATTTTTGGTGTCCATTCTTCCATCCCCCTGCCAGGCCCGTTCTGACAACTCACGCACCTAGGTGTGCTGGCATGCACACACACATATATAAACAACCTGAAAGGAAACTTGCACATTTATAGAACTATATGTTTACTTCACCAGGATAATGAATTTTGGTAAACACTGCTCTTTTTTTGCCCCTGTTATTTCCAGGTACTCAGGTCAACATCACCTTCTACCACTATGACTTATCCAGGAAGGTTACACAATCTTGGGATTTGCTAGTGAAAGGGGACCAACAACAAAGAGGTGGGCAGCATTCAAAGTTCTCCCAGTGGAGAGCTGAGTTATAGGCAAATATGTTCTGCATTTTCCATCACCTCAAACAGGTTCACAGTGCCAATCGTGTTGGCAAGATTTCATTCCCTGTGCTTTCCTTCCAGGAACCACACAGAAATATCCAAGGGCTTTGTGCTGAGCTGTTCCATTGCTCGCCCTGTACCTCTCAAGATCATACATTGTCAATGTCATATTCTTATCAGAAACCCAATACCCCTCACTCCCATGACCTTCTGAGCAAGTTCTGCCTGCTCTTCAAAACTGTACTTTTCTGCTGCAAATTTTTGAAGAGCTATCTCCCATAGAAGAAAAGGTCAGATAGACACAGGTTCCTTTAAAGACCAAAGAGAAGGTGACAGGTCTAACAGTCTCATAAAATGTCATAAAGAATGTGCACTTGGTTCCAGAGTCTCTGATGAATCAAGGCACTGAACAAGAGACCAAAATGGTAAGGTGGCTTTACATCCCATTAGCTCTGTATTTTACTACTACCCACACCTTGTAACAGTGCCAAGTATGGGATATTGTGAAAAAGGTGTATACCAAGAGTGAAGTCATATGAAAGCCTTTTGTGCTAGTGGCAGAGAGAACTATCCGTCATCTGGATGACCCAGTCAATATGATTCAAATCACTAATAACATTCAACTTAGACTGTAGGCAACGCAGAGTCCCTCAATGGAAATTAATCTCAAGTGCAGGACTGTCTGCAGCCTCTAACTTCCATTCCTCAAATGTTTTCTTTCAGTCATCAAACAGTTCAAAGTATGGACAATGGGAAAGCACTGGTAGAATATGATGAAGACTGCAAGAACAGGGAAAATTTCCATGGTAAGGGACAGAGAAATCCACAGGTTGGAGATAAGATGGAGGAAGATGGAGAGGAGAATGAAGGGGAGGCTTCAGAGCTAGTATCTGGCATTTGAAGTGGTAGGAGTTGTCCCATACCTGGCATCAGGTCTTGGGGTCATATTTCTAAATTTAGTAAATAATGTGGTCTCTGGCCTCAGTGAGCTTTTACAATCTTAATGCCTCAGCATACTAGACCAGACTAACTGCAGGAAAACCAGTTAGAAATTCAAGAGATATTATTTGTTGAGGCGGTGGGATGGTGACTTGTTGGAGACTTTCTCTATCACTGAATTTAGCTGGAGTCAGTACTCACAAACATAAACACTGTTCTCTTAAACATATTTTAATTAGGAAATCATATAATCACATATCTGGGATTTCATTTTCTTAATCTTTGAATATTTCTCTTCCTCTCTAAAAAAAGCAAAAAGCACTTACTTGGAAGGTCCATTTTTGTCTTAGGAATTTTCTCTCAAGTTTCCAGCTGTTTCACTTTGTAAATTACTTACTGCCACTAAATCTCGCCCACTTTATAATAACTCTTTCTGACATTGGAAACGAAAATGGCAACCCACTCAGTATTCTTGCCTAGAAAATCACATCCATGGGGGAGCCTGGTGAGCTGCCATCTATGGGCTCGCAGAGAGTCAGACATAACTGAAGTGACTTAGCAGCAGCAGCGGCAGATCCTGTCATATCAGAGGCTCTCAAGAAAATATCAAGGCAGAAAAAATAAAGAACACCCACAAGTTAAGCTACTGAGGAGTGTTTGAAATAAAGAAACACCATGGGAAAATAGGCCATGACAGATTGACAAGGTAGTGTGAGGGAAGCTCTGATGAAAAGTCAGAAACCCTTGTAAATAGTTAATTTGCGATAGACGTCAGTAAGTTCCAATGTCTCCCTTTTAGTTCTCATTAAGTCTATCACCTCATTGAATAAGCTGCTTACAGGTGAAATACTGCTTGCTCTCAAATGTAAACCACACATTTGAACTTATTCCTTAGTCTCATGACAGGATTGCCGATGATCTCATTGGCCATCCCCCTTTGTTTTACTATAGCAATCAGGAGTCTAACCCATTGCTTCTGTTAGGAAGATGAATAGATGGCCTCCACACCTTCAAATATGTCACTGTGGAGGCCATTCATTCGTCTTCGTAACATCATCTCTGTTATCGCCTAAGCATCCAGATACCTCCATCAGTACTTGTGCTACTCACAGAGACAATTGTGACCACCCTCTTTTACTCATCAATCTTATTAAAGTATGAAGTAGGAAAATATGGTTAAAAATTACAAAATCTTCACTAATATTGGGGAACTACTTCAGAAGTGGGACTTTTGTCTTTCTTGATACATTCTGGAGAAAAAACTAGTAGCTTAGTGGGAATGAATATGAGGGAGATTCACGTTTTTGCTATGGAAAAATTGTGGAATGCAATGGAATTTATAGCCTCTTTCGTTTGTGACAAGACAAATGCCTATACAAATAGGCATGACAGAATGGCGAAGGTAGGAAGCAGAGCCACACACCCTCCAGAGAGAAATTTGTGCTTTTCTGATTCTGTGACAGACCTGTTCATGTCATAACCTGCTCTTGGATAATGAAGTAACACATGTCAGTCTCAAGGTTATGTATTCTTCTCAATTCCAGAGACGTCCATTGTGTTCCTTACTGCTCTAGACAAGGGAAACGTTAAGTTAGAGTTCATTATTCTGAACTAGAAAAGGAAATATCCCAAAGGACCAGACTCCCAAAGCCAAGACAAGATAGAAATTCTTATTTGAGGTGCAGGAAAGAACGTCATAGATGTGGGAGGAAAGAAGGCAACACGACACTCAACACATAGGAAGACTTTTTCTCTGATGAAATAGAAACTGCCAGCCACAAAGATAATTTTGAAAAAGTCCTAACAGTTTGAACCAGATGAAGTCCTATCAGAAAAGGGAGAGAATTGTTCTATCTGACCCTAATTTAAAATGTATTTTTTCCTCTCATGCCTGACCATTTGCAACCCCATGGAGTTTTGTCACCAGCCTCCTCGCTCATGGATTTTCCAGACAAGAAAATTAGTGTGCGCTGCCATTTCCCACTATCCTGTTAGTTGGGAAGAGCTGAAGAAAAATATTAACCATGTATTTTTATGCATCTCTTCAAGACAAAACAAACTATATAAGCTATTTGCTCCAGATTTTCTTTCTTATTTTTTTCTGAAATTCCTAAATTACAGTTTTGATTGAGGCAGGTTTATAATATTGGGAACTGGAATGAGTCAAGGCATACAAGTGACACAGTAAAGAAAAAGATTAACATCTTAAAATCTGGCCTATCTGACAGTTCAGTGATGCCCAATTTGCTTCTAAAATATTTAACTCTAGTAATTTTCTGGTGGAGTCTTCAGGGTTTTCTATGTAGAGGATCATGTTATCTCCAAACAGCGAGAGTTTTACCTCTTTCTCAATTTAGATTCCTTAGATTTCTTTTTCTGCGCTCATCGTGGTAGCCAAAACTTTCAAAGCTATGTTGAGTAGTAGTGGTGAGAGTGGGCACCCTTGTCTTGTTCCTGATTTTAGGGGAAATGCTTTCAATGTTTCACCATGGAGGATAATCTTTGCAGTGGGTGTGTCATATATAGCTTTTATTATGTTGAATTGTGTTC
Organism: Moschus berezovskii; assembly: GCF_049115385.1. Lineage (NCBI taxonomy): Eukaryota > Metazoa > Chordata > Mammalia > Artiodactyla > Moschidae > Moschus > Moschus berezovskii. The sequence continues at coordinate 41,023,180 of NC_142489.1, read as the reverse complement.
CTTCTATTCCTGCTTTCTGAAGGGTTTTGTCGTAAGTGGATGTTGAATTTTCTCAAAGACTTTGCGTCTTTTGAGATACTCATAGGGTTTTTATTTTTCAATTTATTAGTGTGGCATATTTCATTGACTGAATTGCAGACATTGAAGAATCCTTGCATCACTGGAATAAAGCCCACTTGGTCATGATGTACGATCTTTTGAATGTGTTGTTGGATTCTGTTTGCTAGATTTGGTAAGGATTATTGTGAGACTTTATTTTTGGGGGCTCCAAAATCACTGCAGATGCTGATTGCAGCCATTAATTTAAAAGACACTTACTGCTTGGAAGGAAAGTTATGACCAACCTAGATAGTATATTAAAAAGCAAAGACATTATTTTGCAAACGAATGTCCATCTAGTCAAGACTATGGTTTTTCCAGTGGTCATGTATGGATGTGAGAGTTGCATTGTGAAGCTGATCGCCGAAGAATTGATGCTTTTGAACTGTGGTGCTGGAGAAGACTTCTGAGAGTCCCTTGGACAGCAAGGAGATCCAACCAGTCCATTCTGAAGGAGTTCAATCCTGGGTGTTCATTGGAAGGACTGATGCTAAAGCTGAAACTCCAAAACTTTGCCACCTCATGCAACTAGTTGACTCACTGGAAAAGACTCTGATGCTCGGAGGGATTGGGAGCGCGAGGAGAAGGGGACGACAGAGAATGAGATGGCTGGATGGCATCACTGACTCGATGGAGGTGAGTTTGAGTGAACTCTGGGAGCTGGTCATGGACAGGGCGGCCGGGAGTGCTGTGATTCATGGGATCTCAAAGAGTCAGACACGACTGAGCGACTGAACTGAACTGAACTGATTGCATCTATGTCCATTATTGATATTGGCCTGTAGTTTCTTTTCTTGTGAAATTTTTGTCAGGTTTTGGTATTAGGATGATGGTGGCCTCATAGAATGAATTTGAAAACTTATATTCCTCCGCAATTTTCTGGAAGAGTTTGAGTAAGATAGGTGTTAGCTCTTCTCTAAATTTTTGGTAGAATTCAGCTGTGAAGACGTCAGGGCCTGTGTTTCTGTTTGCTGGAATATTTCTGGTTACAGTTTCAATTTCTGTGCTTGTGATGGGTCTGTTAAGATGTTCTATTTCTTCCTGGTTCAGTTTTGGAAAGTAGTACTTTCTAAGAGTTTGATCATTTCTTCCAAGTTGCCCATTTTATTGACATATACACACTGATAGTAATATCTTATGATCATTTGTATTTCTGTGTTGCCTGTTGTGATCTCTCCATTTTCATTTCTAATTTTATTGATTTGATTTTCCCCCTTTGCTATTTTCTCAAATTCATTTATCTTCTCAAAGAACCAGGCTTTGACTTTGTTGATTTTTGCTATGATCTCTTCTGTTTCTTTTGCATTTATTTTTGACATAATTTTTAAGATTCCTTTCCTTCTATAAGCCTGGTGTTCTTCATTTCTTCCTTTTCTAGCTGCATTAGGTGTAGGGTTAGTTTATTTAGTTGACTTTTTTCTTGTTTCTTCAGGTATGCCTGTATTGCTACGAACATTCCCCTTAGAACTGCTTTTATAGTATCCTACAGGTTTTGGGTTGTTGTGTTTTAATTTTCATTAGTCCTTATTCATATTTTAATTTCTTGTTAAATTTATTCTGTGATTTATTGGTTATTCAGCAGTGTGTTGTTCAGCCTCCGTATGTTGGAATGTTAAATACTTTTTTCTAAGGTAATTGAGGGCAGACGCGACAATTGACGGCTCTGGCGGCGCAGACGAGAGATACGCCAGCCTGGAGCAACCGACCACACGCAGAAGTGGGGCCGAGAAGAGCTACCCCACGTCCAAGGTAAGGTGCAGAGGCTGCGCTTTGCTGGAGCAGCTGTGAAGAACTATTCTACAACCAAGGTAAGAAAAAACCAAATAAGACGGTATGTATTGCGAGGGGCCATTTGAAGGCAGACACACTGAAATCATAATCCTATAAAACTAGTTGATCTGATCATATGGACCACAGCCCGGTCTAACTCAATGAAACTAAGCCATGACGTGTGGAGTCACCCAAGACAGATGGGTCATGGTGGAGAGGTCTGACAGCATGTGGTCCAAGGGAGAAGGGAATGGCAAACCACTCCAGTATACATGCCTTGAGAATCCCATGAACAGTATCATAAGGGAAAATGATAGGACACTGAAAGAGGAAGTCCCCAGGTCGGTAGGTGCCCAGTATGCTACTGGAGATCAGAGGAGAAATAACTCCAGAAAAAATGAAAACATGGATCCAAAGCAAAACAAATACCCAGTTGTGGATGTGACTGGTGATAGAAGCAAGGTCCGATGCTGTAAAGAGCAATATTGCATAGTAACCTGAAATGTTAGGTCCATGAATCAAGGCAAATTGGAAGTGGTCAAACAGGAGATGACAAACATCGACATTCTAGGAATCAGTGAACTAAAATGGACTGGAATGGGTGAATTTAACTCAGATGACCATTACATCTACTACTGTGAGCAGGAATCCCTTAGGAGAAATGGAGTAGCCATCATGGTCAACAAGAGTCTGAAATGCAGTACTTGGATGCAATCTTAAAAACGACAGAATGATTTCTGTTCGTTTTCAAAGCAAACCATTCAATATTACAGTAATTTAAGTCTATGCCCCAACCAGTAATGCTGAAGAAGCATAAGTTGAACCGTTCTATGAAGACCTACAAGACCTTTAAGAACTAACACCCAAAAAAGATGTCCTCTTCATTATAGGGGATTGGAATGCAAAAGTAGGAAGTAAAGAAACACCTGGAGTAGCAGGCAAATTTAGTCTTCGAGCATGAAATGAAGCAGGAGAAAGGCTAATAGAGTTTTTCCAAGAGAACGTACTGGTCATAGCAAACACCCTCTTCCAACAACACAAGAGAAAACTCTACACATGGACATCACCAGATGGTCAACACCGAAATCAGGTTGATTATGTTCTTTGCAGCCAAAGATGGAGAAGCTCTATACAGGTAGCAAAAACAAGACCAGGAGCTGACTGTGGCTCAGACCATGAACTCCTTATTGCCAAATCCAAACTTAAATGGAAGAAAGTAGGGAAAACCACTAGACCATTCAGATATGACCTCAATCAAATCCCTTATGATTATACAGTGGAAGTAAGAAATAGACTTAAGGGACTAGATCTGATAGATAGAGTGCCTGATGAACTCTGGACGGAGGTTCGTGACACTGTAGAGGAGACAGGGACCAAGACCATCCCCATGGAAAAGAAATGCAAAAAAGCAAAATGGCTGTCTGAGGAGGCCTTACAAATAGCTGTGAAAAGAAGAGAAGTGAAAAGCAAAGGAGAAAAGGAAGGATATAAGCAGCTGAATGTAGAGTTCCAAAGAATAGCAAGGAGACATAAGAAAGACTTCCTCAGCAATCAATGCAAAGAAATAGAGGAAAACAACAGAATGGGATAAACAAGAGGTCATTTCAAGAAAATTAGAGATACCAAGGGAATATTTCATGCAGAGATGGGCTCTATAAAGGACAGAAATGTTATGGACCTAACAGAAGCAGAAGATATTAAGAAGAGGTGGCAAGAATACACAGAAGAACTGTACAAAAAAGAGCTTCATGACAAAGATAATCATGATGGCGTGATCACTCACCTGGAGCCAGACATCTTGGAATGTGAAGTCAAATAGGCCTTAGAGAGCATCACTATGAACAACGCTAATGGAGGTGATGGAATTATAAATGAGTTATTTCAAATCCTGAAAAATGATGCTGTGAAAGTGCTGCACTCAATATGCCAGCAAATTTGGAAAACTCAGCAGTGACCACAGGACTGGAAAAGTTTAGTCTTCATTCCAATCCCAAAGAAAGGCAATGCCAAAGAATGCTCAAAAGACCGCACAATTGCACTCCTCTCACACGCTAGTAAAGTCATGCTCAAAATTCTCCAAGCCACGCTTCAGCAGTATGTGAACCGTGAACTTCCAGATGTTCAATCAGGTTTTAGAAATGGCAGAGGAGCCAGAAATAAATTTGCCAGCATGAGCTGGATCATGGAGAAAGCAAGATAGTTTCAGAAAACCATCTATTTCTGCTTCATTGACTAGGCCAAAGCCTTTCACTGTGTGGATCACAATAAACTGTGGAACATTCTGAAAGAGATGGGAATCCCAGACCACCTGACCTGCCTCTTGAGAAACATGTATGCAGGTCAGGAAGTAACAGTTAGAACCGGACATGGGAAAACAAATTGATTCCAAATAGGAAAAGGAGTACATCAAGGTTCTATATTGTCACCCTGCTTATTTAACTTATATACAGAGTACATCATGAGGAACGCTGGGGTGGAAGAAGCACAAGATGGAATCAAGATTGCCTGGAGAAATATCAATAACCTCAGATATGCAGATGACACCACCCTTATGGCAGAAAGTGAAGAGGAACACAAAAGCCTCTTGATGAAAATGAAAGAGGAGAGTGAAAAGGTTGGCTTGAAACTCAACATTCAGAAAACAAACAGCATGGCATCTGGTCCATTCACTTCATGGGAAATAGATGGGGAAGCAGTGGAAACAGTGTCAGACTTTATTTTGGGGGGCTCCAAAATCACTGTGGATACTGATTGCAGCCAGAAAATTAAAAGACGCTTACTCCTTGGAAGGAAAGTTATAATTAAGCTAGACAGCATTTTAAAAAGTAGTGACATTACTTTGCCAACCAAGGTCCATCTAGTCAAGGCTATGGTTTTTCCCATGGTCATGTATGGATGTGAGAGTTGGACTGTGAAGAAAGCTGATCGCCGAAGAATCGATGCTTTTGAACTGTGGTGCTGGAGAAGACTCTTGAGAGTCCCTTGGACCGCAAGGAGATCCAAGCAGTCCATTCTGGAAGAGATCAATCCTGGGTGTTCATTGCAAGGACTGACATTAAAGCTGAAACTGCAATACTTTGGCCACCTCATGCGTCGAGTTGACTCACTGGAAAAGAGTCTGATGCTAGGAAGAATTGGGGGTAGGAGTAGATGGGAATGACAGAGAATGAGATGGCTGGATGTCATCACCGACTCGATGGACATGAGTTTGAGTGAAATACAGGAGTTGGTGATGGACAGGCGTGCTGTGATTCATGGGGTCACAAAGAATCGGACACAACTGAGCGACTGAACTGAACTGAACTGAAGGTAATTGAGATGTAATCTTATTGAAATTTGATCAGAAAAGTTACTTGAAATGATTTCAATTTTTTTGAATTTACGAAGGCGAGATTTATGGTTCAGGATATGATCTAGCCTGGAAGAGGTTCCGCGTGCACTTCAGAAACAAGAGAAATTCATTGTTTTGGGGTGAAATGTTCTATAGATACTAATTAGGTCTAACTGGTCTATTGTATCATTTAAAGGTTGTGTTTCCTTGTCAATTGACCATTTAGCTGATCTATCCGTAGGTGTGAGTGGGGTATTAAAGTCTCCCACTGTTATTGAGTTATTGTTAATTTCCCCTTTCACACTTGTTAGCATTTGTCTTATATACTGTGCTGTTCCTATGTTGGGTGCATATATATTCATACTTGTTATATGTCCTTCTTGGATTGATTTTAGATCACTATGTAGTGTCCTTCTTGTCTCTTTCCAAAACATTTGTTTTAAGTCTACTTTATGTGATATGAGTATTGCTACTCCTGCTTTCTGTCGATCTCTATTTGCGTGGAATATCTTTTTCCAGCCCTTCACTTTCAGTCTGTATGTGTCCCTCATTTCGAGGTGGGTCTCTGGTAGACAGCATATATAGGGGTCTTGTTTTTGTATCCATTCATCCAGTCTTTGTCTTTTGGTTGGGACATTCAACCCATTCACATTTAAGGTAATTACTGATAAATACGACCCTGTTGCCATTTAATTTATTGTTTAGGGTTAGAGTTTATACACCCTTTCTGTGTTTCCTTTCTAGATGAGATCCTTTAGCATTTGTTGGAGAGCTGGCTTGGTGGTGCTGAATTCTCTCAGGTTTTGCTTGTCTGCAAAACTTTTGATTTCTCCTTCATATGTGAATGAGACCTTGCTGGTTACAGTCATCTGGACTGTAGGTTATTACTAGAGGTAATCAATGAATGTAGAAAAGTTGCAGGATATAAAATCAACACACAGAAATCCCTTGTATCCCCATACACTAATAATGAGAACATAGAAATGGAAATTAAGGAAACAATTCCATTCATCATTGCAATGAAAAGAATAAAGTACTTAGGAATATAACTACCTGAAGAAACAAAAGACCTGTATATAGAAAATTATAAAACACAGGTGAAGGAAGTCAAAGTGGACACTAATAGATGCAGAAATATACCATATTCATGGATTGGAAGAATCAATATAGTGAAAGCGAGTATATTACCCAAAGCTTCTATAGTGTCAATGCAATCCCTATCAAGCTACCAACAGTAATTTTCACAGAGCTAGAACAAATAATTTCACAATTTATTTGGAAATAAAAATAAATCCTCAAATAGCCAAGACAATCTTGATAAAGAAGAAAGGAACAGGAGAAATCAACCTGCCTAACTTCAGGTTCTACTACAAAGCCACAGTCATCAAGACAGTATGGTACTGGCACAAAGACAGAAATATAGATAAATGGAACAAACTACAAAGCACAGAGAAAAATCCACGCACCTATGGACACCTTATCTTTGACAAAGGAGACAAGAATATACAATGGAGGAAAGACAATCTCTTTAATAAGCTGGGAAAATTTGTCAACCACTCTAAAGTAATGAAACTAGAACACTTTCTAACACCATACAAAAAATAAGCTCAAAATGGATTAAAGTTCTAAATGTAAGATCAGAAACTATAAAACTCCTAGAGGAGAACATAGGCAAAACACTCTGCAACCTAAATCACAGCAGGATCCTCTCTAACCACCTCCCAGAATATTGGAAATAAAAGCAAAAATAAACAAATAGGACCTAAGTAAAACTAAAAGCTTCTACCCAACAAAGGAAACTGTAAGCATTGTGAAAAGATAGCCTTCAGAATGGGAAGGAATAATAGCAAACGAAGCAACTGACAAGGAATTATTCTCAAAAACATACAAGCAACTCCTGTAGCTCAATTCCAGAAAAATAAACAACACAATCAAAAAATGGGACAAAGAACTAAACAGACTTCTCCAAAGAAGACATACAGATGGTTAACAAACATATGAAAAGATGTTCAACATCACTCATTATCAGAGAAATGCAAATCAAAACCACAAGGAGATATCATTTCACGGCAGTCAGAATGGCTGCTATCTAAAAGTCTAAAAGCAATAAATGTTGGAGAGGGTGTGGAGGAAATGGAACCTTCTTAAGCTGTTGATGGGAATGCACACTAGTACAGCCACTATGGAGAATAGTGTGAAGATTCCTTAAAAAAAGAAAGGAAATAGGTTGAGGGAACAAGATGGAGGTAGACTAGGATGGGGAAACCACTTTCTCCCCCACAAATTCATCAAAAGAACAGTTGAACATTGGGTAAATTCCACAAAACAACTTCTGAATGCTGACAGAGGACATCAGGCATCCAGAAAAGCAGCCCATCGTCTCGAAAAGAGGTAGGAAAAAACATAAAAGATAAAAAGAGAGACAAAAGAAGTAGGGATGGAGGTCTGACCTGGGAAGAGAGGCTTTAAAAGAGAGAAGTTTCCAAACACTGGGAAACACACTCACTGGCGAGTCTGTGGCAAGCCTTGAAACCTCAGAGGGCAACATAACCAAGAGGGAAAATAAATAAATAATTAAAACGCACAGATTATGTGCAAAACGGTAACTCCCAGAGGAGAAGCAGTGCAGACGCTGGCATCTGCCATTAGCAAGAGGGGGGAGGGCAGGGAGGAGAAGGCTAGAAGAGGAGAGACGCAAGAGAAGGACAGAGAGGACCGGGCCTGAATACCCCGAGAGTAATCTGAGAGAGCTAACTGGACAGAGCAAAGCAGACTGTGGGAGAGCTAAACCACAGAAAGGCGAAAAGCCCTAACCTAAGACTCCGCCTGTCCCGCTCCCAGAGTAGGGGACTGTGCAGAGATAGCCAGCTAAGGATAGCTCATCCCCATCCCCCACCGAGACAGACAGCTCATCCCCCATCCCCCGCTGAGACAGGCAGGGGAGGGTAGCCGGAGCTGGAAATGGGCAATCGCGGCCCCAGTGAGGCATCTGATACCAAGCTTCAAGCAGGCTACTCTGCTAACCAAGACTTCTTGGGTTTCTGGCCAGTCAACATCATCCTGAGCAGGAGCGCTGGTTGTACACGCAGAAAGCTGAGTGGCAGACACCAGGGAGGCGATAAGTCGCAGCGACCATGCTCAACAAACACCTGGTGACCTGAGCTGCTCAAACCGGGGAAGGGCACAAAACGCTGGCCCAAACAAGTCTGCCTTTGTGGAGTGCCCGAGTACCTGAACCTGAGTGGCTTCGACCTGGGATTTGCATGCAAACCAGCACAGGCCTCAGACAGTCCCTTGGCAGAGCAAGGTATAGTCTGTGCAGTGTAGACTGGGACAGCACAGGCGCCATGAGCGTGGGCAAACACACTGAGAGCACTCCCCACAGATGCGAGAGATATTTGTCTGCAGTGCTCCTTCCTTCCCACAACATGACTGAACAAGTGAGCCTTAAAAAGTATCCAATACCGCCCCCTAGTGTCAGGGCGGAGATGAGACACTGAAGAGACCAGCAGAAAGAAGTTGAAACAGAGGGAACCACTTTGGAAGTGACAGATGGAGAAGTCTTGAGGCTACTGCAAGAATAAGACTGAAAAACAGAGGCAGGAGGCTTAAGTCCAAATCCCGAGAACACCAGAGAACTCCTGACGCCAGGGACCACTAATCGACAGGAGCTCATCAAATGCCTCCATACCTACACTGAAACCAAGCACCACCCAAGGGCCAACAAGTTCCAGAGCAAGACATGCCATGCAAATTCTCCAGCAGCACAGGAAAATAGCCCTGAGCTTCAATATACTGGCAGCCCAAAGTCACTCCAAACCCACTGACATCTCATAACTCATTACAGGACACTTCATTGCACTCCATAGAGAAATCCAGCTCCACCCACCAGAACACCTATACAAACTTCCCTAACCAGGGAACCTTGACAAGCCACCCGTCCAACCTCACCCACAGTGAGGAAACTCCACAGTAAAGAGAACTCCACAAACTGCCAGAAACGGAAAGGCCACCCCAAACACAGCAATAGAAACAAGATGAAGAGACAGAGAAATACTCAGCAAATAAAGGAACAGAATAAATGCCGACCATCTCAAACAAAAGAGGAAAAGATAGGGAACCTACCTGATTAAGTATTACGAATAATAATAGTGAAAATAATCCAAAATCTTGAAAACAAATTGGAGTTAAAAATAAATAACCTGGAGACAAAGATTCAGAAGATGAAAGAAAGGTTCAACAAGGATCTTGAAGAAATAAAAAAGAGTCAATATACAATTAATAATGCAATAGATGAGATAAAAAATGCTCTTCAGGGAACCAAAAGTACAATAACGGAGGCAGAGGATGGAATAAGTGAGTTAGAAGGTAGAATGGTAGAAATAAATGATACAGAGAGGAAAAAAGAAAAGCGAATTAAAAGAAATGAGGACAATCACAGAGACCTCTGGGACAATGTTAAACACTCCAACATCCGAATCATAGGAGTTCTAGAATAAGAAGACAAGAAAAAGACCATGAGAAAATATTTGAAGAGATAATACTTGAAAATTTCCCTAAAATGGGGAAGGAAATAATCACCCAAGTTCAAGAATCCCAGAGAGTCCCAAAGCGGATAAGCCCAAGGCATAATACCGCAAGACACATATTCATCAAATTAACAAGGATGAAACACAAAGAAAACATATTAAAAGCAGCAAGGGAAAAGCAACAAAAAACACACAAGGGGATCCCCATAAGGATACCAGCTGATCTTTCAATAGAGACTCTTCAGGCCAGCAGGGAATGGCTGGGCATACTTAAAGTGTTGAAGGAAAATAACCTACGGCCCAGATGACTATATCCAGCAAGGATCTCATTCAAATATGAAGGAGACATCAAAAGCTTTACAGAAAAGCAAAAGCTGAGAGAATTCAGCCTCACCAAACCAGCTCTCCAACAAATGCTAAAGGACTTTTTCTAGACAGGAAACACAGGAAGAGTGTATAAGCTATAATGCAAAGCAATACAGTAAATGGCAGTGGGATCATACTTATCAATATTTATCTTAAATGTTAATGGGTTGAATGGCTGAACTAAAAGACAAAGACTGGATGAGCTGATACAAAAACAAGACCCCAGTATATGCTGTGTACAAGAGACCCACCTCGAAACGAGGGACACATACAGACTGAAAATGAAGGACTAGAGAAAGATATACCATGCAAAGAGAAACTAAAAGAAAGCAGGTGAGCAATACTCATATCAGAGCAAATAGACTTTAAAACAAAAGCTGTGAAAAGAGACAAAGAAGGACACTACATGATGATCAAAGAATCAATCCAAGAAGAAGATATAACAATTATAAATATATATGCACCCAACAGAGAAGAGAAGAAGAAGAAGGAGAAGGCAATGGCAAGCCACTCCAGTACTATTGCCTAGAAAATCCCATGGATGGAGGAGCCTGGTAGGCTGCAGTCCGTGGGGTCGCTAAGGGTCGGACACGACTGAGCGACTTCACTTTCACTTTTCACTTTCCACTTTCACACATTGGAGATGGAAATGGCAACCCACTCCAGTGTTCTTGCCTGGAGAATCCCAGGGACGGGGGAGCCTGGTGGGCTTCCGTCTATGGGGTCACACAGAGTCGGGCACGACTGAAGTGACTTAGCAGCAGCAGCATCATGCACCCAACAAAGGAGCACCACGATATGTAAAACAAATGCTAATAAGTTTGAAAGGGGAAATTATAAATAACACAAAATAGTAGGAGACTTTAATAGCCCACTCACACCTATGGATAGATCACTAAACGGAAAATTAACAAGAAAACACAAGCGTTAACTGAGACAATACACCAGTTAGACCTAACAGATATCTATATCTACGTTTCACCCCCAATGAATTTCACCTTCTTCTCAAGCGCTCACAGAACCTTCTCCAGGCTAGATCACATCCTGGCCAACAAATCTAGCCTTGGTAAATTCAAAAAAATTGAAATCATTCCAAGCATCTTTGCTGACCACATGCAGTAAGATTAGACCTCAATTATAGGAGAAAAATTATTAAAAATGCCAACATACGGAGGCTGAAAAACACACCGCTGAATAACCAACAAATCACAGAAGAAATAAAAATATGCATCAGAACGATTGAAAATGAAAACACAACAACCTAAAACCCCTGGGACACTGTAAAAGCAGTGCTGAGGGGAAGGTTCATAGCAATACAGGCATTCCTAAAAAAAAAGAAAAGAAAAGAAAAAAGTCAAGTAAATAACCTAACTCTACACCTAATGCAACCAGAAAAGGAAGAAATGAAGAACCCCAGGGTTAGTAGAAGGAAAGAAATCTTAAAAATTAGGACAGAAATAAATGCAAAAGAAGCAAAAGAGACCATAGCAAAAATCAACAAAGCGAAAAGCTAGTTCTTTGAGAGGGTAAATAAACCTGACAAACTACTGAGGTGTTGGAGAAGATTTTTGAGAGTTTCTTGGACTGCAAGGAGATCCAGTCCTGAGTGTTCGTTGAAACGACTGATGCTAAAGCTATAACTCCAATAATTTGGCCAACTCATGCGAAGAGTTGACTTACTGGAAAAGACTTTGATGTTGGGTGGGATTGGGGGCAGGAGGAGAAGGGGACGACAAAAATTGAGCTGGCTGCATGGCATCACCAACTCGATGGTGATGGGTTTGAGTGAACTCCAGAAGTTGTTGATGGACATTGAGGCCTGGCGTGCTGTGATTCATGGGGTCGCAACGAGTCCGACATGACTGAATGACTGACCTGAACTGAACTGAACTGAGCTGGACTCATCAAGAAACAAATGGAGAAAACAAAATCAATAAAATTAGAAATGAAAATGGAGAGATCACAACAGACAACACAGAAATGCGAAGGATCAAAACAGACTAGTAAAAGCAATTATATGCCAACAAGATGAACAACTTGGAAGAAATGGACAAATTCTTAGAAATGTACAACTTTCCAAAACTGAACCAGGAAGAAATAGAACATCTTAACAGACCCATCACAAGCACGGAAATTGAAACTGTAATCAGGAATCTTCTAGCAAACAAAAACCCAGGTCCAGACAGCTTTCACTGCTGAATTCTACCAAAAATCTAGAGAGGAGCTAGCACCTATCCTACTCACACTCTTCCAGAAAATTAGAGAGGAAGGTGAAATTCCAAACTCATTCTATGAGGCCACCATCACCCTAATACCAAAACCTGACAAAGATGCCACACAAATAAAAGAGAACTACAGGCCAATATCACTGATGAACGTAGATGCAAAAAACCTGGACAAAATTCTAGCAATCAAAATCCAACAATACATTAAAAGGATCATACATCATGACCAAGTGGGCTTTATCACAAGGATGCAAGGATTCTTCAATATCCACAAATCAATCAATGTAATACACCACATTAACAAAATGAAAAATAAAAACCATATGATTATCTCAATAGATGCAGAGATAGCCTTTGGCAAAATTCAACATCCGTTTATGATAAAACCCCTCCAGAGTGCAGGAATAGAAGGGATATACCTCAACATAATAAAAGCTATTTATGACAAACGCAGAGCAAACATTATCCTCAATGGTGAAAACATGAAAGGGTTTCCCCTAAGGTCAGGAACAAGACAAGGGTGCCAATCTCACCACTATTACTCAACATAGTTTTGGAAGTTTTGGCCACAGCAATCAGAGCAGAAGAAGACATAAAAGGAATCCAAATTGGGAAACAAGAAGCAAAACTCTCACTGTTTGCAGATGACATGATCCTTTACACAGAAAACCCTAAAGACTCTACCAGAAAATTACTAGAGCTAATCAATGAAAGTAGTAAATTTGCAGGATATGAAATCAACACACAGAAATCCCCTGCATTCCTATACACTTATAATGAGAAACTAGAAACAGAAATTAAGGATAATATTCCTTTCACCATTGCAATGAAAAGAATAAGCTACTTAGGAACATATCTATGTAAAGAAACAAAAGACCTATATATTCAGTTCAGTTCAGTTCAGCTGCTCAGTCGAGTCTGACTCTCCGCGACCCCATGAATCACAGCATGCCAGGCCTCCCTGTCCATCGCCAACTCCCGGAGTTCACTCAAACTCATGTCCACAGAGTCGGTGTTGCCATCCAGCCATCTCATTCTCTGTCTTCCCCTTCTCCTCCCACCCCCAACCTTTCCCAGCATCTGAATATAGGAGACTGTAAAACACCAGTGAAAAACATCAGAGAGGACACTAATAGATGGAGAAATATACCACGTTTATGGATTGGAAGGATGAATAGTGTGAAAATAAATACATTACCCAAAGTAATTTATACATTCAATGCAATCCCTATCAATGTTCCAACGGTATTTTTCACAGATCTAGAACTAATAATCTCACAATTTGTATGGAAATACAAAAAAAAAACAAAAACAAAAAAAAAAACTCAAATAGCCAAAGCAGTCGTGAGGAAGAAGAATGGAACTGGGGGAATCAACCTACCTGACTTCAGGTTCTTCTACAAAGCCACAGTCATCAAGACAGTATGGTACTGGCATAAAGAGAGAAATATAGATCAATGGAACAAAATAGAAACACAAGAGGCAAATCCATGCACCTAAGGACGCCTTATCTTTGACAAAAGAGGCAAGAATATTCAACGGAGAAAAGACACTCTCTTTAACAAGTGGTGCTGGGAAAACTGGTCAACCACTTGTAAAAGAATGAATCTAGAACACTCTAACACCATACACAAAAATAAACTCAAAATGGATTAAAGATCTAAATGTAAGACCAGAAACTATAAAACTCCTAGAGGAGAACATAGGCAAAACACTCTGTGACATAAACCTCCCAGATTATTGGAAATAAAAGTAAAAATAAACAAATGGGACCTAATTAAAATTAAAAGCTTCTGCAGAGATAGGAAACTATAAGCATGGTGAAAAAACAGCCTTCAGAATGGGAGAAAATAATAGCAAATGAAGCAACTGACAAAAGATTAATCAGAAAAATATACAAGCAACTCCTGCAGCTCAATTCCCGAAAAATAAAAACCACAAAGAGGGACCATTTCACGCCAGCAAAAATGGCTGCCACCCAAAAGTCTACAAGCAATAAATGCTGTTGAAGGTGGAGTGTGGAGAAAAGGGAACCCTCTTACATTGTTGGTGGGAATGCAAACTAGTACAACCACTATGGAGAACAGTGTGGAGATTACTTAAAAAACTGGATATAGAACTGCCATAGGACCCAGCATTCCCACTCCTGGGCATACACACCGAGGAATCAAGAATTGAAAGAGATACAGGTACTCCAATGTTCATCGCAACACTGTTCATAATAGCCAGGACATGGAAGCAACATAAATGTCCATCTGCAGAGGGATGGATAAGAAAGTGATGGTACATATACACAATGGATTATTACTCAGCAGTTAAAAAGAATAGATTTGAATCAGATCTAACGAGGTGGACGAAACTGGAGTCTATTTTACAGAGTGAAGTAAGCCAGAAAAAAAATACCAATACAGTATACTAATGCAAATATGTGGAATTTAGAAAGATGATAACGATAACCCTGTGTATGAGACAGCAAAGAGACACAGATGACCAGAACAGTCTTTTGGACTCTGTGGGAGAGGGTGAGGGTGGGATGACTTGGGAGAATGGCATTGAAACATGCATATTATCTTATGTGAAATGAATCACCAGTCCAGGTTCAATGCATGATACAGGATGCTTGGGGCTGGTGTACTGGGATGAACCAGAGGGTAGGGATGGGAAAGGACGTGGGAGGGGTGTTCAAGATGGGGAACACATGTACACCCTTGGCAGATTCATGTCAATGAATGGCAAAATGTATACGATAATGTAAAGTAATTAGCCTACAATTAAAATAAATAAATTTTTTTAAAAAATTTAAAAACGGAAATAGAACTGCCGTATGACCCAGCAATTCCACTGCTGGGCATATACACTGAGCAAACCAGAATTGAAGGAGATACGTGTACCCTAATTTTCATCGCATCACTGTTTATAATAGCCAGGACATGGAAGCAACCTAGGTGTCCATCAGCACACCAATGGATAAGAAAGCAGTGGTACATACACACAAGGAGTATTACTCAGTCATTAGAAAGAATACATTTGAATCAGTTCTAATGAGGTGGATGAAACTGCACCTATTATACAGAGTGAATTAAGTCAGAAAGTAAAACACCAAAACAGGATACCAACATATATATGGAATTTAGAGGATGGTAAAGCTGAGACTCCAATACTTTGGCCACCTCATGCGACGAGCTGACTCACTGGAAAAGACTCTGATGCTGGGAGGGATTGGGGGTGGGAGGAGACTGGGACGACGGAGAATGAGATGGCTGGATGGCATCACCGACTCGAGGGACATGAGTTCGAGTGAACTCCGGGAGTTGGTGATGGACAGGGAGGCCTGGTGTGCTGTGATTCATGGGGTCGCAAAGAGTCGGACATGACTGAGCGACTGAACTGAACTGACTGAAGAACAACCGTGTATGCAAGACCTCCAAGGAGACACAGATATACAGAAGTTTTTTTGCCTCTGTGGGAGAGGGAGAGGGTGGGATGATTTGGGAGAATGACATTGAAACACATATATTATCAAATGTGAAATGAATGGCCAGTCCAGGTTTGATGCATGATATAGGATGCTCTGGGCTGGTGCACTGGGATGACCCAGATGGACGGGATGTGGAGGGAGATGGGAGGCTGTTTCGGGATGGGGAACACATGTACACCTGTGGCGGATTCCTGTCAATGTATGGCAAAACCAATACAATATTGTAAAGTAATTAGCCTCCAATTAAAATAAATAAAGAAAATGAAAATAAGAAAACAAAATAAATTAAATAAAATATATAACACAATAAGAGCCATTCTTAATTGCCATTCAAAACCTAGGGCAGGAGAAATAGGTGGATAGGTGGGAGTAGAGTGCAGAGAAGAGAAACATAAATCTCTGAGTCAGACCCAGTCAAAATTGTCTGTGTTCCCTTGTCTTTCTAGACCTCATTTCCATGAACTTCCTAGTAACTATAATTATGCTGCAGATCTTGTAGGAGTTAGGGCAAGCATCACTCTCCTGCTCTTCTACTACTAACTATGGGTAGGTTGAAAACACCTCATTCAAAGACTATAAAACAAATATGTTCATCAAAAATCTGTTTATTAATCTTTAGTCCACAGAAGAAACACCAGAACCTATCTCTCCTCCAGTTAGACATTTCTGATGAGGTTCACCCCATAAGATATGGTATGCTTGGTCTTTTCTGTCATCCCCACCCCACATTCAATGTCCATACTTCCATCCCCTGGCCAGGCACATTCGGATAGCTTGCATACACAGTTATGCCGGTGTACACTCAAACACATACATATACACACACCCCTGAATGGGAATTTCCACTCATGCAGAATTATAGCTTTACTTGTCCAGGATAATGGATTTTGGTAAGCATATCTATTTTTGTCCTGCTTATTTTCTTTCCCTTGCTTGTTGGTTAAATCAATGATTGGTTTGTACACACACGACTTTTCCTGGGAGGTTAGAAAATCATGGGTGTAGCTCATGAAAATGACTGACCTGCAAAGAGATGGGCAGGGAGTTCCCCATGGACAGTTGAGTGACATTCATGCATGTTCTGAATTCTCCCACCGCCTCAGACAGTTTCACAGTGCCAATCACATTGGCATGGTCGCAATGTGACCTTATGTATTCCTCCCAGGAACCACACAGTAACGACCAGGTACTTTTGGCTGAACTGGCTTTGTGCCCTTTCTTGGCCTTGCACATCTCAGGATCATTCCTTGTCAACGTCATACATTGTTCGCAGTCCTAACACACACTTGGGCCAATGGTCTTCTAAGTGAGGTTCACCTGCTCCTCCTAACTGTGTGTTTTTCTGTTTGCAACTGCTTTCCTTTACTTCCAAGGGTTATCTCCCAGTAGCGGAAAAAGGCCAAATAGATGCCCAATCCTCCAAAATGTCAATGAGATTGTGACTGGCCTAAGAGTCTGATACAATGTGGTGGAGAACACACAAGGATATAAGGACTCTGCTAAAAAAGTCACTGAACGTGAAGCTGAAATTGTAAGATGAACTCCCTTCTCCTCACCTCTAATTTTTACTACTACCCACAGACACAGAGCGCCACACTGATGGCACCCTGGGAAACCTGTCTGCTCTTGGCCCATAGCTCATGTCTTCCTTGTGGAGACAGCGTCATTTCTCTCCCAAATACACCAAGAGAGCTTGATTCCACAACAGCTGTCACTGACTGACTAAATGCCATGGATCACTTTCTGTTACCTTCACTAGGTTGTGGTAACTCTGCCTACCGCTCAGGCATCCCTGCTAGCCTAAAAAGCCCAGGGTCTATGGTCATAGCTAATAGTTGGGGTAGGGGACATCCAATGCATTTGCTTAGAGTCCAGGGTCCCTGTGAAAGGCAGGTGATGCAGTACCCTTCAGGATCCCCATGAAAAAAGTCGGAAATTCTGCTCCAGCAAGATTTTCATAACACTGCCAAATGTGCAGAACAAAACCTTTTCCCCTCTGACCTATAAAACCAATGACAACACCCCAACGAATCGTGGAATTCATGTCAAGACTTTTCACATGCAACAGTGGGACATCTTCTGCAGGACTGCTAAGCCCTTGACTCTGCAGCCTGAAACCAGCAGGCTCTAAACTGCCCCCGGGCATCCTTGTCTTTCACTGTCCTAGGGCCCCTGCATGCAAAGACCTCCCTTGCTTCATCTCTGTTTCCTTCCTCACAGGCACATACCAGCAGAAGGGCACAAGCATACATCCAGTACGTGCTCTTTCCTCCCCTTTCTGCACTGCCTGTTAGGCGGGAAATGCCCAGACAGAAGCATGCTCACACTCTATCTCTCCTACGATGCCTGGGGTTTTACAGCGAGAGCCTACTTTAGCATGTCATTCATCTCTATAGTGCCAATGTGTGCCATATTTGGAGGGAGAGTTTTCTGGCCGACAGGCTTATCCTGAGCAGCACTAGTCAAGGACCTTCCCCTATGTCCTTCTCATAAGTAGAACAAGTCTCCAGTACAGCAGGCTTCTTTTTTTCTGTGCCTTCTTCTCCCAGTCTCTGCCTTTTCCCGAAGCACCTTGTCTTCTTTACAATCCTGAGCTACCCTAGCCATGCCCACCATTTCCACAGAGCACCCAGTGCCCCACAGATTCAGGGGTCCTCAGGAAGCAGTTTCAAAGACCCAGACCTTTTTATTTACTCTTCATGACTCCTCAAACCCTCCACCCTGCTTACCAACACAAATACCCACAACACAGCAGAAGTTGTGAGCCTGTTCATGTCCCTTGATGGAACTGCAGATTTGCAGACCCACAGTCCAGAGTTGTCATTGGCCAATCTTTCCTGGTACTTGTCCTGTGATACAGAAGTATCACTGAGGTGCATGGACGAGTTTCCCCTAGTCTGTGGATTCCTTGTTCCTCCTCTTCTGGTTGCTCCATGTCTCGTGTTCTCTCACCTTCTCTGTGACTGCAGTCAGGTAGACCTATGCACACAAGGACAAATAGAGGTGACATAAGCACACGTGTGTACACGCACACGTAAGACACAGGAATGCAAATGCAAACGAGGAACACATGTCAGTTCATGATGAAACAGTGGTTCATACAAAATGTAGGTATTTCTATATTTCTTATAGGAAAATCTCCATTGTGACCTTCAAATGTGAAATATAGAGAAGTCCAAGTAACATGAAGGGGTTTCAGTGCCTAAATTTTGATATAGGAAATACAGAGAATTCCATATTTAATGCAACAAAATCATTTTCGTGATATATGTGTCAGAAATACAAAGAATTCCATAATCCATGAAGAAACAATGGTGTCCATATATTCATTTGGAAACACAGATAAATCCAAAATCATATTAATTCTCCGTATCTTAATAAAATCAGTGCAAGACAGTCAGGTATGAAATACATAGAATTTCATATTTTATGTAAGAAAATCACCACCCAGATTTTCATATATGAAATATGCAGAATTAGATATGTATTTTCATAAAGTGAAATACAAAAACTTTCAATATTTCATGAAGTAAAATCAATATTGAAATTTTAATATGTAAAATATAGAGAATTCCTTTTTTTAACAGAGCAAAATTGTCACCCTGATTTTCATATGTGAAATATACAGAATTACATATTTTGTATAGTGAAATCAGTGTGCCATGTTTTTATCTGAAATAGAGAGGATTCCAGATTGCATGTGGGGAAATTGGCACTGAGTATTTCATAGGTGATATATATAATGTTCCATACCTCTTATAGGAAAATTTAAGGAGAGACTATCATATATGATATATAGAATAATTCATATAGAAAAATGATTTATTTAACATATGATATATAGATAATTTGATATTTTATGTGGGAAACATGCCACACGTATTCATGTATGAAATATAGATAGTTCTGTAATTTTTGCGCAAATATATGGGCTGCGATTTCCACATGAACAAGAAAAAATTCATACATCATGTATGAAAAACTGTTCTCAGATTTCTATATGGGAAATGTAGAGATTTCATTTTTCATGTAGGAAAACCTATTCACAGATTTATATCTGTGAAATATAGAAAATTACTTACTTATGTGAAAAAATCTTAATTAAGGTATTCTTATATGAAATATACAGTATCCCTTCTAGCTATATAGCAGAAAAAAAAAAATTCGCTCCAATTTTCATCTGTAAAATGTATGTGTTTTCATACTTCATTTAGGCAAATCTGCACTCTGATATTCACATGTGAAACATACAGAATACTATGCTTCACATTTGAAATTCTTTGCCAAAAGAACTGTGATATTTTTCCATGTGTCGTAAGGAGAATGTAATATTTAATGTAGCAAAATGAATTTCCATATTTCCAAAGGCTAAACACAGAGATTTCCATATATCATTTAAGAAAATGTGCACACAGATATGCATAAATGTAACATAAAGATATTTCATTTGAAAAACCCCCTTTGAGATTTTCCAAGAGCATGTTCTATATGTCATGCAGGAAATCTGTGCTAGATTTTAAAATGTGAAATACAGAGAACTGCATATGTTTAATGCAGAAATAAAAGCATCCATATTTTCGTATGTGAACTATTGAATATTACATATGTAAATCAAGGAAATCTGTGCCCAAATATCTTTATGTGAAATATAAAATAGACCAACTTTCATGTAGGATAATCTGTACCTTGACTTTCCTTTGAGAGATATACAAATTTTCCATTTCATGACTGAAAATTGGCCTCAGGTTTTCATATTTGATCTATAGAGAATCACATACTTTATGTCAGACAATTTTAATTTAGATTTTCAAAAACTGATAAAATTCCATACTTCAAACAAAAAATTGTATACTCAAATTTTCCTATGTGAAGTATACATAATTCCATATTTATTTACTATGAGGTGTGTGCAAATATACAGATGTGAAACATCAAATAACGCTTATATTGTGACTAACAATATACAGCTAGATTTTCAAATGTGAAATACAGATTTCACATTTCATGCAAAAAAATCTGCACCCATATTTTCATAGGTGAAAAATAGTAAATTGCATATTTCATGCAGGAAATTCACCATTCATGTATACATAGACATGTAGCAGGGCATCCAAAGCCAATGTTCTGGAACAACACAGAGAAATAGGTTGGGTAGGGACGAGGGAGGGCTTAAGGATGTGTGAATACATGTATCCTATGGCTCATAAATTGTTAGGACTTCCCTGGTAGTTCACCTGGTAAAGAGCCGAGGCTCAGTTCCATTTTCAGTTTGTTAAGACACACAGGAGATGGGATAGGCTACCTACTCCAGTATTCTTGGGCTTCCCTGGTGGCTTTGCTTGTAGAGAATCTGCCTGCAAAGTGGGAGACCTGAGTTCAACCCCAGGGTTCAAAAGATCCCCTGAAGAAGGGAAAGGCTAACCACTCCAGTATTCTATCCTGGACTGTAGAATTCCATGGACTATACATTCCATGAGTCTCAAGAAGTTGAACGTGATTGAGCAACTTGCATTTTAATTTTAAAGAAACAAATGAAGTTCAGTTGTTAAGAAGAGAAGAGAAGAAATATACAAGGAACTCTATCCAGTGCTCCCTGGTGAGAGTGAGATAACATCCAAACATGAAGGCATCTATGTATGCATATAACTGATTAACTTAGATGTACAGCAGAAATGAATCCAATATTGTAAAGCAACTATATTCCAGTAAGAATTGTCTTAAAATATTACAATTCAGCTACTCTTCAGGCAGTGAATCAATAAATGCTTCCTCCATTTGTGATGTATATGTCCTTGAGGACACTATGCTAAGTACAATATTTCAGTTAGAAGAAGACAAAACTCAATCACCACATATTTTTAGTGGAAATACCTTAGTTTTAGAAACAGAGTAGAATGTTGTTATCAGGGCCTAGAGGAAGTGGACCACGTGGGTCCAAGTTACCAACTTTTAGGCTGAATAATCTCACCAAGAAAAATACTGTAATGGGACAGCACGGACATGGAGCTGTAGCCCTTAGCTCAAGGCTATTAGTGAAGTTCAAAGTCCAGCTCCACCAACAGTCATCCTCTCAGTAGAGTGTCAAAGATATATTTCAGCCTTTGCCCAGGACCCTCCAGTCACTCTGGTCTTGGGCTGGTTAGTGAGTTGCAGAGTTACAGACAGGATATGCCTTTAAGTGGCCCTGTTCCCCTGCTGGAGTCATACACTGGAGAGCCCTAGGATTCAGATCAATAACCAGCCTAACTCCCATCCCCATCTCCAAAGTCTATGGAACTTAGCCCCCCCCCCCCACCATTTCTGTAGACTGAGGATGGCCAGCTACGTGCTGGACACCAGGATCCCACATTGAAGATGGTTGAGCATGGTATGGGGATCTTGGTAAGAGGAGAACATAGAACTGAGAGCTGCCTCTTCAACTGGGACTGGTCAGTGATGGGAGGAATGAGACTGGGTGCTGCATGAATTGTCCCAGACAGGATAATCAGACTCCCAAGGAACCCCTCCTCCTAAACAGGACCTTGAAGGGTAAAAGTCAAGGTTGGAAACTTCCCTTAGAGCATAGGTTATGATATTTGCTTTGCTAGAGGTTTACATGAACACAGTTTCCTCACTGTGACCTTACTTCAAGAACAGTGTACTGACAGCAAGATGTTTGCAACAGCTAAGCACATTCCTCCCTCACCTTTCCTATAATTGGTTTTACTGAAAGCTTTTCTGGAATTCAGGATTTTTTTTAAAATTAATTTATTTTTTATTGAAGGATCTTCTGTTAAACCTCAGCTTGAATCAGTCATTGGTATACATGGATTTTTAAATGCAATAGCCACACATCTCCTTGCATGGCCCTACAATTAACCTCTCTTTGCATTAAACTCCAAGATCATGGCATCTGGTCCCATCACTTCATGGGAAATAGATGGAAAAACAGTGGAAACAGTGTCAGACTTTATTTTTGGGGGCTCCAAAATCACTGCAGATGTTGATTGCAGCCATGAAATTAAAAGACGCTTACTCCTTGGAAGGAAAGTTATGACCAAACTTGATAGTATATTAAAAAGCAGAGACATTACTTTGCCAACCAAGGTCCGTCTAGTCAAGGCAATGGTTTTTCCCGTGGTCATGTATGGATGTGAGAGTTGGACTGTGAAGAAAGCTGATCGCTGAAGAATCGATGCTTTTGAACTGTGGTGTTGGAGAAGACTCTTGAGAGTCCCTTATACTGCAAGGAGATCCAACCAGTCCATTCTAAGGGAGATCGATCCTGGGTGTTCATTGGAGGGACTGATGCTAAAGCTGAAACTGCAATACTTTGGCCACCTCATGCGACGAGTTGACTCACTGGAAAAGACTCTGATGCTGGGAAAGGTTGGGGGCGGGAGGAGAAGGGGACGACGGAGAATAAGATGGCTGGATGGCATCACCGACTCTGTGGACATGAGTTTGAGTGTACTCCGGGAGTTGGTGATGGACAGGGAGGCATGGCGTGCTGTAATTCATGGGGTCGCGGAGAGTCGGACACGACTGAGTGACTGAACTGAACTGAACTGCATTAAACTCCAGTGTTCTGATACTGTTTCACTTAACTATGCTGTATACATGGGTATTCGTTAGCAGTAGCACCTTCTCTCTCAATTCTGTGAATGGTAAGAGACTACCTTAGAGAATGCACACTGAAGAAACCAGAATTGAAAGAGATACATGGGCTCCAATGTTCATCTCAGCACTGTTTATAATGGCCAGGACATGGAAGCAACCTAGATGTCCATCTGCAGACAAGTGTATAAGAAAGCTTTGGTACATACACACAATGGAGTATTTCTAAGTCATTAAAAAGAATACATTTGAATCAGTTCTAATGAGGTAGATAAAACTGGAGCCTATCATACAGAGTGAAGTAAGCCAGAAAGAAAAACACCAATACAGGATACTAACGCATATATATGGAATTTAGAAAGATGGAAATGATAACCCTGTATACAAGACAGGAAAGAGACACAGGTGTATAGAACAGTCTTTTGGACTCTGTGGGAGAGGGTGGAGATGGGATGTTTTGGGAGAATGACATTGAAACATGTATATTATCATATGTGAAACAAATCAGCAGTGCAGGTTTGATGCATTATACAGGGTGCTTGGGGCTGGTGCACAGTGATGACCCAGAGGTAGGATAAGGAGAGGAGGGAAGTAGGAAGGGGGTCAAGAAAGGGAACACATGTACACCCGGGGTGGATTCATGTCAATATATTGCAAAACCAATATAATATTGAAAAGTAGTTAGCCTCTAATTTAAAAATATATATAATTAAAATATTAAAAATAAATAAATAAAAAAGAAAATGCATCATTCCAAACCCATATTCAGTCATGAATATACATGAAGTTTATCATTCTTTTGTAGCAGCCAAGTTAGTAAATGCTGATGGCTACCCCAAATGCCAGGTGAATTTAGAACAAAATAGCTGGGAAATGTTGGGGGCGGGAGAAGAAGGGGACGACCGAGAATGAGATAGCTGGATGGCATCACCACTCTGTGGACATGAGTTTGAGTGAACTCCCGGTGTTGGTGATGGACAGGGAGGCCTGGAGTGCTGTGATTCATGGGGTCGCGGAGAGTCGGACTCGACTGAGTGACTGAACTGAACTGACTGAGCTGTGACAAAATAGCTATAAAGAAAGTTGAACACACAAGAACTGATGCTTTGAACCTTGATGTTGAAGACTCTTGAGCATCCCTTGGACTTCAAGGAGATCCAACCAGTCCATCCTAAAGGAAGTCAGTCCTGAATATTCATTGGAGGGACTGATGTTGAAGCTGAACCTCCAATATTTTGGCCACCTGATGCAAAAATTGACTTGTCTGAAAAACCCGTGGTGCTGGGAAATATTGAAGGCAGAAGGGGATGACAGAGGATGAGATGGTTGGATGGCATCACTGACCAATTCATTCACTGACCGTCAATTGGAGCAAACTCCAGGAGTTAATAATGGCCGGGGAGTCCTGGCATGCTGAAGTCCATGGGGTCACAAAGTGTCTGACACGACTGAGCTACTGAACTGAACTGAGCTGTGATAAATGTTGTCATCAGGTCTTATATGAAGACGAATACTTGTTCTGAAGATTTTGTAATGAACTGTGCTTTCTAGGATCAATTCAGTCTCTCCATCTTGTCTGAATATTTGCGACCTTATTGACTGTAGCATTATAGGATTCCATGTCCTTCTCCATCTCCTCAAGCATGATCAAAATCATGTCCATTGATTCCATGATGCCATCCAAACATCTCATCCTCGGTCATTCACTTCTCTTCATACCTTAGATCTTTACCAGCATCAGGGTCTTTTCTAATGTGTTGGCACTTCACATAAGGTGCCCAAAATATTGGAGCTTCAGCTTCAGCTTCAGTCTTCCCAATGAATATTCAGTACTGATTTCCTTTAGGATTGATTGGTTTTATCTCCTTGCTGTCTAAGGGACTCTCAATATCTTCAGCAAAACCACAGTTCAAAAGCATGAATTCTTTGGTGCTCAGCTTAATTTATGGTCTAGTTATTACATCCATACATGACTACTGCAGGAATAATTGCTTTGACTTTACAGACATTTTACAGTAAAGTACTGGATATACTTTTTTAAATGCTGCTTTGGTGTGTCATTGTTTCTCTTCCAAAGACCAAGGGTCTTTTAATTTCATGCTGCAGTCACCATCTACAGTGAATTTGGAGCCCAAGAAGACAAAGTCTGTCACAGTTTCCATTGTTTTCCCATCTATTGCCATGAACTGATGGGACAAGATGCCTTGATCTTTATGTTATGAATTTTGAAATTTTGTCAGCTTTTCTCTCCTTATCACTTTCAACCAAATGTTCTTTAGTTCCTTTTCATTTTCTTAACTAATTTTGGTGCCAACTGCGTGTCTGAGGTAATTTATATTTCTCTCTGCAATCTTATTTCCAGCTTGTGTTTCATCCAGTCCTGCGTTTTGCATGATGTACTCTGCATATAAGTCAATTGAACAAGATGACCATATTCAAACTTTATGTATTCCTTCACCAATTTGAAACCAGTCCACTGTTCCATGTCTGTCACTAACTCTTGCTTCTTAATCTGTGTACAGGTTTTCCAGGAGATAGGTAAAGTGGTCAGTATTAAGAATTTTCTACAGTTTATTATGATCCACAAAGTCAGTCTTTAGCATAGTCAATAGTTTTATAAAATAGGCATATAAGACGTATCCTTTGTTTTTGCACGTTTTTGGTAGCTTTTTTACAATGTGCATCACATTATGGTTTAATATGTATTCAATAATAAAAATATTTTCTTTCTGTATGACTCTGTAGTGAGGATTTCTAGGTTAGCAAAAAATTTTTAATTTTGTATTCATCTGTATTACTCCAGAAAAAAAGCCATTTTTCTTATGAATCTGCTTTCTGGGTTGGGGAGACCTGGCTCGTGTTGTGAAGTCTGAGAGACAGATGATTGCACAGCAGTAACAAACGGAAACAAGAAAATCAGCATCACGAATAAATTATATTCTCTCAAAATTTGTACATTGAAGGCCTAACACGCTGTGCATTGTATTTAATAAAATGTGAGCAAATTGTCATTTACTTTCAACTTGATTAGGAAATAGGGCCTCAAATATGACTGTTTCCCTCTAAGAAAAGGAGATCAGTCACAGACAACACAGAGACATTTCTATGTGAAGACAAAGCCAGAAGGTGGCCAGTCGAAATCCAGAAGAAAACAAATCTGCTGACATTTGAATATAAGAAAACATTTATTTAAGCTACCTGGTATGGGGCCCCTTGTTCTGGCAATGCCAACAAAGCAATATAGCCACTTTCTCTTGCAAAGAGGCTTTCAATTTCAAATGAGGTCTCCTTTTCTTATCAAGGTTCTCAGGGAAAGGAAACTGGTAAAGAAACCTCTTACCAGACATTTCTCCAAAGATATACAGATGGCCAACAAACACATGAAAAGATGCTCAGCATCACTCATTATCAGATAAAGGCAAATAAAAAACACAATGAGGTACCATTTCATGCCAGTCAGAATGGTTACTATCCAAAAAATCTACAAACAATAAATGCTGGAGAGGGTGTGGAGAAAAGGGAACTGTCTTACACTGTTGGTGGGAATGCAAACTAATACAGCCACTATGGAGAAGAATGTGGAGATTCCTTAAAACAAACAAACAAACAACAACAACAACAACAAAAAAAAAACTGGAAATAGAACTGCCATACGACCCAGCAATCCCATTGCTGGGCATATACACTGAGCAAACCAGAACTGAAAGAGACACATGTACCCCAATGTTCTCGCAGAACTGATTATGATAACCAGGACATGGAAGCTACCTAGATGTCCAGCAGCAGACGAATGAATAAGAAAGCTGTGATACATATCAGTTCAGTTCAGTTCAGTCGCTCAGTCGTGTCTGACTCTTTGAGACCCCCTGAATCACAGTACGCCAGGAAGAACTGATGCTAAAGCTGAAACTTCAATACTTTGGCCACCTCATGCAACAAGTTGACTCACTGGAAAAGAGTCTGATGCTCGGAGGGATTGGGGCTGGGAGGAGACGGGGACAACAGAGAATGAGATGGCTGGATAACATCACCGACTTGATGGACATGAGTTTGAGTGAACTCCTGGAGTTGGTGATGGACAGGGAGGCCTGGCGTGCTGTGATTCATGGGTTCACAAAGAGTCGGACACGCCTGAGCCACTGAACTGAACTGAACTGAACTGAATGTACATATTTCAATGCTATTCTCTCAAATCATCCCACTGTTTCCCTCTACACAGAATCCAAAAGTCTATTCTTTCCATCTCTGTCTCTTTTGCTGCCCTGAATCTAGGATCACTGTGACCATATATATGCATTCCTCTATAGTATTTGTATTTCTCTTTCTGACTTAACTTCACTCTGTAGAACAGGTTCTTGCTTCATGCATCTCATAGACCTGACTCAAATTCTTGCTTTTCACAGCTGAGTAAGAGCCCATTGTGTATATACTCCACAAATTCCTTATTCATTCATCTGCAATGGATATCTAGGTTGCTTCCATGTCTCAGCTACTGTAAATTGTGCTGTGATGCATGTGGGGTACAAGTGTCTCTTTCAATTCTGTTGAAATATATGCAAGTTCTGTATGCAAGCAGTGGCATTGATGGCTCATACAGCAGTTCTGTTTCCAGGTTTTTAAGAACTCATATAGTTTATTCTGGCTACACCAGTTTGCATTCCTACCAACAGTGTAAGATGGTTACCTCTTCAATCCCTCTCCAGGATTTATTGTTTGAGATGATGGTCATTGTTAACAGCTTGAATTGACCCGTCATGTTATTTTGACTTTCATCTCTCTGATAAAGAGTGATGTTGAGCATCTTTCATATGTTCATTAGCCATCTCTATATCTTCCCTATAGAAATGTTTTTTACTCTGATTTCCATGTCTAGGACTGATTTAAAAATTAATTATATATATATATAATTAGTTTTTTAATATATATATTATATATATTAAATATTTATATATATATTAATATTTATTTTTAAATATGTATATTACCTATTTATATATGTATAAAATTATATATATATAATATATATATATAATTCTAATATGTTTTACACCTCATAAATGCTTACTGATGAAATTATGAAGGACTGAGAAATGTCAGTTCTACAAGGTTCCCACAATAAAATCTGAAGGACTTCAGGATTTAGGGGCAATTTTATTAAGGGTGGTGGCAGAAACTGTTTAATTCTTTAGAAAAATAAATCATAAACAAATTAGTCTGGAATACTTGTAATTTCTCCTTCAGTTTCAGAAGATTCTACAGCCCTAACAGTAATGCAGGGCTTTCCAACTGAAACCCTGAAACTCACCAAGAGCTCACCAAACTCTAACAGCTCACATTAGAATAGAGGCGCTAATGTGCTGTTAAATTTTGTGACCTTTATAACCCAAATAAAAAATGGCAAAAACGGCTTCAAGATGATTGTGCTAAAGAGCCTGCTAAAACAAATGCAGTACATATGAAATTGTAAGCCTGGTTAGGGAAGAGGAAGCATGAAATCTATTAATGGAAAACATATTAAAATTTTCTTAGTGTCTGTATAAATGAGAAGTCTCCTCAGAAATTAAAACAAATAAAGCATGAATGTACTTGTATTAGAAAGTCCAAGTGGCTTCAAAGGAATATAAAATCAGTGTGTTCGTAGTTGCACAACAGATAGTTTAGCAGCTTAAAGAGATACATGTATATGAGAAGTACACAAACGACATGATGTTTCCTAGATTCAGGCATTCAAAACACAAATTAGAACACTGATGCTTGGGATATCCTGACCTCTCCTCCTGGTGGAACTATTGCTTATTTTCATTTTCTGATAAATTTGACCCAATCAGTATTGTTTCATCATAGTGGAAGAATAATTATGTTTTTCGTTTTCCAAATGTAAAGCATATTTGCTTGTTGCTACACTTCTATTTTACACAAACTCAGTCTTTTTCTAAGAGCTCAGCTTTCATATCATTATTATTTTTTAATTGGTATTAATTTTTGCTGTGCCTGGTATTCATTGCTGCCCAAGGGCTTTCTCAAGCTGTGGCAAGTGGGGCACAGCCTTCTCATTGTGGTGGCTTCTCTTATTGCAGAGCACTGGCTCTATTTCCAGCCCATGAGCTCATTAGTTGTGGGTCATGGGATCCTTAGTTGTGGCCCATGAGCTTGATTATTCTTCAGCATGTGGGGTCTTCTCAGACCAGGGATCTAATCCACATCCCCTGCATTGAGAAGTAGACTCTAAATACTGGATAACTAAGGAAATCCTGAACAAGCCCAGTCTTGAAAGACTTGAAGTTAGATACAGTACATATGAAAGACAAGACCTCCTTTTTAAGTAGATACTATGACTTTGGGGGATTAGCTGCTGGCTCAGTGGTAAAGAACCCACCAGAGAATGCAGGTGACCCAGGGCTAGGAAAACCTTGGGTGGGGAAGATAGATCCTCTGGAGGAGGGCATGGAGACCCACTTCATTATTCTGGCCTGGGAAATCCCAGGGACAGACGAGGCTGGTAATCTGTGGTCCATGGAGGCAAAAATGAGGAGGACTTGACTTAGTGATTAGTCACCACCACTACCATCAGCATGTTACTTTTGGGAAAATAAATTTGACATTTTTGTTTAAATGACTAGCTGGAACGTCTGAAAAGTAGTCACTGCTTTTGGTTATTAAAACTATGAGTAACTTAAAGGCACTTCTATATTATTGACTCGGTAAACAAAATCCTTTACAATACTGTCTATGTATTTTTATAGTGTATTGGAAGGTAATTCAGTCAGTCATTTATATGCATGTATGTAGTTCTCTTTTGAGGTTATGCCTTACAGGAACTGATAGCAGTTACGTGCTTGCTTTGGTATTGATCGTGAATTCCACTTTGCTTCAAGGTGAAAGCAGCATTTCAGTAGGGATATATTGTTTATTTAATCTTTTAACATTTGCTACCACAACAACTTGCCTCTGAAAAGGGAACAGACACTCCATTTGTCCTCTGGTTCTATAGGGACAAGAGAGTAGTAAAAGATCATTATTTTTTGTAGTTTATTCAGGGTCAAATACACTTTCTTAGGCAGACCTCCATATTTCAAGCATTTCAAGCACCTCCCTCACAAAAACAGATTTTGGTTTCTGGTGCGCTTAGTTTTGCAGTGTGTCTGATTCTTTGCAACATCATGAACTGTTTCCTGTCACCTTCCTGTGTCCATGGGTATCTGCCAGGCCAGAATACAGGCGTGGGGTGCTCCGCACTAGTCAAGAGAGCTCCCCAACACAGGGATGGAATTCAGGGTGGCCGCATTGAAACCATATTCTTTACCATCTGAGTCATGAAGGAAGCACATGAATACAGGAGTGGGGAGCCCATGCAACCTCCAGAGGAATTTTCCAACCCGGGAAAGAACCTGGAGTCTCCTGCATTGCAGTGGATTCTTTACCGGTTGAGCTACCAGGGAAGCCCTGGATACTGCCAAAAAGTATAAATTCTCATTACTTACTACGTGGGCTAACTATTCATATGGCATGACTGTAGATCAACTTTGCATACACAGTTTCGACCTTGAAGCAAAACAAAAATAAGAAAAAGTGAGGGAAATTATAGTGATACTGATTAAAATAATCAATAAACTTTATTTTTTTTTTTTTGGTATAAAGAGGAAAAAAAGTTTCAGGAAAGTGGAAGACCTCGGGCTGGGAAAAGGTCGTTCAAACCATTTTGAGAGGAGACTTCTGGGGCAGAGCCAGTCCATATACAACTTTCTTTAGAGTGGACAATATATGTAGTAAAACTTATAGCTTCGTAAAAGTTTCCTGATAATCACAAATAACAGAGGTTGCAAGCAAGTGATTTTAGTGTTTGTCTAGGCAAGAATGTGGAAACATTAAAATTTTGATTTCCATATTCATCTTAACTGTCTAAAAACCCATAGATCCAAAGCACAAAAATGCTTCATCTTGTTTTTCCCGTCCAGAATTCCTGAAGCGTGCAGTGCTGGTGGCCAACTGTAGTAGATTTTGACTTCTTTCCTTACGTCGATGAGCAGTGACTTTTCTTTAGTGGTTGAAGCACATGTCCAATATTGGTTTATCACGTCAAAGGACAGGGCGTCTTGCATTAAGTTGAAGCAAAGTCATATGTAATCCAGAAGGTTTCCTCATACTTAAATAGGTGAAAATAACTTGCATCACTTTGAAAAACAATCCCGAACATTTTATTTCTGAAGAGAAAGTTTTTTTGATATTTTAAAAATTTATGCTTCCAAATTTTAATCCGTTAATGTTGTGTGTTTACGCTAACTTTAAACTGTATTCTACCCCTCCGACATTGGCTACACAGTCTTGCTGCTCTACCCATGCTGCTCTACCCAGACTTGGTGGCCCTAAGAGAGGGGTCTGTAATGATCCTTGGTTCAGTCTTTAGAGAGACATATATACCCTTTCTGTTTAATTTCTCCACCACTTTTATTACGCTAGATTCCTAACAGAAGCGTGGTGATGGAATTTGTTTCTCCAAGAAGGAAGACGATGGATACAATTTAAATGAAGAAGTGGTCAGAGAGCAAATGGTCAAGAGCACTTAGTGGAAAGTAGGAAAAGTCTCTTCAGTAGTATGAGTTAGCTCAAGCGGTTTCTCGTTGGGGAAGTGCATACGGTCTCCGCTATATTGACACATCTCCTTTTAAGGTCAGCCGCGGGGTTCTCCAAAAATAAATCACTCTTTACTAGAATCTGAGACAGCACCCCTCACATTGTTGAGTGTCAGGAAGTTGGTTGGTTTGATCTACGCCTGCTCCACAGAGCAGAAGAGACTGTGCTTGGGGGCTAGGCCGGTAGTGGCAGAGGCGAGAAAAGTGACGTCATCCTGGTGACACCAACCTGGTCGTTGCCGGGAGCCAGCGAGGGAAATCCTACCCGTGGCAAAGGTCAATTGGGGAAAAGGCCTGATGGGCAAAGGCTAATCAGGACTCGAGGAACCCCCTGGACTTACCTGAGCATCTACCCCAAAGAAAACCGGAGTCTGACTGCCTTACTATCTTACGCCTCTTACCAAGTCCTCTAATACTTACGGGGGCTTCCCCCAACCACCTTTCTCTGAAAACATTAATTCAGAGCTGTAGTTTAAAAGTTATCCTCGGCTTAATAGGAGTGTTCCAATCCAAGCCCCTCTTGCTTTCTAACTCGCATGACAAGTTTGTCCGGGCTCTTACAACTATGAGTGTGACTGTTTATAGCCTCCCAGCCATGCAAGGACAGAAAGCCTAATATTCTAAAATACAGAAATCTGTTGAAGAAGTTAAAATCATTAGAATAGTACTAAAAAAGATTTCATTGTTGAATCAATGCTTGCTGCAAAGTTTCCTCTATCTATTGTATCCTTGGAAATATATTAATCACATATAGAGAATATAAGTAGTAACCTTTGATTTAACCACATCAGATCTTAAGTTAATAAATTCCTTTCTTGTAGCTCACTACACCTGTGCCTTATAGGAATGTAACCATGTCATATGTCTAGCACCTGACTTTAGGAAAATCATCTTAAAAGAATATAAAACTTTTTCTAGCTAACTAACCTTTGTTAGGAGAGAGGGCCATAAACTGTTAGCAGGCCACCTGGCCAGAAGATGATGTAAACCACCCAACACTTTTGTATATCATGAGACATACAAAAATGAGCCCTGATCCTGATAAGGGTCAAGACTGCTGACCCCGCGTGATTTTGGCATGAGTCTGTACCTCTCTTTCTCTGTTTCTTATGCGCATAACTTAGGGTATAAAAGCAGCACTGGAAAATAAAGTTTTGGGCCTTGCTCACTGAAGCTTGGTCTCTCCGTGTCGTTCTTTCTCTTTTTCCATCCTTTTAGTCTATTCTCCTTTTTCTGGTTGAGATCCTTGGAGCGCTGGGCCCTCTGAGTTTACTCATCTGCCTGGGCTTCTAAGACCCACTCAAGGGGGTGCCCTGGTGGGGTGCTTCCAGTGATTCGAGAGGGCTCCTGCGGCCTACGTAAACAGAGCAAACCCCGTGCTGGGGTTTTATTGCTTTCCAGCATAAACCAAGGAATCATCAGCCCCTGTCTCTCTCTCTTTCTCTCTCTCTCTCTCTGACGCCAACGCCATTCATCCCGAGGATACCCTGGGCCATATCGAGGCTGGTCCCTGATAGGTCACCATTTTGTGGCTGCGCAGCGTGGCCGCGTGCCAATCCCTCCCGAGTTCTCAGTTCCGAGAGGGAATCTTAGTTCCTTGGAAACCTCGGAGGATTACCTGGCAGCGGCACAGGAAGCTGCTTGGAGACAGTGAGCCTGCCCGTTTCCGCTATGCCCAAGAATAAAGGTAATGACTGGGTTTCCCAAACAGCTGATTCCTCAGCCGCCGTCAGTGGTAGCTCCTCCTTCTTGTGGTTGGCTGGTGTCTGATGGGACTGCACAGTCCACATAGGAGCCAGAAGCTGCCCCTGCTTCCTCCCGCTCTGTTCACAAAGCGCTATAATTTCCTCTCCACTTTTGTCAAGTTTACATGGAGGGCAAAATATGATTATTTTGGCTTCATGCCAGTTTAACTGCGGGAGCACTAGTGAACTGGCTACTTTGGGGCAGCCGAGGCTTCGCCCCTCCGGGCTTCATCCCTTCCCAGGACTCTCCCTTAGCTATCAGTTTTGACACACTGATTCTTTCTTTTGGGGCCATTAAATGTTTGTCAACAGTTCACTTTGTGAACAGTTGACTGCTGGTCAAACTAGTGCTTCTTTGGAAGCACAGAGGTAAAACTTTGTTGCATGTTTAGGTTCATGTCTGCCAGTTTACTTTCCTCTACCTGTCACAAACTTTAACCTTCTTTAGTAGGCACCATATCCCAACACATTCAGCCTTCTTTTCTCATAAAGTAGATGCTGGCACTATGTATTTCTACTTATCTTTATTCTGAGGCAGACAGTTCACAAATAATCAGATTTGACAATAACTTTACTTGTAACTTCCAAAACGGTACTTCACTGCTAACTGATGCAGGGCACTGGGACAGTCATTCCTTGAATTCTCCTTTTTACAGACCTGAGTTCTTCTCGTGTCATGTTTGATGTCTTTGTAATGCCTCCTGGAAAACTGTAAATGCAAGGAATGGGAATACCTCATTCCACAACAAATCTCTCTTTGTTATTCATTCCTGGCACTTCATTTTAGCTTTCAAGGCTTACTTAACGTTTGCCATATTTTGTCATACTTCTTTAGCTTTGAGTTCAGTGCTTTCTATATTCCCCAAACCAACTGGCACAGCCTTTCTGTAGCAAGCAAGTGTTTTGCTGCTGGCTACTCAGGGAAACTCTAGGAATGTCTTTTTCACAATGTGTTAGGTAAGTTACAAACCACTTCTACTTATTTTCGTTGTTGTTGTTAATTTTTTAATCTATTCAATTCACTTTTAGTTTAACATTTCCATACATTCCTCATGTGTTTTTAAGAATCATATTTTATTTCAGATGCCCACATTAGATTGTGTATTCCTTTTCTTTCTAATTTATTTATTTTAATTGGAGGCTAATTAATTTACATTATTGCATTGGTTTTGCAAAACATTGACATGAATCTGCCCCGGGTGTACATATGTTCCCCATCTTGAACCCCCGTACAATCTCCCTTCCCATCCCATCCCTCTGGTTCATCCCAGTACACCAGCCCCGAGCATCCTGTATCATGCATCGAAATTTGACTGGCAATTCATTTCACATATGATACTATACATGTTTAAATGCTATTCTCCCAAATCATCCCACCCTCGCCGTCTCCCAGAGTCCAACAGACGATTCAATACATCTGTGTCTCTTTTGCTGTCTCGTATACAGGGTTATCGTTATCAGCTTTCTAAATTCCATATATATGTGTTAGTATCCTGTATTGGGGTTTTTCTCTCTGGCTTACTTCACTCTGTATAATAGGCTCCAGTTTCATCCACCTCATTAGAACTGATTCAAATATATTCTTTTTAATGGCTGAGTAATACTCCATTGTTCAAATGTACCACAGCTTTCTTATCCATTTGTCTGCAGATGGACATCTAGGTTACTTCCGTGTCCTGGCTATTATAAACAGTGCTGCGATGTACATTGGAATACATGGGTTTCTTTCAATTCTGGTTTCCTTGGTGTGTATGCCCAGGAGTGAGATTGCTGGGTCGTATGCAGTTCTATTTCCAGTTTTTTAAGGAAACTCCACACTGTTCTCCATAGTGGCTGTACTAGTTTGCATTCCCACCAACAGTGTAAGAAGGTTCCCTTTTCTCCACACCCTCTCCAGCATTTATTTCTTGTAAACGTTTGGATAGCAGCCATGCTGACTGGCGTGAAATGGTACCTCATTGTGGTTTTCATTTGTATTTATCTGATTACAAGTGATGCTGAGCATCTTTTCATGTGTTTGTTAGCCATCTGTATGTCTTCATTGGAGAAATGTCGTTTAATTCTTTGGCCCTTTTTTTGACTGGGTCATATATTTTTCTGGAATTGAGCTGCAAGAGTTGCTTGTATAGTTTTGAGATTAATCCTTTGTCAGTTGCTTCATTTGCTATTATTTTCTCCCATTCTAAAGGCTGTCTTTTCACCTTGCTTACTTATAGTTTCCTTTGCTGTGCAGAAGCTTTTGATTTTAATTAGGTCCCATTTGTTTATTTTTTGCTTTTATTTCCAATATTCTGGGAGGTGGGTCATGGAGGATCCCGCTGTGATTTATGTCGAAGAGTGTTTTGCCTATATTTTCCTCTAGGAGTTTTATAGTTTCTGGTCTTACATTTAGATCTTTAATCCATTTTAAGTTCTTTTTTGTGTATGGTGTTCGAAAGTATTCTAGTTTCATTCTTTTACAAGTTTTCGACCAGTTTTCCTAGCAGCACTTGTTAAAGAAGTTGTCTTTTCTCCATTGAATATTCTTGCCTCCCTTGTCAAAGATAAGGTGTCCATAGGTGCATGGATTTATCTCTGGGCTTTCTATTTTATTCCATTGGTCATCATTTCTGTCTTTATACCAGTACCATATTGTCTTGATGACTGTGGCTTTGTAGTGGAGACTGAGGTCCAGCAGGTTGATTCCCCCAGTTCCATTCTTCTTTTTCAAGATTGCTTTGGCTATTCGAGGTTTTTTGTATTTCCATACAAATTGTGAAATTATTTGTTCTAGCTCTATGAAAAACACCGTTGATAGCTTGATAGGGATTGCATTGAACTTATAAATTACTTTGGGTAATAGATTCATTTTCACAATATTTATTCTTCCAATCCATGAACACGGTATATTTCTCCATCTATCAGTGTCCTCTCTGATTTCTTTCACCAGTATTTGATAGTTTTCTATATGTAGGTCTTTTGCTTCTTTTGGTAGATATATTCCTAAGTATTTTATTCTTTTTCTTGCAACGGTGAATGGAATTGTTTCTTTAATTTCTCTTTCTATTTTCTCATTATTAGTGTATAGGAAAGTTATGGATTTCTGTGTGTTGATTTTATATCCTGCAACTTTACTATATTCATTGATTAGCTCTAGTAATTTTCTGGTAGAGACTTTAGGGTTTTCTGTGTAGAGGATCAGAGCTGGTCCTCGTTAGTATAGTGGTGAGTATCCCCGCCTGTCACGCGGGAGACCGGGGTTCGATTCCCCGACGGGGAGGCAAAATATTGGGCTTCCCTGGTGGCTCAGAGCTTAAAGCGTATGCCTCCAATGCGGGAGACCCAGGTTCGATCCCTGGGTCGTGAAGATCCCCTGGCGAAGGAAACGGTAACCCCCTCCAGTATTCTTGCCTGGAGAATCCCATGGATGGAGAAGCCTGGTAGGCTACAGTCCATGGGGTCGCAAAGAGTCGCACACGACTGAGAAACGGAACTGAACTGAACTGAACTGTGTAGAGGATCATGTCATCTGCAAACAGTGAGAGTTTACTTCTTCTTTTCCGATTTGGATTCTTTTTATGTGTTTTTCTGCTCTGATTGCTGTGGCCAAAACTTCCAAATCTATGTTGACTAATAGTGGTGAGAGTGGGCACCCTTGTCTTCTTCCTGACTTTAGGGGAAACACTTTCAATTTTTAACCATTGAGGATAATGTTTGCTGTAAATTGTCATATATAGCATTTATTATGTTGAGGATGTACCTTCTATTCCTGCCTTCTGGACGTGTTTGTTCATAAATGTTGTTGAATTTTGTCAAAGGCGTTCTCTGCATCTATTGAGATAATCATATGATTTTTATTTTTCAGTTTGTTAATGAGTTGTATTACATTGATTGATTTGCTGATATTGAAGAATTCTTGCATCCCTGTGATAAAGACCACTTGGTCATGATGCATCTTTTTAATGTGTTGTTGGATTCTGATTGATAGAATTTTGTTAAGGGTTTTTTCATCTATGTTCATCAGTGATATTGGCCTGAAGTTCTCTTTTTTTGTGGTATCTTTGTCAGGTTTTGGGATTAGGGTGGTGGTGGCCTCACAGAATGAATTTGGATGTTTCCCTTCCTCTGCAAGTTTCTGGAAGAGTTTGTGTAGGATAGGTGTTAGCACTTCTCTAAATTTTTGGTAGAAATCAGCCGTGAAGCCGTCTGGACCTTTTTTTGCTGGAAGTTTTCTGATTACAGTTTCAATTTCTGTGCTTGTGATGGGTCTGCTAATATGTTCTATTTCTTCCTGGTTCAGTTTTGGAAAGTTTAACTTTTCTAAGAATTGGTCCATTTCTTCCTAGTTGTCCTTTTTATTGGCATATAATTGCTGACAGTAGTCTCTTTTTATCCTTTGTATTTCTGTTTTCTGTTGTGATCTCTCCCTTTTCATTTCTAATTTTATTAATTTGGTTTTTCTCCCTTTGTTTCTTGATGAGTCTGGCTAGTGATTTGTCAATTTTATTTACCCTCTCAAAGAATCAGCTTTTGGCTTTATTGATTTTTGGTTGGTCACTTTTGTTTCTTTTGCATTTATTTCTGCCCTAGTTTTTATGATTTATTTCCTTCTACTAAGCCTGGGGTTCTTCATTTCTTCCTTTTCAAGTTGCTTTAGGTATAGAGTTTGGTTATTTACTTGACTTTTCTCTTGTTTCTTGAGGAATACCCATGCACCTTCCCCTTAGCATGGGATTTACAGTGTCCTGGAGACTTTGGGCTGTTGTGTTTTCATTTTCATTCGTTTCTATGCATATTTTGGTTTCCTTTTTTATTTCTTCTATGATTTTTTGATTATTCAGCAGCGTGTTGTTCAGCCTCCATATGTTGGCATTTTTAATAGTTTTTCTCCTGTAATTGAGATCTACTCCTACTGCATTGTGTTCAGAAATTGGAATGATTCCAATTCTTTTGTATTTACCAAGGCTAGATTTATGGCCCAGGATGTGATCTATCCTGGAGAAGGTTCCATGTGTGCTTGAGAGAAGCGGTTGAAAATTCATTGTTTGGGATGAAATGTCCTATAGATATCTGTTTGGTCTAAGTGGTCTATTGTATCATTTAACGTTTGTGTTTCCTTGTTAGTTTTCTGTTTAGTTGATCTATCCATAGGTGTGAGTGGGGTATTAAAGTCTCCCACTATTATTGCGTTATTGTTAATTTCCCCTTTCACACTTGTTTGTAGTTGTCTTACATATTGTGGTGCTCCTATGTTAGGTGTACATATATTTATAATTGTTATATCTTCTTCTTGGACTAATCCTTTGATCATTATGTAGTGTCCTTCTTTGTCTCTTTACACAGCCTTTATGAGTATTGCTACTCCTGCTTTCTTTTGGTCTCTATTTGCATGGAATATCTTTTTCCAGCCCTTCACTTTTAATCTGTATGTGTCCCTCATTTTGGGGTGGGTCTCTTGTAGAAAACATATACAGGGGTCTTGTTTCTATATCCATTCATCCAGGTTTGTCTTTAGGTTGGGGCATTCAACCCATTTACGTTTAAGGTAATTATTAGTAAATATGATCCTGTTGCCATTTACTTTATTGTTTGGTTTTCGAGTTTATACACTCATTCTGTGTTTCCTGTCTAGAGAAAGTCCTTTAGCATTTGTTGGAGAGCTGGTGTGATGATGCTGAATTCTCTCAGCTTTTGCTCATCTGAAAGCTTTTGATTTCTCCCTGATATTTGAATGAGATCCTTGCTGGGTACAGTAATCTGGGCTGTAGGTTATTTTCTTTCATCACTTTAAGTATGCCCTGCCATTCCCTCCTGGCCTGAAGACTTTCTAATGAAAGATCAGCTGTTATCCTTATGGGGATCCCCTTGTGTGTTATTTGTTGCTTTTACCTTGCTGCTTTTAATATTTGTTCTTTGTGTTTGATCTTTGTTAATTTGATTACTATGTGTCTTGGGGTATTTTGTTTTGGCTTTATCCTGTTTGGAACTCTCTGGGATTCTTGGACTTGGGTGATTAATTCCTTCCTCCATTTTAGGGATATGGTCAACTATTATCTCCTCAAGTATTTCCTCATGGTCTTCTTGTCTTCTCTTCTGGGACTCCTATGATTCGCATGTTGGGTCGTCTGACATTGTCTCAGAAGTCTCTGAGGTTGTCCTCAATTCTTTTAATTCGTTTTTCTTTTTTCCTCTCTGCTTCATTTATTTCTACCATTCTATATTCTAACTCACTTATTCTGTCTTCTGCCTCTGTTATTCTACTGTTGGTTCCCTCCAGTGTGCTTTTGATCTCATCTGTTGCATTATTCATTGTATACTGTCTCTGTTTCATTTATTCTAGATCCTTGTTAAACCTTGCTTGCATCTTCTTAATCCTCGTCTCCAGGTTATTTACATGTAACTCCAAATTATTTTCGAGATTTTCGATCAATTTCACTATCGTCACTCGGAATTCTTTATCAGGTAGTTTCCCTATCTCTTCCCCTTTTGTTTTGGTTGGTAGGCATTTATCCTGATCCTTTATTTGCTGGGTATTTCTCTGCCTCATCTTGCTTATATTACTGTGTTTGGGATGGCTTTACCGTCTTCTGGCAGTTTGTGGAGTTCTCTTAATTGTGGAGTTTCCTCGCTATGGGTGAGGTTGGATGGGTGGCTTGTCAAGGTTCCCTGGTTAGGGAAGCTTGTGTCGGTGTTCTGGTGGATGGAGCTGTATCTTTTCTCTGTGGACTGCAACGAAGTGTGCAGTAATGAGTTATGAGATGTCGGTGGGTTTGGAATCACTTTGGGCAGCCTATATATTGAAGTTCAGGGCTCTTTTCCTGTGTTGCTGGAGAATTTGCCCAGTATGTCTTGCTCTGGAACTTGTGGACCCTTGGGTGGTGCTTGGTTTCAGTGTAGGTATGGAGGTGTTTGATGAGCTCCTATCAATTAATGTTCCCTGGAGTCAGAAGTTCTCTGGTGTTCTCAGGATTTGGCCTTAATCCTTTTGCCTCTGGTTTTCAGTCTTATTCTTGCAGTAGCCTCTAGTCTTCTCTATCTATCACTTCCAAGATGGTTCCCTCTGTTTGCCTGTCTCTTCAGTGTGTGATTTCTGCCCTGAAACTAGTGGGCGGTGGTGGACACTTTTTAAGGCTCACTTGTTCAGTCCTGTTCTGGGAAGGGAGGACCGCTGCAGCCAAATATCTCTGGCATCTGTGTGGAGTGCTCAGAGTGTCTCGGTCACACTGAGTTTGCTCCCACTCACGGCATGAGTTCTGTCCCAGTCTACAATGCACAGGCTCTAGGTTGCTCTGCCAAGAAGTGTCTGAGGCCACCGCTGGGTTGCATGCACATCCCAGGTCTAAGCCGTTCAGGTACTCAGGTACTCCACAAAGGCGCAGACTTGGTTGGGCCTGCGTTTTGTGCCCTTCCCCGGACCGAGCAGCTCAGGGGACCAGGTATTTGGCGAGTGTGGTCACTGCGACTTCTTGCCTCTCCAGTCCCTCCCGCTCATTTTTATGGGTGTACAACCAGCGCGCCTTCTCAGGCAGATGTTGACCGGCCAGAAGCCCCAGCAGTCTTGGTTAGCAATGAAGGCTGCCTGCAGTTTGGTATCAGATGCCTTTCTGGGGCCGCTATTGCCCACTTCCTGCTCTGGCTGCCCTCCCCTGCCTGTCTCAGTGGGGTTTGGGCCATCTATGCCGGCTATCTCTCCTCAGTCCTTTGTTCTGTGAGCAGGGCTAGTGGAGTCTGGTTAGGGCTTTTCATCTTTTCGCGGGGTAACTATCCCACACTCTGCTTTGCTATCCCCAGTTAGTTCTCTCAGATTGCCCTCGAGGCATTCAGGCCCAATCCTTTCTCTAAGCAGTTCAGCCAGCTCCTCCCTGACCAGCCCCCACTTGCTAATGGCCGATGCGGACGTCCGAGCTGCTTCTCCACTGGGAGGTACTGTTGGGCGCATAAGCTGTGATTTTTTTTTTTTTAATTTTTTTTTAGTGTTTATTTTTTTTTCCAATTTTATTTATTTATTTTTTTCAAGTTAAACAGACTAAATTTCTTTAAACAAACTTACTTATACTCCAGAGTCCTTTAAAAACTTAATAGCATTTATACATTGAAGGTATTTGATTTTCTTGTAACTAGCACTTCAAATGCAACAAGCATTTGAAGCAACAAGCATTTGACCCAACAAGTAAAACTTTCTACAGTTCATAACTTTTATAAATAAAATAAATTAAATGTACAGTGAATAAGTTCTCTGAAATATTTCAATATTTCTGCAGGTTTAGTAACATCGTAAAATACATTTCAACTAAAATTCACAGATCTAAAAACCTGTTAGGCATTTTTAGGCGTTTTAAGATGGAAATGAAGACCAATGTTACATCGTAATATGCCAATTACAAATAGTACTTCAAATAGCAAATACTACAGTTTGTCCCAAACTTTAAAAACTATTCATGAACTCAACACTGAACTATTGATGTCCATGAGAATTGTTTCCTAGCCTTTTTGAAAATTTCAACCCATTTACGTTTAAGATAATTATTGATAAGTACGATCCCGTAGCCATTTTCTTTATTGCTTTGGGTTCAAGTTTATACACTCTTTCTGTGTATCCTGTCTATAGAAGATCCTTTAGCATTTGTTGGAGAGCTGGTTTGGTGATGCTGAATTCCCTCAGCTTTTGCTTGTCTGTAAAGCTTTTGATTTCTCCTTCATATTTAAATGAGATCCTTGCTGGGTATAGTAATCTGGGCTGTAGGGTATTTTCTTTCATCACTTTAAGTATGTCTTGCCACTCCCTTCTGGCCTGAAGAGTTTCTGTTGAAAGATCAGCTGTTATCCTTATGGGAATCCCCTTATGTGTTATTTGCTGCTTTTCCCTTGCTGCTTTTCCCTTGCTGCTTTTAATATTTGTTCTTTGTGTTTGATCTTTGTTAATTTGATTAATATGTGTCTTGGAGTATTTCGCCTTGGGTTTATCCTGTTGGGGATTCTCTGGGTTTCTTGGACTTGGGTGATTATTTCTTTCCCCATTTTAGGGAAGTTTTCAACTATTATCTCCTCAAGTATTCTCTCATGGTCTTTCTTTTTGTCTTCTTCTTCTGGGACTCCTATGATTCGAATGTTGGAGTGTTTAACATTGTTCCAGATGTCTCTAATATTGTCCTCATTTCTTTTAATTCGTTTTTCTTTTTTCCTCTCTGTTTCATTTATTTCTACAATTCTATCTTCTAGTTCGCTTATCCTGTCTTCTGCCTCTGTTATTCTACTGTTTGTTCCCTCCAGAGTGTTTCTGATCTCATCTATTGCATTATTCATTGTATATTGACTCTTTTTTATTTCTTCTAAGTCCTTATTAAATCTTTCTTCCATCTTCTCGATCCTTTTCTCCAGGTTATTTATCTGTAACTCCATTTTGCTTTCAAGATTTTGAAGATTTTGAATCATTTTCACCATCAAAATTTGAAATTCTTTATCAGGTAGATTCCCTATATCTTCTTCTTTTGTTTGTGTTGGTGGGCAATTATCTTGTTCCTTTACTTGCTGGGTATTTCTCTGCCTCTTCATCTTGCTTATATTGCTTTGCTTGGGGTGGCCTTTCCCTCTTCTTGCAGTTTGTGGAGTTCTCTTTATTACGTAGTTTCTTCGCTGTGTGTGGGGTTGGATGGGTGACTTGTCCGGGTTCCCTGGTTAGGGAAGCATGTGTCGGTGTTCTGGTGGGTGGAGCTGGATTTCTTCTCTCTCCTTTAGAAGACAATGGGCTGCTTTTCTGGGAGCCTGATGTCCTCTGCCAGTATTCAGAAGTTGTTTTGTGGACTTTACTCCGCGTTCAAATGTTCTTTTGATGAATTTGTGGGGGAGAAAGTGGTCTTGCCATCTTATCCCTCCGCCATCTTGTTCCTTCCTCCCCAGAACACTGGATTCTTATATTCCACTTGGTCGTGGAGTTTCTCTTCCCAGCTGCTCCAGCAAGGCGCAGCCCCTGTACCTTACTCTGGACAAGGGGTATCTCCTCAAGGCTGTGCCTCCTGCTTTGAATGTAGATCAGCTCCTCTCTGCCATCCGGTGCCCAAGCAGCCACCGCCTCCTGAACGTGGTACAGCTCCTCTCGGCCACCG
Organism: Moschus berezovskii; assembly: GCF_049115385.1. Classification (NCBI taxonomy): domain Eukaryota; kingdom Metazoa; phylum Chordata; class Mammalia; order Artiodactyla; family Moschidae; genus Moschus; species Moschus berezovskii. The sequence goes on along the minus strand of NC_142489.1, from coordinate 40,979,329 downwards.
GCCTAACCCTGGGTGCGGGGTAGCTCATCTCAGCCACGATTCTGCACGTGGTCTGTTGCACCGGAGCCGGGCATCTCCCGCATCTGCGCCCCCGGAGCCGGGCGCCTCCCGCGTCTGCGCCTGTGCCACCGGAGCCGGGCGCCTCCCGCGTCTGCGCCTGCGCCGCCAGAGCCGGGCCCCTCCCGCGTCTGTGCCTGCGCCGCCGGAGCCAGGCGCCTCCCGCGTCTGCGCCTGCGCCGCCGGAGCCCCGCCGCCGGAGCCGGGCGTCTCCCGCGTCTGCCTAAGCTGTGAGTTTTAATCATTTATTTTCTTCCCAGTTATGTGGCCCTCTGAGTTTCCAAGACGCGACACAGACTGGCCAGTGAGAGTTTTCCCGGTGTTTGGAAACTTCTCTCTTTTTTAAGCCTCTCTTCCTGGGACAGAGCTCTGTCCCTACCTCTTTTGTCTCTCTTTTTATCTTTTATGTTTTTTCCAACCTCCTTTTGAAGACAATTGGCTGCTTTTCTGGCTGCCTGATGTCTTCTGCCGACATTCAGAAGTTTTTTTGTGGGATTTACTCAGCGTTCAAATGTTCTTTTGATGAATATGTTGGGGAGAAAGTGGTCTTGTCATTCTATTCCTCCGCCATCTTCGAATACTTGTCTCTAGATTGTGTATTCTAAGGAGAATAGGACTTTCCTTAGGAATGTTGAATTGCTACAGCTTGGTGCTTAATAGATGTTCAGTATATTTCTGTTAATGTTATCTTCCTAGGCTTCACTCCACCTGGGGGTAGCTCCCATCTTCCTTCTGTGCGACTCTTAAACTAGCTGCTAACTCTCATGCCAAACTGTAGACATTTCTACATATGATTTTTCAGTTTTCAATCCTTTACAAATATATGGAATAGTCTTGGTTTATTAATCTGAAAATAAATTGTGGCAGAGATTGTATAGAATCCAGGTTTAATTGAAAAGCATGGATAATAAAAATGCTCAAGTTAACTCTGGTAATGGGTTCAGTTCAGTTCAGTTGATTTGCTCAGTCGTGTCCAACTCTTTGCATCCCTATGAATCACAGCACGCCAGGCCTCCCTGTCCATCACCAACTCCCGGAGTACACTCAAACTCATGTCCATCGAGTGGTGATGCCATCCAGCCATCTCATTCTCGTCCCAGTCTCCTACCTTTCCCAATCCCTCCCAGCATCAGACTCTTCTCCAGTGAGTCAACTCGTGTCATGAGGTGGCCAAAGTATTGGAGTTTCAGCTTTAATATCAGTCCTTCCAAAGAATACCGAGGATTGATCTCCTTTAGAATGGACTGGTTGGATCTCCTTGCAGTCCAAGGGAGTCTCAAAGTCTTCTCCAGCACCACAGTTCAAAAGCATCAATTCTTTGGCAATCAGCTTTCTTCACAGTCCAACTCTCACATCCATATATGACCACGGGAAAAACCAAAGCCTTGAGTAGGCGGACCTTGGTTTGCAAAGTAATGTCTCTGCTTTTTAATATGCTATCTAGGTTGGTCATAAATTTCCTTCCAAGGAGTAAGCGTATTTTAATTTCATGGCTGCAATCATCATCTGCAGTGATTTTGGAGCGCCAAAAAATAAAGTCTGACACTGTTTCCACTTGTTTCCCCATCTATTTCCCATGAAGCGATGGGACCAGATGCCATGATCTTAGTTTTCTGAATATGGACCTTCAAGCCAACCTTTTCAGTCTCCTCCTTCACTTTCATCAAGAGGTTTTTGAGTTCCTCTTCACTTTCTGCCACAAGGGTGTTATCATGTGCATATCTGAGGTTATTAATATTTCTCCTGGCAATCTTGATTCCAGTTTGTGCTTCTTCCAGCCTAGCATTCCTCATGATGTACTCTGCATATAAGTTAAATAAGCAGGGTGACAATACACAACCTTGACGTACTGCTTTTCCTATTTGGAACCAGTCTGTTGTTCCATGTCCAGTTCTAACTGATGCTCCCTGAGCTGCGTACAGTTTTCTCAAGAGGCAGGTCAGATGGTCTGTTATTCCCATCTCTTTCAGAATCTTACACAGTTTATTGTGATCCACACAGTCAAAGACTTTGGCATACTCAATGAAGAAGAAATAGATGTATTTCTGGAACTCTCTTGCTTTCTCCATGATCCAGCGGATTTTGGCAATTTCATCTCTGGTTCCTTTGCCTTTTTTAAAACCTGCTTGAACATCTGGGACTTCACGGTTCTCATATTGCTGAAGCCTGGCTTGGAGAATATTAGGCATGACTTTACTAGCGTGTGAAATGAGTGCAATTGTGCGGTCGTTTGAGCATTCATTGCCATTGCCATACTTTGGGATTGAAATGAAGCCCGACCTTTACCAGTCCTGTGGCCACTGCTGAGTTTTCCAAATTTGCTGGCTTATTTAGTGCACCATTTTCTGTGGTTGATAATATTATTATCTGGTAAGGGATTAAGAGACAGCCATTGGCAATTTCTAAGTGGCTAATGGAGAAGCTCTATACAGTTAGTAAAAACAAGACCAGGACCTGACTGTGGCTCAGATGATGAACCCCGTATTGCCAAATTCAGGCTTGGAGAAAGTAGGGAAAACGACTAGACCATTCAGATATGTCCTAAATTCAATCCCTTGAATTTAGTGGTAAGTGAGGAATAGAGTTAAGGTTCTAGATCTGATAGAGTGTCTGATGAACTACCGACGGAGGTTCATGACATTGTAGAGGAGACAGGGACCAAGAGCATCCCCATGGAAAAGAAATGCAAAAGAGCAAAATGGCTGTCTGAGGAGTCCTTGCAAATAGCTGTAAAAAGAAGAGAAGTGAAAATCAAAGGAGAAAAGGAAAGATATAACCATCTGAATGCAGAGTTCCAACGAATATCAAGAAGAGATAAGAAAGCTTTCGTCAGCACTCACTGCAAAGAATTAGAGGAAAACAACAGAATAGGAAAGACACGAGATCTCGTCAAGAAAATTAGAGTTTCCATGGGAACATTTCATGAAAAGATGGGCTCGATAAAGGAAAGAAATGGTGTGGACCTTACAGTAGCAGAAGATATTAAGAAGAGGTGGCAAGAATAAACAGAATAACTACAAGATAATCACGATTGTGTGATCCCTGACCTAGAGCCAGACATCTTGGAATGTGAGGTCAAGTGGGCCTTAGAAAGCATCACTGCAAACAAAGCTAGTGGAGGTGATGGAATTCCAGTTGAGCTATTTCAAATCCTGAAAGATGATGCTGTGAAAGTGCTGCACTCAATATGACAGCAAATTTGGAAAATGCAGCAGTGGCCACAGGACTGGAAAAGTTCGGTCTTCATTCCAATCCCAAAGAAAGGCAATGCCAAAGAATGTTCAAACAACCGCACAATTGCACTCATCTCTCACGCTAGTAAAGTCATGCTCAAAATTCTCCAAGCCAGCCTTCAGCAATACATGAACCGTGAACTTCCAGATGTTCAAGATGATTTTAGAAAATGCAGAGGAACGAGAAATCAAATTACCAACATCATCTGGATCATGGAATAAGCAAGAGAGATCCAGAAAAACATCTATTTCTGCTTCATTGACTATGCCACAGTCTTTGATTGTATGCATCACAATAAACTGTGGAAGATTCTGAAAGAGATGGGAGTACCAGACCATCTGACCGGCCTCTTGAGAAACCTGTACGCAGGTCAGGAAGCAGCAGTTAGGACTGGACATGGAACTACAGAGTAATTCCAAACAGGAAAAGGAGTATGTCAAGGTTGTATATTGTCACCCTGCTTATTTAACTTATATGCATAGTACATCATGAGGAATTCTAGGCTGGAAGAAGCACAGGCTGGAATCAGGATTGCCAGGATAAATATCAATAACCTCAGATATGCAGATGACACCACCCTTAATGCAGAAAGTGAAGAGGAACTAAAAACCCTTGTGTTGAAAGTGAAAGTGGAAAGTTTAATAGGTGGCTTGAAGCGCAACATTCAGAAAACAAAAATCATGGCACATGGTCCCATCACCTCATGGAAAATAGATGGGCAAACACTGGATTCAGTATCAAACTTTATGTTTATGGCCCCCAAAATCACTGAAGATGCTGATTGCAGCCACGAAATTAAAAGACGCTTACTGCTTGGAAGGCAAGTTATGATAAACCTAGATAGCATATTAAAAAGCAGAGACATTACTTTGCCAACCAAGGTCCGTCTAGTCAAGGCTATGGTTTCTCCTGTGGTCATGTATGGATGTGAGAGTTGGACTGTGAAGAAAGCTGAGTGACGAAGAATTGATGCTTTTGAACTGTGGTGCTGGAGAAGACTCTTGAGAGTTCCTTGGACTGCAAGGAGATCCAACCAGTCCATTCTAAAGGAGATCAGTCCTGGGTGATCTTTAGAAGGACTGATACTAAAGCTGAAACTCTAATCCTTTGGACACCTTATGCGAAGAGTGACTCACTGGAAAGGACTCTGATGCTGGGAGGGATTGGAGGCAGGAGGAGAAGAGGTCGACTGAGATTAGATGGCTGGATGGCATCACCGACTCGATGGACATGAGTCTGAGTGAACTCGGAGTTTGTGATGGACAGGGAGGAATGGCGTGCTATAAATTATGGAGTCACGAAGAATTGGACATGACTGAGCCACTGAACTGAACTGAATATGTCACTGTGTTTTTAAAAAGTTTAAAAACTTATGTTATCTTCTTTGATAGTTGAGTTTGTAAATATACAGGTGATTAGAATTCAATTTTTATTCACTTTTTAATCACTTAGGTAAAGGAGGCAGAACCAGTCGCAAGGGTAAAAAGGAGAATGACTATGAAAAAGGAGAATGGACAAGGTAAGAATTCTTTAGTTACTTATACCTTTTCTAATAATGTGAATTTCTGTCTTTAATTTGTAACATATCTTTGTCATAATCCTGAGAAATTGTCTCCTAACTCCTTTTTCTTTTTAATATAAATTATTTTATTTGCTTATGTTTTTATTGGATTTATTTATTTTGCTGCGCTGGGTCTTCATTACTGTGAATGGGCTTTTCTTTAGTTGTGGGAAGAGAGGCAACTCTGTAGTTGCAATGCACGTGCTTCTCATTGTGGTGTTGTCTCAACTTGTGTAACAGAGGCACTAGGGAGACCAGGCTTCAGTAGCTACAGCACGTGGGCTCAGCAGTTGCAGCTTCTAGGCTGTAGAGCACAGGCTCAATAGCTGTGGCACAGGGGCTCAGTCTTTCGGAGGCATGTGGGTTCATCCTGGACCAGTGATCAAAGCTGTGTCTGAACTGAGCCACCATAGAAGCCCCTTGTATCTCTAGCTTTTCCCCATTGACAGTGCCCTACATTTTCCAGAATTTCTGTATTAAACAATTCATTTTACACTATTTCTCATGCAGGCTTAATGTGGCATTTCTGTAAATAAGGTGTCCTGTTTTAATTCTGTGGAAAACATGGTATAAATGACAGTGAATCGCAGTGTTTAGAGCAGTGTAAGCCTGGCTGCCAATACTGAAAATTGCCTACTCTTGTAATAGTAGATTATGCGAAATCTAAGGCAAGAACTCAGCGCCTCGGTACCCTAATGTCACTAGCGCATGATTGTATTGAATAAAGTAATTGAATAATTGACTATCTGTTAGTTAAGTAAGTGCAGACTAAAATAAGAGTGAAATAGGTGACTGAAGCACTTACTTTTTTCCCTTTCATGGGAAGAGGAGTTGAAATATGTGAAAACTCCTATATGTTTTTTGTTTGTTTTTTAATTAGAATCACTAATCTTTAATGTTTTCTTCCTGTGCTTTCTTTTGGAACATGCACGTTTTCCTCCTAACGTTTTAAACTTTCTTATACGCAGGTCTAGTTACATGCAGCTATGGTTTTTAGCCCTAAATATGTCATCCTTTATGAGCAAAGCCTTTTCCTTATGTAACTACATTAGCACGATTTCGAGATATTGAAGCTTGCTGTTGTACTACCACCTAAACACTACTTTTTTCAAGCCCTGTTGCTTGTGCTTAGTCATGTCTGACTCTATTGCGATCTCGTGGACTGTAATCCCCCTGGCTGTTGAGTCCTTGGGATTCTCCAGGCAAGAATACTGGGTGTGTTGTCATTTGCTTCTCCACGGGATCAACCTGACCCAGAGGTCTAGCGCGTGTCTCCTTTGTCTCTTGCATTTGCAGGTGGATTCTTCATGGCTGAGCCACTGTACAAACCTGTGGTATGGGATAGCCAGTAGACAAGTGCAGATGTTGAAATGAATTGAAGTTAACGTTTTGTTCAGTTCAAATGCATGCTTTTCTCTTAACTGAAAATTCTATTCTGTTGTTGAGCTGGCCATTCACATTTGTCCGTTTGTTTCAGTAATTTCCAGCACTTCATCACAAAGCCACGTACTTATTCCTGCATTAATGCAAGTCACTAAACAGACACACACACACACACATACTCAGGCACAAACACAAATATTTTTATTATTTGAAACATGATGTGTGGCTAAAGATAATCTGGTCCTTGACCTTCATATTTTTTCCTTACATTAGAAGTTTTTATTCAGGGCCAGTTTTTCAATTATCATTTTCTTTCCTTTGTTATTTTCTCCTGTGTAGCAGTCCGGAGCCCTAGCTGGATTCATGGCCTGTGATCCAAGGGATACCCAATAGATTGAAACCCATTTGCCTTTCAGGATAATGACAGATTAGCCTAAGTTCTCTTTGGTGGAGTTGTTGTTTTTCAGTCACTAAGCCATGTCTATGACCCTGAAGGACCCAGTGAAATGCAGTACACAAGGATTCCCTGTCCATACGATATGCTTGCGCTTGCTCAGACTCACGTCCCTTGAATCCTTTGATACCATCCAACCGTCTGATATTCTCTTGTGCTTTTCTCTTGCCCTCCTGCTTTCCCTGCCTCAGGGTCTTCTCCTTGCAGCCGACCCTTTGCATCAAGTGGCCAAAGTATTGGAGCTTCAGAAGAAGTCTTTGCAGTGAATATTCAGGGTTGATCTCTCTTAGGATTAAAATATTGAAATGTTTGATTCATTTGGGATTTACTCTTGGTTCAGTTCAGTTCAGTCGCTTAGTCGTGTCCGACTCTTTGCGACCCCATGAGTCACAGAACGCCAGGCCTCCCTGTCCATCACCAACTCCCAGAATACACTCAAACTCATTTCCATTGAGTCGGTGATGCTATCCAGCCATCTCATTCCCTGTCGTCCCCGTCTCCTCCTACCCCCAATCCCTCCTAGCATCAGAATCTTTTCCAGGGAGTCAACTCGTCGCATGAGGCGGCCAAAGTACTGGAGTTTTAGCATAAGTCCTTCCAATGAACACCCAGGATTGATCTCCTTTAGAATGGACTGGTAGGATCTCCTTGAAGTCCAAGGGACTCGCAAGAGTCTTCCCCAACACCATAGTTCAAAAGCATCAATTTTTCGGTGATCAGCTTTCCTCACAGTTCAACTCTCATACCCATACATGACCACGGGAAAAACCATAGCCTTGACTAGACAGACCTTGGTTGGGAAATTAATGTCTCTGCTTTTTAATATACTATCTAGGCTGGTCATAACTTTCCTTCCAAGGAGTAAGCGTCTTTTAATTTCACGGCTGCAATCAGCATCCGCAGTGATTTTGGAGCCAAAAAAAATAAAGTCTGACACTGTTCCCCCATCTATTTCCCATGAAGTGTTGGAACCAGATGCCGTGATCTTCGTTTTTTGAATGTTGAGCTTCAAGCCAACCTTTTCACTCTCCTCTGTCACGTTCATCAAGAGGCCTTTGAGTTCCTCTTCACTTTCTGCCATAAGGGTGGTGTCATCTGCGTATCTGAGGTTATTGATATTTCTCCCAGCAATCTTGATTCCAGTTTGTGCTTCTTCCACCCCAGCGTTCCTCATGATGTAGTCTGCATATAAGTTAAATAAGCAAGGTGACAATATTCAGCCTTGACGTACTCCTTTTCCTATTTGGAACCAGTCTGTTGTTCCATGTATAGTACTGACTGTTGCTTCCTGACTTGCATACACGTTTCTCAAGAGGCAGGTCAGGTGGTCTGGTATTCCCATCTCTTTCAGAATTTTCCACAGTTTATTGTGATCCACACAGTCAAAGGCTTTGGCATAGTCAATGAAGCAGAAATAGATATTCTTCTGGAACTCTCTTTCTTTCTTCATGATCCAGCAGATGTTGGCAATTTGATCTCTGGTGCCTCTGCCTTTTCTAAAACCTACTTGAACACCTGGAAACTCACGGTTCACATATTGCTGAAGCCTAGCTTGGAGAATTTTGAGCATGACTTTACAAGCGTGTGAGATGAGTGCAATTATGAGGTTGTTTGAGCATTCTTTGTCATTGCCTTTCTTTGGGATTGGAATGAAGACTGATCTTTTCCAGTCCTGTGGCCACTGCTGAGTTTTCCAAATTTGCTGGCATATTGAGTGCAGCACTTTCACAGCATCATCTTTCAAGATTTGAAATAGCTCAATTGGAATTCCATCACCTCTGCTAGCTTTGTTCGTCGTGATGCTCTCTAAGGCCCACTTGACTTCACATTCCAAGATGTCTGGTTCCAGGTGAGTGATCACGCCATTGTGATTATCTTCATCGTGAAGATCTTTTTTGTACAGTTCTTCTGTGTATTCTTGCCACCTCTTAATATCTTCTGCTTCTGTTAGGTCCATAACATTTCTGTCCTTTATAGAGCCCATCTCTGCATGAAATGTTCCCTTGGAATCTCTAATTTTCTTGAAGATATCTCTAGTCTTTCCCATTCTGCTCTTTTCCTCTATTTCCTTCCATTGATATTTGAGGAAGGCTTTCCTATCTCTCCTTGCTATTCTTTGGAACTCTACATTCATGTGCTTATATCTTTCCTTTTCTCCTTTGTTTTTCACTTCTCTTCTTTTCACAACTATTTGTAAGGCCTCCTCAGACATCCATTTTGCTTTTTTGCATTTCTTTTCCATGGGGATGTTCTTCGTCCCTGTCTCCAGTACAGTGTCACGAACCTCCGTCCAGAGTTCATCAGGCACTGTCTATCAGATCTAGACCCTTAAATCTATTTCTTTCGTCCACTGTATAATCATAAGGCATTTGATTTAGGTCATATCTGAATGGTCTAATGGTTTTCCCTACTTTCTTCTATTTAAGTCTGAATTTGGCAATAAGGAGTTCATGATCTGAGCCACAGTCAGCTCCTGGTCTTGTTTTTGCTAACTATATACAGCTTCTCCATCTTTGGCTGCAAAGAATATAATCAATCCGATTTCGGTGCTGACCATCTGGTGATGTCCATGAGTAGAGTCTTCTCTTGTGTTGTTGGAAGAGGGTATTTGCTATGACCAGTGTGTTTTCTTTGCAAAACTCTGTTAGCCTTTTCCCTGCTTCATTTCATGCTCGAAGACCAAATTTGCCTGCTACTCCAGGTGTTTCTTGACTTCCTACTTTTGCATTCCAGTTCCCTATAATGAAAAGGACATATTTTTGGGTGTTAGTTCTAAAAGGTCTTTTAGGTCTTCATAGAACTGTTCAACTTCGGATTCTTCTGCATTACTGGTTGGGGCATAGACTTGGATTACTGTAATATTGAATGGTTTGCCTTGGAAATGAACAGAAATCATTCTGTTGTTTTTAAGATTGCATCCAAGTACTGCATTTCAGACTCTTTTGTTGACCATGATGGCTACTCCATTTCTTCTAAAGGATTCCTGCCCACAGTAGTAGATATAATGGTCATCTGAGTTAAATTCACCCATTCCAGTCCATTTTAGTTCACTGATTCCTAGAATGTCGACGTTCACTCTTGCCATCTCCTGTTTGACCACTTCCAATTTGCCTTGATTCATGAACATATCATTCCAGGTTCCTATGAAATATTGCTCTTTACAGCATTGGGCCTTGCTTCTATCATCAGTCACATCCACAACTGGGTATTTGTTTTGTTTTGGCTCCATCTTTTCATTCTTTCTGGAGTTATTTCTCCACTGATCTCCAGTAGCATACTGGGCACCTACTGACCTGGGGAATTCCTCATTCAGTATCCTATCATTTTATCTTTTGATACTGTTCATGGGGTTCTCAAGGCAAGAATATTGAAGTGGCTTGACATTCCCTTCTCCAGTGGACCACATTCTGTCAGACCTCTCCACCATGACCCGTCTGTCTTCGGTGGCCCCACACGGCATGGCTTAGTTTCATTGAGTTAGACAGGGCTGTGGTCCATATGATCAGATATTTTTGTGTGTGTGTGTGTGATTATGATTTGAGTGTGTCTGCCCTCTAATGCCCCCTCCCAATACTTGGTTCAGTTCAGTTCAGTTCAGTCGCTCAGTCGTGTCCGACTCTTTGTGACCCCATGAATCACAGCACGCCAGGCCTCCCTGTCCATCACCAACTCCCGGAGTTCACTCAAACTCATGTCCATCGAGTCGGTGATGCCATCCAGCCATCTCATTCTCGGTCGTCCCCTTCTCCTCCCGCCCCCAACCTTTCCCAGCATCAGAGTCTTTTCCAGTGAGTCAACTCGTCGCATGAGGTGGCCAAAGTAATGCAGTTTCAGCTTTAGCATCAGTCCTTCCAATGAACACCCAGGATCGATCTCCCTTAGAATGGACTGGTTGGATCTCCTTGCGGTACAAGGGACTCTCAAGAGTCTTCTCCAACACCACAGTTGGTTACCAGTTGTTATTGATCTTGTCTGTCTCTTCATTGAAAATTTCCACTGTAAAATAGTAATTCCATCTTGGTTTAATAGCATATCTTAGTTTTACCAGTAGAAATAAGTATTTTCCTGTGAGGTTTGGGGCCACGTTTTGAATGAAAACTGACTTGATACTTTGAGATATAGATAATGACTACTTAAAATTTTTAGTATTACCACTTGGAGAACTATATCTTTACGTAGGAGAAAGTCTCCTTAAATGTAAAAAAAATGAAGGTTCCCGAGTTAAACTAAACCTGCATTTTTAACAGCAGATCTACACAGCTTACTATATCTCTGACTTTTGGCAAGTTACTTAACCTTTCTGTGCCTGAATTACTTTATTTGGACAATAGGAGTAACATCAGTACCTACTCATATGATTGTGATGATCATTAAATGAGAAAGAAATTGTAAAGCACTTAGATTAATACTTGTTGAGAAGCAGTGAAAAAATGTTGTTGTATCTGCTCTAGAATTTTTAACTTTGAATTTGTAACAATCACTATTCTTAAAATTCCACTTTACCTTGATGCATATTGGGAATTCCCTTCCCCAAATTCTTTTTATGAAAACCTAAAGAAAGCAAAATAACTCATTGTTATTTTTAATTATTATTTTTTACTGTTACTACTTTTTTAGAAAATAATTTATTACTTACAAGTTTCAAACTTTTTCATTTATTACAAAAATAGTTTAAGAGAAAACTATTGTATACATATTTTAAAGCATAGAAGGATTTTTTTCCCCACAAATGGGATCAAATTGTTAAATTGTCATTATTCTTTGCTCAGTTATTTATTTATTTGTACAGTCCAGGTCTTTGTTTTCCTTACACCCATCATTATGCTCAGTTATTTTAAACTCAGTGTGTATTTTAAAGAGCATTGATTACCTGTATCCTACGTTTGCACTCATCGCACACGCTAGTAAAGTCATGATCCAAATTCTCCAAGACAGGCTTCAGCAATATGTGAACCATGAACTCCCAGATGTTCAAGCAGGTTTTATAAAAGGCAGAGGCACCAGAGATCAAATTGGCAACATCTGCTGGATCATAGAGAAAGCAAGAGGGTTTCAGAAAAACATCTATTTCTGCTTTATTGACTATGCCAAAGCCTTTGACTGTGTGGATCAAAATAAACTGTGGAAAATTCTGAAAGAGATGGGAATACCAGACCACCTGACCTGCCTCAGGTCAGGAAACAATAGTCAGAACTGGACATGGAATAACAGACTGGTTCCAAATAGGAAAAGGAGTACGTCAAGGTTGTTTATTGTCACCGTGATTGTTTAACTTATATGCAGAGTACATCATGAGGAACACTGGGGTGGAAGAAGCACAAGCTGGAATCAAGATTGCTGGAAGAAATATCAGTAACCTCAGATATGTAGATGACACCACCCTTATGGCAGAAAGTGAAGAGGAACTCAAAGGCCTCTTGATGAAAGTGAAAGAGGAGAGTGAAAATGTTGGCTTGAAGCTCAACATTCAAAAAAACGAAGATCATGGCATCTGATCCCAAAACTTCATGGGACATAGATGGGGAAACAGTGGAAGCAGTGTCAGACTTTATTTTTATTTTTTGGCTCCAAAATCACTGCAGATGCTGATTGCAGCCATGAAGTTAAAAGACGCTTACACCTTGGAAGGAAAGTTATGACCAACCTTGATAGCATATTAAAAAGCAGAGACGTTACTTTGCCAACCAAGTTCCGTCTAGTCAAGGTTATGGTTTTTCCACTGGTCATGTATGGCTGTGAGAAATGGTCTGTGAAGAAAGCTGATCACCGAAGAATTGATGCTTTTGAACTGTGATGTTGGAGAAGACTCTTGAGAGTCCTTTGAACTGCAAGGAGACCCCACCAATCCATTCTAAAGGAGATCAATCCTGGGTGTTCATTGGAAGGACTGATGCTAAAGCTGAAGCTCCAATACTTTGGCCACCTCATGGGGCGAGGTGGCTCACTGGAAAAGACTCTGATGTTTGAAAGGATTGGGGGCGGGAGGAGAAGAGGATGACAGAGAATGAGATGGCTGGATGGCATCACCAACTCAATGGAGATGAGTTTGAGTGAACTCCGGGAGTTGGTGATGGACAGGGAGGCCTGGCGTTCTGTGATTCATGGGGTCGCAAAGAGTTGGACATGACTGAGCGACGAACTGACTGACTGACTGACTTATATTAGTTTTTTGAATATTGAGTTTTATTGTATTTTTACTTTAAATTATTGTATTGGTTTTGCCATACACTGACATGAATCTGCCCCAGGTGTACATATGTTCCCCATCTTGAAGCCCTCTCCCACCGCCCTCCACATCCCATCCCTCGGGTTTATCGTAGTACACCATCCCTGAGCATCCTGTATAACACATCGAACTTGGACTGGCAATTTGTTTCACATATGATAATATACATGTTTCAGTTCTATTCTCCCAAATCATCCCACCCCTCTCCCACTTATGTCCTTTTAAATTGCTATTAGGCTGTGATCCTTAGTCAGGATATCAAAACTATAGGATAAGTTTTTCAGAAAACCTTCACAGAAAATGCTACTAATCATTGACAATATTGTGACTTAAAACTTGGATAGGACTCCAGATTTAACATTAATAGAATGTTTGCATATCCTTCTTGTACCCCTTTAAATAAAGCACTTACAAAGTGATCTCATACAACTTAAAACTGGAAAGGCTTGAAAGCAGTAGTAAAGGGATAGCAGAAAGAGGAGAACCTCTGTTCCCTTTAGTCACTTTTGTATAGAGTATAGCCCCCCGTTTAGAGAACTGCCTTATTTACAAAACATGTAATTGTAGAGCTAATTTATAGAACAAATTCTTAGAGAATCATGGACCAGAGAAACTGGAATATGGTAACTGATTTTTAGAATTACATTATTTGGGGAATGGAAATGGAAACAAGGGTTCAATTTTGCTATCTTGAGTAATGAGCTTGCTGAGGGAAATATTAGAGGTATGGATTAATTTGCTGTTTGGAAAAGGCCCTTTGAGGAAAATAGTTTTGCTCCATTCCGTGGTGTTCGAGGGTTACATTTGAGCACTATGTGATTTCATTTTTGTAAACTTGTTCTAAGACTTGGCAGTACCCCAATTTGAAAAATAGTAAAAGTGTAATTTAGAACAAAATTCATTTAAAAAATTATATAGTTATGTGGGTTTGACAAATTTATCTACCATTGCAACCACAATAAGACCCCTTCCATCACACTCAGAATTTCCCCCATGACCCTTTGTAGTCCACTCGTTCTCCTGTCTCCAACCCTTAACAACCACTGATCTGATTTTTGTCCTTATACTATTTCTTTTTCCAAAATGTCATATAGAGCAGTGCAGTATATAGCCTTTTGAGCCTGGGTTCTTTTACTCAGCATAATGCGATTGAGATTTGTTAATGTTGCTGTGTGTCTCAGTAGTTCCTTCCTTTTCCTTGATGAGTAGTTGGCATTCCACTGTGTGGATGTACCATAATTTGTTACCCTTTCTCCAATTGAGGCCATATAGTAGGCAGAAAAATGACTCTCTGGTCTCTAGAACCTGATAATGTCTTAGTTTTGTATACTGACAAAGGGGATTTTGCAGATTTGGTTAAGGTTAAGGAGTTTGAGATGGGGATATTATTCTGAATTATTTAGATTATCCCAGTTCTCTTCACATGGAGTAATTTAAAGGGAAAGAAGAATAGGTCAAAGAGATGTGCCATGAGAGGACCTTGACTGGAAGCTGGCAACCAGCAAGGCAGCAGGGACTTTGGTCCTAGTGTATCAGGGAACTGACAGCCCAAATGAGCAGGAAATGAATTCTCCCCTAGAGCCTCCAGAAACAAAGGCAGTTGTCTGTAGGGACTTTGATTGTAGTGCAGTGAGACCCTGGCCAGACTTCTGACCTACAGAGCTGTGATATACATTTATGTTATTTTCAACTATTAACCATATATATGTGTGTTAGATCTGTTTCTGGACTCTCTTCTGTTTTGTTAATTTAGATGTTATCCTTTCTCTAATGGCCACCTCATGCAACAAGTTGACTCTCTGGAAAAGACTCTGATGCTGGGAGGGATTGGGGGCAGGAGGAGACGGGGACGACAGAGAATGAGATGGCTGGATGGCATCACCGACTCGATGGACATGAGTTTGAGTGAATTCTGGGAGTTGGTGATGGACAGGGAGGCCTGGCGTGCTGTGATTCATGGGGTTGCAGAGTCGGACACGACTGAGTGACTGAACCGAACTGAATACCATTACTGTCCTAATTCCTGTAGCCTTTTAGTCTTGAATGTGACAGTGTGCATCCTTAAATTTTGTTATTTTACAAAATTGTTTTGGATACTCTAGCTTCTGCCTGTGTCTCATTTTTAATAGTACAAAACTCATAAGTTAGTAGACTGGCTTCTTTCAGCTTCTGTTTTACTCCTAGGAGAGTGAAAAGAACCAAGGGTTATACCTATTGCTAGGCTAGTTTGCCTGATTGATAGCTGATGTTTGCCAGAATGGGAAGAATCCTGTTGCAGTTCTGTCTCTTTATTCTTCTGTTGAGGTCTCTTCCCAGTATTTTTATTTTGGAAAAAAAAAAAATTGTTTTTTTTTTTTTTCTTTTAAAAAGATAAACCTTAGTAATTCACTTGTGTGGTTCTTTTTGATTAAGTCCTGCAGATCTCCCAGTGTATTACTCTGATTTAAAAACAAACTCATTCGAGTTGCAAGAAAGAATCCTGCCTAGAACTATATTGGAGGGAAAAGAAAGAAAGGTGGACTGATGTTGGTTTGAGAACAAATCCCAAGTATAGACATAGGGCTCTCTTATAATTCAGGGCCAAGACTGTAAATTAAGCTGCTTTAAGGACCACTGCAGATGATAGAAGAGAACCGGGAAAATTAAAACTGCCTTTCTTTTTTCTTCATGGAAAAGAATGCAGAAAGCATTGTGAGATTCTTAAACTCACGCCAGCCATGCGTTTCTTACCTCCTTCCTTTACCTCCTTTCTCTCTAGTTGCTATAAAATTCTGACATGATTTTAAAGTTTTTGATAGAAATATTTAAATACCGTTTAAATATAAATTGGAATTCCTCTAGTTTTCCTACCTTTGGCACTTAGTATGTTTTATCATCTGGGGATGGCATTTTTTATTTTCCTAAAGCTGGAAATAAGATGTATGTACACATAATTTTCTTCTACTTTAAGACATTTCCTATTTTGTTTCTATCTTGCCTTTGATATTCTTCAGTGAAAATCTCTGAATTGTATTACAGAACTCTAAATGTATATGGTAGTTTTAGTTGTCGATCTGTGTCTGGAATTTTTTTCAGCTTCAGATGATACTGATGTAAAAGCATCTAGTTTTTCACTCTACAGCCTCAAGGAGGTATACTGCGTCTACTGTCTGTGTGTGTGTGTCGTGTTTTTTTTTTTTTTTTTGGTAACTTTCTTCAACAGCCAGATCAAATCCAACTTAAGAGAAAAAGAACATTATAAAAGTTTCACTTTGAGCAGTGAAAGAAATTGTTTATGACAGCAGATAGTCTTTATAGAGGGGTCTAGTTTTATCTTAAGGTGATTCAAGGAGCTTTCACAGAGAAAATAAAAAATAAAATTAAAATAATTCATAAAATAATTTCATTGCTTAGTTAATTTTTACTTGGAAAAATTTAAGAGTTATTAAAATGTTGCAGGAATAAGAATAATAATATAAGAAGTATACATGTGTGCTTTACCTGTATTTATCTGTTATTAATATTTTATCCCATTGCACATATGCTGTTTATATACTTGTGTATTTCTTTCTGAAACATTTAAAGTTGAGTAACATACATCATGACATTTTACCTCTAAATACTGCATTGCATTTTTCCCTAAGAATAGTGATATTCTTTTTCATATAACCACAATATATTGTTAACTTCAGTAAATTCAGCTTTAGCAAATTAACATTGCTAAATTAGTTTTGACAAATCTGCCATCAGTATTTCCATTTGTCTCTTGACTCAACAATATCCTTTATAATGTTTTTCCACTTTAGTTGAGGAGCCTCACAACAGTTGTAACATTTAATTGTCACTACTTTTTAGCTTCCTTTACTGGAATGTTTCCACAGCCTATCTTTGTATTTTATAACATTGACTTTAACTTCCCTTCCCACTTTTAATAGAATATTACTTATTCCTACTTTGGCTTTGTCTAATGATTCCTCATGATACAGATTATACATTCTCAGGTGTAATTTTACATGAATCATGTTCTGTATATTAAGGTCTTGTGTATACCTAAGGAGTTGGTAATGGACAGGGAGGCCTGGCGTGCTGTGATTCATGGGATTTCAAAGAGTCGGACACAACTGAGCAACTGAACTAACTATATGTCCTTTTAATGGTGATGTTACTTTATGTTTTTGTTCAAGTAATTTTTTAAAAATTAGGTGTATGTGTTTAGAAGGGAAATAAATGCCATTCAAGTTTAAGAGCAAACAATATTTTCTTCAAAGGAATATACTTAGAAATAAGGTTCCCAATAGATAAAATCTAATTTGACGTAAGACTTGAGGTGGTATATTTTAACTTTATTTATGCAAAGTTTCTATGTAGTGTATTGGCATTTAATCTGTCCCCAGACTGCCATGGAGTCTTGTTGTTATCCTCTTTGGGATCTGCTAGTCATTCTGGTGAAAGAAGAAAATTGAAATTAGACTAAAAGAAATTTTAAAAATTGAGATATCTCAATATTAAATCTCTAACATGTCACAATTAACACCAGATTAAAATATTTTTATAATGTCTATTTGAGTTTGTACTTATTAGAAAAATTTCAACACAAAATGAACTTAAAAGAGCCAAATGTGTTGGCTGGAAAGAAAATTGTAAACTTCTCAGAGAAATAATCACATCTTTATCCTTTAGTTATTTGAGGAATTTATTATTAAGTGAATATAAAGTTTTGTGAATAGGTAACTTTCTTAGATATTTTTAGTTTGTTAGTCTTAGAGTTTGTATAAAAATTATCAGAAGATGATAGACACATATTTTAAAGAAAATAGTCATTTTGAGTATTCATAATCGTTAATTTCTTGACTTTCTGAAAAGTATTTGTAACATCAGTATAAAGATGGTACGGCGTTCTCTAAGAAAAAGTATTAGTTGAGGTCTTTTGCAGAACATAGTGGATCAAGAACTCTTTAGTGGCATCTTAAACATAATCCATTTACTTTGATTACATATGTGTATTACAAATAAAATATATATTGCCCACGTACTGTAAACGCTGAAACTGCAATACTTTGGCCACCTCATGCGACGAATTGACTCACTGGAAAAGACTCTGATGCTGGGAAAGGCTGGGGGCGGGAGGAGAAGGGGACGATGGAGAATGATGGCTGGATGGCATCACCGACTCTGTGGACATGAGTTTGAGTGTACTCGGGGAGTTGGTGATGGACAGGGAGGCCTGGCGTGCTGTAATTCATGGGGTCGCGGAGAGTCGGACACGACTGAGCGACTGAACTGAACTGAACTATAAACATCAAAGCATTTGAGGTATGAAATTAGATGACTGTAAAATGATTTGAATGTCAAAGTGCCCATTAAATTTAACACTTGAACTTGAAAAATTATTGGATTCTTCTGTGAGTTAGATTTCTCCCATTAGCTACCCTGCAGAGTATTGAAAAGGAGAAAAAGTTACCTTGGTATTCTTTCCAGGTTTGCTTTTTGATTTTACAAAGAAGTACACTACTTAAATTGTAGTAGTTTGTAGCTGCTACTTCTGACACTTGTATACATGTTTCTGTCTCCAGAGTGTACTAATGGTACCCTGGGGACTGAGAAGGATTCATTGTGTCTTTTCAAGTGTATAACTTAATTTTAGGACCTTGAATATTGTTTAAAAAGTTGTTTTTATTTACTTTCATTCCTCAGACAAGACAGCTGTGTAGATTCTACTTCATCCCTGAGAAAGAACAAGCAACCTGAAGGTTTGGAATTAAAACAAGGTATGGATCACATACTTGACTTTTTCTGAAACATTTGCCTGAAAATTATAAGCACTTTACCAATAATAAATTTTCATAGTCTTCTAGTTTTCCCTCGTTTTATAAATAGGGAAAGAAAATTTATTTGGTCTGAGGTCAAAAGTAAGGAATACATCCTTTATTTCATGACCCCTTTGGGTATTGGAGTGGTTCTGTCTTAGTAATATATGGTTACAAGTGCCATCAGCAAGGTTTCATTTTGAAAAGTTTTAATTCAATAATCTATTTATACTCTTAGCTGAAGGATACTGTAGATATGTTGACTGGATAACTGTGGGTTTTATGTAGAGGAAAAAAGTTTTATAGGATTATTTGTCTCTAATATTTTTTTTTTTTTTGCTTAATGTTTTGTCATTTACTTTCTTCCTTATATATTGTTTTCTACAAATCAGTAACTTTTGTAACACAAGGAAAGTGGTATGTGTTGTTTATTCAAGCCAGGTAGGTCATTTCAGTTCAGTTCAGTTCAGTTCAGTTCAGTCGCTCAGTCGTGTCCGACTCTCCGCGACCCCATGAATCACAGCACGCCAGGCCTCCCTGTCCATCACCAACTCCCGGAGTACACTCAAACTCATGTCCACAGAGTCGGTGATGCCATCCAGCCATCTCATTCTCCGTCGTCCCCTTCTCCTCCCGCCCCCAACCTTTCCCAGCATCAGAGTCTTTTCCAGTGAGTCAACTCGTCTCATGAGGTGGCCAAAGTATTGGAGTTTCAGCTTTAGCATCAGTCCCTCCAATGAACATCCAGGATTGATCTCCTTTAGAATGGACTGGTTGGATCTCCTTGCAGTATAAGGGACTCTCAAGGGTCTTCTCCAACACCACAGTTCAAAAGCATCGATTCTTCGGCGATCAGCTTTCTTCACAGTCCAACTCTCACATCCATACATAACCACGGGAAAAACCATTGCCTTGACTAGACGGACCTTGGTCGGCAAAGTAATGTCTCTGCTTTTTAATATACTATCAAGGTTGGTCATAACTTTCCTTCCAAGGAGCAAGCGTCTTTTAATTTCATGGCTGCAATCAGCATCTGCAGTGATTTTGGAGCCCAAAAAAACAAAGTCTGACACTGTTTCCACTGTTTTTCCATCTGTTTCCCATGAAGTGATGGGACCAGATGCCATGATCTTTGTTTTCTGAATGTTGAGCTTCAAGCCAACCTTTTCACTCTCCTCTTTCACTTTCATCAAGAGGCTTTTGAGTTCCTCTTCACTTTCTGCCATAAGGGTAGTGTCATCTGCATATCTGAGGTTATTGATATTTCTCCCAGCAATCTTGATTCCAGCTTGTGCTTCTTCCAGCCCAGCGTTCCTCATGATGTACTCTGCATATAAGTTAATAAGCAAGGTGACAATATACAACCTTGACGCACTCCTTTTCCTATTTGGAACCAGTCTGTTGTTCCATGACCGGTTCTAACTGTTGCTTCCTGACCTGCATACAGGTTTCTCAAGAGGCAGGTCAGGTGGTCTGGGATTCCCATCTCTTTCAGAATGTTCCACAGTTTATTGTGATCCACACAGTCAAAGGCTTTGGCATAGTCAATGGGCTAATCTATTAGATGTCTTTTTGTTTGTTTGCTTTTTCCTCATGCCTGGTAGGGAAAATTGAATGTAAAAATAAATTTTTATTAGTTCCTCAAAGAATACCTCACATTTTTCCATTTTCCTGATAAAATTACTTCAGAGACATGAGAGTCCGTTGCGGCCAAAAGGGTTATGTTGTTTGTTTCATAGGCTGCTAATCTTTGATGACTTAGAATAGTTTCTCTAAAACTTTGAGTCATGAGAACTTCCTTGGGAGAGAGATACAGGTCATCAGTTTATTCAGGCAGAATTTCTTAAGCTGTGGTCTGTATTACCAACACTTAATTAGGAAAGGGGAAAAAAAGTTGGTAAATTTTGTGATTCTTTCAATTTGCATGTAGAAAGAACAAAATCTAAGTTTTCTATAATTCTAACTTATGTCCTCTGGCATTTATATATATTTCCGATGATTTTGAGTATTCCAATGCTTTTTAGAAGTCCTGTTAACTTCTTCAATAGCCAGACAAAATTGTATCTTTTTATTCTTACTTCTTCTCAGTATATTCTTGCTTCTTTTTAGCCTCCCCACCTTCATAAACTCAGATTCATAGTTTTATTTATATTTGTCATGTATAAGTACATGCTAAGCACACATCATTTTCATATTATGTAGTCATAATCATTTAACTCTTGTACCCTGTGTGTATTTTGACAACACTGCTGTTGTTTCTGCCTTTGTTTCTGTTTTTGCGTTTAATGAGCAGGTGGTGTGGAGACTGTTACTAGATTATCTGTGGAGAAAAGAGTGCCATATAAAGGATGGAAAAGTTCAGAATGGACAGGTTGATTCTCGTTCCCAGGGAAAAAGGAATGGAGACCACATTGTACAAATTAGTTAGTGCCGCGCTCTAAGGGGAGGGGTTTTTTCTGCTCCCTTGGTCCGGCACCTGGAGCTCTCTTAAACAGGATTTCCTTCCTGGTGCCAACAGCCTGTTTTTCTGTGACTTTTTTTTTTTAATGGTAACTTCAGTCATTTGAAAATTAGCGATGGAGGCAAAGAAGGAAAGGAAAATAACTCAGTAGCCAGATACCACAAAGCCCAGTTTTTAATACTCAGGAGCCTTGATAGACACTCTTAAGTTCTCACCTCAGCATCAGAATCGTGAGGAACACAGTAATCAGTAAGTGACAGCCAGCAGGAGTGAGGAAACAGAAGATCCAAGCCCAGCAGGACCATTGTGCAGTACTGTTCATGTGCATACTGTGACTGAATTGATAGAAAATGGTTACTTTTCAGCTCCTTTCAGAAAACAGGAAAATAAGTCAAGTCTTTTAGACAAATGCCTATGAAATGGTTAAAATTTTAAATTTTGTTGCATAATGGGGTATATTATAAATTATTTAGAAGATTCAATTATGTGGAACACCTTACAGACGAATGTTAGTAAAACTGAAATTCAAACCAGGGAGTAAGTATAACTTGATGGGAGTTACCCAAGAAGTTGAGGTACCCCAGGAGACAGAAATGCTGGTAGGCTCAGTAAAGATTGACTTTTTTCTAAATAGACTAATATTGTCTATTTTTAATATGTAGATTTTAAAAAGTGATTTATTGTTATCTCTAACTTTTTATTTTTGCTCACAGTTGGTTAATAAAAACAGAACATAATTCTCCTTGTGAATGCATTGTCATTTTATTTAATGGCTTGACCATTTAAGAAAATTCATTGAAGCTTATTTAGTGTTAAAGTAACTGTTCAGTAGACCAAAATATAAAGCAGCATTGAATTTTCTCATTGCTCTTTCAGGATAAAATAAATCTTATTTTTATGCCCTATTAATAGTATGTGATATTGGCAAGTTATCTAAATTATCTTTTCAGTTTTTTCAGCTTCTGGAATACTCAATATTGAGAAATAGTAACTGTGAATTGGATAAATTGAAATTGGCATTTCTTTGTCTAGTGCTGGTATTACTTATCTTGTTGATAGGAAATTCATTTATGAAACTGGCTGTGCTGAAGATGAGTATCAGACTGTACACTAACTTCTGCCTTCACTGAAAAAACATTTAAATGTAAATATAATCCAGTTGATTGATATTGCAGTAAAATAGCATTAGGATTAGTGTTGTAAATCATTTTTAGCAAAAGGGTAGAAGAATGGTTTGTATAAATTTTCTAAATTGGTCATTTGTGCCACAGTTAAAAAAATGGAACTGCTATTTGTTAAAAATATTTATTTTTCAGTTTATGTGCTTTACAGTTTCTTTCTTTGTCTTTTCTAAAATTGGGGGATAATTGCTTTACAGTGTTGTGTTGGTTTCTGCCATATAACAGCATGAATCAGGCATAGGTATGCATATATCCCCTCCCTCTTGACTCTTGAGCCTCCCACCCACACCCTGCTCCCCACCCCCACCCCGGGTTGTCACAGAGCACCAGGTTCAGCTCCCTGTGTTGCACAGCAGCTTGTATTTCACATATGGTAACCTATATGGTTCAGTGCTGCTCTCTCTAATCATTCCAGCCTCGCCTTTTCCTGCTGTGTCCACGAGTCTGGTCTCTGTCAGCGTGTCACAGTTATTTAATACATTGAAAATATTTAAAAAATATAAAACAGATCTTTGCTAATATTATTGAACTCTCATATATTTATCTATAAATAAATAAATTTAAGATACTCAGTAATATTAAAGCAATTTAAATTGTTGCTTTAAAGTTTATTGCTGGAGTATGTGTAATTTTGCAAAGTATTCTCCTTTGTAACTTCAAAAATTAAGTCCTTATGTTTGTGTTCCTTCTTGGAAGTTGTTATGAGAATTTTTCTTTTTAACTCTACATAATTAAATAGCTAATTTAAAATTTATATTTAGGATGAAGAGGAGTTGAGATTTATAGTAGTTCCTTTAAAATATTTGAAAGGCTGCTATGTAGAAGACTGATTAGGTTCGTTCTAATAGAGAATAAAAGTAGGGCTAGTAGATAAGGTTATTATTAGATATGGTTGGTTCAGTTTGCTTATTTCAAATAGTCAGATGTATCAGAAAATGCATTCTGCTTTCTGATACATCCATATTGCTGAAGGTGTTTTCACACAAGTTACACAAATGGCCACTTGGTGGTGCTGCTGTAGAGAAGATTCAAGTAGTGTTTAAACGTTTGGATGTTTGACCTTAATCTTGAAGTTCCTTTCTATCAGATTTTCTAAAGACCAGTGCCTAGTGCAGTGCTGGCACTTGCGAAGTGTTAATAATTGTTTTATTAAATTGTTTAATGGAAGAATAATGAGATATACAATCTTTTCTCTGTCTCCATTTTTCTGTTAGAAAAAAACATAATTGATTTTTAGTCTTTCGTGGTCATGTATGGATGTGAGAGTTGGACTGTGAAGAAGGCTAATCGCCGAAGAATCGATGCTTTTGAACTGTGGTGTTGGAGAAGACTCTTGAGAGTCCCTTATACTGCAAGGAGATCCAACCAGTCCATTCTAAAGGAGATCAATCCTGGATGTTCATTGGGGGAACTGATGCTAAAGCTGAAACTGCAATACTTTGGCCACCTCATGCGACGAGTTGACTCACTGGAAAAGACTCTAATGCTGGGAAAGGTTGGGGGCGGGAGGAGAAGGGGACAACTGAGAATGAGATGGCTGGATGGCATCACCGACTCTGTGGACATGAGCTTGAGTGAACTCCGGGATTTGGTGATGGACAGGGAGGCCTGGCGTGCTGTGATTCTTGGGGTCGCGGAGAGTCGGACATGACTGAGCGACTGAACTGAACTGAAGCTGTATGATGGTTTCGAAATACATTCATTTGAATATAGCTATAAAAATAGGTAATGAAACCGCATGATATAGAAAATGATCAAAATTAATAAAACATTGACTGCATTTTACTCTGCATCTTTTACATCATCTTTCTCATGTGAAAATTATTCCTCTTATCTATTAGAGAAAGACATGCAAACACACAGAAAAATGCACACAGACTTTTATTATGATTAGACGCAAGTCTTGTCCCTTTTTTTTTTTTTTTTTTTTTAATTAATGTCATCGCCTCACGCAATTATATTTTGGCCTTCTAATTCAGGAGTTAGTGAATGATAACTTTAAGAATTTACCTTATTGAGAGCTTCAAGAATTGGAAAAGTAGACTTTAATAGGGAAAAATTGTTCACAGTGGTTAAACCATGTGATGAAATTTAGATATTTTCAGCCTTTCAGACTGCTGGTCAACAAATTATAATTATACACACTCCCTGAGAATATAAAATAAAAATACTAGAAATTTTAAAGTGAATAAATACATAAAAACTAATATATTTAAATTTCTTCCTTTAAAATTTTTCAGTTAAATATGGTAATTATTATAGTTCGTATTAATTATGTATTAATTTATAAGTAAAAATAAAGTTTATGTGTGTGTAGTGGGACAGGTACTGAAAAATGTTTTCACTGATAGGTTTATGTAAACAATGAAGTTGAGAGGTGACTCTTTTAGGCTATTAAGGATTGATGGTGACCATAGTGTTCATTTATTACTTCTAAAAAATTAAATGTGATATGAGATTTTCCCATTGTTTAGCAAAGATACTAAACAAAAAACTGTAGGAGACTATTTGAATCCTTAAGGTGAGAGTAAATAGAAAAACTCAGTTAATTTTTGTTCTTACTGCTTTTGTTGTTATTGTTGTTCTGAGGTGATACTGCTCTAGGGGAAACGAAGGTAGGTACGGAGGGGAACTAGAATAAAAAAGAGTGAAGAAATGAACTTGCACTTACAAAGGGGTTGATTTTTGCTGAAAAGAACTTCACAACCCTTTAAGTACAATTTAGAAAAAACTGAAAAGACAATGAGAAAACTGTCATCAGAGACTTTTATTGCTCAGTAAAGGAAGAGAGAATGGAGATCATCAATTAATAAAGTAGCATTTATTGGCCAAAAGCTTTATGTGAGGAAATCCCTGGTTTGGCAAATGAACTCTGCACAGCCTCTTCATTTGAAGACTACAGTTGCAGGCAGGCATGTTAGAGAGCTGAGGGGAGACTGAAAAGAAAGTGTTGCAAGCCTGTTGTGGAGTTGAAAACAGAAAGCATGTGTACACTTGTACTGCTGGTTTGTTTTCAAAGTTAGAGTCTAATTCCTTTCCTCCTAGCCCTTGATTATCCCCTTGACTGGCTCTAACAAATGAGTATTCACAGAATGTGGCTTCTCAACAGGAGTTAACTTCTTTAACGATTAAAAAAAAAAAAAAACCAAAACATTGTTTTGGGGAAATGATATCCAATTCAGTGATTGGTGAAGTAAGAAGAGATTGTGGGATAACCATCAGTGTGGCTTAAGAATCTACATCTCTTTTCTCATTCCTCTGAGTTTTTCACAAGTTATTACCAGCAGTGACACCAAACATGATCCTCCCTGCTTTTTAATTTGTCTCTTTCTATGAGTAATAGTTAAATGAAAGGGTGAAAATTACATTTTATATGGCAAATTAGCCCATACTCTTCCTGTACCTTTTGAAGGCCTCCTGTTGAATTTAAATGTGAGACTTTTCTGTATTTCTTTTTTTTTTTTAAAGTAAACTGACAAGATTATGGGATGTGTAATAGTCTGTGTGTGTTTTATCAAGAAGGAAATTATGAAGACTTGGATTCAGAATTTTGAGAGAAATGTTTGTTTCCATGTTTCTTTAAATTGTGCTCATTTTAACCATTATATCTTGTGATGTGTTTGACAGTATTGTAGACACACTGTGAGGAAGTGTCTCTCTTCAGCTACTTTGGAGTTCATATATGCCAAACCTCCTTAGATGTTTGAATCCGCTTTGGATCCAGTGTGCTTTTTGATCATTATATTCTCATCCAGTTCATTGGAAAAAATAACTCCTTATATAAAAGCTCTCCTCCCAAAGGGAAGATCGTAAATACTAGGCTTGAAATCAGATTTTGTCAGCAGGTTCTGAACTTTTTATGTACCTAGCATCCATAGCCTATGATATACTTAGCAGTTTTGATTGCTATATCATATAGTTGATACATAATAAGCTTGTAGTTAACAAACTTTATTTTTGAAAAGTAATACTTAAAAAAATTTTGGAATGTCTTTAGATTTATAAAAAAAATTTGAGTGGAAACAACAGAACTCCTGTATACCCACTTACCAGTTCTTCCAGTTTCCCATATTATCTTGCATTAGTGAGGTAAATCTGTTACAATTGATGCAGCAATATTAATACATTATCACTAACTAAAATCCATAGTTTACATTAGGGTTCATTCTTTGTGCTGTACCTGCTATGAGTTTTGGTAACTTCCATGATGCTAAAGCTGAAACTCCAGTACTTTGGCCACCTCATGTGACAAGTTGACTCACTGGAAAAACTCTCATGCTGGGAAGGATTGGGGGCGGGAGGAGAAGGGAACGACAGAGAATGAGATGGCTGGATGGCATCACCCCATGAATCACAGCACCCCAAGCCTCCCTGTCCATCACCAACTCCTTCTTTCTCTTCTATCCTGTCCAGTGTGTACAAGTTCTTAAAAAGAAGATAAAAGTGAAACAGAATATTAGTTATATTTGTCCTTTAATATTCTGCCACCTACCCCAAAGACTGAGTTGCTTATAAGCGTGTTTTTCATTCTGGTCTTAACAAAACTGAGTTAAATTGTGGTTCATTTCCCTTAGCCTTTAGATTTGTTTATATTACTTTTATAGATTGATATCAATCTTTTATATTAAGCATTGATCATGTGTCCTTTTTAAAATATGTGGTCCTCATAGAGGTTCTTTTATTTTTCTTTTTTGTCCAATTTTTTTATTGCCGTACCTGTATTTTTTTAATTAATAACTTAATTTTATTGAAGGATAATTGCTCTACAGAATTTTTTTGTTTTCTATCAAACCTCAACATGAATCAGCCATAGGTATACATATATCCCCTCCCTTTTGAACCTCCCTCCATCTCCCTTCCCATCCCACCCCTCTAGGTTGATGCACAGCTCCTGCTTGAGTTTCTTGAGCCATACAACAAATTCCCGTTGACTGTCTATTTTACATATGATAACATAAGTTTCCAAGTTGCTCTTTTCGTGTATATCAAACTCTCCTCCTTTCTTCCCATGCCCACAAGTCTATTCTCTATGTTTGTTTCTCCATTGCTGCCCTGTAAGTAAATTCTTCAGTACCATTTTTCTAGATTCCGTATATCAGTTCAGTTCAGTCGCTCAGTCGTGTCCGACTCTTTGCGACCCCATGAATCACAGCACGCCAGGCCTCCCTGGCCATTACCAACTCCCAGAGTTCACTCAAACTCATGTCCATGGAGTCGGTGATGCCATCCAGCCATCTCATTCTCTATCGTCCCCATCTCCTCCTGGCCCCAATCCCTCCCAGCATCAGTCTTTTCCAGTGAGTCAACTCGTTACATGAGGTGGCCAAAGTATTTCAGTTTCAGCTTTAGCACCAGTCCTTCCAGTAAACACCCAGGATTGATTCCCTATATATGCATTGGTATATGATATTTATCTTTCTCTTTCTGACTTACTTCACTCTGTATAATAGGTTCTAGGTTCATCCACCTCATTAGAACAGACTCAAATGTGTTCTTTTTAATGGCTGAGTAACGCTCCATTGTGTGTATGTACCACAACTTCTTTATCCATACATCTGTTAATGGACATCTAGGTTGCTTCCACGTTCTAGCTATTGTAAATAGTGCTTCAGTGAACATCGGGATACATGTGTCTTTTTCAGTTTTGGTTTCCTCAGGTTATGTGCCTAGGAGTGGGATTGCTGGGTCATATGGTCATTTTATTTCTAGTTTTTTGAGGAATCTCCATACCTTCTTCTATATGGCTGTATCAATTTACATTCCCACCAACAGTACAAGAGAGTTTCCTTTTCTCCACACCCTCTCCAGCATTTATTGTTTGTAGACTTTTTGATGATGGCCATTCTATGACTGATGTGAGGTGATATCTCATTGTAGTTTTGATTTGCAGTTCTTTAATAATGAGCAGTGTTGAACATCTTTTCCTGTGTTTGTTAGCGATCTGTATGTCTTCCTTGCAGCAATGTCTGCTTAGGTCTTTTTCACACTATTTGATTGGGTGGTTTGTTTTTCTAGTATTGAGTTGTATGAGCTGCTTGTATATTTTGGAAATTAATCCTTTGTCAGTTGTTTAAGTTGCTATTATTTTCTCCTGTTCTGACGGTTGTCTTTTCATCTTGCTTATAGTTTCTTTTGCTGTGCCAAAGCTTTTAAGTTCAATCGGGTCCCAGTTGCTTACTTTTGTTTTTATTTCCGTTACTCTAGAAGGTGGGTCATAGAGGATCTTGCTTTGATTTATGTCATTGTGTATTCTACCTGTGATTTCCTCTAAGAGTTTTATAGTTTCTGGTCTTACATTTAGATCTTTTATCCATTTCAAGTTTATCTTTTTGTATGGTATTAGGAAGGGTTCTAACTTCATTATTTTACTTGTAGCTGTCCAGTTTTCCCAGCACCACTTTTGAAGAGGCTGTCTATGCCCCATTGTATATTCTTGCCTCCTTTGTTAAAGATAAGGTACCCATAGGTGCATAGGTTTATTTCTGGGTTTTCTATCTTGTTCCATTGGTCTATGTTTCTGTTTTTGTGCCAGTATCATACTCTCTTGATGACTATAGCTTTGAAGTATAATCTGACATCAAGAAGGTTGATTCCTCCAGTTCCAATTTTCCTCAAGACTGCTTTGGCTACTCAGGGCCTTTTGTGTTTCCATATGAATTGTAAAATTTTTTGTTCTAGTTCTGTGAAAAATGTCATTGATAATTTGATAGGGATCACATTAAATCTGTAGATTGTGTTTGGTAGTATAGTCATTTTCATATTGAATCTTCCTACTCAGGAACACAGAATATCTCTCCATATGTTTATGTCATCTTTGATTTCTTTCATTAGTGTCTTATAATACTCTGTGTACAGTTCTTTTGTCTCCTTAGGTAAATATATTCCTAGATATTTAATTATTTTTGTTGCAGTGGTGAATGGGATTGATTCCTTAATTTCTTTCTGCTTTTTTCATTGTTAGTATATAGAAATGCAAGTGATTTCTTTGTATGGATTTTGTATCCTGTGACTTTGCTAAATTCACTGATTAGCTCTTGCAATTTTGTGATACTATCTTAAGGGTTGTCTGTGTACAATATCTTGTCATCTGCAAACAGTGAGAGCTTTACTACTTCTTTTCTGATTTGGATTCCTTTCATTTCTTTTTCTTCTCTGATTGCTGTAACTAGGACTTCCAAAACTATGTTGAGTAATAGTGGTGAAAGTGAATACCCTTGTCTTGTTTCTGACCTTAGGGAGAATGCTTTCAGTTTTTCACCATTGAGAATAATGTTTGCAGTAGGCTTATCATCTATGGTCTTTGCCGTGTTGAGGTAGGTCCTTCTTTGCCCCATTTTTTGAAGAGTTTTAATCTTGAATGGGTGCAGAATTTTGTCAAATGCTTTTCTTGCATCTATTGAGATGGTCATGTGGCTTTAATCTTTCAATTTGTTAATATGGTGTATCACATTAATTGATTTGTGTATATTGAAGAATCCATACATC
The DNA here is from genome assembly GCF_049115385.1 of Moschus berezovskii. Classification (NCBI taxonomy): domain Eukaryota; kingdom Metazoa; phylum Chordata; class Mammalia; order Artiodactyla; family Moschidae; genus Moschus; species Moschus berezovskii. The sequence goes on along the minus strand of NC_142489.1, from coordinate 40,949,501 downwards.
CCTGAAATAAACCCAACTTGGTCATGGTGTATGAGCTTTTTGATGTGTTGCTGGATTCTGATTGTTAAAATTTTGTTAAGGATTTTCTCATCTATGTTCATCAGTGATATTGGCCTATAGTTTTCTTTTTTTGTGTTGTCTCTGTCTGGATTTGGTATTAGGATGATGGTGGCTTTGTGGAATGAGTTTGGAAGTGTTCTTTCCTCTGCAGTTTTTGGAAAGAGTTTTAGGATGATAGGCATTAACTCTTCTCTAAATGTTTGGTAGAATTCACCTGTGAAGCCATCTGGTCCTGGGCTTTTGTTTTTTCGGAGATATTTGATCACAGCTTCTATTTCAGTGCTTGTAATTGGGTTGTTCATAATTTCTATTTCTTCTTGTTTCAGTCTTGGAAGATTGAACTTTTCTAAGAATCTGTCCATTTCTTCTAGGTTATCCATTTTATTGCCATATAGTTGTTCATAATAGTCTCTTATAATCCTTTGTATTTCTGCATTGTCTGTTGTAACCTCTCCTTTTTCATTTCTTATTTTGTTGATTTGATTCTTCTCTCTTTTTTTCTTGATGAGTCTGGCTAAAGGTTTGTCAATTTTGTTTTCTTCTCAAAGAAACAGCTTTTAGTTTTATTAATATTTACTGTTTTTTTTTTTCACTTCTTTTTCATTTATTTCTGCTCAGATCTTTATGATTTATTTTTTTTTATTAATTTGGGGGTTTTTGGTTGTCTGTTTTGTTTTTCTTTTCCCAGTTGTTTTACGTGTAAAGTTAGGTTGTCTATTTGATTTTTATTTTGTTTGTTTCTTGAGGTAGAATTGTATTGCTATAAATTACCTCTTAGTACTGCTTTTGCTGCATCCCATAGGTTTTCAGTTGTCATGTTTTCATTGTCATTTGTTTCTAGAAAATTTTCATTTCTCTTTTGATTTCTTCGGTAACCTGTTGGTTATTTAGAAAAGTATTGTTTAATCTCCATGTGTTTGTGTTTCTTATAGCTTTTTTCTTGTAATTGATATCTAGTCTCATTGCATTGGGGTCAGAGAAGATGCTTAATACAATTTCAATTTTATTAAATTTACTGAGATTTGATTTGTGATCCAAAATGTGGTCTATCCTGGAGAATGTTCCATGTGCACTTGAGAAGAAGGTGTATTCTTCTGCATTTGGATGGAACATCCTGAAGTTATGAGATCCATCTCATCTAATGTATAATTTAAGACTTGTGTTTCCTTGTTTTCTGTGTTGATGATCTGTCCATTGGTGTGAGTGGGGTATTAAAGTCTCCTAATATTGTGCTACTGTCAATTTCTCCTTTTATGTCTATTAGTAATTGTTTTAAATATTGAGGTGCTTTTATATTGGGTGTACAGATATTTAAAATTGTTATGTCTTCCTCTTGAATTGATCCCTTGATCATTATGTAGTGTCCGTCCTTATCTCTTGTAATCTTTATTTTAGGGTCAATTTTGTCTGATATGAGGACAAAAGCTGTTTATTTTGTCAGCTTTCTGTTGCTTCCCATTTACATGGAGTATATTTTTCCATCCTCTCACTTTCATTCTATATGTGTCTTTAGGTCTGAAGTAGGTCTCTTTTAGATAGCATATATATAGGTCTTGTTTTTGTATCCATTCAGCAAGTCTGTGTCTTTTGGATGGAGCATTTAATCCATTCACATTTAAAGTAATTATTGATATGTATGTTCCTATTGACATTTTCTTAATTTTGGGGGTTTGATTTTGTAGATCATTTTCTTCTCTTGTGCTTCTTGACTATATAAGTCCCTTTTACATTGAGACTCTGATGCTAGGAAAGGTTGGGGGCGGGAGGAGAAGGGGACGACAGAGAATGAGATGGCTGGATGGCATCACCGACTCTGTGGACATGAGTTTGAGTGAACTCTGGGAGTTGGTGATGGACAGGGAGGCCTAGCGTGCTGTGATTCATGGGGTCGTGGAGAGTCGGGCACGACTGAGCGACTGAACTGAACTGAACATTGTTGTAACGCTGATTTAGTAGTACTGAATTCTCTTAATTTTTGCTTGCCTGAAAAGATTTTATTTCTCCATCAATTTTGAATGAGATCCTTGCTGGGTATAGTAATCTTGGTTGTAGGTTTTTCACTTTCAGTACTTTAAATATATGCTGCCATTCCCTTCTGGCTTGCAAAGTTTCTGCTGAAAGATCAGCTGTTAAACATATGGGGTTTCCCTTGTATGTTACTTGTTGCTTTTCCCTTGCTACTTTTAATATTCTTTCTTTATGTTTAGCCTTTGTTAGTTTGATTAGTATGTGTCTTAGTGTGTTTCTCCTTGGGTTTATCCTATATGGGGCTCTTCGTGCCTCTTGGACCTGATTGACTATTTCCATTTCCATGTTGGGGAAATTTTCAAATACAACCTCTTCAAAAATTTTCTCATACCCTTTCTTTTTCTCTTCTTCTGGGACCCCTAGAATTCTAATGTTGGTGCGTCTGATATTGTCCTTAGGTCTCTGATACTATCCTCAATTCTTTTCATTCATTTACTTTATTCTGCTCTTCAGAAGTTATTTCCACCATTTTATCTTCCAGCTCACTGATTTATTCTTCTGCTTCAGATATTCTGCTATTGATTGCTTTTAGAGGATTTTTAATTTCAGTAATTGTATTGTTTGTCTTTGTATGTTTATTCTTTAATTCTTCTAGATCTTTGTTAATTGATTCTTGCACTTTATTTTGTTTTCAAGGTGTTTGATCATCTTTTCTATCATTATTCTGAATTCTTTTTCAGTTAGTTTGCATATTTTCTCTTCATTTGTTTGAATTTCTGTGTTTCTAGTTTGTTCCCTCATTTGGGTAGCATTTCTCTGCCTTTTCGTTATTTTTTTTTTTTTTTAATTTAATTGTGTTTGAGGTCTCCTTTTCCCAGGCTTCAAGGTTGAATTCTTTCTTCCTTTTGGTTTTTGCCCTACTGTGGTTGGTCCAGTGGTTTGTGTAAGCTTCGTATAGGCTAAGATTTTTGCTGAGTTTTTTGTTTGTTTGTTTGCTTTTCCTCTGATGGGCAAGGCTGAGTGATGTGGTAATCCTGTCTGCTGATGATTGGGTTTTTTATTTTCGTTTTGTTTGTTGTTTAAATGAGGTGTCCTGCACAGGGTGCTACTGGTGGTTGGGTGGTTGGGTCTTGTATTCAAATGGCTTCCATTGTGTGAATTCTCACCATTTGATACTCCCTAGGTTTAGTTCTCTGGCAGTCTAGGGTCTTGGAGTCATTACTCTCACTCAAAAGGCTCAGAGCTTGATCTCTGGTCAGGAACGAAGATTATACAAGTGGTTTGTTATGGTGTTAAGTGATATTGAAACAAATATCCAAAAACAAGCCAAAGATGACCCCCAGACAAATGGCAGTTACAAAATCAGGCAAATAGTAATTAAAATAATGGAATACACACGTATACATATATAACCATAAGCAAAGTCAAAACAGTCCAGCAAAAATAAAGTACAGTAGATTGACCCAGTGAAAAAAGGAAGTCAAAAATTATGTTTATCAGTAAAGAACAAAACTAACTAAAGCACAAACTGGAAAACAAAACTAAAGCAAGGTGCCAAGAAGAGAGTAAAACAATGAAAACAAAACTAATATGTTGAGCGGAAAGAAAAGAAAGAAAGAATAGATAAGCAAAGTTAAATAAAGGTAGATAAAGAAGATTTATGTACATTAAAGATTAACTGCAAGGGGTAAAGAACAGTAGGAAAGGCAAACAAAGGAAAAATGTAGAAGAAATATAATAGAGTTAAAAGTTCCATTCTGTTCCGTTGCTCAGTCGTGTCCAACTCTTTGCGACCCCATGGACTGTAGCCTACCAGGCTTCTCCGTCCATGGGATTCTCCAGGCAAGAATACTGGAGTGGGTTACCGTTTCCTTCTCCAGGGGATCTTCCCGACCCAGGGATCGTACCCGGGTCTCCCGCATTGGAGGCAGACACTTTAACCTCTGAGGCACCAGGGAAGCCCAAGAAAAGAAGAAAGAAAAAAAAAATAGAGCAAAACTCCTCAGAACTATAAGAGCCCAACCTAGAGACAGAGGTCTATAACAACAAAGAAAGCATAACTGAATATGTATATATATATACACACCCATAAGCAAAATCACAACAATCCAACAAAAATAAATTACGGCAGATTTACCTGGCAAAGGAAACCAAAAATTATATCTACCAGTTAAGAATAATACTAACGGTGGTCCTAAGATGACTGAGGAATAGGATGGTGAGACCACTTTCTCCACCACAAATTCTAAAGGAGATCAATCCTGGGTGTTCAGTGGAAGGACTGATGCTAAAGCTGAAACTGCAATACTTTGGCCACCTCATGCGACGCATTGACTCACTGGAACAGACTCTGATGCTAGGAAAGGTTGGGGGCGGGAGTAGAAGGAGACGACAGAGAATGAGATGGCTAGATGGCATCACCAACTCTGTGGACATGAGTTTGAGTGATCTCCTGGAGTTTGTGATGGACAGGGAGGTCTGGCATGCTGTGATTCATGGGGTCGCAGAGAGTTGGACACGACTGAGTGACTGAACTGAACTGAACAGGAAGAAAAGTATTAAAAATACAAACTTATGGAGGCTAAATGACACTTCTGAATAACCAGCAAATCACAGAAGAAATAAAAATATGCATAGTAACAAAATGAAAACACTACAACCCCAAACCTATGGGATCCAGTAAAAAGCAGTGCTGGGGGAAGGTTCATTGCAATATAAGCTTTCCTCAAGAAATAAAGAGAAAAATCAAATAAATAACCTCACTTTAAATCTAAAGCAACCAGAGAAAGAATAAATGAAGAAACTCAGGGTTAGTAGAAGGAAAGAAATCATAAAAATTAGGGCAGAAATAAAAACAAAGGAGACTATAGCAAAAATCAACAAAACTAAAATCTGGCTGTTTGAGAATATAAATAGACAAACCTTTAGGCAGACTCATCAAGAAAATAAGGGAGAAGACTCAAATCAGCAAAATTAGAAATGAAAATGGAGAAATCACAACAGACAACACAGAAATACAAAGGATCATAACAGACTACTATCAGCAACTGTATGACAATAAAATGGACAATTAGGAAGAAATGGACAAATTCTTAGAAAAGTATAACCTTCCAAAACTGAAGAAGAAATAGAAAATGTGAACAGACCCATCACAAGCACTGAAATCAAAACTGTTATCAAAAATCTTCCAACAAACAAAAGCCCAGGAACAGATGGCTTCACAGACGAATTCTACCAAAAATTTAGAGAAGAGCTAACACCTATCCTACTCAAACTCTTCCAGAAAATTGTAAAGGAAAGTAAACTGCCAAACTCATTCTGGAGCCGCCATCAGCCTAATACCAGAACCAGACAAAGTTGCCACAGAAAAAGAAAACTATAAGCCAGTATCACTGATGAACATAGATGTGAAAATCCTCAACAAAATGCTAGCAAACAGAATCTAACAACATATTAAAAGCCTCATACATTATGACCAAGTCAGCTTTATCCCAGGGAAGCAAGGATTCTTCAGTATTTGCAAGTCAATCAGTGTGTTCACCACATGAACAAATTGAAAGATGAAAACCATATGGTTATATCAATAGTTGTAGAGAAAGTCTTTGACAAAATTCAACATCCATTTATGATAAAAACCCTCCAGAAAGCAGGTATAGAAGGGATGTATCTCAACATAATAAAAGCCATATATGATAAACCCCCAGCAAACATTATCCTTAGTTGTGAAAAATTGAAAGCCTTTTCCCTAAAGTCAGGAAAAAGACAAGGGTGCCCACTCTCACCACTGCTATTCAACATAGTTTTGGACGTTTTAGCCACAGCAATCAGAGAAGAAAAAGAAATAAAAGTTATGCAGATTGAAAGAAGTAAAAATCTCCCTGTTTGCAGATGACGTGATCCTCTTCATAGAAAACCCTAAAGACTCCACCAGAAAATTACTAGAGCTAATCAATGAATATAGTAAAGTTGCAGGATATAGATTTAACACACAGAAGTCCTTTGCATTCCTATACACTAATAATGAAAAAACAGATAAATTAAGGAAACAATTACATTCACGATTGCAACGAAAATAATAAAACACTTAGGAATAAATCTACCAAAGAAACAAGAGACCTATCTATAGAAAACTATTAAACACTAATGAAAGAAATCAAAGATGACACAAATAGATGGAGAAATATGCAATGTTCATGGAGAGGTAGAGTCATTATAGTGAAAATGAGTATACTACCCAAAGCAATCTATAGATTCAGTGCAATCCCTATCAAGCTACCAGTGGTATTTTTTCAGAGAACTAGAAGAAATAATTTCACAATTTGTCTAGAAATAAAAAAAAAAAAACCTGGAATAACCAAATCAATCTTGAAAAAGAAGAATGGAACTGGAGGAATTAACCTGCCTGACTTCAGGCTATATGTCAAAACTACAGTGCAGTATGGTACTGGCACAAAGACAGAAATAAAGATCAATGGAACAAAATAGAAAGCCCAGAGATAAATCCACACACCTATGGACACCTTATCTTCGACAAAGGAGGCAAGAATATACAATGGAGAAAAGACAATCTTTTTAACAAGTGGTGCTGGGAAAACTGGTCGACCACTTGTAAAACAATGAAACTAGAACACTTTCTAACACCATACACAAAAATAAACTCAAAATCGATAAAAGATCTAAATGTAAGACCAGAAACTATAAAACTCCTAGAGGAAAATATAGGCAAAGCACTTTCCGACATAAATCACAGCAGGATCCTCTTTGACCTACCTCCCAGAGTAATGGAAATAAAAGCATGGAACCTAATTAAACTTAAAAGCTTTTGCACAATGCAGGAAATTATAAGCAAAGTGAAAAGACAGCCTTCAGAATGGGAGAAAATAATAGCAAATGAAACAACTGACAAAGAATTAACCTCCAAAATATACAAGCAGCTCCTGCAGCTCAATGCCAGAAAAATAAACGACACAATAAAAAAAACGGGCCAAGGAAATAAGCTGACATTTCTCCAAAGAAGACATACAGATGGCTAACAAACACATGAAAAGATGCTCAACATCACTGATTATCAGAGAAATGCAAATCAAAACCACAGTGAGGTACCATCTCGTGCCGGTCAGAATGGCTGCTATCAAAAAGTCTACAAACAAGAAATGCTGGAGAGGGTGCAGAAAAAAGGGAACCCTCGTAAACTGTTCATGGGAATGCAAACTAGTACGGCCACTATGGTGTACAGTGTGGAGATTCCTTATAAAACTGGAAATAGAACTGCCATACAATCCAACAATCCCACTGCTGGGCATGCACACTGAGGAAACCAGAACTGAAAGAGACACGTACCCCAGTGTTCACTGCTCACTGTTTATAATAGCTAATGTCTGGAAGCAAACTAGATGTCCATTGGCAGATGAATGGATAAGAAAACTGTGGTACATATACACAGTGTAATATTACTCAGCTATTAAAAAGAATGCATTTGAATCAATTCTAATGAGGTGGATGAAACTGGAGCCTATTATAAGGAGTGAGGTAAGTCAGAAAGAAGACCACCAATAGAGTATATTAACGCATGTATATGGAATTTAGAAAGATGGTAACGATGACCCTATATGCAAGACAGCAAAAGAGACACAGATATAAGGAACAGACTTTTGGACTCTGTGGGAGAAGGCGAGGGTGGGGTGATTTGAGAGAATAGCATTGAAACTTGTATATTACCATACGTGAAATAGATTGCCAGGCCAGGTTTGATGCATGAGACAGGGCACTCAGGATGGGGACACATGTGTATCCATGGCTGATTCACGTCAATGTATGGCAAAAACCACTACAATATTGTAAAGTAATTAACCTCCAATTAAAATAAATGAATAAATAGAACAAAACTAAAACACACACTGGAAAACAAAACTAAAGCAAGATACTAATTGGAGAATAGAACAATGAAAATAAAACTAACAAATATGTTGTGAGGAAAGGAAGGAAAGAAAGAATAGATATGCAGAGTTAAATAGATGAAGATTTATATACATTAAAAATTAACTGCAAGGGGGAAAGAACAGTAGGAAAAGCAAACACAGGAATAAATGTAGAAAAAATAATAGGTTTAAAAAATTAAAATTAAAAAACAGAGGAAAAAAAAAATACTCCACAGAACTGCAGAAGCCCAATGTAGAGGAAAAGGTTTATTAAAACTATAAAAAATGTGAGGGGGGAAAAAAGGAGCAAAAGCTTAATAGATTTCATAGTGAAAATGAAATCAACAGCTACAACAGAAGGGAAAAAATGAAAGAAAAAAAAAATAGTCCAGGAGAATCTACAGAACAAGTCAAAATATATTAATAGTAAATGTCTTTCTTGAGTCACTGCTGTCAGAGTCCTTTCCCTCACTGGGAGTCATAGTCCACCTCACCTCCCTAGGATTCCCTCCAACACTATGCTATCTCTGGACCTGCTGTGGAGGCAGCTCAGATTCTACTCTGTTCCTACACCTTTGTATTCTTGCCTCCAGTGTCCACAGCTATCAGAACTAGTGCGTTTTCTTTTGTGGGAGCTCTCCATGTCCTTTGAGATATTTCATAGACAGAGAGTCTGCCTAGTTGATGGTGTGGATTTAATCTGCAGCTTATACAGCTGGTGGGAAGGTTTTGGGTCTTCTTCCTTAGACACACTGTCCCTGGGTTTCAATTGTGGTTTTATTTCCACCTCTGCATGTGGGTTGTCCACTGGGGTTTGCTCCTGAGGCTGCCCTGGAGGACTTGGGTTTGCTCCTGTGAGGGCCAGGTGTGGAGGTGGTGAGCTGCTTGGGTCACAGGGGTTCTGGCAGCAGCAGGCACCCAGGGGAGTTGTCAGCTAAGGCAGCAGGAAATATAATGCAATTGAAGGGTATGGCAACCAGTATTGGCCAATACGCACCAGTATTCTTGCCTGGAGAACCACCCTGACAGAGAAGCCTACAGGCCACATTCGACAGGGTCACAAACTGTTGGACATGACCAAAGCGAAACTGTGCACATAGATGCAAGACTTTTTTTGCCTGTGGCAGCTCTCCCAGTGAGAGTTGAACATGAAGGTGGTGCAGCTGCTTGGCTTGTGGGGACCCATGCGGCGCCAAGTGTGCAGGGACATAGACTGCATCTACCACAGTATTTATGGCCCTATCAGAGTCTTTTTTCAAGTCTTTTGTATCTGGCAATCAGAAGGCCTCTTTGGCCAGTCTTTTTCCATTGCTCCACCCATTCAGGCACTTAGAGGGCTCCCTTGCCTGGAGTCCTTCTCTGTTGTTTGGTGTTTCAGGCACGTAGAGGGACCCCCCCTGGCTGAGGTTCTGCTCTGTAGAACGGCACATCAGGAACTTAACAGGGCACCCTGGTTGGGGTCCTACTCTGTAATTCAGTGCCTCAGGTGTTTGATGGGCCAGCCTTTCTCTCCTTCAGCTGCCGATGCTGGTGTGTGGGGAGGGAGAGCCTATGGTAATGGCTCTACCCCCTACACGTGACTCAGCAGTATCACCTTGCTCCATGGCTGCCTGGCTTTCCTCCACCAGCATTCCCCACCATAGGCTCCTCCCTCACATCCCCTCTATCCGTCTCTGCACAGTCAGCAGCAGCCATTGCCCTGGGAATGCTCCACAATGTCTAAACTCCAGCTTTCAGCCTCTGTCCCTTCCGGGAGACCCACGTTCCTTCCCAGCATGTGTATGGCTGCAGCAAGGACTGTCTGATTCTCATACCATTTAGGCTGCCACTGATCAGCTGTTTCACTCCCAGCCTTAAACGCTTCTCTGACTCAGACAATTGCCCTGATGTGGGAATCAGACCCCAGCTTCAGTTCCCCCACCCACCAAAGGCAGGTCCAGTCCTACTAACACTCCTATTTTTCCCGTAGTTCCTTTGTCCTACTGAGTTTTGTGTGGTTCTATATATTCTTTTCCACTGGTCAGGTACTCCTGTCCACTCTCAGATGGTGTTCTGCATGCACTTCTGTGTCTGACGGTGTATTCCTGATGTATCCATGGAAAGAGATGTACTCCATGTCCACCTACTCCTCCTCCATCTTGTTCCCCTTAAAAATTTTTAAATGTGCGCTGGAATCCCATATTTTAGAGAGTTCCTTCTCTTCAGAAACCTCAGCTCTACTTTCCCCTGTTTTTCTGAGCCTCCTCCAGGAAACTTTTTCAGGCAGTGGGAAGAGTGGGAATTCTTCCATAGCTTGTATTGCTTTGGATATTTCCTCATTTGGATAATTAATGTTTGGATAAAGTTTATTTTTTAGCATCTTTTTAAATTCTTTCACTATTCTTCCCCGTGAGATTATACCTTTTCTCCAACTATTCTGAAAACATATAGGGCACTTTTTACATTTTCCACCTTCAGTACCAGAGTTATTTTCCCAAAGACTCTCACTACTTATTTTAAGGAAAGAATAAGGTTGAAACTGACAGGTTTGTTATTTTTCGTACTTCTTTAATGAAAGTGTTTTTAGTTTTAGGGTAGGATTCCTTTGTTTTTTTTTTTTTAATGAAATACACTACCACTTTTTTTTTTTTTTTGCCATACTGATAATGATTGACTGCTTTCTACATGACTATGTATATAATAGATGTCTTTACATTATCTAAAGTTAGAATCAATATTTTGCTTCGTTGTGTCTGACTCTTTGAGACACCATGGACTATAAAGTCCATGGAATTCTCCAGGCCAGAATACTAGCTGTTCCCTTCTCTAGGGGCTCTTCCCAACCCAGAGATTGAATCCACGCCTTCCGGAATTGCAGGCAGATTCTTTACCAGATGAGCCACCAGGGAAACAAATATAAAAGATAACTTTAAGTTATCTAAAATTAGAATCAAGTTTTTAGTATCTCTTTCTAAACTTTAACAAAGTAAACAATATAAATAGACTAAAGCAGTGCTGCAGAAACAGCGGATTGTGAATAGATGATGGGTTTGAGCATAACTTCCTTGGATAGGCAGCCTGTAAAGCACTGAAATGTTACTAGCAGAGAATATTTGAGTGTGATGCCCTTTCAAATTAGTAAGTTCCAACAAATTTGAGGGGTGAGCAGTTGCCTGATTTTAAGCATCATTGCTTGGAAATATGCTATTCTCTCTTCATTTTTAACCCTTTTGTATATTTTCATAATTTCTTCTTAGGTCAAACTTTTAAGTCCGTTTGATCAAATGGTAGGAGAAATGATGAATCATATTTAAAAATATGTTCTTCCTACTTACTTTTAGATTACTAGAGGAAAGCTAGGCCTCTCTTCCATTAGCCAATTATTGTACCCCAGTGCAACCCCAAAATAACCCTACCTGATCCGTTGTAAAAGGCTGGCAGGAGATCCCTGTTGTGCATTTTGTCCTGGATTGGTGATATCATCAGAGGCAATAATTTTGAATACTATCCTTTTCTGTATTCTCATATGTGCATTTCATTCTGTTAGATTCAGCATGTACTAAGTTTAGATCTAATACTTTATATCTTTGTCCACCCTATCCCTCACACTTGGAGTTCCTCCCCTGTCCATATTACTTGTTAGGTTTTAAGACCTACTTCATAATACATGTCTGTAAGATCTTGACTTTTCACCATTGCCTTATGTACTCTGAAATTTTGTTATGCTTCATATTGCACAATTTATCACTTTAAAGTGTGATATTCATATTTTAAGTATATAAAAACACTGTGAAGGCAAAACTTGTGTCTTAAATCCTGCCATACACACACTACATGTGGCATTTTGTAAAGCCTGCTTCTGTGGCCTTTACAGCTCATATGTGATAGATACTGAATGGATATTTATTGATTCTTGGAGTTATCTCTGGATTTGTGGTTTTGTTATTTTTTTTATTTTTAATTGAAGGATAATTACTTTACAATGTTGTGTCGGTATTTGCTGTACAACAGTGTGAATCAACTGTAAGTATACATATATCCTTTCTTTCTTGAAGACTGGATTTGTGGTTCTTAAAAGTTAGGTTTACAGGCTGTTAGTCATTTATCCAGAAGTTCAAAGGACAGTTCAAGGAATTTGGTAGAATTCTAGACAGTTTTTCTGTACCAAATTGTTTATATTTTCTTCTTTATGAAAATAATTGATTGATTTAGAATATCATGGTTAACATGATGCAAGTAAACTTAATTCATTAGTTTAAAACACTGCAAGAAAGTCTGTTAGTTTTGCTAAGAGAATGATTGAAAGCTTCTCCAAAAAGTTTATTCTTACATATTAAAAGAACCATTTTCTTTCTTTTTCAGAAAGGAACGTTTTGGCTTCTTGAAAAGGCTGAAGCTCACTAAAATTGTTAAAAGTTATCAAGCTGACTTTCTACAGTTAGAATATATTGAAAATGTGTTCTTTATAACTTAAAATTTTTTAAAACCAAAGTTATCTGTAGTCTAAGAAAAGAAGGAAATCCATTTGGGACACAGCACTGCTATCCAATATATCATCGGCTTTGTTACTAATGCGATTCCAGCAGATTGATAATGCCAGAGGACTTGGAGAGTTAAGATTCTAGAGGGAAGGCTGGTAAAATGTGTTGTTCTAAATAGCATAACCACTAAACATGAATAACTTAAAATCAGATGAGAAAAACTTATTAAAATAGAAAACAAAATAAAATAGTTTAACCCTTCTAATAACCAACTCTGCTTGCTTGATAGGAATATTGGATTTCAGTACTCTCATTTTCTTCTCCGGTATATACACACACACACACAAGACTTAGCGACGGAAATATATATATTTTAAAACCTGATGTTTGGTTCCTAAATAAAAATCAACCTAGAAACCTTTTTTAGAAATTTTCAAGCATAAATAGAAAATGAAGTAGGAATTTTAACTCCCATATACTCAGCTCCATCTTCAGTAATTATCTGCAGTGTCTAATCTTTCTTCATCCATATTCCTTCCTGCTTCCTACCTGCTATATTATTTTAAAGCTAATCCTATATCTTTTCACTTCATTTGTAAATATTTTAGTAACAGTATATCTCTTAAAGATAAGAGCTCAGTTTTTAAACATAATCAGAATACCTTAAAAAGTAGCATTTCTTAAATATCAGATAATATTCAGAAAGTGTTCAAATTTAACCTTGTTGTTCATTGGTGGATATTGTGATATTAAGATCTACTGTTGGGTCAGGTGATGTCAGCCTTGCATTAATGGTTTTGAGCTGTACTTACTCAGTCGTGTCTGACTCTTTGCAACCCTGTGGACTGTAGCCCGCCAGGCTCCTCTGTCTGTGGGGATTCTTCAGGCAAGAATCCTGGAGTGAATTGCCATGCCCTCCTCCAGGGGTCTTCCCAACCCAGGGATTGAACCCAGGTCTCCTGTATTACAGGCAGGTTCCTAACCAGCTGAGCTACCAGGAAAGCTCCATTAATGGTTTTAGTAGCTATTTAGTATTATCTTTTTCCATTATTTCGCTGTAATAATTGTAATAATGTAATTTTAATCTTGAGATAGTCAATATTCAAATTTCTCTGTCTTATAGTATTTTTAATTTTTAATTTAGTTTTTAATAATTTGAAGTTTTTATTTTATCCTTATTCTTTTTTAAATTTTCTAAGGGAGATCGATCCTGGGTGTTCATTGGAAGGCCTGATGCTAAAGCTGAAACTCCAATACTTTGGCCACCTCATGCGACTAGTTGACTCACTGGAAAAGACTCTGATGCTGGGAAATGTTGGGGGCAGGAGGAGAAGGGGACGACGGAGAATGAGATGGCTGGATGGCATCACCGACTCTGTGGACATGAGTTTGACTGTACTCCGGGAGTTGTTGATGGACAGGGAGGCCTGGCATGCTGTGATTCATGGGGTCGCGGAGAGTTGTACAAGACTGAGAGTCTGAACTAACTAACTAATTTTCTTATAGTATTTTTTAAATTTTTTTTAACGACCTTATAGTATTTTTTAATTTTAAATTTATTTTTTAATAATTTGAAGTTATCTTTATTTTATCCTTATTCATTTTAAAATTTCTTTTTTAATTGAAGGATAATTGCTTTACAGAATATGGTTGGTTTCTGCCAAACATCAACATGAATCAGCCATAGGTATACAAACTATGTAAGAATCAGTATCCAAATAAGGTCTCTACATTGCAATTGGATAATATCAGCCTCTTTTTAATCTGTATGCTCCCCCTTTTCTCCCTCTCTCTGCAGTTTATTTCTTGAAGAATCGGGATTGTTAGAGTTTCTCCATTTGAATTTGCTGATTGCCTCTCAGTGTTTCGTTTAACATTGTTTTTTCTGTAAATAGGTAATTAGAAATAGAGTCTTGAATCAAGATTCATGTTCAGTTTTTTTAACAGGATTATTTAGAAGCAATGTTGTGTCCTTAAGGCACACAGTATATAGTTCTTCCATTTTTTGTGAGCATATTGTAGCCTTTGGAATCTGTTGTCCACAATGGCTGTTAAGAATGTGCTTGGTTTCTTGAACCTATCTTTTCTTGGAAATCTATTTCTTTCCTGCCTCTGGGAATTTTTAAGTTTTTTTTTTTTTTTTTTTAACCCTTGAGTTCTGGTATTTCACAGGATGTGTCTTAGGTGTTATTCTCCTGGGAGACCCTTTCAGTGTGAAGGCCTTTTTCATTTCATACCAATTTTCTTATTTCTTCATTTTCCTTCTTCATTCCCTCTTTTCTTGCTTTCTGACTTGTTCTGTTGCTTTAAGTCTCTGTTCAGCTGTTACTGTACCAGATCAAAATGCTGACTGTTTGAAAGCATTCTGCTGCTGTCTTTATTTTTTAATTGGAGTATAATTGCTTTGCAGAGTTGTGTTAATTTCTGCTGTACAAAGAAATGAATCAGTTATAAGTATACATATATCCCCTCCCTCCTGACCTCCCTTTCACTCCTACTCCCACCCTTGTCCCACCCCTCTAGGTCATCAGAGAACACTGAACTGAGATCCCTGTGCTGTACAGCAGGCTCTCGCTAGGTACACGTGGTAGTGTACATATGTCAGTTCTGATCTCCTCATTTGCTTACCCTCCCCTTACCTACTATGTCCACATGTCCATTCTCTGTGTCTGCGTCTCTATTCCTGCCCTGCAAGTAGATTCATCTGAACTGTTTTTCTATATTCCACATATGTGTTAATAACGATATTTACGTTTCTCTTTATGCCTTAGTTCCCTTTGTATGACAGGCTCTAGGTCCATCCATATCCCTACAAATGACTCAGTTTCGTTCCTTTTTATGGCTGAGTAATATTCCATTGTATATATGTACCACATCTTCTTTATCCAGTCATCTGTCGATCGACATTTAGGTTGCTTCCATGTCCTAGCTGTTGTAAATTGTGCTGCAATGAATATTGGGGTATGTGTGTCTTTTTGAATTATGGTTTTCTCAGGGTATATGCCCAATAGTTGGATTGCTGGATCATAATGTAGTTCTATATTTAGTTTTAAAAGGAGCCACCATGCTGTTCTTTATAGTGGCTGTTTGATTTGCATTTCTTTAATAATTAGTGATATTGAGCATCTTTTCATGTGCCTCTTGGCCATCCTTGTCTTCTTTGGAGAAATGTCCATTTAGCTCCTCTGCTTGTTTTTTGATTGAGAGTATGTATGTGTGATATTGAGCTGCATATGCTGCTTTATTTTTTTCATAGCACCTGATGTTGATTTGTAATGTCTTTCCAATGACTTTATGGTAAGGCAGGGACTTTTTAAAAGTCACTGCTGTTTTCTCAGTGTGTAAAATGATGTCTTATACATAGTAGGCACTCAGTAGTTTTTTAAAAGATTAGGTTGTTGGACGTGTGAGTCATCCCCATTTCTTGACTTATATTGCATATTTTAAATATATTTTTATTTCTTTTCTACATCTTGAAAGGTTTTTTTTAAGTCTATATTGAATTTGTTACAATATTACCTCTGTTTTATGTGTTTTTTGGGGGCAAGCGGGCAGGAAGCATGTGGGATCTTAGCTCCCTGACCCAGGATTGAAGCCACACCCTCTGTGTTGGAAGGTGAAGTCCCAGTTACTGTAACACCAGGGAAGTCCCTAAAAGTTCTTTGTTTTGATTTTTTTTCAAACATTATCTTCCAGTAATCATTGAGTGTTTGCACTTGATCACTGTAATTTTAAATTTTAGTGTTTCTTTTCTCTGGTCCTTTTTCATTGCATCCTGTACTTTTCTTATAGTTGCAGATCTACTTCAGGCTCCATAAGGATACTAACTAGACTTCCCAATGCCTCATTCTCCTCTAGTAGAATATCTTCTGATCTCCACATTGTCTTCCTATGTTCATCTTGTCCTTCATTTATTTTAGTTTTTCTGGTAGCTGGTTTGGGCTTCTTCAGTAACTGTTTATTTATATTTCGCTTCCAGACCTCTTTAATGTAAGTGCATGGAGTAGGCCTCCCAGTAGAGTGCTTGGGTCTGTGGCAAGGAAGGGGAGGATACAAAAGAAAGGTTCATTGGGCTCAGATATCTGAAGTGAGTTTAATTTTCTCACTCTTTGTTCCAAAGCCATCTCTTCCTTGCTTTCAAGACTAATTTCTTTCTAGATGATACCCTTTCTTGTTATCTAGTATTCTAATTTCTTAAAAAAATTCTTATAAGGTTATATTCTTAGAAATGGTTGAAGAAATACATATGTTCATAGAGGGGAACTGGAAAACTCATTTTCTTCTCTTCCTCTTCTACTTGTTTTCCCCTCTCTGGAAGTAAGCCATTATTAACAACTCTTTAGGTTACTTTTTTGATTTAACAGTGTGTCTTGATCATTTTTTGCATCTTGCCAATTCATTATTTTTTTCTGCAGATGGGTGAAATTCCTTTTTTTTTAATCTAATGAGTAAAAAGTAATATCTTAATGTTTGAATTTGTATTTCCCTGATTAGAAATTATGTTGAGTATTTTTCATTTTTACTGAGCTTTTGTATTTCATACTCTGTACCTGTGTTTTTACTTGTTTCTAACAATACCTATACATTGTATATTCTTACATTTGTATTCTTAAAAAAAATGTATTTTGCTAATATTTTCTTATAAGTTTGCCCTGTCTTATAATTTTATCTGTAGTCTATATTTTCTTTCTCAGAAGTCTCACATTTTTTTAGCTTTATTTGTTGTTGTTGTTGTTTTCCTTTTGTGCAGTCTCTGTCTTGCACTTTACTTGGGAAGCACTGATGTTTGTTAGTTTCACCCTCAGATAATTTACAATTTTTAGCTATTATTTTTAAATATCCTCTCTTCTGTTACTTCAGTGGATTCTTGATGAGGAAGGGAATTAGATATGTGTTCTCAATTTGACATCTTTAGCAGAAATTCAGACAGATATTTAATTATTCCATGTAATTGGGTTTGTCTCTTGGCTTAATTTAATAACTCATTATCAAAAAGTTTCACAGGCATGTAGTCACTCATAACATTAAATACAGCTTCATTTTATGCATTAAAAGTATTCTGGTAAGTTGAATTATTTGCACGTGGAATATTACAGGCCCAAACAAGGTTTAAACATGCTAGCATAACTTAAACGGAGAAGACAATGGCAGCCCACTCCAGTACTCTTGCCTGGAGAATCCGAGGGACGGGGAAGCCTGGTGGGCTGCCGTCTGTGGGGTCGCACAGAGTCGGACACGACTGAAGCGACTTAGCAGCGGCAGCAGCAGCACAACTTAAAAGTCCTTTTTAATTTTTATTACTCAAAATGTTTAAAAACTCTTCTACGTATGTTTACTTTCATTGGGTAATTAAAACTTTTATTATAATAGAAAGCAAATCTAAAGCATAAAATATTTTCCTTTATCTAGCTTAGGGAATCTCTGTAGCTCTCAGGCATTGAGAATTGTTATAGATGATAATAAAAATACAAGTATTTTAGCTTTTTTATTATGTAGTATGTTCCCTTTTAAAAATATTGAAATTCCATTAAATTTTAAAGTGCATGGATCTTTCATAGTTGTAATTTTCTCCTTGTCAGTAAAATATTTAGAGTGGTAGGTGTTCTGCTTAGTTGCGAAATACTTTCCCTTTATGGTTTTATCCCATGTTTGTGGTGTTGTTGCTGTTCAGTTGCAAAGTCCTGCCTGACCCTTTGTGACCCTATGGACGCCAGGCTTCCCCATCCTTCACTATCGCCCAGAGTTTGCTTAAACTTATGTCCACTGAGTGATTCACTGATAGCTCAAGAATCCGCCTGCAATGTGGGAGACCTGGGTTCAGTCCCTCGGTTGGGAAGATCCCCTGGAGAAGGGAAAGGCTACCCATTCCAGTTTCCTGGCCTAGAGAATTCCATGGACTGTATAGTCCATGGGGTCACAAAGAGTGAGTACAGAGTTTGACTAGAGTATGAATCAAGTTGATAGCAAAGAAGATAGCAGGAAAACAAAAGTTGAACATACACAGGTCAGAAGAAAATGGAATAGAATTTATTTTGTGACTAATTGGCTAGGGGGTTAACCATAAGATGAATGCTCAATAAGTCCTTGAACTCTTTATTTTTTTTTCCTTGAAAAATATCAATATTTTAACTCTTTGTCTTCCTATAACTTTTGCTTAGCCAAGTTCTTGAACTCTTTTGTCCTTTCCATTACGTTATTTGGTTCATTTCTTCAATTATATCACTTTTCTCTAAAATTCTCTAAATGGTATTTAGTATTTTAGGGTTTATATATTTTTAAAGAATTTTTTTATTATATATATATATATATATATATATATATAAACCATTTTTATTTATTTGGCTGTGCCAAGTCTTAGTTATTATTTATTTGACCATGCTGAGTCTTAGTTGCAGAATGCAGGATCTAATTCCCTAACCAGGGATGGAACCTAGTTCCCTGCATTGAGAATGAGGGGTTTTAGCCACTGGACGACCAGGAAAGTCCCTCTTTGTGTATATTTTAAAGTTACTTTGTTTTATTTAAAAAAAAATTTAATTTTATTGGATTGTAGTGGATTTACAGTTGTTCTAGTTTCAAGTGTACAGCTAATGGGCTCAGTTATGCATATATGTATTTACATATATTCATTCTTTTTTAGATTCTTTTTCATTTAGGTAATCACAGTATGTTGAGTAGAGTTTCCTCTGCTATACAGTAGGTCCTTGTTGGTTATCTGTCTTATATATGGTAGTGTATGTATGTTCATTCCAAGCTCCTGATTTATCTCTCCCCTCCAAGTTTTCCCTTTGGTAACCATCTGCTTGTTTTGATGTATGCAAGTCTTTTCCTGTTTTGTAAGTCAGTTCATTTGTATCTTCTTTTAAAAATTAGATTCCACATATAAGTAATACTATATGATATTTTTCTTTCTCCCTCTGACTTACTTCACTTTAGTATGATAATCTCTAGGTCCATCCAGTCAGTGCAGTTTATTCGCTCAGTCGTGTCTGACTCTGGACCCTGTGGACTGCAGCACATAAGGCCTCCCTGTCCATCGCCAATTCCCGGAGTTTACTCAGATTCATGTCCATTGAGTCCGTGATGCCATCCAACCATCTCATCCTCTGTCACCCACTTCTTCTGCCTTCAATCTTTCCCAACATCCGGGTATTTTCAAATGACTTAGTTCTTCTCATCAGGTGGCCAGAGTATTGGAGCTTCAGCTTCAGCATCAGTGAATATTCAGGACTGATTTCCTTTAGGATGGACTGGTTGGATCTCCTTGGAGTCCAAGGGACTCTCAAGAGTCTTCTCCAGCACCACAGTTCAAAAGCATCAATTCTTTGGCATGCCACTTTCTTTATAGTCCAACTATAGTCCATCCATACATGACTACTGGAAAAACCATACTTTGACTCGATGGACATTTGTTGGTAAAGTAATGTCTCTGCTTTTTAATATGCTATCTAGGTTGGTCAGGAGAAGGCAATGGCAAGCCACTGCAGTACTCTTGCCTAGAAAATCCCATGGATGGAGGAGCCTGGTAGGCTGCAGTCCGTGTGGTCGCTAAGGCTCGGACACGACTGAGCGACTTCATTTTCACTTTTCACTTTCACACATTGGAGAAGGAAATGGCAGCCTGCTCCAGTGTTCTTGCCTGAAGAATCCAAGGGATGGGGAAGCCTGGTGGGCTTCCGTCTATGGGGTCACACAGAGTCGGAAATGACAGAAGTGACTTAGCAGCGGCAGCAGGTTGGTCATAACTTTTCTTCCAAGAAGCAAGCATCTTTTAATTTCATGGCTGAAGTCACCTTCTGCAGTGATTTCGGAGCCCCACACAATAAAGTCTGTCACTGTTTCCACTGTTTCCCCATCTATTTGCCATGAAGTGATGGGACCAGATGCCATGATATTAGTTTTCTGAATGTTGAGCTTTAAGCCAACTTTTTCACTCTCCTCTTTCACTTTCATCAAGAGGCTCTTTAGTTCTTTCTAGCTTTCTGCCATGAGGGTGGTGTCATCTGCGTATCTGAGGTAATTGATATTTCTCCCAGCAATCTTGATTCCAGTTTGTGCTTCCTCCAGCCCAACATTTCTCATGATGTATTATGCATATAAGTTAAATAATCAGGGTGACAATATACAGCCTTGATGTACTCCTTTGGGATTTGGAAACAGTCTGTTGTTCCATGTCCAGTTCTAACTGTTGTTTCCTGACCTGCATATAGGTTTATCAAGAGGCAGGTTAGGTGGTCTGATATGTCCATCTCTTGAAGAATTTTCCAGAGTTTGTTGTGGTCCACACAGTCAAAGGCTTTGGTGTAGTCAATAAAGCAGATGCTTTTCTGAAACACTCTTGCTTTTTTGATGATCCAACAGATGTTGGCAATTTGATCTCTGGTTCCTCTGACTTTTCTAAGTCCAGCTTGAACATCTGAAATTTCATGGTTCACGTACTGTTGAAACCTGGCCTTGAGAATGTTGAGCATTATTTTACTAGTGTGTGAGGTGAGTACAATTGTATGGTAGTTTGAGCATTCTTTGGCATTGCCTTTCTTTGGGATTGGAATGAAAACTGATCTTTTGCAGTTCTGTGGCCAGTGCTGAGTTTTCCAAATTTGCTGGTGTATTGAGTGCAGCCCTTTCACAGCATCATCTTTTAGGATTTGAAATAGCTCAACTGGAATTCCATCACCTCCACAAGCTTTGTTCATGGTGATGCTTCCTAAGGCCCACTTGATTTCACATTCCATGATGTCTGGCTCTAGGTTGATGATCACACCATCATGATTATCTGGGTCGTGAAGATCTTTTTTGTGTAGTTCTTCTGTATATTCTCGCCACCTCTTCTTAATATCTTCTGCTTCTGTTAGGTCCATATTATTTCTGTCCTTTATTGTGCCCATCTTTGTGTGAAATGTTCCCTTGGTACCTCTAATTTTTTTGAAGAGATCTCTAGACATTCTCATTCTGCTGTTTTCCTCTATTTCTTTGCACTGATCACTAAGGAAATGTTTTCTTATCTCTCCTTGCTATTCTTTGGAACTCTGCATTCAGATGCTTAAATCTTCCCTGTTCGCCTTTGCTTTTTGCTTCTCTTCTTTTCACAGCTATTTGTAAGGCCTTCTCAGACAGCCATTTTGCTTTTTTG
The DNA here is from genome assembly GCF_049115385.1 of Moschus berezovskii. NCBI lineage: Eukaryota > Metazoa > Chordata > Mammalia > Artiodactyla > Moschidae > Moschus > Moschus berezovskii. The sequence continues at coordinate 40,927,962 of NC_142489.1, read as the reverse complement.
CATTTATTTTCCATGGGCATGGTCTTGGTCCCTGTCTCCTGTACAATGTCACGAACCTCCGTCCAGAGTTCATCAGGCACTCTATCTATCAGATCTAGTCCCTTAAATCTATTTCTCACTTCCCCTGTATAGTCATAAGGGGTTTGATATTAGGTCATTCCTGAATGGTCTAGTTATTTTCCCTACTTTCTTCTATTCCAGTCTGAATTTGGCAATAAGAAGTTCATGATCTGAACCATAGTCAGCTGCTGGTCTTGTTTTTGCTGACTGTATAGAGCTTCTCCACCTTTGGCTGCAAAGAATATAATCAATCTGATTTTGGTGTTGACTGTCTGGTGATGTCCATGTGTAGAGTGTTCTATTGTGTTGTTGGAAAAGGGTGTTTGCTGGGACCAGTGTGTTCTCTTGGCAAAACTCTTTTTAGCCTTTTCGCTTCTTCGTATTGTACTCCAGGGCCAAATTTGCCTGTTATTCCAGGTGTTTCTTGACTTCCTACTTTCTCATTACAGTCCCCTGTAATGAAAAGGACATATTTTTTGGGTGTTATCCTTGTTGCTGCAAATAATGTTGTTTAATTCTTTTTTATGGCTGAGCAATATTTTGTTGCATATATGTACCCTGTCTAAGTTACTTTAGTTATTTTGCTGCTTTATGACTTCAGTAATTGGTCTAATTTTATGCTTGGTCTCTTCCCCCAGCCATTTTCTGTATTAATGTTTTTAACAGTTAATAGTATGGATATTTTAAATTATATTTGTATTATTTTATCTCAAACCGCCATGTCTTTTATTTTTCTTGGGTTTCAGTGACCTTATTTAGCATCATGCATGCACTGACACTGTTTTTATTTCTCTTAGAGGAGTGCAAACAACTTCCCAGAGACTCCTCAGCCTGTGTAAAAGCTTGAAAATGGACCTTTGTAGAATCCTCTTAAAATTTAAATGGGTGCTCACTCCCCTGAACACACTTGTGCACAGATGTGCATGCACACTCACACACTTCCTTTTATGTATGCAGAGTGGGGGTGCAAAAGGACAGAACCATGACTGCACTGGCATTTTGAGGACTTAGAATAAGACATATTAGGTTAAGGTTACTGTTTTAGAAAGAGTGTACAAGTTTTACCCCTTCTGATTGAAGGGTCATATTGGTAACAAAAGACCCTACGATTTTCTGATACTAAGGATGAGAGTAAATTATCTTTGAAAATATATTCTTATGTTTGCAAACTATTATCTTAAAAATGAGTCAGTATAATGAAGAAAATTAAGAACTAGTGAAACAACAAAGTATGATCTTAGACCTTTAAATAGTTTGTCACGTTACATTGTACAAGTCACTTATCTTGTTTTCACATTTGTGAAGTGAAGTACTTATGCTGAATTATTTCAAGTACAGATTCTACAAAGCTTTGGCCTCTACAGTACAGGTAATGGGCAGATGGGACTTATGAATGCTCTTACCTATACTGTGCTGCAGAGAACTCAGTCACTTGGATTTCAATAATTTTAAATGTAAACGGAGAACAACAAATTGATAGAGGACTGGTTTCTTTGAGTACTATGTATACTACTGTTTCTGATTTTTAAAAAATGTAAAGCAAGCTCCACCTCTGCTCTCTAAAAACATTTGAAACAAACCTATAGAAAATATAAATGAAAAAAGTTTTTCATCAAGATTTTTTTCCTTTGAAACATTGGAAGCATTTGTATAAACATTTTGATCCTGAATCTCTAGTGCTGATAACTTTATGAACTTGTTTAGTCCGTTAAGTCGTGTCTGACTCTTTTGCGACCCCATGGATTATAGCCCACCAAGGCTTCTCTGTCCATGGGATTTCCCAGGACAGAGTGGGTTGCCATTTCCTCCTTCTGGCGATCTTAAGTTGGCAGAGGAGCTCTTTAGCTGTGGCTGCTTTTTGAGTAGCTTATATAAATAAGCTTAAAGAGTGATCTGAATTAAGTGAGAGTATATAGCTCAGTAGATCTCAGCCATTTCAAACGTGCTTGAAAGAGGGGGAAAGAAAGGATGAACATAACATATTTTCACTAACAAATACTTTTACATACTCACATGTTGTCTCTTTTGAGAGCAAATATAGGCTGATGATTTGCCATGTAAACATCTACAGGATCTACTAAAATAGATTCTCCACTTATTTAATGAAAATATCTCTTAAGTTTCACTCATTCATTTATTTAGATTCAAAGAACACTAATTTCATAAAAATGCAGCTGCTTCAACATTTGTGACTTAGAGATTCCATAGTTGTTGATCAGTTACACATTGATCCCTAAGGTAATACATGAACTTCAATTATAATGCCTGAACTTGTAAATGTACTTCTTTTCACTAGAAAACTGTTGCCAATAAAGAATTTTTAGTGAAACAAATTTTAGTAGAGCAGGATTTACTGACTTGTTACTTATTTTTCATTGGCTACTTTCATTGGCTAGTAGGAAATTCTTTTGGATTATTATCCAGCTGACAAATATATTATGTGAAAGATAAGTGACACCTGAATCTTATGGGGAGAAAAAAGGAAAACAGTTTAAAATATTGCCATTTTATACATTTTTTGTATAGACAGCTTACTATATAAAATTAGGCATTCAGAACATCCTAAGACAGTCTACCATAATTTTTACAGGAGAGAACCTCTGAGAAGGTAAGGGATTTTCCCCAAACCATATGATTAAAAGCAGAGTAAGGGTTAGAATTCAGGTATTCCACTTTGAGACTCTCCCTCTCTCCCCAGTCATCCATTACATTCTGCTCTTCATTATCAGGCAACAACTTCTAGCCTGAAAAAACAATTACATTTTTCTAAAAGCTTATATTTTAAAATCTTTTAAAATGGGCTGCATACTTTCACTCAGAATCAGTGACTACAGATCTAGAATTCTAGACTGAAGCCTTTTAGGCATGAAAATTAACTTTGAGACTATGAACAACTTAGCAGCACTTTTTTTCTTGAATTTGTTTCGTCTCACATTAGAATACTTAGATATAAAACATTATTTATTTATATAAAAGGCTATATTCATTTTTTTCTGTAGCTGTTTGGAAATATTTTTTGCTCTGGAGAGATATATAAACTATTCTTTGGCATTAAATGATTAAAATTGTAACTTTTTTTTTTTTATAAGTTCTGTTTGTGGACACATAATTTTTTAGCTCATTTTCTACTTCAATTTTGGAATGGGAGTAGTTTTTGAATATTTAGGATGTAGGAGAATCAATTAAGGTCAGTAAATCATTTACTTTAAAATCCATTGAGTAGAATTTTTGTACGTTATATTATCAGAATTTTCCATCTGTCAGTCTGTGTTTTGTAAATGTTTTCCCTACCACAGGAAAATTAAAAAAGCTAACAATTGGGGGATCATTACTTTCTTTTTAAAAGACATATCAGGAATTTAAAATATAAATAAATTGGAGGTATACAGGAGCACTCAAAGTTGTAACTAACTTGTGGACTTTAGTAATGCTCCAAGACCATAGTGGTTGAGGGCTACAATCTGTTTTTATATGCACGTCTTAGCATCAGTTACAGAAGTCTTATAACATATGCATTTTTTAAAAAATAATTGTTTACTAACTTCATTAATTAAAATCCTCTTGATGAAAGTTATTTTATCTTAGAAAGTAGCTTTAGGCATTCTCCTTTAATTTATTGATTTAGAGCAAAGTATTTGAAAAAGCATATGAAAAGCTTTGGAATAACTGCAGTGCACATGGTGTCCAGCTTACCGGTGATATTTTTCTGTTTTTATAGCTTATAAGGCAGAGTACTTTAAACTCCTTTTTGAGTGGACTTTTACTTCAGTAATAAGCAGTATTCTGTCCAAAGGCTGTCAACAGTTTGTAATGTCAAGGCTTCACTGTGGTCTAAAGTGGTACAACATTTTAATTTGGAAAGTTGGTCACGGACATCCATATGATCGTATACATTTCCCAATGCTTCCATGTTCTACTAAATTGGGATGAAAAATACATTAGGATTTACATTAAATTAGACGTTTTCAAAGTTGATAGGGCAATTCCCTGGCAGTACAGAGTTTAGGAATCAGTGCTTTCACTGCCAGAGCCTGAATTTGATCCCTGGTCTGAAAATTAAGATTCTGCAGGTGAAAAAAAAAAAGGTTGAAGAGTCAGGGGAAAAGGCTTTGGGATGGGATTTATGGAATTTGGGACTCCAGTGTGGGAGGTGACGGAGGTCAAAGCAGCCCTTACATTATAAATAGAAGGGAAATTTTGATCAGAACCTTTAGGTCACATGATTCTTTCCTTTTTGTGTGTGTTACAGGCAAAGGGGAAGATAGCGATGTACTCAGTATAAATGCAGACGCTTAAGGTTGGGGGCGGGAGGAGAAGGGGACAACCGAGAATGAGATGCCTGGATGGCATCACCGACTGTGGACATGAGTTTGAGTGAAATCCGGGAGTTGGTGATGGACAGGGAGGCCTGGCGTGCTGTGATTCATGGGGTCGGACACGACTGAGCGACTGAACTGAACTGAATGACAGCGACATAGAAGGCCCATGTAATGAAGAAACAGTTGCTCCTGAGATGCCAGAAAATACAGTCCAGAGTGAAGCTGGTCAGATAGATGACCTGGAGAAAGACATTGAGAAAAGCGTGAACGAGATTCTAGGACTTGCAGAGTCCAGTCCAAAGGAGCCCAAAGCCGCCACCCTGCCTGTTCCTCCACCAGAAGATGTTCAGCCTTCCGCACAGCAGCTGGAGCTGCTCGAACTTGAAATGAGGGCCAGAGCTATTAAAGCGCTGATGAAATCTGGTGATATAAAAAAGCCAGCCTAGTTTATTTAAGTTCTGTCTGAATATTGGATGTGTTTGAACAATGCCACACCATATCATTTTGTATCTAAAGTTTATTTGGGATCTTACCTGATATTTCTCATGTAACTCTTACTAGATAAACTCATCTTAGGTCTAAAATACATGTTATTGTTATTGTTACTTTTGTATTATATAATTGTTGTCTGAATTCATGACACATATCATTGGGTACTCTAGATACTTTGTTAGATGAGTATTTAGTATATCTGCAAATTAATATCTGAAAAGCCATTAGCTAAAAAGAGTCATGATATTTTTTCCTTTATTTTAAAATATTTTGGAATCAAACCAAAAAGTTTATGAAAGATTGACCAAGCATGTTGCCTTCAGGCTATCTATATTTTGCATTTTTAACTTGTCTGCTTTTTTCAACTCTTAAGTCTTTTTTTGTTTCTGCTAAGTGCGAATTTAGGTTAATTGATTACAAGTGGAAAACTGGGAAAGAAAGTAGATAAGGGTGAGGGCAGTTTATAATCAGTGATACCTGATGCTGCTGCTAAGTCGCTTCAGTAGTGTCTGACTCTGTGTGACCTCATAGACGGCAGCCCACCAGGCACCCCTGTCCCTGGGATTATCCAGGCAAGAACACTGAAGTGGGTTGCCATTTTCTTCCCCAATATGAAAAGTGAAAGTGAAGTTGCTCAGTTGTGTCCAACTCTTAGTGACCCCATGGACTGCAGCCTACCAGGCTCCTTCGTCCATGGGATTTTCCAGGCAAGAGTACTGGAGTGGGCACCTTATTCTGGGTGTTGCCTGGCTTCCCTTTATTTTCTCCTTCAGAAGTGCTGATATTATGAAGGTCTTAAGACTTGTTAGTGGTTTGTTCTACTTGCTTATATTTTGAGGTTGTGTCATACCTCCGCTTAGTCTTGTTTTAAATGTTGTCCATGGTTTTTTTGCTTTTCTTTTCATTGTTCTGCCTGGCTTTATGTAGACATACAAAAACTTTTGGTTTTGTCACCATTATCTTCCCAGGATACTCCTGTGTTTTTGTTTTAAGATATGTAGGCAGTCTTCATTATATACAAATAACAAAGTACTGTATATCAAGGAGAGCTGATAAATATGTAAAGTATCTTACTGATTTATTTCAAAGTAGTCTTAAAATTATCTTGTTAATTTTGACAGTTATGTTTTTAATTTTAAAACCACAGCTTGTTATCTTGTTTGGTAGAAGCAGTTGTTAGCTAGACTGTAGAACACATTTACACTGCCCCTTAATAGCAAGGGAATTAGCTTTATTGGGTATATTCTTATAGTAGTAATTGTCAGTTGAAGACTTTTTTACCCTCTTAAGAGTGAGTAGTCTTGTATGGATGTGAGAGTTGGACTATAAAGAAAGCTGAGCACTGAAGAATTGACGCTTTTGAACTGTGGTGTTGGAGAAGACTCTTGAGGGTCCCTTGGACTGCAAGGAGATCCAACCATTCCATCCTACAGGAGATCAGTCCTGGGTGTTCACTGGAAGGTCTGATGTTGAAGCTGAAACTCCAATACTTTGGCCACCTGATGTGAAGAGCTGCCTCATTTGAAAAGACCCTGATGCTGGGAAAGATTGAGGACAGGAGGAGAGGGGGACAACAGAGGATTAGATGGTTGGATGGCATCACCGACTCAATGGACATGAGTTTGGTTGGACTCCAGGAGTTGGTGATGGACAGGGAGGCCTGGCGTGCTGCAGCTCATGGGGTTGCAAAGAGTTGGACACGACTGAGCAACTGAATTGAAGATTGAAAATCATTTGTATAAAAATAAAAAGATATGACATTATAGATTAAGAGAACCAATATTCTAATGTGAAATTTGGGGGGAAGAGAATTGAAGTCATGGTGTCACTTCTAAAAGATAATTTTTTTCATTCTTTGAATAATTAATATTTATTCATTACTCTTCTGTGTAGCATCTCTGTCTGGCACATATTTTCTCAGAGTCAAAAAGAGACCTGCAAATTTTAGCAACTGATTTTTTCCCCCCTCTAAATACATTCTAAAGGAGATCAATCCTGGGTGTTCATTGAAAGGACTGATGCTAAAGCTGAAACTGCAATACACTGGCCACCTCATGCAACGAGTTGACTCACTGGAAAAGACTCTGATGCTGGGAAAGGTTGGGAGCAGGAGGAGAAGGGGACGACAGAGAATGAGATGGCTGGATTGCATCGCCAACTCTATGGACGTGAGTTTGAGTGAACTCTGGGAGTTGGTGATGGACAGGGAGACCTGGCGTCCTGTGTTTCGTGGGGTCACAAAGAGTCGGTCACAACTGAGCAACTGCACTGAACTGAACTGAACTGAAATACATTTGGTGTAGGTTTTTAAATAAGATTCTATTTTTAGTATGATATTTAAAATCACTGTATTAATGGAAAACTGGTGATATTGTATATGTTTATCAACCAACCTATTGTAACATGATCTCAAAAACCAAAATAGCTCTGCTTGAAAAGAGATTCAGAAAGTATCCATTACCATTACTATATAAATTTTTTCTCTCTTTTAGTTTAAAAGATAACTTGATGTGGTTGATTACAGCACAATTGTTTTCGTATTAAATATCTGTGTAATAGTTTACCTGTGGAATTTTCCTATTAGTAAACATGGAAGAAGAGACTATGTCAAGAACACTTAAAGTATCAAATCAAAATCTAATTGTCTTCACTTATTTACAATTATATAACTCTTTGTATATATGCCTGCATCAAATATGCAATATATAAAAAGAGAAAAAATGTTTATTATGTATATCTTGTTTACAAACAGATTTAAAGTTTAAAATACTGCATTTTTGATCGAGTTTCATGTTTCATAGTTCTTTTTTATTAACATTTAAGTGGATGAATGGAATTCTTATTCAATCTGAAGCCTGCGGAAAGATTCTTGCTGCACACAGGATAATCAAACGGCTGCTGTTGTCATGTGAGAAAGAACAGAAGGTGTTAACTTTTTATGCCATACATTTATGAAACTTTGTAGGACAAATAGTATTCCTTTTTTTCTTTTTAATTATGTTAATACAATTCACTATTCGCTTTTAAATATGCCTTCACATATCATTTTTTTACCTAATCTTTTGGCAGACTCTTTTGGCAGAACTAGGTGTGAATTTTAACCTTTGATAAAAAGGTCAGTCTTATATAAATACTTGTTGTTTTCTGTGTTGAGTAAATAAAATCAGTCCCTCCCAGTATGGGACATGTTTATGCCAACATCTGACAACTGTAAGAGCTTTGTTTTCATATTTCCACTTATATATTGTTAGTTGATTTTTTAAAAACAAAAAGCCTGCTAGTCTTTAGTGAAAGATAAATAGTCCACTGGTAGTTTTTCTTTTTTAGTCTCCAAAACGAAATATTATTAGATGCATTGATTTGGAATTCAGAAATTTTATTTATTTATTTTATTTTTATTTAATAAATGATACAAAGCACAATGCCATAAACATTAACAGTTAAAATTTCATCAAATGAAAAAAATACTATAGAATACACAGTTGCAAAAAGCTACATTAAGTGATTTTACAACTGCCTCAAGCTGCAAAAAGAAAAAATACCCAGTGCCATACCTGGAATTCAGAAACTTTTGTACCTTTTTCTCAAAGTACGTAAATATCGTGAGTTGTTGATCTTAAGCACGTCTTATTATGAATTACTTTGAAATTATTTATCTTTATTTGCTATTACCAGGAAATAGTTTTGGTAAGAGAAGAAACTTTAGAATTTATGGATCTAAAAGATGGTTAGGAGACCATGGGCTACAGCTAACCACATCACATTAGCTTGGTTTGTGGGTTTGCTTTCTACCAGTTTCTCCTGACCAACGTTTTAGTATACCTTTGTGTCCTCTCTTCCCTTTTTTCTTCCACCTTACTATTAATATGAACTTTTCCTTTTCTCTTTTGTCATTTTCCTGCTCTACATTTTCTTCCTTAACTGATGATCATTTAAGACAGTTTGTAAAATCCTTTGTTGTTTTCTCAACTTATATGTTAAAAGAAAATCCATGTCAAAGCTTTGTTTAGGGACTTCCCTGGCAGTCCAGCAGTTAAGACTCTGAGCTTCCATTGCAGCAGACGTGGGTTTGATCACTAGTCAGGGAACAAAGATCCTATGTGCCATATTAACAAAAAATTTAAAAAGAAAAGGAAAATATAAGCTATGTTTAGAAACCTGATTTTCTTTATGTAATTGAGAATTTTATAATCATAGAGAATCAGAGAAACAATTTTTTACTTGATGGGATATTGAAGATCTAATTCAAAATAACAACAAATTCAATGTCTTTTTTTTTGTATATGATTTTCAAAAAATTACACTTTTGGATTAATGTTTTTCCATTATAAGAAAGATTAAAGTTTTTGAGCCCATTCCCCAAAATCATTTCAGTACATATGTCACTTAAATATTAATTATCTTCTCTTGTCTTTTCCCACATTTTCAGTTTAATTTATCAAAAGTATATGAACACTGAATGCTTTTAAGTTCAGAGCTTTGTTTTGTTTTGTTTTTGTTTTTAAAAAGCTCTGTTTCCTAATTTCTCATCTGCAGCATTTGCACTTTATTGCTGGGTATTTTGCCTTGCTCTCCAGTATTCAAAATCATTGTTTGTTGATCAAATTAATAATACACATACACAAGATACTCAGTATTGTCAAGAGTACAGTGTTTCCTTGACTTACGATGACGTTATGTCCTAATAAACCCATTATAATCTGAATATGCTTTAATCTGAAAGTTCACTTATTAATAATATATCTAACCTACTGAACATCAGAGTTTAACCTCACCTACTTAAACATGCTCAGAACACTTAGACTGGCTTACAGTTGGGCAACATCAATCTCACACAAATCCTGTTTTACAACCAAGTGTTGAATATCTTATGGAATCCTGAATACTGTACTGAAGGTGGAAAACAGAATGGCTGGCTGGGTACAAAATGGTTAAAAAGGTATTGGTTGTTTACCCTTATGATCTTGTTACTGACTAGGAGCTGTAGCTCCCCACCACTGCCCAGCATCATGCAAGAGTGTCATCCCACACACCATTAACCTGAAAGATCAAAATTCAAAGTATAGTTCCTACTGAATGCATATATTGCTTTCACATCATCATAAAAGTTGAAAAATCCACAGTCAAACCGTCATAAGTTGGGAACCATTTGCATCAGGAATAAAAGAATAAAAGGCAAGCAGTCTGGAGGAAAAAGAGCAAATGGAAGCCACAGTGTTGATATCCTTAAGAAAGAGAACCTTCTTGTACTGTTGATGGAAATGTAAATTGATAGAAAGAACAGTAAGGAAGTTCCTTAAAAAACAAAATGACCTAGCAGTCCCTCTAAGGGGTATATAGCCTGAGAAAACCATACTTTGAGAAAACATGCACCCCAATGTTCATTGCAGCACTATTTACAATAACCAGGACTGGAAGCAAAATAAATGTCCATTAACAGAGGAATGAATAAAGAAGATGTATTAATACCTATATTCAATGGAATATTATTCAGTCATATTCGACGAGTTGACTCACTGGAAAAGACTCTGATGCTGGGAAAGGTTGGGGGCGGGAGGAGAAGGGGACTACGGAGAATGAGATGGCTGGATGGCATCACCGACTATGTGGACATGAGTTTGAGTGAACTCTGGGAATTGGTGATGGAGAGGGAGGCCTGGCGTGCTGTGATTCATGGGGTAGTGGAGAGTCGGACACGACTGAGCGACTGAACTGAACTGAACTGAACTGAAAAGGAATGAAATTGGATCATTTGTAGAGATGTGGATGGACCTATAGATTATCATACAAAATGAAGTCAGAGAAAAATATATGTTAGAACATATATATGAAATCTAGAAAAATGATACAGATGAACCTATTTGCAGGGCAGGGATAGAGACACAGATGTAGAGAACAGACCTATGGACATGTGTGGGGATGGGATAAATTGGGAGATAGGGATTGATGTATATACACCACCATGTGTAAAACAGCGAATGGGAAACTCCTGTATATCTGGGGAGCTCAACTTGGTGCTTTATGATGACCTGCAGGAGTGGGATGGGGCTGGGATGAGAGGGAGGTCCAAGAGGGAGGAGATATATTAACACACAGAGCTGATTCACTTCATTGTACAGCAGAAACTAGCACAACATTGTAAAGCAGGTATACTTCAAGAAATAAATCAGTCCTGAATATTCACTGGAAGGACTGATAAGGTAGTTGAAGCTCCAATACTTTGGTCACAGTACAAAGAGCTGACTCATTGGGAAAGACCTTGATGCTGAAAAAGACTGAAGGCAGGAGGAGAAGGGGGCAGCAGAGGATGAGATGGTTGGATGGCGTCACCGACTCAATGGACATGAATTTGAGCAAACTCGAGAAGATAGTGAAGAACAGGGGCGCCTGGCGTGCTGCAGTCCTTGGGGTCAAAGAGTTGGACACAACTTAGCAACTGAACAACAATACTTCAGTCAAAAAAAAAAAGATGTAGTCCATATAATCGAGAAATTATAAAGTGTCAGTATCGTAGAATTGTGTGTACAGTGTGGTTACTGATTCCTGAAGCTCAGAGAATATTGGAGGGGAGGGAGGGAGTGCTAGGGAATGTATGGGGAAAGCACGTCCAATAGGAGAAATGACAGCTCGCAATGAAATAAGTGAAAGAGTTCTGGTTGTGTGGTCCTTGGAGACCATTCAGTGCAGGGCAAATAGTCTCACTCAGGAGGTTTTGTTTGCCCTTAGAATCTCACTATGGTGTGAAAACTGACATCCCTAATGATGAATCTGAGTCTGTAAGAAGTGAAGTTTATGTGGTGGTGGTCGCAGATTTTTGTTGTAAAAATGTGTAAAAAGTAGATGTTTGTGTGTAAAAAGAATACGTTTATGTATTGGGCAGCTTCTTATGTATTGGTCAGCCAGTCTCCCCTATCCTTCACTATCTTCTGGAGTTTGCTCAAATTGCTGTCCATTGAATAGGTAATGCTATCTTTTCTTGATTTACTGGATAAATGAGGCATTGTCTTTAGGCAACTATTTGAAAACACTTTGTTATGTTCTCTCCTATCTGCTCTGAGCCCTAGTCAAACTCTCTAAGTTTGTCAGAATATATATAACTTCTGTTCACTGAAACAACAGAATAAAGAAAATGGACTTGTGTATTCCTTGGTGGATGGCCCCATAATGTCATTTGAAGCTTGAGACATGGCTCAACCTTCATTTCATTCAATGAAAACTGAAATTAGCCCCAGAACTAGTGGCCTGTGTTTTGTTCTTTAAAGGTATAAACTTGGTGAGGAACATAATTAGGTATAACAGGGTTTTATGCTTGGCCAGGGTAGGTGGTGCGTATATTTAATATACAGTGCTTGATGTTACTCTCTTGACAGATTTTCTAAATATCATGCTTTTCCATGGCAACGTGTGCCCCCATGTGTGTGTTATTTAACATAAGTAAGATTTTTTAAAAGTGTTTGATTGTACTTAAATGATGAGAACTCTGTGATATGGTCAAAGTGAAATAGTGTATACTTTGTATGTAATAAATACGAATGTTATAATCAAGCTGAAATATATCAAGTCAAGAAATCCAACTTTTTAATAGCTGTGAGTTTGCTGTCTATAGCTTCCTGGCAATTCAGTGCATGCTGCAATGTACACTTTCTCTGAGGGCCTTGTTTTAAATTTTCGTTTTTGTATTATCCTGAAAGGAGAGCTTCCAAATTATGTTTCCATATCCAGACCCTGTAACCGTTTCAATTTAACTAGTCAAAGCAATAAATAAGTCTTTCCTTTGTTGCAGGATGTTTAATAAACAATGCCTGAGTAAAATAATAGAAACAATACATTTAAAGTGTTCTTTTAATGTTTTAATTTTGTGTCTTTTTTAAAAAATAGATTGGAGTCGGGAAGAAAGAGAATTTAAGATTCTTGTATTTAATTGAACTAACAGCATGTGCTGACAAGTCATAAATAACAGCAGTCCAAAGTGACTAAATAAATTGGTTTGCACAAGCAATGATTTGTCTCCTCTCTTTCATTGCCATCAGGCTAAGAAACAACTTCTTTTTGTCACTTATAGGAAAAATACTTGCTAATATAACAATCCTGTTTTTACACCTGTGATAGAAGCTCATTATCTTCTATAGAAGTTGCATATTAAAATATTTAAATACAATAATTAAGTCTACATTTGGTTGTTCATTTACCTAAAATTTTGTAATGCTCTAATTGCTCAGTCTTTTTGGAGATTTGCAATATTTTTTATACGATCATTTCCTCTTGATTTTTTTCTTTGATTCATGGATAGAATAGATATATGTTTCTTGCATGCATGTGTGCTAAGTCACTTCAGCCGTGTCTAACTCTGTGCGACCCCAGTGGGTTGCCATGCCCTCCTCCAGGGGAGCTTGCCTATTCAGAGACAGAACCCGAGTCTCTGGCATCTCCTGCATTGCAGGTGGATTCTTTACTGCTGAGGCACCAAGGAAACTCGAATGTTACTTAAGATCCTAATATTAGGAGACTTTTGAAATATTTCTGTTACTGATTTTTAACTTAATTCTACTTGGTCATAGGACATATTTTATATGACCTGTCTCCTTTTAAATTTATTCAGTTTTGTAATATGCCCTAAAATAGGGTCTATGTTGCTAAGTATTCCATTATCACTGAAAAAGAATGCATATTCTGCTGTTGTCTCGTGGGGTGTTATATAAATGTCAACTAGATCAGGTTGGTTAATAGTGTTGTTCAAATCTTCCATGTTCTTACTGATTTTCTGTGTGTATTTTTTACTTATTAAGAGAGGACATATTAGTTTCATATTGCCACATAACAAATTACCACAAATTGGGCTTAATGTTAATCTATAGTAATAAAGTGTCAAGAATACTGGGGTGGATTTCTATTTCCCACTCCACAGATTTTTCCCAACCCAGGGATCAAACCCATGTCCCTTGTATCTACTCATTGCAGGTGGATTCTTAACCAACTGAGCTACCAGAGAAGCCCAGGGTGTATCTTCAGCTCAGTTCAGTCTCTCAGTTGTGTCTGACTCTTTGCGACCCCATGAATCACAGCACGCCAGGCCTCCCTGTCCATCACCAACTCCTGAAGTCCACCCAAACCCATGACCATCGAGTCAGTGATGCCATCCAACCATCTCATCCTCTGTCATCCCTTTCTCCTTCTGCCGTCAATCCCTCCCAGCATCAGGGTCTTTTCCAATGAGTCAACTCTTCACATGAGGTGCCCAAAGTATTGGAGTTTCAGCTTCAACTTTAGCCTTCCAATGAACACCCAGGACTGATCTCCTGTAGGATAGACTGGTTGGATCTCCCTGCAGTCCAAGGGACTATCAAGAGTATTCTCCAACACCACAGTTCAAAAGCATCAATTCTTCAGTGCTCAGCTTTCTTTCTGGTCCGACTCTCACATCCATACATGACCACTGGAAAAACCATAGCCTTGACTAGACAGACCTGTGTTGACAAAGTAACATCTCTGCTTTTTAATATGCTGTCTAGGTTGGTCATAACTTTCCTTCCAAGGAGTAAGCGTCTTTTAATTTCATGGCTGCTATCACCATCTGCAGTGATTTTGGAGCCCAGAAAAATAAAGTCAGCCACTGTTTCCAATTTTTCCCCATCTATTTGCATTTTAATCTATTTCTGTCTTTAAACTGTGATTCTTGTAGGCTGCATATGGTTGGGTCTTAAATTTTTATCCAATGTTGAAATCTCTGCCTTTTATTTATTCTTTAAATTTTCTTCAGAATTTATTTTTATGCGTAGTATTTGTACATAGCATATTATATGTAACCCTATCTCTCAGCTTTTATATATCTTCTATATTTCTATAATTTCTTTTATTTTGATGGTTCTATTGATATATAATTCACATACCACAAAGTTTACTGCCTTAAAATGTACAATTTAGAGATTTTTACAGAGCTATGCATTCATGTTGTTGTTTTAATTTAGTTGATAATTGTTTTAAGTTAGTTGCTAAGTTGTGTTCAAATCTTTTGTAACCCCATGGACTGTGGCCCACCAGGCTTCTCTGTCCATGATATTTCCCAGGAAAGAATATTGGAATAGGTTGTCATTTCCTTCTCCAGGGGATCTTCCCAATACAGGGAATGAACCCTTGTCTCTTGTATTGGCAGGTGGATTCTTTACCGTTGAGCCCCCAGCGAAGCCCATTTATCAACACTATGTAATTCTAGAATATTTTCTTCACCCCTTGCAAAGAAACTTTTTACCTATTAGCAGTCTCTCCATGCCCACCTTCTCCAAGGCCCTGGCAAAAACTAATAAATTCTTCTGTGTAGAATTTGCTATTCTGGACATTTCCTCTCAATAGAATCTTACGATAGGTGACCTTTTGTATCTGGCTTGTTTTCAAGATCCATCCATATTGTAGCAGATGCCACACTTGTTTCTTTTTTATGGCTAAATAATTTCCCATTGTATTAGTATATCATATTTTGTTTATTTATTCATTAGTTGGTTCATTATTGGGTTATTTCTAATTTTTTTTGGCTATTGTGAATAATGCCTCTATGAATGTTCATGTACAAGTTTGTGTGGACAAATGTTTTCATTTCATTTTTCTTGGCTATATTGAGTAGAATTACTATATAATATAGTAATTCTATGTTTAACTTTTTAAGGAATTCATAAACTTTTTTCCAAATGGCTAGACCATTTGACTTTACTACCAGCAGTATATCAGGGTTCCAGTTTCCTTTAATACCTGTTATTGTCTGTCTTTTTTAATATTTGAAAGATGTTGCTTTATTGTAGTGTCCTTTGCTTGTTTCCAGTGAGATATTTCCTGTCCTTATTACCCCTCTGTATAACATGTCTTTCTCAAGTGCTTTTTTCTGTTTTCTTTATTACTAATTTTGAGCAATTTGATTACAATGTGGTTTTGTGTAGTTTTCTTCATGTTTCCTGTGCTCAGAGTCTTTATTTTTCTTGGATTTGTGAGTTTATTATTTTCATCACATCTAGAAAATTTTCAACCATTATTACTTCAAACAATTATTATTTATTTTTCAAAATCATTATTATTTATTATTACCATTATTCAAATAATTTTTTATTTCCCTCTTTTTCTTTTGGGGACTTACTTTACACATATGTAGTATACTTTAATTTTTTTTATCATAGCTCACTGATGCTCCATTCATTTTTTGAAATTCTCTTTACTGTCTTTCAAATTCTCCAATCTTTTTTCCGTAATTTCTAACCTGCTGTTAATCCCATCTAATATAGTTCTCATATTTTACATTGTAATTATTATTGTTTTAATTATTTATTTATTTATTTTTATTTCAGGCTAATTATTTTACAATATTATATTGGTTGGTTTTGCCATACATTGACATGAATCCGCCCCGGGTGTACATAAGTTCCCCCTCCAGAAACCCCTCCCCTCCTCCCCTTATCCTCCCTCTGGGTGATCCCCGCATACCAGCCCTGAGCATCCTGTAACAAGCATTGACCCTGAACTGGCGATTCATTTCACATATGATAATATACATGTTTCAATGCCATTCTCCCAAACCATCCCACCCTCACCCTCTCCCACAGAGTCCCAAAGACTGTTCTATACATCTGTGTCTCTTTTGCTGTCTCGAATACAGGGTTGTCATTACCATCTTTCTAAACTCCATATATATGCGTTAGTATATTGTATTGGTGTTTTTCTTTCTGGCTTACTTCACTCTGTATAATAGGCTCTAGTTTCATCCACCTCATTAGAACTGGTTCAAATGCATTCTTTTTAATGGCTGAGTAATACTCCATTGTGCATATGTACCAAAGCTTTCTTATCCATTCGTCTGCAGATGGACATCTAGGTTGCTTCCATGTCCTGGCTATTATAAGCAGTGCTGCAATGAACATTGGAGTACATGTGTATCTTTCAATTCTGGTTTCCTCAGTGTGTATGCCCAGGAGTGCGATTGCTGGATCATATGGCAATTTTATTTCCAGTTTTTTGAGGAATCTCCACACTGTTCTCCATAGTGGCTGTACTAGTTTGCATTCCCACCAACAGTGTAAGAGGGTTCCCTTTTCTCCACACCCTCTCCAGTATTTATCGCATGTAGACTTTTGGATAGCAGCCATTCTGACTGGTGTGCAATGGTATCTCATTGTGGTTTTGATTTGCATTTCTGTGATTATGAGGGATGTTGAACATTTTTTCATGTGTTTGTTAGCCATCTTTATGTCTTTGCAGAAATTCCTGTTTAGTTCTTTGGCCCATTTTTTGATGGGGTCATTTATTTTTCTGGAATTGAGCTGCAGGACCTGCTTGTATATTTTGGAGATTAATCCTTTATCAGTTGCTTTATTTGCTATTATTTTCTCCCATTCTGAAGGCTGTCTTTTCACCTTGCTTATAGTTTCCTTTGCTGTGCAGAAGCTTTTGATTTTAATTAGGTCCCATTTGTTTATTTATGCTTTTATTTCCAATATTCTGGGAGGTGGGTCTTGGAGGATCCTGCTGTGATTTATGCCAGAGGGTGTTTTGCCTACGTTCTCCTTTAGTTTTATAGTTTCTGGTCTTACATTTAGCTCTCTAATCCATTTTGAGTTTATTTTGCTGTATGATGTTAGGCAGTGTTCTAGTTTCATTCTTTTACAAGTGGCTGACCAGTTTTCACAGTACCACTTGTTAAAGAGACTGTCTTTTCTCCATTTTATATTCTTGCCTCCTTTGTCAAAGATAAGGTGACCATAGGTGGGTGGATTTATTTCTCGGTTTTCTATTTTGTTTCATTGATCTATATTTCTGTCTTTATGCCAGTACCATACTGTCTTGATAACTGTGGCTTTGTAGTAGAGCCCGAAGTCCACAGGTTGATTCACACAGTTCCATTCTTCTTCCTCAAGATTGCTTTGGCTATTCGAGGTTTTTTTATTTCCATACAAATTGTGAGATTATTTGTTCTAGTTCTGTGAAAAATATCGTTGGTAGCTTGATAGGGATTGCATTGAATGTATAAATTACTTTGGGTAGTATACTCATTTTTACAATATTTATTCTTCCAATCCACGAACACGGTATATTTCTCCATCTATTAGTGTTCTCTTTGATTATTTTCACTAGTGTTTTATAGTTTTCTATGTACAAGTGTTTTGTTTCCTTAGGTAGACATATTCCTTAGTATTTAATTCTTTTCGTTGCAACAGTGAATGGAATAGTTTCCTTAATTTCTCTTTCTAATTTCTCATAACTAGTGTATAGGAATGCAAGGGATTTCTGTATGTTGATTTTATATCCTACAACTTTACTGTAGTTTTCGGGTAGAGTCTTTAGAGTTTTCTGTGTAGAGGATCATGTCATCAGCAAACAGTGAAAGTTTTACTTCTTCTTTTCCAATTTGTATTCCTTTTATGTATTTTTCTGCTCTTATTGCTGTAGCCAAAACTTCCAGAACTATGTTGAATTGTTGAATAGTAGTGGTGAGAGTGGGCACCCTTGTCTTGTTCCTGACTTTAGGGGAGATGCTTTCAGTTTTTCACTGTTGAGGATAATGTTTGCTGTGGGTTTGTCATATATAACTTTTATTATGTTGAAATATGTCCGTTCTAGTCCCACTTTCTGGAGGGTTTTTATCATAAATGGATGTTGTGTTTTGTCTAAGTCTTTCTCTGCATCTATTAAGATAATCATATGGTCTTTATTTTTCAGTTTGTTAATGTGGTGTATTACATTGATTGATTTGCGGATATTGAAGAATCCTTACATCCCTGGGATAAAGCCCACTTGGTCATGATGTATGATCTTCTTAATGTGTTGTTGGATTCTGATTGCTAGAATTTTGTTAAGGATTTTTGCATCTATGTTCATCAATGATATTGGCCTGTAGTTCTCTGTTTTTGTGGGATCTTTATCAGGTTTTGGGATTAGGGTGATGGTGACCTCATAGAATGAGTTTGGACGTTTCCCTTCCTCAGCAATTTTCTGGAAGAGTTTGAGTAGAATAGCTGTTAGCTCTTCTCTAAATTTTTGGTAGAATTCAGCTGTGAAGTCGACTGGACCTGGACTTTTGTTTGCTGGAAGATTTCTGATTACAGCCTCTAATTTCGTGCATGTGATGGGTCTGTTCAGATTTTCTATTTTTCCCTGGTTCAGTTTTGGAAAGTTGTACTTTTCTAGGAATTTGTCCATTTCTTCCAGGTTATTCATTTTATTGCCATATAATTGCTGATAGTAGTCTCTTATGATCCTTTTTATTTCTGTGTTGTCAGTTGTGATCTCTCCATTTTCATTTCTAATTTTATTGATTTGGTTCTTCTCTCTTTGTTTCTTGATGAGTCTGGCTAGTGGTTTGTCAATTTTATTTACCTTCTCAAAGAACCAGCTTTTGGCTTTGTTTATTTTTGCTATGGTCTCATTTGTTTCTTTTTCTTTTATCTCTGCCCTAATTTTTACGATTTCTTTCCTTCTCCTAACCCTGGGGTTCTTCATTTCTTCCTTTTCTAGTTTCTTTAGATGGAGAGTTAGGTTATTTTGTTGACTTTTTTCTTGTTTCATGAAGTGTGCCTGTATTGCTATAAAATTCCCCCTTAGCATTGCTTTTACAGTGTCCCAGAGGTTTTGGGTTGTTATGTTTTCATTTTCATTCATTTCTATGCTTATTTTGATTTCTCTTTTGATTTCTTCTATGATTTGTTCATTATTTAGCAGTGTGTTGTTCATCCTCCATATGTTGGCATTTTTAAAGGTTTTTCTCCCATAATTGAGATCTAATCTTACTGCATTGTGGTCAGAAAAGATGCTTGGAGTGATTTCAATTTTTTTGAATTTACCAAGGCTAGATTTATGGCCCAGGATGTGATCTATCCTGGAAAAGTTTCCGTGTGCGCTTGTGAAAAAGGTGAAATTCATTGTTTTGTGCTGAAATGTCCTATAGAGATCTGTTAGGTCTAACTGGTCTATTGTATCATTTAAAGTTTTTGTTTCCTTGTTAATTTTCTGTTTAGTTGATCTACCCATAGATGTAAGTGGGGTATTAAAATCTCCCACTATTATTGCATTGTTTATAATTTCTACTTTCATGCTTGTTAGTAATTGTCTTACATATTTCGGTGCTCCTATGTTGGGTGCATAAATATTTATAATTGTTATATCTTCTTCTTGGATTGATCCTTTGATCATTATGTAGTTTCCTTCTTTGTCTCTTTTCACAGCCTTTGTTTTAAAGTCTATTTTATCTGATATGTGTATTGCTACCCCTGTTTTCTTTTGGTCTCTATTTGTGTGGAATATCTTTTTCCAGCCCTTCACTTTCAGTCTGTATGTGTCCCTAGTTTTGAGGTGGGTATCTTGTAGACAACATATATGGGGTTCTGGTTTTTGTATCCATTCAGCCAGCCTTTGTCTTTTGGTCAGGGCATTCAACCCATTTACATTTAAGGTGATTATTGATAAGTATGATCCCATTGCCATTTTCATTATTGCTTTGGGTTCGCGTTTATACACCCTTTCTGTGTTTCCTGTCTAGAGAAGATCCTTTAGCATTTGTTGAAGAGCTGGTTTGGTGATGCTGAATTATCTCAGCTTTTGCTTGTTTGTACAGCTTTTGATTTCTCCTTTATATTTGAATGGGATCCTTGCTGGGTACAGTAATCTGGGTTGTAGGTTATTTTCTTTCATCACTTTAAGTATGCCTTGCCATTCCCTCCTGTCCTGAAGAGTTTCTGTTGAAAGATCAGCTGTTATCCATATGGGAATCCCCTTGAGTGTTATTTGCTGCTTTTCCCTTGCTGCTTTTAATATTTGTTCCTTGTGTTTGATCTTTGTTAATTTGATTAATATGTGCCTTGGAGTATTTCACCTTGGGTTTATCCTGTTGGGGACTCTCTGGGATTCTTGGACTTGGGTGAATATTTCCTTCCCCATTTTAGGGAAGTTTTCAACTATTTCTTTTTTCTAAAAAAGAATTTTATTAAAAAAGCACAAATGCAAAGAAATGAACAGAGGAAAATTTATGCGTCGAACCTGGACTGGTCACTTATGATAATATACATGCTACAATTCCATTCTCCCCAATCATTCCATCTTCACCCTCTCCCACAGAGTCCCAAAGACTGTTCTAAATGCCTATGTCTCTTTTGCAGTCTCTTATACAGGGTTCAGGTTACCATTTTTCTAAATTCCATATATATGCGTTAATATACGGTATTGATGTTCTTCTTTCTGGCTTACTTCACTCTGTATAATTGGCTCCAATTTCATCCACCTCATTAAAACTGATTCAAATGCATTCTTTTTGATGGCTCAGAAATACTCCATTGTGTATATGTACCAAAGCTTTCTTATCCATTCATCTGCAGATGGACATCTAGGTTGCTTCCATGTCCTGGCTATTATAAACAGTGCTGCAATGAACATTGGAGTACATGTGTCTCTTTCAATTCTGGTTTCCTCGGTGTGTATGCCCAGGAGTGCGATCGCTGGATCATATGGCACGCTGTTCTCCATAGTGGCTGTACTAGTTTGCATTCCCACCAACAGTGTATGAGGGTTCCCTTCTGTCCACATCCTCTCCAGCACTTATTGCATGTAGACTTTTGGATAGCAGCCATTCTGACCGGTGTGAAATGGTATCTCATTGTGGTTTTGATTTGCATTTCTCTGATGATGAGGGATGTTGAGCATTTTTTCATGTGTTTATTAGCCATCTTTATGTCTTCTTTGGAGAAATGTCTGTTTAGTTCTTTGGCCCATTTTTTGATTGGGTGACTTAGTTTTCTGGAATTAAGCTGCAGGAGCTGCTTGTATAATTTGGAGATTAATCCTTTATCAGTTGCTTCATTTGCTATTATTTTCTCCCATTCTGAAGGCTGTCTTCTCACCTTGCTTAGAGTTTCCTTAGCTGTGCAGAAGCTTTTGATTTTAATTAGGTCCCATTTGTTTATTTTTGCTTTTATTTCCAATATTCTGGGAGGTGGGTCTTGGAAGATCCTGCTGTGATTTATGTCGGAGAGTGTTTTGCCTACGTTCTCCTCTAGGAGTTTTATAGTTTCTGGTCTTACATTTAGATCTTTAATCCATTTTGAGTTTATTTTGGTGTATGGTGTTAGGAAGTGTTCTAGTTTCATTCTTTTACAAGTGGCTGACCAGTTTTCCCAGCACCACTTGTCAAAGAGACTGTCTTTTCTCCATTTTATATTCTTGCCTCCTTTGTCGAAGATAAGGCGTCCATAGGAGCGTGGGTTTATCTCTGGGCTTTCTATTTTGTTCCATTGATCTATATTTCTGTCTTTATGCCAGTACCATACTGTCTTGATGACTGTGGCTTTGTAATAGAGCCTGAAGTCCGGCAGGTTAATTCCCCCAGTTCCATTCTTCTTCCTCAAGATTACTTTGGCTATTCGAGGTTTTTTGTATTTCCATACAAATTGTGAGATTATTTGTTCTAGTTCTGTGAAAAATATTGTTGGTAGCTTGATAGGGATTGCATTGAATGTATAAATTACTTTGGGTAGTATACTCATTTTTACAATATTTATTCTTCCAATCCACGAACACGGTATATTTCTCCATCTATTCGTGTCCTCTTTGATTACTTTCACTAGTGTTTTATAGTTTTCTATGTACAAGTCTTTTGTTTCCTTAGGTAGATATATTCCTAAGTATTTAATTGTTTTGATTGCAACAGTGAATGGAATAGTTTCCTTAATTTCTCTTTCTATTTTCTCATTATTGGTGTATAGGAATGCAAGGGATTTCTGTGTGTTGATTTTATATCCTGCAACTTTGCTGTAATCATTGATTAGCTCCAGTAGTTTTCTGGTAGAGGCTTTAGGGTTTTCTGTGTAGAGGATCATGTCATCAGCGAACAGTGAAAGCTTTACTTCTTCTTTTCCAATTTGTATTCCTTTTATGTCTTTTTCTGCTCTGATTGCTGTGGCCAAAACTTCCAGAACTATGTTGAATAGTAGTGATGAGAGTGGGCACCCTTGTCTTGTTCCTGACTTTAGGGGAAATGCTTTCAGTTTTTCACCATTGAGGATAATGTTTGCTGTGGGTTTGTCATATATAGCTTTTATTATGTTGAGGTATGTCCCTTTAATTCCCACTTTCTGGAGAGTTTTTATCAAAAATGGATGTTGAATTTTGTCGAAGGCTTTCTCTGCATCTATTGAGATAATCATATGATTTTTATTTTTCAGTTTGTTAATGAGGTGTATTACGTTGATTGATTTGCGTATATTGAAGAATCCTTGCATTCCTGGGATAAAGCCCACTTGGTCATGATGTATGATCTTCTTAATGTGTTGTTGGATTCTGATTGCTAGAATTTTGTTAAGGATTTTTGCATCTATGTTCATCAGTGATATTGGCCGATAGTTTTCTTTTTTTGTGGGGTCTTTACCAGGTTTTGGGATTAGGGTGATCGTGGCCTCATAGAATGAGTTTGGAAGTTTCCCTTCCTCAGCTATTTTCTGGAAGAGTTTGAGTAGAACAGGTGTTAGCTCTTCTCTAAATTTTTGGTAGAATTCAGCTGTGAAGCCGTCTGGACCTGGGCTTTTGTTTGCTGGGAGATTTTTGATTACAGTTTCAATTTCCGTGCTTGTGATGGGTTTGTTCAGATTTTCTATTTCTTCCTGGTTCAGTTTTGGAAAGTTGTACTTTTCTAGGAATTTGTCCATTTCTTCCAGGTTATTCATTTTATTGCCATATAATTGCTGATAGTACTCTCTAATAATCCTTTGTATTTCTGTGTTGTCAGTTGTGATCTCTCCATTTTCATTTCTAATTTTATTGATTTGGTTCTTCTCCCTTTGTTTCTTGATGAGTCTGGCTAGTGGTTTGTCAATTTTATTCACCTTCTCAAAGAACCAGCTTTTGGCTTTGTTGATTTTTGCTATGGTCTCTTTTGTTTCTTTTGCATTTATCTCTGCCCTAATTTTTATGATTTCTTTCCTTCTACTGACCCTGGGGTTCTTCATTTCTTCCTTTTCTAGTTGCTTTAGATGTAGAGTTAGGTTATTTAGTTGACTTTTTTCTTGTTTCTTGAGGTATGCCTGTATTGTTATGAACTTCCCCCTTAGCACTGCTTTTACAGTGTCCCAGAGGTTTTGGGTTGTTGTGTTTTCATTTTCATTCATTTCTATGCATATTTTGATGTCTCTTTTGATTTCTTCTATGATTAGTTCATTATTCAGCAGCGTGTTGTTCAGTCTCCATATGTTGGCACTTTTAACAGTTATTCTCCTGTAATTGAGATCTAATCTTACTGCATTGTGGTCAGAAAAGATGCTTGGAATGATTTCAATTTTTTTGAATTTACCAAGGCTAGATTTATGTCCCAGGATGTGATCTATCCTGCAAAAGGTTCCGTGTGCGCTTGAGAAAAAGGTGAAATTCATTGTTTTGGGGTGATATGTCCTATAGATATCTATTAGGTCTAACTCTTCTATTATATCATTTAAAGATTGTGTTTCCTTGTTAATTTTCTGTTTAGTTGATCTATCCATAGGTGTAAGTGGGGTGTTAAAATCTCCCACTTTTATTGTGTTATTGTAAATTTCCCCTTTCATACTTGTTAGTAATTGTCTTACATATTTCGGTGCTCCTATGTTGGGTGCATAAATATTTATAATTGTTATATCTTCTTCTTGGATTGATCCTTTGATCATTATGTAGTTTCCTTCTTTGTCTCATTTCACAGCCTTTGTTTTAAAGTCTATTTTATCTGATATGAGTATTGCTACTCCTGCTTTCTTTTGGTCTCTATTTGCATGGACTCTCTTTTTCCAGCCCTTCACTTTCAGTCTGTATGCGTCCCTCGTTTTGAGGTGGGTCTCTTGTAGACAACATATATGGGGGTTTTGTTTTTGTATCCATTCAGCCAGCCTTTGTCTTTTGGTTGGGGCATTCAACCCATTTACGTTTAAGGTAATTATTGAAAAGTAGGATCCAGTAGTAATTTTCTTTATTGCTTTGGGTTCAAGTTTATACACTCTTTCTGTGATTCCTGTCTATAGAAGATCCTTTAGCATTTGTTGGAGAGCTGGTTTGGTGATGCTGAATTCCCTCAGCTTTTGCTTGTCTGTAAAGCTTTTGATTTCTCCTTCATATTTGAATGAGATCCTTGCTGGGTATAGTAATCTGGACTGTAGGTTATTTTCTTTCATCACTTTAAGTATATCTTGCCACTCCCTTCTGGCCTGAAGAGTTTCTGTTGAAAGATCAGCTGTTATCCTTATGGGAATCCCCTTGAGTGTTATTTGCTGCTTTTCCCTTGTTGCTTTTAATATTTGTTCTTTGTGTTTGATCTTTGTTAATTTGATTAATATGTGTCTTGGAGTATTTCGCCTTGGGTTTATCCTGTTGGGGACTCTCTGGATTTCTTGGACTTGGGTGATTATTTCTTTCCCCATTTTAGGGAAATTTTCAACTATTATCTCCTCAAGTATTCTCTCATGGTCTTTCTTTTTGTCTTCTTCTTCTGGGACTCCTATGATTCGAATGTTGGAGCGTTTAACATTGTCCCAGAGGTCTCTAATATTGTCCTCATTTCTTTTAATTCGTTTTTCTTTTTTCCTCTCTGTTTCATTTATTTCTACAATTCTATCTTCTAGTTAGCTTATCCTGTCTTCTGCCTCTGTTATTCTATTGTTTGTTCCCTCCAGAGTGTTTCTGATCTCATCTATTGCATTATTCATTGTATATTGACTCTTTTTTATTTCCTCTAAGTCCTTATTAAATCTTTCTTCCATCTTCTCAATCCTTTTCTCCAGGTTATTTATCTGTAACTCCATTTTACTTTCAAGATTTTGAATCATTTTCACCATCAAAATTCGAAATTCTTTATCAGGTAGATTCCCTATATCTTCTTCTTTTGTTTGTGTTGGTGGGCAATTATCTTGTTCCTTTACTTGCTGGGTATTTCTCTGCCTCTTCATCTTGCTTATATTGCTTTGCTTGGGGTGTCCTTTCCCTCTTCTTGCAGTTTGTGGAGTTCTCTTTATTATGTAGTTTCTTCGCTGTGTGTGGGGTTGGACAGGTGACTTGTCCGGGTTCCCTGGTTAGGGAAGCATGTGTCAGTGTTCTGGTGGGTGGAGCTGGATTTCTTCTCTTTCCTTTAGAAGACAATGGGCTACTTTTCTGGGAGCCTGATGTCCTCTGCCAGTATTCAGAAGTTGTTTTGTGGACTTTACTCCGCGTTCAAATGTTCTTTTGATGAATTTGTTGGGAAGAAAGTGGTCTCGCCGTCTTGTTCCTTCCTCCCCAGAACACTGGATTCTTATATTCCACTTGGTCGTATAGTATCTCTTCCCAGCTGCTCCAGCAAAGCGCAGCCGCTGCACCTTACCTTGGACGAGAGGTATCTCCTCAAGGCTGCCCCTCCTGCCCTGAATATGGATCAGCTCCTCCCGGCCCTCTGGTGCCCAAGCAGCCACCACCTCCTGGACGTGGTACAGCTCCTCTCGGCCACCGCCCTAACCCTGGGTGCGGGGCAGCTCCTCTCAGCCACGATTCTGCACGTGGTCGGTTGCGCCGGGAGCCGGGCGTCTCTCGCGTCTGCGCCGCCAGGAGCCGGGTATCTCTCGCGTCTGCGCTGCCGGGAGTCAGGCGTCTCTCGCGTCTGCGCTGCCGGGAGCCGGGCGTCTCTCGCATCTGCGCCGCCGGGAGCCGGGCGTCTCTCGCCGGAAGTTTTCAACTATTATCTCCTCAAGTATTCTCTCATGGTCTTTCTTTTTGTCTTCTTCTTCTGAGACTCCTATGATTCGAATGTTGAAGCGTTTAACATTGTCTGAGAGGTCTCTAATATTGTCCTCATTTCTTTTAGTTTGTTTTTCTTTTTTCATCTCTGTTTCGTTTATTTCTACAATTCTATCTTCTAGCTCGCTTATCCTGTCTTCTGCCTCTATTATTCTACTGTTTGTTCCCTCCAGAGTGTTTCTGATCTTATCTATTGCATTATTCATTATATATTGACTCTTTTTTATTTCCTCTAAGTCGTTATTAAACCTTTCTTGCATCTTCTCAATCCTTTTCTCCAGGTTATTTATCTGTAACTCCATTTTGCTTTCCAGATTCTGAATCATTTTCACAATTAAAATTCGAATTTCTTTATCAGATAGATTCCCTATATCTTCCTCTTTTGTTTGTGATGGTGGGCATTTATCTTGTTCCTTTACTTGTTGGGTATTTCTCTGCCTCTTCATATTGCTTATATTGCAGTAATGAGTTATGAGATGTCAGTGGGTTTGGAGTGATTTTGGGCAGCCTGTGTATTGAAGTTCAGGGCTATTTTCCTGTGTTGCTGGAGAATTTGCATTTTATGTCCTCCTCTGGAACTTGTTGACCCTTGGGTTATGCTTGGTTTTAGTGTAGGTATAGAGGTGTTTGATGAGCTCCTATAGATTATTGTTCCCTGGAGTCAGGAGTTCTCTGGTGTTCTCAGGATTCGGGCTTAATCCTCTTGCCTCTGGTTTTTGGTCTTATTCTTGGAGTAGCCTCTAGACTTCTCTATCTGTCATTTCCAAGGCGGTTCCCTCTGTTTTAGCTTCTGTTTGCTGGTCTCTTCAGTGTCTAATTTCTGCCCTGATACTAGGAGGTGGGTGGACACTTTTTAAGGCTCAGTTGTTCAGTCCTGTTCTGGGAAGGAAGGAACGCTGCAGACAAATATCTCTGGTGACTGTGGGGAGTGCTCGCAGCATCTCGGCGACACTGGGTTTGCCCCCGCTCACAGCGCCTGTGCTGTCCCAGTCTACACTGCACAGGCTCTAGGTTGCTCTGCCGGGAACTGCCCGATGCCGGCACTGGGTTGCATGCACTTCCCAGGTCTAAGCGTCTCAAGTTCAGTTTCTCGCAGACTTGGTTGGGCCTGCGTTTTGTGCCTTCCCCGGTCCGAGCAGCTCAGGTGACCAGGTGTTTGGAGAGCGCGGTGGCTGCGACTTATCGCCTCCCCAGTCCCTGCCACTCGGTTTTCTGGGTGTACAACCGGCGCACCTTCTCAGGTGGATATCGACTGGCCTGAGCCCAAGAAGTCTTGATTAGCAACAAGCCTGCCTGTAGCTTTTATTGGATGCCTTTCTGGGGCTGCGGTTGCCCCCTCTGGCTCTAGCTGACTTCCCTGCCTGTCTCGACGGGGGATGGTGGATGGGCTGACCACAGCCAGCTCACTCTGCTCAGCCCTTTTATCTGTGAGCGGGGCTGGAGGAGTCTTAGGTTAGAGCTTTCAGCCTTTTCGTGGGGAAGCTATCCCAGCCTGCTTTGCTATCCCCATTTCTCTTAGATTGTTCTTGTGGCATTCAAGCCCAGTCCTCTCTCTAAGCAGTTCAGCCGGCTCCTCCCTGCCAAGCCCCCGCTTGCTAATGGCGTAAGCAGGTGTCTGTGCTGCTTTTCCGTTGGGAGTTACCTTTTCGCAGCTAATCTGTGGGTTTTAATTATTTCTTTCTTTTTCCTCCCGGTTATGTGGCCCTCTGACTTGCCTGTGAGAGTGTTTCCTGGTGTTTGGAAACTTCTCTCTTTTTAAAGCCTCCCTTCCCGGGACGGACCTCCGTCCTTACCTCTTTTGTCTCTTTTTTTATCTTTTATGTTTTTTCCTACCTCCTTTCAAAGAGAATGGGCTGCTTTTCTGGGTGCCTGATGTCCTCTGCCAGCATTCAGAAGTTGTTTTGTGTACTTTACTCAGCATTCAAATGTTCTTTTGATGAATTTGTGGGGGAGAGAGTTGTCTCGATGTCTTATCCCTCCGCCGCCTTGTTCCTTACTACAATGTAATTTTAGATTTAATCAGGTTAATTTCCATCTTTTAAATAATTCTCATATCTTTGCTTATTATTTTGAACATACAGAAAATAGTCACAATGACTTTTTAAAAGCACTTGTCTCCTTTTTCTGTGTCAGTTCTTGGTTAGTTTCAATTGATAAAATTTTCTCCCAATGATGGGTCACACTTTCTAGTTTCTGTACAGACTTGGCAATTTTTTAATTGAATTCCAGACAATATGACTTTTACTTTGTTGGATGCTGGATATTTTCATTCATGTAAAATGGTCTTTAGTCTTTTTACTGGGACATAGTTAAGTTATTGTAAACAGTTTGATCCTTTCCATTCTGGCTTTTAAAATTCATTAAGCCCAACTGGAACATGATTATTTTAGTCCCCCTTGCTGAAGAAAAGCCCTCTCTGTGTACTTAGTCAAGTGCCCTGTGGGTCATGATGTTTCCCTGTCTGGCTTTTGTGAACAAGCACTGCTCTTAGCTTCATGTCAATGCTGAGCACCATTACCTCATGTGCTGATCGTGGTTATTCTCTTGGCCTGAGCAGTTTCCTTACCTGAATTCCCTGTTCAGTCTCAGCGGAGTGACTGGGGAGGCCTCTGCCCTTCTACAGAGCTTCTGTGTCACTTTCTTGTCTCTCATTCAGAGTTTGTCTTCAGTGTAAATTTGTCTTTGGCTAGGTTTTTCTGACTTCTGTTCCTTAGGGTGTTTCCTCTTTTTATTAAAAAATTGATATTTAAATAAATATGCATATATATATATATATATATATGTATACTGTTTTGTTTTGTTTTGTTTTGTTTTTTTTTTGATGTTCTGGGTCTTAGCTGAAACACATCGGTTCTTTGTATTTTTTTAAGTGGCGGCACATGGAATCATTTAGTTGTGGCAGGTGGGATATAGTTCCCTGGCCAGGTTTTGAACCTGGGCCCCCTGCACTGACAGCATGTAGTCTTAGCCACTGGACCACCAGGGAAGTTGCAGGGTGTTTCTGTAATATTAATAAATCTGGATTTATTATATTCCCTTCAGGAGATCTTAAGCCTTATCTCTCCACCTCTCTTTACCCCCATTTTCCTCTATTTCCTTGCTTTATATAGCAAAGAACTTTTTTTTTTTAAACATCTGGAATAAATTTTAATAAAACTATTAAAATGATTATTAATGTTATTTCAGTGCGTGTCACACGGATCACAAAGATATTAATAGTTTTCCTGTATTAGTTTGCTATACAGCAGCCATGGCAAAAAGCACAGATTGGGTAGCTTAAACAACAGAACTGTATTTTCTCAGAATTCTGAAACTAGAAGTCTGAGATCTAAGAATTGTCTTCCCAGATGACACATTGTCTGATTCTGCAGGCCTACTCATTTCTGTGTTTCATAGAAGGAGAGAAGTAAAATGGTAATTTGTTTAGCCATATTTTGTTACTATGCAGCAGGATATTTGCGTATGTAAGACCATTAGTGCAACTGTCAACTGGTCTCCCTCATTTCCTTTAACAGTGTGAGTTATAATTTAGATTGTCATTTTCCCCTCTTAACTGTTTTCTCAAGAGGAGATAATTGATACTGCTAGTAGTTTGTGTATGTGTGTATGTGCTGCACAACTTATGGGATCTTAGTTCCCTGACCAGGGATTGAACCCGGGACCTTGGTAGTAAAAGCACGGAGTCCTAATCACTGGACTGCCAGGGAATTCCATGTACTGCTAATAAATTTCTTAAAACAATCTCTTTTAAGCCTTCTTTATTTGCAATCAAATAATTGTATTGTCATCTGTTTTTCTTAGTATTATAGGTAATGAATTTTAAAAAGAGTTGGCATGATGGTAACTTTAAGCCCTTATTAAAGTGGCAAAGAAGAATTATTGGGGAATAAATGTACAATTCTATGAATAACTGTTTTCTGGTTGTAAAAAAAGTTTACTTGTATAATGTTTAAATAATGCAAAGGCAGATGGTTAATAACTCCTATCTGCAGCCATAAAAGTAAAGTAAGTTTGTTTAAAAATTTTTTTAATCAAATGGACATGTGGGCAATTAATCTGTTGCTGTCTTTCCATTGAGAACAAATTTAAAATGGTATAAAAATATTCATAAACAATTTCTCACTCATGGAACATACTTTCTTGTTTTGCTAGTTTTTGGTACTTCTCTGATCTTGTTGGAAATGCTGATGTTTTGAAATATTTCTGTAAAAAATGGAGGGGAACCTTCCTTTTATCCAGGAATATGTAGTGTAGCAGATCATTGAGTCAGTAGTTATTTTGACTTTCCCTGAAAGAGATAAGTTCCCAAGAATTCATTATATATGTGTTTTGCCACTGAGTGAGAAAGTAAAATATATACCCATCAGTGCTGACTGGTTGGTAATTCCTGAAACATGATGCCACAGTCCTCATAAATAACAGAGTAACAGAATCAAGAAGAATTTGGCAGAGATCAATCTCTAGATGGATGAGTTAGGCTGTAAGCAAATAGCTACTCAACTTCTCCTGACTTTTAAGAATGCTCTATGGGTTTTCTAATTCAGACCCTTGGATTTCAGCGAGTCCCAGAGATTTTTACAGACTAACAAAGACTAACAGGTCGGCAATTGAGCATTGGTGTGTGGAGGTATTTTGTAATTTCAGTGGGAGACACCCTGTGCTGCTTCTAGAAACTCTACTTTTTAACTTACTATCATGGAAATTTGCCATGACTGTTGAATTTCTCTCTGATGTCTTGAGATGAGAAAGTACAGATGTCATCAGTGAAAACCTCATCAGAGCTGTGAAAACCTGCTAATAAAATATTTGTGTGGCCTAGTGGTTTTATTTTTGGTGTAGTTTATGAGGCTGGGTTATGCAGGCTCTTTGAGATTATCTATCTATTTATCTATATGTCAATTACGTTGTATAAAAGTATTACCTTGATAGCTAGACATTTCCTGCCCTTGCTGTGTTTCTCTAGTAACTATGCTTCAGGGACTATAAAGTTGTAGTTGTTTGATATGTATGTTGCGTAATAGCTCCTGTTTCCCTGTTTGGAACCTGGAAACATTCTCTGGCTCTATAAATGAACAAAGGGATGATCTAAAAGCAAATGAATATGATTTGAACTTTCAAGTGAGATGTGGACCCACATAATCTTTTACACATCTCTGCAAATGAAGAACGAGAAGGCAGGAGAGGCCTGGAAGTGGTCCCTAAGGTGTCATCAGATATTATCGCAGGTTTTTGGCAGGTATAAGCAGGCAGGGTGGTTAGAAGTTTGAAACAGAGTGTAAAAAATTATGTCACATTTTAAATAACCTTCATATACAGCGTTTGCCTCATTACATTGCTTCTTACTGCCTTTTTACATTTGGACAGACTTTTTTTTTTTTTAAAGATTTTTGTTTCAATAATCCTTGTTTGGCAAGGACAAAATTGCTGTATGGGGAATGTTAACTATTTGGGATGCATGGCCTTAGACACAGCTGTGAAACAGGCCAGGTGCCTTTCTGTCAACCCACTCGCTCTTTTGAAGTGTCCTTCCTGCTGAAGGGATTCATGCCATCATTGCTGCCTGGGCCCCAAAGAGGAAAGAAACCCCATCAAGCAAAGACAGTGTGGACTTCGAATGTCACTGCTCTGAGTGTGGGTAATATATGAAGAGAGAACCCAGGGAAATGACAATTCTAGCAATAAACGTAATGGTGGCAATCATAATAATGAGTTGCCTGTGTTTCAGGCACTGTGCAAAGTACTTTTTATACATTGTCTTCCATCATGAAACAGTGGGGAGTGATAGTTCTCCCCACTTCTTAGAAGCCATGCCCACAACAACCCAGGAAAATAGAGCCAAGTTTCAGTTTTCTGCCAAAGCCAGACTGTTTCTTTTTCCTCTGATTTTCCACTATGAATGGCTGATAACTGGACTTTTCCACATCACAGTGGGACATCATTTAGGACAGGGATCTTAACTACTTCCAGTTATGGAGAGACAAAGTTAATTCCAGAACCAGAGACTCTCTCACACACCATACAAGTGTTTTTGTGGCTCCAAGGATCTGAATAGATTAAAACGTATGAGGGAGCTAGAAGCAGAGAAAATAAATGAAGTGCCTTGATGGTGACAGGAGGTTTTGTCTGATAATTGGAGTATCATCCTGGGAAATTGCGGCACCCACGAACCATCAACCACTTTGCCCCTGTTTGTTCCTAAATGCTGTTGGTGCCCTTCTGTGACTATCAGGTGAAGCAGCATCTCCTCACTTGAGTAGTTGCACACAATGGGTAAGAGCATCATTAATCATTGATAGAGGCATTTTACATTTTCAAGCTATGTTCAAACAGCATAGAAGTGATTGATCATAGATGAATGCCCATTTGGCACTCTCTGCATGAAGAGAGTGCCAAATGGGCATTTTCATTTAATGGGAAAAGTAAGGGTAGACAATTGGCAGCTGTAGATACATCTCTATTTTTAGTCAGTGGTCTATTTTATGTGGAACTTCCCAGATGGCTTAGGGGTAAAAAATATGCCTGTCAATGTAGGCGATGTAGAGATGTAGCCTCGATCCCTGGGTCGGGAAGACCCCCTGGAGGAGAAAACAGCGACCCGCTCCAGTATTCTTCCCTGGGAAACCTCATGGACAAAGGAGTCCATGATGTCGCAAAGTGTTGGATATGGCCGAGCAACTGAACACACATGCACACACTATTTTATGTTCAACTCCAAATGACAGTTAGGTCTGCTCTGAGCTCTACAGTACAAAGGATTCTGAGAACCCACCTGGAAAGTGAAAGTGAAGTAGCTCAGTCATGTCCAACTTTTTGCAACCCCATGGACTGTACCCTACCAGGCTCCTCCCTCCATGGGATTCTCCAGGCGAGAATACTGAAGTGGGTTGCCATGGAGGCCACCTTCTACTAATGAAGTCTGTCAAAGACTCAGGAATGGGTAGAGAGTCATGAGTTCACCACCTCTTTTTAGAGCAGTAAAATATATTCCAGAAAAGACCCTCAAGTACTGGGTCGTTTTCTCAGAATAAAACTAAACATTAATTCTGCTCTGGTGTCAGCCTTCTTGGTTCTCATCCTGGTTGTGGCACCTCTGGCCTCAAATTTCTCTGGGCTTCAGTTGACCTCATCTATGAGATGGGGGCATAATAATAGTATTAACCTCAAAGAGTTGATAGTTTAAATTAGTTAATATATGTAAATTTTTTAGAACCTAGAAACAGCATCAGAGAGAGAGAACTAAATCCCAAATAATCACTTCAACAACCCAGGAAGGAGGTATTAATAGCAATTTACTTTAGACCTTGGCCAAGAATTTCTTATTCTAGCAGTAAGGCAGATGAGAGTTTGCCTAAGGTATGTTCAAATGGTGAAGAGCTCAAGACTATTGTGTTTGTGCATGAGACAGAGGAGAAAGCAATATTTAATTTGGGACATTATTTGGAGAACTCTGAGGATCTGAAGTGGAGTAATCTAGGTTTAGAAAGAAGTGAAGAATACAAATCTAGAACTCACTCTCCCTCCTTCACTGCCTCCAAAGATATGGAAGTTTGTATATAAAGGATCATATCAGCTGCTCTTTTCCATTGATACTGAAACGAGGCAGAGGCCAAGATTATACCAATTGGCATTTAAGTAATAAATTAAGAACTTGCTGCACAGCATCACAGTCACTAATGCCAGAAGAAAAACTTTAATTTTTACCCTTTTATGACAAAAATTTGCTCTAGTGTGACAGCTTTGTAGACACATCTGGCCTCAAACCCTGTGTCCTCTATAATTTGTTGTTATTATTATTTAGTCACTAAGTTGTGTCTGACTCTTTTACAACCCCATGGACTCTAGCCCACCAGGTTCCTCCGTCCATGGGATTTTCCAGAAGTGGGTTGTCATTTCCTTCTCCAGGAGATCAGGGATCAAACATTGTCTCCTGCATTGGTGGGAGATTGTTTACTGCTGATCCACCAGGGAAGTCACCTCTATGGTTAGCTATAATGACCTAAGACAAAGTTACTTAACATTTTTTTTTATTGTTGTTCAGTGGCTAAGTCATGTCAGACTCTGCAACCCCAAGGGGTTCAGCATGCCAGGCTTCCCTATCCTTTACAATCTCCTGGAGTTTGCTCAGATTCATGTCCGTTAAGTTGGTGATACCACCAACCATCTCATCCTCTGCCACCCTCTTCTTTTGCGATCAATCTTTCCCAGCATCAGCGTCTTTTCCAATGGCCCTGAGACACATCTTCGCCTAGTCTCTATTTTCCAAACTGTAAAGTGGAGTTAATAATACTCACCTGGAGGGGTCGCTATGTGATCAAAATGAGATAACAGAACACAGTGACTAGTATGTAGGAAAATGAAAGTGAAAATCATTCAGTCGTGTCCAACTCTTTGGATTGTGAGGGACTTCCCTGGTGGTTCACAATCTTCCATGGATTGTGCAGTCCATGAAATTCTCTAGGCCAGAAAACTGCAGTGGGTAGCCGTTCCCTTCTCCAGGGCATCTTCCCAACCCAGGAATCAAACCAGGGTCTCTTGCATTGCAAGCGGATTCTTTACTATCTGATAAGGAAGCAGCCAAATAAAAGTTACTTCTCTTGCCATCATTTTGGAAGATACATTTGAAGTAGTTGAAATGAACAAGATAATTGATTGGCAAGCCTACATATGCTCTAAAATTACACGAGAACTAAAAAAAAAAAAAAAAAAAAACTACTTAACTATTGAATCTGAATCTCCAAACTGTAGCCAAGAGAACTATAATTTTTATAAAACTTTCAGATAATTCTGATGCCAAATTCAGTTTTAGATCGATGAACTACACGAACTCTTGAAATTCTTTGCATTTTATTTTCTCCCATTATCATTTAAAAATCAATTTAGTTAGGTAACAAATATTAACCAGTGTTAGAACCGTCTAAACTGAGTTTAGGAATACTTCTGATTGTGGGCTGGGTTTTAGAAGACACCTGAATTGCTTTGATCACATTTCACTTTCTAAAAGTGAAATAGTCTGATTAAGAATTATATGTGAGGGACTTCCCTGGTGGTCCAGTAGCTAAGACTCCATGCTCCCAATGCATGGGGGCCCAGGTTTGATCCCTAGTCAGGGAGCTAGATCCCACATGCTGCAGCCAAGAATGAAGAATCACGTGCCATAACTAAGAACCAGTTCAGCCAAATAAGTATTTTTTTAAAAAAAGAATTGTATATGAAAAATTCCATCCACAAATATTTATTTAGCACCTACTATATGTTAGACTGAGGACTTCCCTGGTGGCTCTGATAGTAAAGAATCCTCCTGCAGTATAGGAGACCAGGGTTTGATCTCTGGGTTGGGAAGATCACCTGGAGAGGAAATGGATACCCACTCTAGTATTCTTGCCTGGAGAATCTGATGGACAGAGGAACCTGGTGGGCTACAGTCCATGGGGTTGCAAAGAGTTGGACACAACTGCGCTACTAACACTTTCACTTTCTTTCTTTCATATGCCAGCCAGACTATGTACTTCTAATCAGTTAAAGAGTCAAAGTGCCCTGCTTTGTGGAGCTTAATAAAGTTAAGCTTGTTAGTGTGTGTATTTAGCTGAGTACAGTGGCTCAGTCGTGTCTTACTCTTTGTGACCCCATGGACTGCAGCAAGCCAGGCTTCCCTGTCCATCACCAACTCCCAGAGTTTGCTCAGACTCGTGTCCATCAAGTCAGTAATGCCATCCAACTACCTCATCCTCTGTTGTTCCCTTCTCAGTGTCATGGTGTTTTCCAAGGAGTCAGTTGTTCGCATCAGGTGGCCAAGGTATTGAACTTTCAGCTTCAGCATCAGTCCCTCCAGTGAATAGTCAGGACTGATTTCCTTTCGGATTGACTGACTGGATCTCCTTGCAGTCCAAGGGACTCTCAAGAGTCTTCTCCAACAGCACAGTTCAAAAGCATCAATTCTTCTGTGCTCAGCTTTCTTTATAGTCCAACTCTCACATCCATACATGACTACTGGAAAAATCATAACTTCAACTAGACAGAACTTGTAGCAAAGTAATGTCTCTGCTTCTTAATATGCTATCTAGGTTGGTCATAATTTTTCTTCCAAGGACCAGGCATCTTTTAATTTCACGGCTTCTGTCACCGTCTATAGTGATTTTGGAGCCCAAGAAAATAAAATATCTCACTGTTTCCATTGTCCTCCATCAATTTGCCATGAAGTGATGGGACTGGATGATCTTAGCTTTCTGAATGTTGAGTTTTAAGCCAACTTCTTCACTTTCCTGTGTCACTTTCATCAAGAGGCTCTTTAGTTCTTCCTCACTTTCTGCTGTAAGGATGGTGTCATCTGCATATCTGAGGATATTTCTCCCTGCAATCTTGATTCCAGCTTGTGCTTCATCCAGCTTGGCATTCGTGTGATGTACTCTGCATATGTGTTAAGTAAGCAGGGTGACAATATACAGCTTTGATGTACTCTTTTACCAATTTGGAACCAGTCTGTTGTTCCATGTCCAGTTCTAACTGTTGCTTCTTGACCTGCATACAGATTTCTTAGGAGACAGGAAAGGTGGTCTGGTATTTCCATCTTTTGAAGAATTTTTCATAGTTTGTTGTCATTCACGTAGTCAAAAGCTTTGGTGTAGTCAATAAAGCAGAAGTAGATGTTTTTCTTGAAACTCTCTTGTTTTTTCAATGATCCAACAGATGTGGGTAATTTGATCTCTGGTTCCTCTGCCTTTTCTAAATCTAGCTTGAACATCTGGAATTTCATGGTTCATGTACTGTAGAAGCCTGACTTGTAGAATTTTGAGTATTACTTTGCTAGCATGTGTCTTTAAGGCCTGAACAAATAAGCCTTTTTCTATAATTATAATTTGAAATTTAATAAATGACCAAATGAGAAGTTACTGTTGTGTGCATTGTAGTTCATATTTTTTTCCCCACGTTTTCTAGCATTTTGTTGTGAAAACTTTTAAGCAAGTAGCAACATTGTAAGAATCTTACTGTGGGACACCCTCATACCCAGCTCCTAGATTCTACCATTGGCATTACTGGACTTGCTTTATTACATAGTTATCAATGCATTAACGATCTTATTATTTGTGATTACTTCAAAGTAAATCAAAGACATCTGTATACTTCCCCTAAATATTTTAAAGGCATATTATTAATATTAGCATTTAAAATCTACAATGAACCTGCACCATCTTAAGAGTATGTTCATTGCATTTTGACAAACATATATACACATATAAGCTATCAAGACACAGAACACAGAAAGTTCTCTCACTCCTATTCCTAGTGAATCTCTCCTCCAAGGCCCAGTGGTAACTCCTGTTCTGAGTTTTTCCACTGTAGATTAGTTTTGTGTATTATGGCATCTTGTCAATGAGATCATATAATGTATACTCTTTGGTGTGCAAGACTTCTTTCACTGTGCACAATATTCATGAGAGTGATCCACACTCTTTCATGTTTCAGTCATTTGTTCTTTTGTGTTGCTAGTTTCCTTGCTTACCACCATGTCAGCATCTCTTTTTCTGTTGATGGGCACTGTGAGCCTTTCTAGTTGTTGGTTATGTGAGTAAAGCCCCTGTAAACTTCACAAATATTTTTTGTGAGCGTGTCAATATTTTCACTTATATTGGATAAATACCTCAGTGGAAGTGCTGGTCATAGGGTGCACTTATGCTTCGTTTTAGAAGAAACTGCCCAACTGGTTCCCAGTGCAGTTGCCTCAGTTACACTTCCGTGGACAGCGTTGCTTCAGGTCCCCCATCCCCACTTCCATTGATGGCTGGGGTCAGTTTCTTTGACTATAGACATTCCAGGGGTGTTTGGTCTTGTCTCCTTGTGGTTTTAATTTGCAGTTTGGGATAACAAGTGATGTTGAGCATTTCTTTCATGTGCTTATTGGCCATTCAGGCATACATACTTTTGATTCTTCAAATCTTTTGCCCATTTTTGGTTTTTTTTCAAGGTTCATAAGAGTAATTTTACTAAGCAAGAAAAAGCAAATTGTCTGTCTTCTACTGCTGAAGTGCCATAGATCGTTGTATACCCTGGGTAATAATCCTTTGTCAGATACACGTTTTGCCAGTGTTTTCTGTAAGTTTATGGATTGCCTGTTCATTTACTTAATGGTGTCTTTTGATGAGTAAATTTTTTTTAATTTTGATGAAGTCTGTTTTTGTCTTCTTTTACAATTATTGCTTTGTATGAACTAAGAAATCTTGACTCATGTGTCATGAACATATTCTCCAATACTCTCTTGTAAAAGCTTTATAATTTTAGCTTTTATGTTTAGGATATTTATTTTGCTTTTTCACTAATTTTCACAGTTTTTAAGAATGAACCTCCTAAATTGTCTAAAATAATATCCAGTAAAACTTTCTTTTATATATAAGCAAATAAATGAAATTTATTCAGTGTCAAGGAAGGGGAAATTTGCTCTTCTGCCCCTTGAGTTCTTCTGGCTAGACTAATAATAAAATTGACACAAGACATATTCATAGGAGGAATAAATTTTAACTCATGCCCACAGAGGTCTTATAGAAACGAGATCTAAGGAGTGACAATAAATAAACAATAATTTTTTTTATTGAAGTATAGTTGATTTATAATGTTGTGTTAGTTTCAGACACACATCAAAGTGATTCAGTTACGTATATTTTGTCAGATTGGTTTCTATCATAGGTTATTACAAGATATTACATATACTTCCCTGCGCTCCATGGTAAATCCTTATTGCTTATCTATTTTGTGTATTATAGTGTGTATCTTAATCCACACTCCTCATTTATCCTTCCCCACTCTGTTTCCCTTTTGAAAACTTTGTTTGTTTTCTATGTCTGTGAGTCTATTCTGTTTTATAAATAAATTCATTTGTATTATCTTTTTTTATTCCATATATAAGTGACGCTGTATAATATTTGTCTTTTTCTGTCTGATTTACTTCACTTGGTGTGATATTCTCCAGGTCCATCCATGTTACTGCCAATGGCAATATTTCATTCTTTTGTATGGCTGAGTAATATTACATTTTATAAATGTACCTCATCTTCTTTATCCATTCATTGATTGATGGACACTCAGGTTGCTTCCATGTCTTAGTTACTGTATGTAGTGTTGCTCTGAGCATTGAGGTGCATGGATCTTTTTGAATTAGTGCCCAGGAGTTGGATCACTGGATCATATGACAAGTCTATTTTCAATTTTTTGTGGAACCTCTGTACTGTTTTCCATAGTAACAGCTCCAATATACATTCCCTTCATCAGAACAGGAGAGTTACCTTTTCTTCACACCCTCTCTAGCATTCGTTATTTGTAGATTTTTTGATGATGGCCATTCTGACCTGTGTGAGGTGATGTTTCATTATGGTTTTGATTCGCATTTCTCTAATAATTCCTGATGTTGAGCACCTTTCAGGGGCCTGTTGGCCATCTGTATGTCTTCTTTGTAGAAATGTCTATTTAGTTCTTCTGCCCATTTTTAATTTATTTTTTTTAATTGAGTTGTATGAGCTGTCAAAGAAACAATTAATAAGGAACGGACAGGATAAAGAAACTTAGATTTAGCATGTGTAATTTGTAAAGAATCTAAACAGAGTTTGACTTTGGGGTAGTAAACAAAAAAAGTAACAGGAAGCTTCCCGGCTGTAATTCTATATTTCCGCTGTAAGGCCGTCTTACTTTCAGACGCAGGAAATGCACTTTATTTTTGGCTATGCTTGATCTTCATTGCGGCATGCAAGCTCTCTAGTTGTAGCACGCAGGATTAGTTGCCATCTGGCACATGGGATCTTAGTTCCCTGAGCAGGAATTGAACCCATGCCCCCTGCATCAGAAGGTAGATTCTTAACCACCAGGCCACCAGGGAAGTCCTTGGGAGTGCATTTTTCACATGAGAAATTTATTTCCTGCTTTTCAGGGAGACAGAAGAGGGTCAGAATTTTCTTCTTGGGTTCACTGCTTCTCAAGCAGCGGATGGCCCACGCTCAGCCCCAACATCATGTTATAAGAAACCTATTACAATGTCTTTCCAGAGAAAACATGTGTAAATATGGGATCATTGAAAAGATCAGACTATCCTCCATATATGTGCTTTGCTTTCAAGCATTATCATTTAAGAAGAATAGAGGAGTCTCTAATTAAAGAGCAACCTTGACCTAAAGAGGTATTTTACAATGTTATGT
The DNA here is from genome assembly GCF_049115385.1 of Moschus berezovskii. Classification (NCBI taxonomy): domain Eukaryota; kingdom Metazoa; phylum Chordata; class Mammalia; order Artiodactyla; family Moschidae; genus Moschus; species Moschus berezovskii. Next base: position 40,887,176 of record NC_142489.1, on the reverse strand, counting down.
TACTTTCTAAAGCAATTATACTCCAATAAAAAATAATAATAAAAAAAATGATGGCTGAAGTAGGTGGCCCATTAGGGAGGGGCTTGAAAAACCTTGTTTCTTTATAAAGATTATTATAATGATTTGATTATTGCCTCATTTTTTAATTAATGAAATCAGGTATGAAAGTAAAAAATAATAGAGGTGTTTTCAACATACGATTGTTCAGTTAAGAGAAAACAGACTGTTCTACACATTTGTAAGGGCTTCCCAGTGGCTCAGCAGTAATTTGCCCGCAATACAGGAGCTGCAGGAGACTCGGTGATATTCTCCAGATCCAGGGTTTGATTGATGAGTGGAGAAGATTCCCTGGAAGAGCGGTGACAACCCATTCCAGTACTCTTGCCTGGAAAATCCCATGGAAAGAGGAACCTGGTGGGTTATAATCCATAAGATCGCAAAGAGTTGGACACGACTCAAGTGACTTAACATGTGTGCAGGCCTACGTTTATAAGCAACAGCTGGGGAAGTGTGGGGAAGGTTGAGGGTTGGGGGAGACAGAAATGGCACTCACACTCTAGGCTTTGTTGGCTCACATGGAATTTGGGAGGAAAGTGGGAGCAGAAAACACATCCTCCTTGATGACACAGTGGAGAGGAGCTTATTCCTCCTGTTCCCAGCTGTCCTCACAACAGGCTCTTTTCTGTCTCACACACTCAGCCCTGATAGTCGGGTGATGACTCCGGCCACCCTGCTTCAGGCAGTGTGTCACCTGTGTTCCTTTACAAGGCCTGGCTCCCAGCTGTTACATGGTGGAGGAATCTAACACTCTAATAAATGAACAGGCCATCAGATATTCTATCCAACAGAGGGCAGTGGCTCACTGAAACTCGCACATAACGTTTGCTCTGAAAATAGATTTTTCTGAAACTTTCCACTTAAATAGCTGTGGATTAGCTTTCAGTGAGGCCAACCTAGTGGGAACTAAGCAGAGCATGTAACCCCAGATGGTTGGGCAGCCATGTGTGGTCACAGTGTTGCCTTAATTCGCTGCTGATTACTTCCTTTGAAATTTGCAACCAGATTCTAAACTATTCACCTTTCAACATCTGGAAATGCTGAGAGAATTTGGTCATTTGTTCATCTTGTTTAAGCAGTACACCCGAGTTGGGTAAGGCTGTATTTGCCAAAGCAGAGTAGACACTGCTGAAAGATTAGCACTTCTGAAACGTTCTTCTAACCTAGACAAGCCATATTAGGTTAGTGATTGCGTTTCTATGCAATCCTATTAGTGATAGCATTCCATATGATGCTGCCTCCCCCCAAAGCTTTTTTTATGAAGTTAAAAAAGTTTCTAATGTAAAGGTTGTATTATCAACAAATGCTAGTTTGAAAGAATCAAATAGGATTTCGAAGATTACCCTTCTTTAACAATGCCTTAAATTTTTGTCTCCTTATCCATTCCATTGCTTTCTTTCTGAATACATTATGGTTTATTGTGTCTCCACTAGGTGCCTTGCATGTGATTTACACAGTGAATGGCCCTGCTTTTGGAGCAAGTTAATGATATAATATCCCCATTTATATTCAGAGCAGTCAACACTTTCTAGCTCTCAGAATAATAAAAGCACCTGCATTTAATATACATGGAAGAATGGGAAGGCAAATAGCAGATAAGGCACAATCAGGTAAGTGCAATCAGATAAAATATCACAATATTATAGTAGATCAACATCCGGTAATGACTTGAATTTTGAAAGACTGACAGACAGCATGGCCTAAAGCAGCCAGGCATACCTCATTCAGAGCACCTCTTCCCAGGGCTGATTGCTCCTCTCCTGTGTTTTCTGGCAGATTAAACAGGTAGGGTTTCTTATTTTAACTCTTCTAGAACTGTATTGTGCTGCTGGTAAAACACTGGCAGCATTCCGCTCAGGACACAGGTCAGAAACAAAAACAAATAATGTAGCTAAAATAAAACCTGGCGTCTCCCAGCAGTTATCTCAAATTGATCCAAATCAGTTTTATTTAAAAAAAAAAAAAATAATAAAGCTTGCGGTGATAGGCAGAGCTTTCATTTCCATCTCTGTACTTGCCTGCACAGTGTTGACATTTTATTTATTTTTTTTTTTTTAAGCAAGTGCAAACTTAGTTTATTAGAAACTTACTTGTCTCTGAGAACTTCTGCAGTTTTGATCCTTGGCAGCTAGTAAACCTAGCTCTAGACCTAGTAAACCAAGGTCTCTTTTGACCTTGCAGGAGTCTTAATGTAACAGAACCATAAGGAGTCAAATAGAAAGCGTTAGATTTGTAGAAGTCAGAAAAATGAACAAACCTGGTTGATATAGGAGAATTTAGCAGTTTTCTTCTCCTTTAAAAAATTTTTTTTTAAAAAAAACAAAGTATAGGGAGATAGTGAAGGACAGGGGAGCCTGGAAGGCTACAGTTCATAGGGTTGCAAAGAGTCAGACATGGCTTAGTTGACTTGCAATGTGTGTTAGTTACTGCTGTAAAGAGGGGGCTTGTTAGCCTACAGTTAGCCCGAGGGGTGGCTCTCTAGTGGGAGGATCAGGAAGTGCCTTTGGTCATGTGTGCATGCATACTAAGTCGCTTCAGTCGTGTCTGACTGTTTGCAACCCCGTGGACTGTAGCCTGCCATGCTCCTCTGTCCATGGGATTCTCCAGGCAAATATACTGAAGTGGGTTGACATGCCTTCCTCCAGGGAATCTTCCCCAAGAATTGAACCCGTATCTCGTAGGTCTCCTGCATTGGTAGGTGGGTTCTTTACCACTAGCACCACCTGGGGAGCCTGTATTTGGTCATACCTGCTGCAATTTGACTAGACGTTGGATGTAGGAAATGGCATCAACTGCAGCATATTAAAAAGCAGAGACATTTCTTTGCCAACAAAGGTCCATCTAGTGAAAGCTATGGTTTTTTCCAGTAGTCATGTATGGATGTGAGAGTTGGACCATAAGGAAAGCTTAGTGCATTGGAATCGATGCTTTTGAACTGTGGTGTTGGAGAATACTCTTGAGAGTCCCTTGGACTGCAAGGAGACCCAACCAGTCCATTCTAAAGGAGATCAGTCCTTAATATTAATTGGAAGGACTGATGCTAAAGCTGAAACTCCAATACTTTGGCCACTTGATGTGAAGAACTGACTTGTTGGAAAAGACCCTGATGCTGGGAGAGATTGAAGGTGGGGGGAGAAAGGGACGACAGAGGATGAGATGGCTGGATGGCATCACCGACTCAATGGAGCTGAGTTTGAGTGAACTCCAGGAGTTGGTGTTGCACAGGGAAGGCTGGTGTGCTGCAATCCATGGGGTCACAAAGAGTTGGACACAACTGAGTGACTGAACTGAACTGTGTATCTCTTTTCAATTAAAAAAAAAAATCCCATGGCTTATGTTTGGCACCTTCCACTTCTCAAATCTTTTTGTTCATCATCAGTTCAGTTCAGATCAGTCACTCAGTCGTGTCTGACTCTTTGCGACCCCATTAATCACAGCACGCCAGGCTTCCCTGTCTATCACCAACTCCCAGAGTTCACTCAAACTCATGTCCATCGAGTCGGTGATGCCATCCAGCCATCTCATTCTCTGTCGTCCCCGTCTCCTCCCACCCCTAATCCCTCCCAGCATCAGACTCTTTTTCAGTGAGTCAACTCGTCGCATGAGGTGGTCAGAGTATTGCAGTTTCAGTTTTAGCATCAGTGCTTTCAATGAACACACAGGATTGATCTCCTTTTGAGTGGACTGGTTGGATCTTCTTGCAGTCCATGAGACTCTCAAGAGTCTTCTCCAGCACCACAGTTCAAAAGCACCAATTCTTTGGCCATCAGCCTTCTTCACAGTCCAACTCTCACATCCATACATGACCACGGGAGAAACCATAGCCTTGACTAGACGGACCTTGGTTGGCAAAGTAATGTCTCTGCTTTTTAATATGCTATCTAGGTTGTTCATCATACCAGTTAGCAAAGAGACTATGAGGACCAGCAGGTAGATGTGGAATATTCTTTTAAAAGGAGTATGTTGGAGAGATGCCATGAGGGAGAAGGGCTGGAAGATACTCACAAATGGTGTCTTATCATGGGGGGAGGTCTAGTGTGGCCATGAAGCAATCAACTGTCTATATGAGAAGGATAATCTATCAGAAAGCTGACGAAAAGTTCATCTGCTTGATTATCACCATGCATCGGCAATTATGAACAATGTCAACGATAATATATCCCCTCCTATTTACAAATGCATGACCCTTGTTCCTGCCCTACATGAATATTTTTGGCCCTTGTTATATTAGATGACCTTCTCTTGGATCACAGGTATTTTTTCTGTCACTTGATTGTGAAACCAGTTTTGTCTGCCAGATTTTCTCTGTGAAAGAAGGAAGCTGTTTAGTAAGAGGGATACTTTTCAAATAACATGGAGTATCTAGCTACAAAACAATGATGTCCATTTACTCCCAAACTATTGGTTTGTGAAGGGAAAGGGAAAAGAAGTAAAAGTATTCAGCCTAGTTCTCATTCATACTGTCTAGGATCAATGATGCTTTGCAATAGTATTACCTAGTCAATTCACAAACACAAGTAGGTCCTCTCCATTGGCTGCTGCCGAGTTCAGTGACAATTGTTTGCCTTGACTACAATTGTACTCGATTCTCAGAAAGCAGGTATGACTTTTTACAAGCTCTTTAGGCCGTTTTGCCTTCTGGATGTTCTTTGAAAAAGAACAGCCTCAATAGTCAATTCTTATGCAGCCAGACACCAATCTAACTTGCATTGCTTAATTGATTATGTATATGGAGAAGATAGCCAGAGCACTTAATTCTTGTTTTTGTTCACCCTCCAGACAGATTAACCTGAAAGAAAAATATTGACTACAGCAAGGACTTATTACCTTGATGTTTTGATTTGTAGAATTGGTGTCTCCTTGGAATCCACCTCACCAGCTTCCATGATGGCTTGTTCTACACTTGCTCCATTTTCACCCTTAGTCCACTTTCTAATCAATGCTCCAACTGCTCTCAGCACATAACCACAACTCGGCCTCAGGAGTTCAGCGTTAGAAGGCAACTGAAAGACCATCTCTTCCAACCCTCAGCTGGATGCTAAAAACTCCTTTTAACAAACTTTTGATCAACTGTTTGCTGACTCCCTCCTTGATTATTTCCAATGACGGGGGCATCATTACCTCCAGGTATACCTCATTTCACATTTCATAGTGTAATAGTATAGCATTCCTTATAGATTCTTTGAGCTGGGCTCTAGACCTTGCTTGTCTTTTTGGGTGACTGAAAAAAGAATTGGAAAATGAATACTTGCATTTCTTGTTTGCTGCAAGATGAAGGCTAACTCTTGCAATCTCAGCATTTCATGTATATTCCTTATAGTTTAGGATACAAAGTAAAGACGATGACTCTAGAAAAAGTGGAAATATTCAAATACGCAGAGGAAATCACACTGTCTTTATCCCATGTCCCTAGATTAATAGATGTAAGTATATCGCAAAATCTCAGAATGATAGCTGGCTGGAATAGGTAGTGGTTATTTTTGTGTGTGTTAGTATGTGTGTGTAGGGAGGGTTGCCAAAAAGGAATGGGAGATTAATCATTTTATTTTTGTGTTTTTGGAAGAGAAAATTATGATGCTATCATGTTCCATCCCTCACCGACAACCCCCTTACTCCCAGTTCTATTAGGCAACCAGAGTGTCACTTATATTTCAAGTTGGATACCAGCTGCCTCTCTGAGCCACTGGCTTTGACAGTGTCTATTTACACCATGTTGTTCTTTCTGATAAGGGGTATAAGCCACCAGAAACAGTGGCTCACTGCTCAGCCTTAGCAGAAATTCCCCAGCCCCACTCACATGGCTCTTTTCTCTGAGAAAGACTTAAAGAGAGCTCTTCAGATTTAAGGAAGAGAGGCCACAGTTGGCCTTTTATGGGTGATCATGAGTGGCAACTGAGATAGTGCCAGAAGCCAGGGCATCAGGCGGGACAGGTGCCATAGTCCGAGGGTCAGAGGAACCCCTGCTGTTCAAAATCCTGAGTCGATTAGGAAAAATCTCAGTCATGTCAACCATATCAAAACCTTAAACAACTGTTTTGCTCTTTCCTGGTCTCTGTCTCTTCGGCTGTAAAGTGAGTAGGTGGGATTGAGATGGAAACAAAAATTCTTTCTGCTCTTACAGTCTAAAAATCTAAGCTTGGTATTGAATTTAAAGAGCACAGAATCAGATTTGAGCTGAGACTGGGGGAAGAGAAACAGTGGTGTCATTAAAACCGTTTGCAAATTCCTTTAGAAAATATTCACCTGGAACTTGAAAGTGATTCATTTTTTCAAACACTGGAAAATCTTTCAAACCAAAGGACTTCCTTCTGGTGTATAAGGTGGAGGAAGCAGTGTGTGACAGACTAAAGTGAGTACTTTATGTTTGGTGGGTTTCAACACATCTAAGGTAACTGTTACTTTGATAGAAAAGTGTTTCAGGGGGTGTTACAGAGCTGAAAGCACAGATTTGTATAGCGCAAGTTTATGGAGTGGGTTTCAGTAACCTGGATATTGTAACAGACACAGTTCTACTCAAAGGAACCATGTCTGCCTGAAACAAAACCCACAGAAACTGCACAATTGAGCCCCGAGGATATTAAATCATTACTAGTGACAAGGAAGAAGAAGGCAGAGAATCATTGATCATCTGGTTTGATGTATTTAATTTTTATTATGAAATCCTTTATTGGGCCTAAAAAAGTTGGAATTAAAAATTCTCTCACCCTTAACATATCCTGTATCATTTCTATTCACCACCATTATTAAAAAATAGACAGTTCTGGTTACTCAAATATTTCAGCTGTCAGGGATCTGCCATATACATCACACACACATCAAGGATTTAAAAGAATTTTTTAAGAGAAAACATGCTGGCATCTTATATTTGTTCAGCAAAATTGTCATGCTGCTAACAAAGTAAGAGGTAATTATTGTTAGACTGGTAAAGAAGAAAATAAAAATAAAAGAAAACAAACAACCTCAAGCAAAAGAGGTCCACTCTAAGGAAGCTGAAATTGGGTGTAGTGGTTGAGGAACTATTATAGTAAATTATGTTTGAATGGATACGAGGGTTCCAACCAAGGCAAGGGCAAATAGAAATGGAGGCTGAGGGAGGGGTCTGACTTGAAAGATATTTAGGAAATAAAATTCTTTGGGCTTGCTAATGTGGTAGAGAGGACAGAGAGGGAGAGAAGAGAGAGGAGTCTGGATGTTAAAATTTTTTGACCTGAATGACCGGGTGAATGTTAACACTGCTCACAAAGGCAGAGACAATAGAAGAGAAAGCTTGCTTTGGGGAAAAGATGCCAGATTTGATTTGACATTTGTATTTGAGATGTAGATGGTCATCCTTGAGGTGAAATGTCTGGCAGGCATATAAATACCCAGTTATATGGGTCTGTAGCACCTGAGTGACTGTGGAAATTACAGGAGTGGATGGGATTTCCAAGGGACACTGCAGAGTGGGAAAAGAGGAAGTGTCCCCATGATCACTCCATTAAGGTGATCAAATAGAACAGCTCAGAGTATTAAGAGGAAAACCCAGAAATGAGGGTTTCTGAGAAGTTAAGGGGATAAAAGCTTTCCATAGCAAAGGAAGTATATGTATTACCTATATGTATTCCAGAAGGAACAATACTGTAAATAGCCCAGAGAACTCAATCAAGTTACAGACCTGTAAAGCAGCTCTCAGAGAGTTCTGTTCCAGTCTCTAGTCTCCATGAAGGACACTTTAAGCAGACATTTTACAACTATTTCTGCATCTTTTTCTCGGGTCTTAGGTTGTTGCTATTGGTCCATTTATCTCCATTAACAGAACTAATCAAGAAGTAGGATGGGGTTTGAACATTTCTCCTTCCTCTTTTACCTGAAACAATAAGCCAGAAGCTTGGGTGAAGTGTGTGTGCCCTGAAGACTCAAACTGTCCTCACATTGGCTCTGTTGAGGGCAAGGAAGTCGATAGGTGCTTCTGGATCTCACAGCTAAGCCACATTCTTCAACATTAGCTTCGTCTTTCTTCATCTTTCTCATTTGATGTGGAACTCAGGCAGGAAAGAGGAATATTCTTTCTTGTGCCTCACCACAGCCTCCAACAAGAAATGGTAAACTCGGTGAATATGTTTTTGTTCTTTGTTTTTTGTTCTTTGTAGTTCTTTGTAGTTTGGGCCAGATTTCAGAGAGTGCTGCAGAGTGCAAGAGGAGGTATAAGGTCATGAGAGAGGTTTTGTTTCTAATATCATAGGCCAAATGCTTGATGTGTTGGGTAAGGAGCCAGGGTGAAGATTTAGGAGAGGAGAAGAGGAAATAGGGATGAATGAAAGTCTCTGAGATTGGGGGTTGAAATTTAGAGGAGAGATTGAAAATTGGTCTTGGTTAGAGACAGAAAACTCTTCCCTTGAGATACAAAGGGTTAAGAAAAGGCTCAGTTTGACTGAGATTAATTATTTGTGGTCTTTTGGGGGCAAGAAAGTGGGTAACTGGAGAGTTGAAGTAGTTCGCATATTTTCATGAATCTCTGTCATTGAATTACAGACTGCAAAGCAGTAGCATTAGAAAAGACTTTGGAAATTGTTGCAAATTGAATAATTGGCCCCAATTCTTGACTTCCCTGCAATAGTACGTCCCTCTGCTGTGTAATATTTGAGTGTTATTCCATTGTTGGTAGAGTATACTTTTCACTGGTATTAAACTTGGTCATGTGACTTGCTTTTGCCAAGGGAATGTTGGGAGATGTGTTGTGAGCAAAGGCCTCATAGCTGCTTGTGTAGTTTGGCTTGATCTCTATAAGCTGATCATTCCCTGGATAGCCATTGCCCCTTCAGCCTGGGCCCCAGAACGAACATATTCAGAGCAGAAGTTGTCCCAACCCAAAGATGTGGATTCCAGGGAACTCCCATTTAGGAAGATACACCAGGGCAGATTAAGCATTCTAGCCTGCTCTCAGCTGCACTCAAAATAAGTCTAGTTTTTCTTCTGCGATAATGCCCTTCATGTGTTTGAAAATTCATTTTTACAAAATATCATCTTACCAGGTTAGGTATAGTCAGTTATTATTGCCTTCTCTTCCTACACTCTTCTACAAATATTCTTATTCTTTCAGTAGAAAAGCTAATGATTACTTCCTTGAAGCCAGGGTAGGTTGCAAGACAGATTGTTTCATTTAGGTGCACTGGTATGAGATTTGGGAGAGAGAAGAGAGATGGAGGTCACTTTTAGCTGTCAAGCGAGCTCATTGGGGTCTGGAGGTTATTGCATTGACCAGGCTCAGCAGTCCTCTGTCTAGTCACCAGCTCCATGAATGTTAAGAATCAGAGGTGGTAGTGGCAGTGATGAAAGCTTCCTGATCTTTGGATTGGAGCTATGGTGGAAGTTCTTCAACTAAGTAGTGCCTCTTTGACTTTACACCTATGCTTCTGGCCTTCCAACATTTCTGAGTGCACTGAATTCCTGTACTAAGTCCTTTTCCTACTTGAAATGTCTAGAGTGATTTCTGTGTCCTCCATTGAGCCCTAACTGACTCACCATCTAAACCTTTCTCTTTCCATTTCTTTTTGGAGTTTGTATGTTCCAGAGCTACTCAAGAGTGAGGTCTCTGGTGGCCGAACTATTTGAGACCAATTTGTATCAGAGTGTAAATCAATTTAGTCATCAAACACACTTTTTCCACTCCTTTTATTTATTTATTTTCCAAAGCAAGATTTTTCTGTAGATGGAAGCTGTGGGTTCACTTATACTCTGACACAGGCTCCTCATCTTATTGTGGTGGGTACTTGTAATTTCACCAATTTACTTAAAAGCCACAGCCCACATACTCTGTATTTTTTTCCTCTAGGCATTAAAACTGCTTCTTCTTTAGCTTTTATTGATAATTGTAATTTTACCCCAGGGAGCATATGTCTCCTGGGGTTTTATCATCCATCTTGTATGAAAAATTTCTTTAAAAATCATGTGACTCTTCCTGAGTCATTTTTTGTTTCTTCTTTGAAAATAATCCTTTTTAAAAGTAATTACTTCTTTCATTAACAAAGTGGTGCATGCCCATGATAAAATAAAAGTTTTAGCAATCTCATTAAAGTTTAAGCACAGAATAATAGAATATGAAAAGTAAAAATTTCTTTGTCTGTCTCTTCAACTCCTTAGCTAACTTCTCTGAGGTAACCTTTGACAGTATTTTCATTACTGTCAAATAAATAAATAAAAGTTATTTATTTTTTTAGTGGAAATAGCCTTAGTTGAACCTCACCAACTATTGCATCATGATGTCCCTCACCCAAGGTGGATAACGTGAACTTTTGTAGGCCATGGCAATTCTGTCACAGTGACCTTTTTGAGAATCAAAACATCAAGTGAATGTGGCCTTTAGCCTTTAGCCACAGATGGGGATTTTAAGATTTTAAATCAAATTATGGACTGTCTATCTGAAGATAATATCGTTTTTCTGTGGTAAAATGTTAAAACATTTATGATATCTGTAAAATATTGGGATTAGGGATCTATATTCAAATTTCTGTTTAAAAGTCTGTCATGGCTGGACTTGAACCACAAGCAGATTATTTTATTTCTCTTTTAAAATATGGCAGCGTTCATTTCAATGCAAAAAAAGAAAAAAAAAAAAAAGACAAAACAAGCTCTGACAAATTCCCTTAATGATTTTTAAAAGATTGTGCGTTTTTAAAATATACTGTTTATACTTTCTGTTGTTTTTAGATGCATTTTGTCTTCAGATATATTTTTGAACTTGATCATCTTGGCTTAGGCAACCCCGGGGGAGCACCAACATCAAATACGTAGTCACAACCACAGGGACCACCAAAGACAAAAACGCTTTTAAGAGGTTTGGAATAAAGGAAATGTATTTTCTCAGAATTTACCACTTGTCAGCACAGAACACTATAAACAACATGATGTAAAGTTTTGCCAAGCATGTGAATGAAAAAGAGCCTAAAGACTTCTTACCAACTCTCCGTTTTCTACATGATAATGTACATATGTTGATGCTGCTTTCTGCATCTGCCCCGCTCCCTCCCACCACCACTGTGTCCACAAGCTCATTGTCTACATCTGCCTTTCCATTCCTTCCCTGCAAGTAGGCTCATCAATACCATTTTTCTAGATTCTGTATCTGTGTGCTAATTCACTATACTTGTTTTTCTCTTGAGGGAGGGGATGAGGGAAGGGAGGGAGGCTTAAGAGGGAGGACAAATATGTATAATTGTGGCTGATGCTCATTGTTGTATGGCAGAAACCAGCTCAACATTGTGAAAATTAAATATATATATATATATTTAATTATATATATATATATATATGTGTGTGTGTGTGTGTATGTATGTATGTATAGCATTACCAAGAAAAGAAGCATTTAAAAAAAAAAGGACCTAAAGAACTAAGGGGAAATACCTTCCTTCAATATTTACGTTAAATGCATTGTGGGCCTCTGACAATTTGAGACCTTCTTAAAGACTTTGAACTTCATATTTCATACAATCTTAAACAATAAAATGCTTTTTAAGTTGATTTAACTAATATTCTTGCTCATTTAAAGGCCCAGTTCTCTTAGCCCTCAGAAATACCTCACTGAAAGAGGCACCAAGGTTTTCATGAAAAGGTCATTTCATGTGCAAAAAGCTGGATTTCCTCCTTACTGAGTACATCACCTTATGCAGGTTATTTCAGTTTTAAGTGCTTCTGTTTTCTTCTGTATAAATATTTGCGTTGGAATGCCCATCACATGAAAAATGTTGGTTGCTCAGTGGTGTCTGACTCTTTGTGACTCCATGGGCTATAGCCCACCCGGCTCCTCTGTCTGTGGAGTTCTCCAGACAAGATTACTGGAGTGGGTTTCCATTTCCTTCTCAAGGGAATTTTTTCCAATCCAGGGAATGAACCCAGGTCTCCTGCATTGAAGGCAGATTGTTTACCGTCTGAGCCACCAGGGAAGCCCATCACATAGGTATTGCTATTGTAAAACAAGCCTAAATAATGATGAAAAGCAAAGAATTTTGTGCATGGTCCATAGTAGATGCTTAGTAAGTGTTAACTCTTGTAGCCTCTCTCGTATGTCTCTGACTTGGAACATCCCAGAATTAAGCTCAGAGAGCAAAGAGAGAAATCCTATGCCATTAATATGTATTTACGAGATGTTGAAGATAGCCATCACTTCATGGGAAATAGATGGAAAAACAGTGGAAACAGTGTCAGACTTTATTTTTTTGGGCTCCAAAATCACTGCGGATGCTGATTGGAGCCATGAAATTAAAAGACGCTTACTCCTTGGAAGGAAAGTTATGACCAACCTTGATAATATATTCAAAAGCATAGACATTACTTTGCCAACCAAGGTCCGTCTAGTCAAGGCTATGTTTTTTCCCGTGGTCATGTATGGATGTGAGAGTTGGACTGTGAAGAAAGCTGATCGCCGAAGAATTGATGCTTTTGAACTGTGGTGTTGGAGAAGACTCTTGAGAGTCCCTTGTACCGCAAGGAGATCCAACCAGTCCATTCTAAGGGAGATCGATCCTGGGTGTTCATTGGAGGGACTGATGCTAAAGCTGAAACTGCAATACTTTGGCCACCTCATGTGACGAGTTGACTCACTGGAAAAGACTCTGATGCTGGGAAAGGTTGGGGGTGGGAGAATGAGATGGCTGGATGGCATCACCGACTCTTTGGACATGAGTTTGAGTGAGCTCCGGGAGTTGGTGATGGACAGGGAGGCCTGGCATGCTGTGATACATGGGGTCGCGGAGAGTCGGACACGACTGTGCGACTGAACTGAACTGAACTGAACTGAAGATAGCTCAGATACGGGGAGACCAACAGTTACAAAACTGTGGTTATATTTTAATAATTAATGTTGGGAATGAACATGGCCTTAGAAGTTTCTCAGTGCATTTCTGTGACTATATGTCATATTTCATTTGAAGATAACTGTGGAAATTAAATTTGAGGTCTTTCATGAGTGAGCATCCTAGTCTAAATGACCCTCTCACTCAGTGATAGACCTTAATCACAAAGATCTTTTATGTTAGTTTTAAAAGACTGATTATAAAAATAGCTTTATTGGGCTTTAATTTATATCTGAAATTCATCCATTGAAGAGTACAGTCCAAAGATTTTTATAAATTTATGGACCCATCATCACAATCCAGTGTTAAAACTCATTCTACTCCCCAAACATCCCTATATGTGTGTTTACAGTCAATCCCTGCTCCCACCTCCATGCCAGGATAACACTAATCTACTCTGTCTTTTTCAATTTGCCTTTCTTCAGATGTCTTTTTCTGAATATTTTAGTTACACTGATTCACACAAGGGTTAGGAGAATACATGAGATTAGATTTCTTAATGTATTAATACACGGTGGCTGCTGGCTTCCCACTCAGGAAACCCAGCTTCTCAGCAGCAATTCTGACAACTTCCATTCCTATTGGAGAGAAACAGGGCCAGCAGGCAATTAGCTGGGGAACTGTATCAGTCAGTGTCTAGTTAGGAGACAGAACCACTCCTATTATTTTAATAGCGAGAATTTAAGGTAAACAATTGTTAGAGTATTAGAACATTGAAAAAGCAAACCAAGAGCACTAAGATAGTACAGAAGACTCAATTTTCTAAATAAACAATGTCTCCAAAGAAAGTATACAGATGACCAACAGGCACAAAAAAAGAGGCTCAATATTGCCAATTATTAGAGGCATGCAAATCAAAACTACAATGAGGTATCACCTCACACCAATAAGAATGGCATCATCAACAATAAGAATGGCATCATAAGTGCTGGAGAGGGTGTGGAGAAAAGGGAACCCTGCTACACTGTTGCTGGGAATGTACATTGGTACAGACACTATGCAAAACAGGATAGAGTTTCCTTCAAAAACTGAAACTAGAGTTTTTGATCCAGGAATCATGTAATTCAGGAATCCCACTCCTGGACATATATCCAGAAAAGATGAAAACTCTAATTTGAAAAGACACATGCAGTCCAATGTTCATTGCAACACTATTTACAATAGCCAAGACATGGAATCAGCCTAAATAAATAAATCAACTGATGAATGGATAAAGAAGATGTGGAGTATATACACAATGGAATATTACTGACTCACAGAAAAGGATGAAATAATACCATTGGCATCAACACTGATGGATCTAGAGATTATCATACAAAATGAAATAAGTCTGACAGAGAAAGATAAATATATTGCATCACTTATATGTAGAATCTGAAAAAGTGATATAAATGAACTTATTTACAAAACATAAATAGACTTACAGACATAGAAAACAAACTTATGGTTACCAAAGGGAGAAGAGGGAGAGGGATAAGTTGAGAATTGGGGATTAACAGATACACACCACTACACATGAAATAAACAATAAGGTCTTATAACACAGGGAGCTATATAAGTATCTTGAAATTATAATGGAAAAGAATATGAAACAATATATAAGAATCCATATATATATATGTGTGTGTGTGTGTGTGTGTGTGAATCTCTCTATATATATAAATTCATATGTGAATCCATAAATATATATGAATATATATAGGGCTGTATGTATGTACAAATATATGGCTTCCCTTGTGTCTCAGACAGTAAAGAATCTGCTTACAATACAGGATATCTGAGTTCAACCCCTGGGTTGAGAAGATCTCCTGGGACAGAGGAGACTGGAGGCCTACAGTCCATGGAGTCACAAAGAATCAGACATGACTGAGCAACTAACACCCACACATATATATGTACATATATACTTCAAACAAGATATCACAAAAAGGAGCACTAGCAAGAATCTATCAGTTCTTGGGCTGGGAAATGAAGGAAAATCTTGGAATTACTAAAACTGAGAAATTTAGAGGAGGAACTTTCTTGGGCTGGGACTCACACCTTTGAGGAGTGAGGATAGACAGAGGGTCGTTTTGTCTTCCAGAAAATTTGATAGGACTAGTCTGCAAGCATTAAAAAAAAAAAAAAAGCCCTGAAAACTGGATTGAATTGAATTCAGCTTCTCCTAGTACAAAAAATACTGCTTCTGAGGTTCAAAGGTGTTGGTAGGATGGTGCTGGGAAGAAACAGGAAATCAAAAGGAAACAGGAACAAGTTTCTTTTATTTTTTCCTCCAGAATTTCAGTCCTCTTCTAGTGCCCCTTTTTGGTGGAGTTTCACAGATTGTGGTGGGGAATTCTGGAAGCTGGTTCACAGACTCCCAGCCCCAGCATCACAAATGCCCAGCAACCAGACAATGGATAAACATGTGTTATATCCATACAGTGGAATATTATTCAGTCACAGAAAAGTACTGATAGATGGATACAATTTGCAAACATTATGTTCAATGTAAAAAGCCAGATGTAAAAGGCCATTTCTTGTATCATTTCATTTATATGAAATGTCCAGAATGGGCAAATCTGTAGAGGCAGAAAGCAAGTTAGTGGTTTATAAGGTCTGGGAGTAGGGAGAGGGAAATGAGTAGTGACTGTTTCATGGATGTAAGATTTCTTTTTGGAATGATCAAAACATTTTGAAATTAGATAGAGATGCACACACATCATGAATACAATAAACACCACTGAATTGTACAGTTTAAAATCATTAAGATGGTGAATTTTATGTTATGTGAACTTTATCTAAAGAAAAAACAAGTGATAGGAAACACATTCAGACAAAAGAGACATGTAAGATGAAGAAGAAAGAATAACATGAGGAATGAGAGAACAAGCCAGAGACATGATGTTAGACTCATTAATTATAACAAAGGAAGTAAAAACTACGTTTCTTTAGTTGTAATCCTTTCTGAAATTTTTAAATAAGCCTTTTATTTAAAAATGAAAATCTACAAAAGAAAAAGAGGAAGTATTACTGTGTAATAGAAAAAAATAAATATAGAAGGCTATTGAAGGGAATCTGCTTTTTCTTAAAATAATTAAACAAGACTATCTCTTGGTCATTGTGATTGGTGTCACCCATAAGTCGGTCTTTCTGTTGTGTTTTTTCCCCTCTTAATACTTTCATAATCTTATTCACACACATTCACAAGTGAAAATTAAAGTGATACTGATTTAAATGTGCAGGTTGAAGACATTAGAGCATATTCGAATCTAATTTATCCATCCAGAGGAGACCAGGGTATAATCAGAAAAGGACATGATTAAAGTTAGAGTGGCTCACACAGTAAAGAATTTGCCTGCAATGCCGTAGATCCAGGTTCAATCCCTGGATTGGGAAGATACCCTGGAGAAGAGAATAGGTACCCGCTCTAGTATTCTTACCTGGAGAGAGGAGCTAACATCCATGGGTCACAAGCCATCAGACATAACTGAACATGCACAACGTTTGCCATATTGAAAAAAAGGAGCTAAAGAGTTAATTTGGAGAAGGGAATGGCAAACCACTTCAGTATACTTGCCTTGAGAACCGAATGAACAGTAACAAAGGGCAAAATGATAGGATACTGAATGAGGAATTCCCCAGGTCAGTAGGTGCCCAGTATGCTACCGGAGCTCAGTGGAGAAATAACTATAGAAGGAATAAAGGGATGGAACAAAAGCAAAACCAATACCCAGTTGTGGATGTGACCAGTGAAAGAAGCAAGGTCCGGTGCTGTAAAGAGCAATATTGCATAGGAACCTGGAATGTTAGGTCCATGAATCAAGGCAAATTGGAAGTGGTCAAACAGGAGATGGCAAGAGTGAACGTGGACATTTTAGGAATGAGTGAACTAAAATGGACTGGAATGGGTGAATTTAACTCGGATGACCATTATATCTACTACTGTGGGCAGGAATCCCTTAGAAGAAATGGAGTAGCCATCATGGTCAACAAAAGAGTCCAAAATGCAGTACTTGGATGCAATCTTAAAAATGACAGGATGATTTCTGTTCATTTCCAAGCCAACCATTCAATATTACAGTAATCCAGGCCTATGCCCCAACCAGTAATGCTGAAGAAGCCGAAGTTAATCGGTTCTATGAAGATCTACAAGACCTTTTAGAACTAACACCCAAAAAAGATGTCCTTTTCATTATAGGGGACTGGAATGCAAAAGTAGGAAGTCAAGAAACACCTGGAGTAACTGGCAAATTTGGCCTTGGAGAATGGAATGAAGCAGGGCAAAGACTAATAGAGTTTTGTCAAGAGAATGCACTGGTCATAGCAAACACCCTCTTCCAACAACACAAAAGAAGACTCTACACATGGACATCACCAGATGGTCAACACCGAAATCAGATTGATTATATTCTTTGCAACCAAAGATGGAGAAGCTGTATACAGTTAGCGAAAACAAGACCAGGAGCTGACTGTGGCTCAGATCATGAACTCCTTATTGCGAAGTTCAGACTTAAATTGAAGAAAGTAGGGAAAACCACTAGACCATTCAGATATGACCTCAATCAAATCCCTTATGATTATACAGTGGAAGTGAGAAATAGATTTAAGGGACTAGATCTGATTGATAGAGTGCCTGATGAACTCTGGACAGAGGTTCGTGACATTGTACAGGAGACAGGGACCAAGACCATCCCCATGGAAAAGAAATGAAAAAAAGCCAAATGGCTGTCTGAGGAGGCCTTACAAATAGCTGTGAAAAGAAGAGAGTTGAAAAGCAAAGGAGAAAAGGAAAGATATAAGCATCTGAATGCAGAGTTCCAAAGAATAGCAAGGAGAGATAAGAAAGCCTTCCTCAGTGATCAATGCAAAGAAGTAGAGGAAAACAACAGAAAAGGAAAAACAAGAGACCTCTTCAAGAAAATTAGAGATTCCAAGGGAACATTTCATGCAAAGATGGGCTCGATAAAGGACAGAAATGGTATGGACCTAACAGAAGCAGAAGATATTAAGAAGAGGTGGCAGGAATACACAGAAGAACTGTACAAAAAAGATCTTCACGACCAAGATAGTCACGATAATGTGATCACTGACCTAGAGCCAGACATCTTGGAATGTGAAGTCAAGTGGGCCTTAGAAAGCATCACTACGAACAAAGCTAGTGGAGGTGATGGAATTCCAGTTGAGCTATTTCAAGTCTTGAAAGATGATGCTGTGAAAGTGCTGCACTCAATATGCCAGCAGATTTGGAAAACTCACCAGTGGCCACAGGACTGGAAGAGGTCAGTCTTCATTCCAATCCCAAAGAAAGACAATGCCAAAGAATGCTCAAACTACCGGACAATTGCACTCATCTCACACGCTAGTAAACTCATGCTCAAAATTCTCCAAGCCAGGCTTCAGCAGTATGTAAACCGTGAAGTCCCAGATGTTCAAGCAGGTATTAGAAAAGGCAGAGGCACCAGAGATCAAATTGCCAACATCCGCTGGATCATGGAGAAAGCAAGAGAGTTTCAGAAAAACATCTATTTCTGCTTCATTGACTATGCCAAAGCCTTTGACTGTGTCAATCACAATAAACTGTGGAACATTCTGAAAGAGATGGGAATCCCAGACCACCTGACCTGCCTCTTGAGAAACCTGTATGCAGGTCAGGAAGCAACTGTTAGAATTGGACATGGAACAACAGACTGGTTCCAAATAGGAAAAGGTGTACGTCAAGGTTGTATATTGTCACCTTGCTTATTTAACTTATATGCAGAGTACATCATGAGGAACGCTGGGCTGGAAGAAGCAAAAGCTGGAATCAAGATTGCTGGGAGAAATATCAATAACCTCAGATATGCAGATGACACTACCCTTATGGCAGACAGTGAAGAGGAACTCAAAAGCCTCTTGATGAAAGTGAAAGAGGAGAGTGAAAAGGTTGGCTTGAAGCTCAACATTCAGAAAACAAAGATCATGGCATCTGGTCCCATCACTTCATGGGAAATAGATGGAAAAACAGTGGAAACCGTGTCAGACTTTATTTTTTTCGGCTCCAAAATCACTGAGGATGATGATTGCAGCCATGAAATTAAAAGACGCTTGCTCCTTGGAAGGAAAGTTATGACCAACCTTGATAATATATTAAAAAGCAGAGACATTACTTTGCCAACAAAGATCCGTCTAGTCAAGGCAATAGTTTTTCCCGTGGTCATGTATGGATGTGAGAGTTGGACTGTGAAGAAGGCTGATCGCCGAAGAACAGATGCTTTTGAACTGTGGTGTTGGAGAAGACTCTTGAGAGTCCCTTATACTGCAAGGAGATCCAACCAGTCCATTCTAAAGGAGATCAATCCTGGATGTTCATTGGAGGGACTGATGCTAAAGCTGAAACTGCAATACTTTGGCCACCTCGTGCGAAGAGTTGACTCACTGGAAAAGACTCTGATGTTGGGAAAGGTTGGGGGCGGGAGAAGAAGGGGACGATGGAGAATGAGATGGCTGGATGGCATCACCGACTCTGTGGACATGAGTTTGAGTG
The DNA here is from genome assembly GCF_049115385.1 of Moschus berezovskii. Classification (NCBI taxonomy): domain Eukaryota; kingdom Metazoa; phylum Chordata; class Mammalia; order Artiodactyla; family Moschidae; genus Moschus; species Moschus berezovskii. The sequence continues at coordinate 40,867,787 of NC_142489.1, read as the reverse complement.
TACTCCGGGAGTTGGTGATGGACAGGGAGGCCTGGCGTGCTCTCATTCATGGGATCGCGGAGAGTCGGACACGACTGAGCGACTGAACTGAACTGAACTGAACTGAACTGAAAGAGTTAATGTCTGGCTCATCAGACAGCTTCTAGGTCCCAGAGTTAGTGCTTTGGCTAGTGCAATTTCTAATATGCTGTTGCCTGTGTCATGTCACTTTTTAAGTACATTGAATACTAACCTTGGATGAGAACTACCAAGACTAAATCGTTTAAGACCATGCTTCCCATCCTGACCCTGTGAGTGTATATATTCTCAAGTTAGGAAGTCCATCATTCCTGTCATTCCACCCAAACACCCTAGTATTTAGGATATCAAATTTTGACCTTTAATTTAGAGCATAGAATTTTGTCAGTCTCTTATGGTTTTAAAATCTTTATAGCTTAGTGGTGTTGGTGGTAAAAATCCAGCTTTCCAAGGAAGGGGATGCAAGAGACTTGGGTTCAATACCTGGATTGGGAAGATCCCCTGGAGTAGGAAATGGCAACCCATTCCAGTATTCTCTCCTGAAGGATCCCATGGATGGAGAAACCTGTCAGTTTACAGTCCAAGAGTGGCAAAGAGTTGGACATGACTGATGTGACTTAGCATGCACATGTAGTTGGAGTTGAGGGGAGAAATTTGATTGGCCACTAGAATGTCTGTTTTCCCCTTATAACTAGATTGAGGTTGAGGATGAGGAGTTTGAAGAACTTCACTTAAAATTTGCACTTCCTGTCCTGGTCACCAGGTATCACCAGGAAAATTCAAAGATGGTATCTCTGACCAACATATTTTATTTTTTGAAAAATCCTTTCAGTTCTCTTTGATTCATGACTTCACATTTCAAATTGCTCACAGATATTTATTAAAATTTTCAGACTTAAGATATAGCCTCAATATTTTTTTCTTTGTAGTGGCTTTATTTGCTAAGAAATATTCAGCTGGATACCATCAGCTAAAATCATGTGTGGAAAAATGAATAAAGAAACAAACAAATAGTAGTAGGGACCTGTTATGATTTCTGGGCCAGTTTTGTATTTACTACAATAATTGGTTTGGTCTATTATTGGTCAGTAGTAAATGTGGCATTCAATAATGTACCCTTATTGTGAGCGGGAATTATCATTTTCCCCTTCTGGAGGCAGAGAAAAAACATCTTGAACTATAGGCAAGTTGTATCATTTGGAAGGGGTTGGTGATAGGTAAGGACTGGCAGGGTCAAAGAATAGTCTAATTCAAGCTCCCACCAATCTGACAGATCCCAACATCACTGGGAGCAAAAATGAGATGGCTAATTTCCTGAGCTCAAGCAGTCCTTGCTGAAAATTTTTTTTTTTTTAATGGAAAAAAAGGGGGAAAAATCTACTCCTTTTCTTCCATCTTTTGTTAGCTGAGAGGTCTGTAGATTGGTTAGTTATTTTTGCAGTCCTTAAGTATATTTCAAGAGACTTTGCTTCTCAGAAATACTGGAAGAAACAAAGGAATAATGAGTCTCGTGTATGCTCAGATGCCCAGTCATTCCAAATCTTTGCAGCCCCATGCACTGTACCCTGCCAGACTCCTTTCTCCATTAAATTCTCCAGGCAAGAAGCCTGAAGGAGGTTGCCATTTCTTTCTCCAGGGGATCTTCCTGACCCAGGAATTTCTATTTTCTCTCCTTTCTTTCTGGAGAAGATTTTAATTAATATTCAAATTATAGTGGAAAATACCCTGTATCTATTATCCCTCTTTTTTTTTTTCCATAAAAGATTTTAAACTGGAATACTGCTTTCCAGCTGAAAGGCTGAATATCCCAGCTTCCCTTTGTAGTTAAGTGTGAGTAAGTTTTGATTAATCAGTGTAATTGAAAGTACAGTTTAGGGTGCTATTTTTGTTCCTTCTCTCCCTTCTATCTTTCTGCCTCTGTATGGGATGAAGATGTAGTGGCAGGAACTCTAGCAAACATATTGGACCTTGAGGAGAGGGGCCAGACCTAGTGGATTGCAGAGGATGGGGTGGCAGTGGTCCCTGCACACTTGGTGGAAACACGATATCTGCCCTAACATTGTGTTCATCCAGACTTTTCTAAAAATGTGGATGTGAAATAAAATTCTGTCTTGTTTAAGCCACTCGGATTTTGGATTTATGTTTTATTCAGAGCCAAACTAATGCTAACTAATTCAACCTCCAGTATTATTTCTACCTTGAAGGACTGAGGGTTTTATCATGTTCTCCTGTTCTGTGTAACATTACATCCTTATTTATTTAATGAGTATTCACTGAATACCGACTATGCATCAGGCATTGTGTTATGGACTATCTATTCAATGTTCCGTAGAACAAACATTGTCTCTGCCGTTTGGAGTTTACAGTTTAGTGAGAGAGACATGGTAAGATGTGAGAAACAATCTCTCATTTCTTACTTTTGCTGTTGTTTTCTTTTTTTCATCTCCTGTCGCCACTGAATTTCACTCAATGTATCTTAAAGTCAAAGGACGGGGTCATATAGCTTCATCATTTCTTGAGACAGAAGCATATTGGCACATATGATTTTCAAAATAAGAACTCTTATGACTCAGGCTACTTTCTTTCCTCAGAAGATTTTAGAAAATCTTACAAGAAAAGTCAGTTTTAGCAAGCAGTAGGTCTTCAACTTGAAGGCTTTCTGTCTTAGTGGATGGAGGGGTTTATATGTGTGTACACAGAAACGCATTAATTTGGGTTTCTTTGGCCCATTGTGATTCATCAGATGTTGGGATTTATTTCTATCTTCATCCCACCTCTGTGAAGATCCGTCTTTTAAGTGGTTCTCAGTCATGTTATGGTGTTCCTAGTTAGGTGTTATCAACCCACATGTTGTCAGAGTGATGGTCAAGACTACTCTCTCACTCAAGGTCCTAACCCATAGCTAGGACCATAGCAGAAGCTATGCACCCTGTCCTTCTTATTGACTCTGTTGGCCATGTGGGTCTTCTGAGCCACTGTGAATTCACAAAAGAGCATTCTGCCTAACACTCTGATGTGTTCCCTCATTCTCTCTCAGCGATGCTGTAATTTGTGGTGTGGATAGTTCCCATTCCCAAAACTCCCTCATGCTTTTGGCCTACTCCTTCCTCTGCGGATCTGAACTTTGATTTCAAGCTTCCTGGTCATCCCTTCCTCCAGTGTGTTGCTGTCCTTGTTCCACTGGTGCTGTCTGTGATTCTAAAGACGTTTCAGCTAAGCTGGATAGCAGACAAGCATCAAAGGCACGATTTCCTTTGACGGTCTGTCCCTCAGCAAAGTGATACGTTAATAGACACTGCATATTCGTATGGCGTCTTTCATTTAGCCAAAGAGTAATTTCGTCATTGTGTCCTTATTTTTGGACTCATAGCTTTAGTAATTCTTTTATCACAGTTTGGACCATTTCAGAGACTCAGTTAGGCCTCAGTGAGTAAAATCCAAAGTATCGTCCTTTTCCAAAAAGCACATTGCAAGAGGTGAAGAGCAATAATTTGGCCACGGAGACAAGAGAATGGTTGAAGTTTATTTTCAAGACAGGAAATGGTTTATTGACTTCAGAAAGTTTAGTCCTGCTGAAACAGTCTGAAAGAAGCAATGACACTGAGTCCATTAAATTCAAGAAACGATAAATTTCAGTTATTGGCACAAGCATTAAGTATCTTGATATGTAGAGACACAGGCTGATAATATTGCTAAACTTGGGTTCATCATGACAAGATATTGAGAAATCCTTGAAATTTATGACATCTTAGGGCAACATGATATGTCACTTAATTGATGAAAAATCCATCCTCTTTGAATCATGTTATGAAAACTGCTAGCAAAGAAAAAAAAAGTCCAAAATTCAGGACTGATGGGCGGAAGCTTTGGAGGCAAATACTGGTTAGACTATAACCATTCTTTCAAAATACCAGTCTCTTCTTTCTGTGTAGTGGGAGTTCGTTTTTGTTTTCTTGAGGGATGTTAGATGTGCTGATGGCTTGATCATCCGAAATAGAAAATCTCCTGTTGCTTTTATTTAAGCATTCTCTGTGTACACACATCTGAATTCTTTCAATCCTGAGAAAAGCTTAAAAAACATAAGAAGAACCAGTGGTTATAAAAATAAGTTTTTGTGTTAGATTTATCTAGGAAATGGTGGAGATAGTTTACAAATCTGGATGTTTTCTCTACTGTTTAATACCGTATTTTCTCTCAAATGTTGGTGGTAGATGGTCTGTCATGATTTCAAGTTACTTCCTCCCTTGGATACTATCTCTCCTATTGCTGTTTTCTCCTTGTGTATTCCTGCTTCTTTATAAGCCTAATCATCTTTTACTGGATGCTACCTACTGTGAATTTTACCTTGTTGGGTGCTGGATATTTTTGTATTCCTATAAATACTACGGAGCTTTGTTATAGTACACCGTCAAGTTACTTGAATAGGTTGAGCCTGGTGGGGCCAGAACACACTGTGGACTGGGGCCATTTTTTGGTCAGTATCCTTTAATCTTCTACCCACTGTCTGTGAATTATGATGATTTTCCACCTTGACCCTTGAGGACAGGAGTCCTGTGTGAGCACTCTGAATTGTTCCCTCTGGTCTCTGTAGGTGATTCTTCCTGTGTATGTGTGTGTGGTAGTTGCTAATTCGTGTCTGATTCCTTGTGACCCCCTGAACTGTAGCCTGCCAGGTTCCTCTGTCCATGGGGATTCTCCAGGCAAGAATACTGGAGTGGGTATCTATTCCCTTCTCCAGGGGATTCTTCCCATATCCCCAGGTAATTTCTTCACTTACATGGACTCAGCTGAAGACTTGAGGGGGGCCACTCTGCAGATCTCTGGATTCCTCTCTGCATCCCTCTCCTTCTCTGGTGTTCTGCTGTGTGATCACTGGCTGTCATGACTTTACAAGATTAATGAGTCATCCCCTTCACTCTGTTGGAAGAGGTCATCGAGAGGACATGACTGCCTCTTGATCTGCCAGCTGAACCAGGCATTTGCAGACTTGTCCTTGGAGTGTATCGTCCATGCACTGCTCCTAAACTGGAGTCACTTCAAGGAGCAGCCTCGGGAGAGCCCTGTGTTGTTGAAACCATCTAGACTGCGGATCTAAAGCCTCTGTGTAAACTCTTAAGATTCTGGAGAGCTGTGTGAATGTCTACTCACTTGCAGCCCCCCAAGACAAGCATCGTATGTAAATTCCTTTGCTTATTAAGTGCCATCTACCAATCAGAACTTGTCTGCCTCTTTCTTTGCTTTTTTCTTGTTCTTCATGTGCAGGAGCCAATTTTTAATTTCACTTGGGCAACTCTGTAGGTTGTGAACGAAGAAACTCAGGGAGAACATCAGTGCCTCTTAGGTTATACTTTCCTGAGCTGTAGCCTGGAAACTCTGGAGGCAATAAGGTGGGGCATTCATAGGGCTCACGGTTGCCTGTTTTCTTATCTTAGGAATCACTATCTTATGCTGTCTGCCCAATGTCTGAAAATCATACTTCATCTTTTTTTTTTTTTTTTTGTAGTTGTTTCAAGTGGAAAGGTAAAGTCAGTCCCTGTGACTCCATCTTGTTCAGAACCGAAGTCCCACTGCTTATGTATTACAGCAGGTAAATTTCCTGGGCAGAGTCTATACACTAAACAGAGGTTGTTCCTCAGAGTTCTGGTGTCCGAGAAGGGGGATCAAAGAGGCATAACCTCATCCTGGTATAAACTCAGCTTTTATTCATGCAATTACAGTGCCACACAGTATCATCTCTTAAATCAATCTTGGTCCAGGATTACATCCCTAGAAGGTTTGTTCCTTGGTTGATTCATTGGTTCATCCATCCACCCATCCATTAACTATTAGCCAACCAGTCCATTCTAAAGGAGATCAATCCTGGATGTTCATTGGAGGGACTGATGCTAAAGCTGAAACTCCAATACTTTGGCCACCTCATATGATGAGTTGACTCACTGGAAAAGACTCTGATGCTGGGAAATGTTGGGGGCGGGAGGAGAAGGGGATGACGGAGAATGAGATGGCTGGATGGCATCACCGACTCTGAGGACATGAATTTGAGTGTACTCCGGGAGTTGGTGATGGACAGGGAGGCCTGGCGTGCTGTGATTCATGGGGTCGCGGAGAGTTGGACACGACTGAGCGACTGAACTGAACTGAACTGAACTGAAATCTTTTTTGCATAAAAAGACTCTCTTAACTGTTGGAGAATAAGAGAAGAATAAGACAGACTTGGTGACGCCCTTCTGAGTACCTAGTCTCTGCTGCTGCTGCTGCTGCTAAGTCACTTCAGTCGTGTCCGACTCTGTGTGACCCCATAGACAGAAGCCCACCAGGCTCCCCCATCCCTGGGATTCCCCAGGCAAGAACAATGGAGTGGGTTGCCATTTCCTTCTCCAATGTGTGAAAGTGAAAAGGGAAAGTGAAGTCGCTCAGTCGTGTCCGACCATTAGCGACCCCACGGACTGCAGCCTACCAGGCTCCTCCGTCCATGGGATTTTCTAGGCAAGAGTACTGGAGTGGCTTGCCATTGCCTTCTCCGACCTAGTCTCTAGTTGGGGAAAAAAGCCGAAATGCTCCAGGTGGTTAAGTGTGATAGATGCTATGAGAGAAAAACAAAGGATGTTATGGGAGCACATAAATGGGCTTAGCCTGATCTGGAGAGTTAGAAAGGTTTCTCAGTGGAGGTGACATATAAGTTGGAACTTGCAAAGAGGTGATTATAAAATAGAGGCTGTTTTTTCTCTAAAGGGCTTGTACTATTCCAAAAATATTTTATTGAGCATGTAGCATAAACTCTAGTGTCTTATATAAAAACAATTCCAATTTATTACCCAAAAGAGTGTTTAACCCACATGTACTTCTATAGAACTTGACATGCACAGCCCTTGCGTGTCTAAAGAGAGGAATATGGGGCCAGTATGGATGAGTTTGAGTGTACTCCGGGAGTTGGTGATGGACAGGGAGGCCTGGCGTGCTGTGATTCATGGGGGCGTGGAGAGTCGGACACGACTGAGTGACTGAAATGAACTGAACTGAACTGAACTGAAATGTACTTGAGATTTCATGAACTACAATTTTCAGATGAACCTTGGCATCAGAGAATACTGAGAATAAAATGCTATGACAGTTTCTCTACAGTACTTATTCCTTCATTCAGACCCCTTCAAAGTTCAGTTTAATATTTACGATGCCAATATATAGCTTGAGAATGAAAAAAAATAATTAAGAACTAATGATAAGACTCTGATGCTGGGAAGGATTTGGAGCAGGAGGAGAAGGGGACAAGAGAATGAGATGGCTGGATGGCATCACCGACTCGATGGACATGAGTTTGAATGAACTCCAGGAGTTGGTGATGGACAGGGAGGCCTGGCGTGCTGTAATTCATGAGGTCGCAGAGTCGGACACGACTGAGTGACTGAACTGAACTGACTGATGGAGGTTTGAATGATTTATATATTGTGTTTGTGAAGAAAGTAAGGGGTTTCTGAGACCATTTTAATTCAGTGTTTAATTTTATGTCAGTACTAGCCACATTCACAGAACATAACACTTGTAATTTATGGAGGAGAGTTGACAGAAATTATTCAGCCCTGGACGGGTTTTCTAAACTCATGCATATAAGTACATGATAAATATTATTAGTAGTGGATTTGAGTATTTTTAGATTTGGGGGGCCATATCTTAAAGCTCAGAAGGTCACCATCGTGGGTAGAAGATTGCTAATCTGCTTTCTCTCTCTATGGATTTAGCTATCCTGGATATCCTATCTAACTGGAATCACACAACATGTGGCCTTGTGTGTTATAGCTATTTTCACTTAGCATGTTTCTGAGGCTCAGCCATCCATCTGTTAGCATGTACCAGTACTTTATTATGACTGAATAATATGCCATTGTGTGGATATAACCACATTTAGTCTAGCCACTCATCATTTGGATTGCTTTCTCATTTGTCCGTTGTGAATAGTGCTACTTTGAACATTCATGTAGGAGTTTTTGTTTGAATAATGACTGTCAATACTTTTGGGTATATAGCTAGGAGTAGAATGTCATATGGATCATATGACCCAATTTCTGGGTCATATGCTAATTATTCTATGTTTAATTTTTTGTGGAACAGTCAAACTGTTTTCCACAGTGGCTGCTCCATTTATATTACTGCCAGCAGAACCCATTTGACTTTGGTTTTTGTGTTTTTTTTTTTTTTTTTGTGAGCCAGATGCTTGACATCTTCTCCACTCATAATAACATTGTTTGATGGAAGCTTTAGTCCCAAATAATAGTCATTGAACACACATACACAGGAAGAGGGAAAGAAGGGTGTAGCTTTAAGGAAGTGAAGAGAAGTCGCTCAGTCGTGTCCGACTCTTTGCGACCCCGTGGACTGTAGTCTAACAGAGTCCTCCATCCATGGGATTCCCCAGGCAAGAATACTGGAGTGAGTTACCATTTCCTTCTCCAGGGGATCTTCCCGATCCAGGTATCAAACCCGGGTCTCCCACATTGGAGGCAGACGCTTTAACCTCTGAGCCACCAGGGAAGCCCAGCTTTAAGGAAGCTCTTCTTGAACTATTTTGACTTGACTGCATAGCACCCAAATAGTGGCATGTCTTAGAGAATATATGTTCATGATGCACATGATGAAAGAAGATCACAGGAGGTGGAATGACTCGGGAGATAAAAGCGTTCACTCAAACAGCTAGTCATTGACAGAATTAAGGCTCAGACTATGGTCTTGCAGTTCTGAGCCCACAGTTCTTTTCCATGCATTATGAACTTGACCCATTTATCTTTGGATGGGCCCAGTTCTTTGGTTATGGTTTCCTTCTTTAGCTCAGAACTCTTCGTAGGAAGGTAATTGGTATATCATTAATTCATAGATTATTTGTTCAGTTGCTCAGTTGTGTCCAAATCTTTGCAACCCTATGGACTGCATCTTGCCAGACTTCCTTGTCTTTCACCATCTCCTGGAGTGTGCTCAAACTCATGTCCATTGAATCAGTGATGCCATCCAACCATCTCATCATCTGTTGTCCCCTTTACTTCCTGCCTTCAATCTTTCCCAGCATCACGGTCTTTTAGTTCTTCGCCTCAGGTGGCCAAAGTATTGGAACTTCAGCATCAGTCCTTCCAATGAATATTCAGGGTTGATTTCCTTTAGAATTGACTGATATGATCTCTTTGCTGTCCAAGGGACTCTCAAGAATCTTCTCCAGCACCACAGTTTGAAGGCATCAATTCTTCTAATGTTTTAATAGATTATGGTTTCCTTCTTTTGTTCAGAAATCTTAGGATGGTGATGTGTCTATCATCTAATTAGGGCCAGCTTTACTTGTTCATCTATTTCTTCATGCATTTATTCTATGAATGCCCAAAGAATGCTTATATATGAGAGAATGTGCAAGAGCTAAGGATACAATAGGGAGCAAGTAGTTGTGGGACTACTTTCAGAGTGAAGAGTCTGGTAGTAAAGATGGCCACTTGACAAACAGTTACACAAAGAATGGGTTGTAATTGGGCTAAGTGCTGTGAAGGAGAATTGCGTGGTGTTGAGGCTTTATGAAAGGAGACCTGCACTATTTCAGTGGCTAAATATGTCAGAGAAAGCACTTAGGTTTATAAAATCTAATGTGGTTTGATTTCAAGGTCACCTGGAAAACACTCTTCAGCATCTAAATTCTTCCTCCATCTGCTCATTTATGTCAGAATTTAAAGATTTGTTGTGCCAGTTCTATTTTTTTTCTAATGTAAATTTGATTTAAAAAGCTGTTAAATTTAAAGATGTATTTGTGAACTCCCGAAAATGACCTTGTATGCCACCATTGGTCCATCTACCACACTGTGAGCACTACTGCTCTAGATATTGATGACTTTTCTGTCATTCTGAATCCAAGAAAGAGAGCGTTCCAACTCCAAACAGGGGCATGTCATCCAGACAGAAACAGGGAAGGAAAAGGCTGTGATAAAGTTGGAGGAAAGGAATGGGAAAGATGTAGGGGACTCAGTAAACAGAAGAGATGCAAACAGACAAGGGGAAGACAGGAGGCAAAATGAGCCTGAATAGAGAGACATAAGCTGGTTCTCAGGAAATCTGTGCTCTGATCATGTGCAGTCTCTTAGGAGAGAATGAAATAAATACTCTTCTTTTCCATCTCATTCCATTTATTTCATTCATCAGTAATTTGAATACAACTCACACACCATGGAATAAGAAGGGGTGACATGAATCAGCTTCAGCTCTTTCCTGGTGGGTCAAATGTGAGCATAGTTGGTATTTTGAAGTTTTAAGCTGTTTTTCTCTTTGTTGAAAGGTGGAGATTTCAGCTCTTCTTTGGAGCATATCATTCCTTTGTTATGTTTTACACATTTGTAAAGGTACTTGGGGAAAATCACGAGGTAGAATTTTTTACACTGAGAAGCTTAGTATTTTGTCTGTAAACATAAATGGCTATTTATGGTTGAGCCAGCAACCTATTTTGGAGATTCTGCTGGCTTTTATTTATTTCAGGGAAGTGGGGAAGGATTAGGAAAATGATTTTTTTCTGTATATAAGTTTTACATTTAGAATGTTTTGTGCCTATGAACTATTTTTTGTGGAAAATTTCATTTTTCTTTTAGTTCAGTTCAGTTCAGTTCAGTCGCTCAGTCGTGTCCGACTCTTTGCGACCCCATGAATCACAGCATGCCAGGCCTCCCTGTCCATCACCAGCTCCCAGAGTTCACCCAAACTCACGTGCATCAAGTTGGTGATGCCATCTAGCCATCTCATTCTCTGTCGTCCCCTTTTCCTCCTGCCCCCAATCCCTCTCAGCATCAGGGTCTTTTACAATGAGTCAACTCTTCTCATGAGGTGCCAAAGTATTGGAGTTTCAGCTTCAGCATCAGTCCTTCCAGTGAACACCCAGGACTGGTGTCCTTTAGGATGGACTGGTTGGATCTCCTTGCAGTCCAAGGTACTCTCAAGAGTCTTCTCCAACACCACAGTTCAAAAGCATCAATTCTTCGTTGCTCAGCTAGCAAAAACTGTTGAAATTACAAAGACTCAAAGGTTTATCTTCTATCTTCCAATGGGAGAAAGACTAAAAAGAAAGTGGACTTGATTTGACACAATTCAAACCTGCCATCTGTATTTGTTTGCTAGGACTGCTGTAACAAATTACATCAGACTGGGAAGCCCCCCCCCCAAAAAAAAGTATTTTCTCACAATTCTGGAGGCTATAGGCTAAGTTTTAGAAGATCTTAGAAGGGTTAGAAGGGTTGGTTCCTTCTGAAAACCTTGAGGGAAGAATCTGTTCTTGGATTGTTGATAGCTGTCTCCTCTCTTTGCCTTTCCACCATTTCTCTGTGTGTGTGTGTGTCTGTATCCAAATTTCTTATTGTCAGGACATCAGTGGTATGGGGTGATGATGTGCCCTAATGACTCAACTTAATTGATTCTTTAAAGACTCTTTCTCTTGGGCTTCCCTGGTGGTCCAGTGGTTGAGAATCCGCCTGCCAATGCAGTTAGGGAACACTAATTTGATCCCCAATATGGAAAGATCCCACATGCTATGAGGCAACTAAGCCCGTGTACCACAACGACTGAGCTTGCACTCTGAAGCCCATGAGCAGCAACTACTGAAGCCCATGTGCCCTAGAGTCTGTGCTCCACAACAAGAGAAGCCACCACAATGAGAAGCCCGTGCACTGCATCCAGAGAGTAACCCCCACTCTCCACAGTGAGAGAAAGTCCATGTCCATCATCAAAGACCTAGTGCAGCCAAAAATAAAATACTTTTTTTTAAAAAAAGGCTCTTTCTCGAAAATATAGCCACATTCTGAGATACTGTGGCATTGGACTTCAACATATGAATATTTGAGGTGGGGGGGATACAGCTCAGTCCTTAACAATGTCCTTCATATTATTTCAGTAATGTTAACTTGGAATTGATGAATATTTCAGAGCATATTATTTTGCAACTACTCTGTTGGGGCCATAGCTTAAGTCTGTGACTTAAGTCTCACAGCAAGTCCTACTATTTAGGAAAAGACTGTTCCAGAGACAGAAAATAAAATTGAGAAGTCAGGCCAAGGATTGGAGGGAGGGAAAATCCCGTTTCTCTTTGGGCAGCTGGACCTGGATACTGAGTTGTTTGAATATATGGAGCGCATAGCAGTGAGGATAAGGAAAAGTCAGCCTTCTGGAAGCAGGCTGGGAGGTCAGCAGCATGATTCTTTAGCGGATACATCAAGCATATGTGTGGGGCCCACGAGCTCCTGGAGTATTACATCTAGCAGAGAGAATACATTACTAGGTATAATGTTATTTCCTTCTTATGCTTAAACTTCCAATATTTTTAAAGAAATTCAAGACAGGTCTAAGTGATGCTGCAGAGAATCACGGGAGAGTTCTCTTCCAGACCTGGGTTTGAGACTTATAGGCTTCCCTGGTGGCTCAGGGGTAAAGAATCTGCCTGCCAGTACAGGATACAGGAAGACATGGGTTTGATCCTGGGTCAGGAAGACCCCCTGGAGAAGGAAATGGCAACCCACTCCAGTATTCTTGCCTGGAAAATTCCATGGACAGCAGAGCCTGGCTGTCTACAGTATATGGGGTCACAAAAGAGTCGGACATGATTTAGCGACTAAACAACAACAACAACAGCGGGACCAACACAACTCCCCAAAGGTCCTGTGTGCTGCAGTGGGTCGTGTCCAGGAACCATAGCCTGAGGCTTCATGAAGAACTGGAATTAGGTGAGCACATCCTCAGAAGTAAAGGGGGGTTTGTGTGTGCTTTGAGTTGCAGTGTAGTTGGTAGAGGTGCTAAGCCATTGTAGTTTGAGTGTTAATATAAATGTAACTTCATTTTATTGTCATTAGAAGTGAACCTTGGGGATAATGTTTACTGAGAAATCTTTTTAAAATCAATGTGTCAATTAATTTTTTTTAATGAGTATCCATTGCTATGAAGGCAGCAAAATATCTGAGGAAAAATGAAAGCTTTGTAACTAACCAGACTTTTTCAAGTGCTAAAAGCAGTGGAGGCAATAGTCTCATTGTTTTGAATCTTTCAACAGCAACTAAGAGGCACTTATTAAGTTCCAACTTTAGGCTATATCAACTGTCCCAGTTATGCTTCTTGTTATTTTCTGGTCCAAGATTCTATCCAAGAGCATGCTTGCATTTAGTTGTTATTACTTGTCATCAGTTTAGTTCAGTTCAGTCACTCAGTCGTGTCCGACTCTTTGTGACCCCATGAATCGCAGCATGCCAGGCCTCACTGTCCATCACCAACTCCTGGAGTTCACTCAAACTCATGTCCATCAAGCCGGTGATGCCATCCAGCCATCTCATTCTCTGTCGTCCCCTTCTCCTCCCGCCCCCAATCCCTCCCAGCATTAGGGTCTTTTCCAATGAGTCAGTTCTTCGCTTGAGTTGGCCAAAGTATTGGAGTTTCAGCTTCAGCATCAGTGCTTCCAATGAACACCACGACTGATCTCCTTTAGAATGGACTGGTTGGATCTCCTTGCAGGCCGAGGGACTCTCAAGAGTCTTCTCCAGCACCACATCTCATCAGCTTCCTCCAGTTTGAAACTGTTCTTCAGTCTTTTCCTGCCTCCCACATCCTTAGCAGTCTTAAAGAATATAGACCTTTCATTTTGTATTGACTCTCCTTTGGGCCTGCCTGATACTTCCCCATGATCAGACTATAGTAGAGAACGTCAGATAGAAACCATCTAGGTGTTCAGTGTGATCATTGACACTAGTGACCCCTGCATCTAGATGCCTCAGAGAACAGCATTAAGTAAGGTATACATGTGTGTATCTGCATATACATATGCACACATTGACGTCAGCCACTATTTCCATATTTATTTCATTGTGTTTAATGTAAGCTTAGTCACCCAGTCATATTTGAGTGTCCGAGATACCATGGACTGTGGCCCACCAGGATCCTCTGTCCATGAAGTTTTCCAGGCAATTTATCAGAATATATACATTAAAAATCCTCTAAGTTCACATTGAGGCTTAAAACCCCAGCCTAATACTTCAAGATTCTTTCTAGTCTTGTCTTTACCATGTTTGTGCAATACCTTCTCAGACAGTGACTTCTGTTGTCCTCAATATATTTACTTATTTGCTCTATCAGTTAACTTATTTACTCAGTTTCCAAGCCCTCCAGTCATATATTTCCTCTGCCACTTCCATGCCACACCTTCTCCTCGGCCAGCTGTTTCAGATGTCAGCCTCTCTTCTGCAGTGTGGGAAGTGAAAGGAATGTGAGAGAAACAGGACAGTTGGAAAGGGAAGTAAAGATGGAAAGGGCAGGAAATTTCTTTTTATTAAAGTCAGTTTGAGTTGACTTTTCTGTTACTTGTCACCTAAACCATGCTAAATGATGCAACACATAATTGTTCAGTCACGAAGTGCTGTCCAACTCTTCCTGACCCCCTGGACTGCAGCACACCGGCATGCAACCCATAATACATTATTGCAATTATTTATTTGCAAATATATCTGCCCACTGGATTATGAGCTATGAAAAAGACTCATCTCTTTACCTCTATTTTTTCCAGTGGTTTCCACAGTGCCTGTCACATGGTGGGTTCTTGGTAACTGCATCTGGTGCCAGTGACATAAAGACAGTTGAGACATAATTGTTCTCCAAGAGCTATTAGGGATAATCAATACAGTCAGATAATCTCTAAAATAGATATAAGTGGAAACAGTTGTGAGTGTATAGGAAGAAGGCATAAGTAGGGCTTCCTGGGTAGTTCAAATGGTCAAGAATCTGCTTGCAATGCAGGAGGCCTGGGTTTGACCCCTGTTTTGGGAAGATCCCCTGGAGAAAGGCATGGTAACCCACTCCAGTATTCTTGCCTGAAGAATTCCACGGACAAAACAGCCTGATGGGCTACAGTCCATGGTGTCGCAAAGAATCAGACACGACTGAACGATTTCACTCACTCACTCAAATGGGACTTTACCAGTATAAACAAATCAAAGCTGTCTTCAGATAATTGTATATGTTTTAAATATATTTGTATAATTTCTGTAGAATTTAAGATTGAGAAGCTGACTGAATGGTCATATGTTCTGAATGCGTGAATTAAAACTAGGAGCTGAATGAATACTTGAATTAAAGTCCCTGAAAACTGTAAGGTGCTACCTTCCCAGGGGTTAAACCTATTTTAGTAGCATTTACTTAAAAACCTCAAAATAATTTAGTCTTTTCTAGCAGGAGAAGTCAAGACATCTCATTTCAACAACGCTAACAATAGTGGTGACACCTTGTGTCTCCATAGTCCTCCACTTTACTTTAAAATGTCTCTGACTCTGAGTTCTGAGAGGGCAGGATATGTGTCTGCTGTGTTCACTAAGGCATCCTTGGCACCCAGCTAAACACTTAATGAAAATGCCATCCTGTGTAACTTTCATCCAGTTTTCTGAACGCACTGAGAATGGCAAATATGATACCCAGAATCATAGATATCTATTCTCTCTAAAGAGAGCTAAGGACCTATGTGTCTGGATGGAGCCACTTCCTGTTTGCCTGCTCCTACCTCCAGTTTCTTGTTGCCCTTTCCTGGATTTTAAGGACTCCCTATTCTTGGCTCCACGTCTCCCTTTCTACTCCACTCAATCCCCCTCCTTGTGGATTGATCAGTTTCTCTTGATTCACCTTTCTGGCAGATGACAGTGAAACTTCTCTTTTGGAAGCAGTCGTTGGGTGTTTCAAGATTAGGCAATAGACAGCAATGTCAGAGACTAGAGCCTATGGTAACAGACTATGTGAGTAGTAGAGCCTGAATTAGATTTTTCAACTCCAGGACAGTTCCAATAAGCTACACTGAATGGGAAGCCAGAAAGGGCAGTTTTCACATTTCTGCAGAATTTTCACAGCATGTGGGACCAAGGTCGGTTCAATTAACTCACATTTATGTGCCTTTAACAACAACCTCTTATCCCATAGTTAGACTGTACCGTCAGCAAGTAAATCAGTTCATGTGGGTTATTCTTTCTGTCCTTATAATGTAAACAATACAGTAGGTGGCCGTGATCAGGGGTAACAGCAAACATGGAAGAGATCACTCCAAATAAAATATTAACTAATGCAGGTCTGCGGTGTAAGTGGCTTGATGCATGGTAAATTGCATTTGCACTTGGCCAAATGGTAAGTGATGTATGTTGGGCACAAGAATGATAAATACAAGGAACAATCAATTGGACTGAACTAAAGTGGTGCAGTTTTGAAAGACGGCTTAGAGTTATATCTTCCAAACATAGCTTAAAAAAAAGGACTCAATTAACAAGTAAATTGGAAAACTATAAAGTAGCTGACACAAATACAAAGTTTAGTTTACGGAAGTTATAAATGTTAAACGGTTTCCCTCTACGATTCCAATTTCTGCCCACTCTGATTCTTCTTGTGCCTTTCATTTTTTTAATGAGTATTATTACTCAACAGGAGAACAATCAGTTGTATCAGAGCCATTCACTGTAAAGTTTGTGTCAATAATTTTTATTGAACTAAGACAAAAACAAAGGAGTTAGTAGAGAGAGGCAAATTGTTATGCTACCAGGGTACCATGAGGAGTCTTTGAGCTGCAGGGGAAAAAAGGAAAAACTCTCCTTGTGGAGAGAATAGAATGTGTTTCATTTCAATATCTATTGCAATTATGAAAGAGCCAGAGCATTCCATGGCTTTGAACAGTCTTTGTGAACAGAACTTTATGTCAGGGCCATGGGTATGATTTTCAGGCCCCGAGGCTGGTAGTTCAATAACTAGCAGAAATAGCCAGGGCTTTGGGAATGGGGAGTAAAATGAGGGGTAGGAATCAGGATGTTCTAGCCTGAGTGATCATAAGAAACCTTTCAGGGGATTTTCATTTTAAATATGGATTTTTTTTGGTACCCTTATGGAATCTCAGTCTCCTGGGGCACTGTAGGGAGGCACATTCCTAAATTAAATCTTTCCAGTTTCAGGGCCTGAAAATTACAAACATGTAACCAATGCCAGGCTTGGTGTCATGGAATGTTCTAACGGGAGGACATGGCAACTGTGGGAAGAATGAGGTGGGAGACGGGAATTTCTCTGGCACATTTACATGGAAGCTCTGCCACTAGGATATGAGCTCTTTTAGACAAAGGAGTGTCCTTGTTATTTTTCTATCTCTAGTTATCCAGTGTCTAGTACATACTGGCACCTGGTGGATGGATCCTATTATGTGGGTATGATCACTTCCAGATTCACAGGCAGGTAAATTAACAGCAAGCACAAGTTGGTTAAGCTGGTTAAAACCTATTTTAAGTATCCAGCTGAAGGGTTGGGATTAATAGCCAAAAAGAGTACTGCTGCTGCTGCTAAGTCACTTCAGTCGTCTCCGACTCTGTGTGACCCCATAGACGGAGCCCATCAGGCTCCCCCGTCCCTGGGATTCTCCAGGCAAGAACACTGAAGTGGGTTGCCATTTCCTTCTCCAATGTGTGAAAGTGAAAAGGGAAAGTGAAGTCGCTGAGTCATGTCTGACTCATAGCGACTCCAGGGACTGCAGCCTACCAGGCTCCTCCGTCCATGGGATTTTCTAGGCAAGAGTACTGGAGTGGCTTGCCATACTGAATGACTAATAATACTCATGGCCAAAAGGATCACCGTGAAGTGAAGCACAAGGAAAAAACAAGGCAGAAGTCTTGGACTCTGTTCACGTGGCTCTGGGCTCCTCAGGACACCACACTGTTGCCCTCATCTCTGCCACCTCCTTGTTTAACTGCACAGGAAGAAGTTAGGTCTTGGTGTGCAAGGCTGGGGCCACTCTCTACTCTCTTTCCTAGAAAACACACACAGGAGTTCAATCAGAAGAACCCTTTGGATGAACTATCAAAGTGGCAAGTTGCATTTTTTAAAAATAAGTCTTTGGCCTTGTTTGTGTCATATGCAAATAAGTCAGCCCCAGTGTGCTGATCTCAATAGAGATAACTGTTTACATAAAAATAAATGCCAAACCCAACTTGAAGCAAAACATATTCATAGGTTAATTTCCTTATCTGTCCAGTACTTACTTCTTATTTCTTACCAGGCATATTTCTAACACTGTCCTTGTTTCTCTGTCTTTTATCATCTGTTCTTGAAGTCCTCTTGCTCTTGCTAACAGCCTTGGCTTGCCTTTTTAGTTCTGATATGAAAAATCAAACTGATGCTAACATATTTTGTGGCTAATTCTTTTCAACGAGGGCTTTCTTAGTGGCTCAGAGGGCAAAGAATCTGCCTACGGTGCAGGAGACCAAGGTTTGATCCGTGGGTCGGGAAGATCCCCTGAAGAAGGGAATGGCTACCCACTGCAATATTCTTGCCTGGAGAATTCCATGGACAGAGGAGCCTGGTGGACTATAATCCATGGGTTTGCAAAGAGTCAGACATGACTGAGTGATTAACAGTTTCACTTTTCAACAAATGTAATGCATAAACACAATGGCAGTCAAAGATTTAAAGACCACAAGTTAGAAATTACTGATCCAAAGCTAAGTCATACTACCTGGCCAGGGAAGCAAAAGCCTGGTTAGCTCTAGACAGGAGTCCTTAGGTGAATTTCATTGTTTCTACATAGAGGTATGTGTGTATGAATGTGTGTGTATGTATGTGTTGGTGTATATGTATATTTAGTGGATTCATTGCTAACTTAAAAACTGAGTAATTTCATATAAAGGGCTTCCCTCGTAGCTCAGGTGGTAAAGAATCTGCCTGCAATGCAGGAGACCTTGGTTTGATTCCTAGGTTGGGAAGATCCCCTGGAGAAGGGATAGTCTACCCACTCCAGTATTCTTGGGATTCCCTGTGGCTCAGCTAGTAAAGAATCCACCTGCAATGTGGGAGACCTAGGTTTGGAAGCTCCCCTAGAGAAGGGAAAGGCTACCCACTCCAGTATTTCATATAAAACTGATCTCTTCATCCAACTTCTTTAAAAACCGAGAAGACTTGTGGATTGAACTGTAGGGTTTCACAAACACAGCAGGTGTGCTTTCCATTCTCACGTTTGGCTGCTTCATTCTTTTACATGTCCTGCCTGGTTCTGGTAGGCTTTTCAGTCTGCCACCCCCAACTAGAAAAGAGCAGCCCTGGCCTCTTGCCTCGCTTTGAAGATCCTTTGCTCTGCGGTCTTCCCTCCAGCCCCTAGCCCATTTAGTTCAGTTCAGCTCAGTTCAGTCACTCAGTCGTGTCTGACTCTTAGCGACCCCATGTACCACAGCACGCCAGGCCTCCCTGTCCATCACCAACTCCCGGAGTTCACTCAAACTCATGTCCATCGAGTCGGTGATGCCATCCAGCCACCTCATTCTCTGTCGCCCCGTCTTCTCCTACCCCCAATCGCTCCCAGCATCAGACTCTTTTCCAGTGAGTCAACTCTTCGCATAAGGTGGCCAAAGTATTGGAGTTTCAGCTTTAGCATCAGTCCTTCCAGTGAACAACCAGGACTGATCTCCTTTAGAATGGACTGTTGGAACTCCATGCAGTCCAAGGGATTCGCAAGAGTCTTCTCCAACACCACAGTCCAAAAGCATCAGTTCTTCGGCGATCAGCTTTCTTCACAGTCCAACTCTCACATCTGTACTTGACCACTGGAAAAACCATAGCCTTGACTAGACTGATCTTTGTTGGCAAAGTAATGTCATTGCTTTTTAATATGCTATCCAGGTTGGTCATAACTTTCCTTCCTAGCCCATTAGTTATGATCAAAGTTCTTTAACAGCAATGGGCCCTTGAAGGCAGTGTGGGTTCAGATTCAACAGCAATCATCAAATGCCTTCTAGGGCGTCAGTTACTGTGTCTTCATATACATTGACGCTTCCAAACTTGAGCTTACTGTACAACCACTTAATCATCCAGGAGAGATTAAATCTTATCTGATATCGTTAAGAAAGTTAGCTGAGACCCTCCATGACCACTGCCAGAAGGTGTCAAACACCCCCACTCCTGAAACCCCCCAAAGCTTTTATTTACAAGGAAAGGCTGTGGCCAGAGTTGGTAAACATCAGGTTACAGTAAAGTTACTCTTGAACTCGCTGAATTAACTGCTTGAAATACCCTAAACTAATGGAGGAGGAGGGGGCCTCAGATCTCCTCCCTCAAGACATTTCTGTTGTTCCTTGGGAGCTGTGAGCATTGGTGAAGTGGAGAAGTAAGATGCTGATGCAGGAAGAACTGGTTTGGTATTGGCCAGCCTGGAGGGGATGGTTGACCTTTGGGGTCGGGGAGGCAGTGCCCACCCTGGGAAAATGACTGTGCACTCACGGTCTTCTGGATAGGGAGGGAGCGCTCAGCAACTTGAGGGGATGTCACGTGCTATATTGTGTATCTGTCTTCAATGCTTCCCCATACTTGCCTTTCTTTCCTAAAGGGATACAGCGTTAGGTTCAACAATTAAACAGCAACAACAGCACCTGAACTCCTTAGCAAATGACCTGGTATATATTATACTAGGGAAAGACCTTTCCCAGGAGGATACAGTGAAGGGAGGAGGCGCTGCACAGGGATGGAGCAAGGATGGGAAGGAGGAAGTGCCAGTTAGGAGCTCAGCATGCACAGATGGCTGGAAGGAGACTGGGTGATGACTCGCTGAAGTCAGAGAGATCTTATAATAAAGCAAAGTTAATCATCTCCCTTCTAGGCTTGAAGCTCTGATGTCAACCCTGTCCCACAGATGTATAATATGATCCAGAAATGTAAGCCATGTGTGTAATTTAAAAATGTTTAGGAGCCACATTATTATTGTCTCTTGCATGCTGAGTCATGTCTGCCTCTCTGTGACACCATGGATTGTAGCCTGCCAGACCCCTCTGTCCGTGGGATTTTCCAGGCAAAAATACTGGAGTGGGTTTCTATTCCCTTCTCCAGGGGATCTTCCCAACCCAGGGAACCAACCCACATCTCCTGTGTTTCCTGCATTGGCAGGCTGGTTAAGAATTAACCACTGAGCCACCTGGGAAGCCCAAATTAAAAAAAGTAAAAACTAGGTGAAATGAGTTTTAAGAAATATATTATACTTAGCCCATATAGTGAAATATTATGATTTCAAAGTATAATCAACACAAAAATTATTGATGAAGTATTTAAACTATTTATTATTTATTTATTGTTGCACTGGGTCTTTGCTGCTGCACTTGGGCTTTCTCTAGTTGCAGTGAGCAGGGACTACTCTTTGCTGCAGTGCACAGGCTGCTCATAGCAGTGGTTTCTCTTGTTATGGAGCATGGGCTCCAGGTGAACAGGATTCAGCAGTTGCAGCACACAGGCTCAGCAGTTGTGACTTGCGGGCTGCAGGGTGCAGGCTCCACAGTTGTGGTGGGGTTGCCTGAGGCATGTGGGATCTTCCCAGATCAGGGATGGAACCCTGCATTGTCAAGGGGATTCTTATCCACTATGCCACCAAGAAAGTCCTTGCATACTTTTTATGTAAAATTTTTTCAAAATATTTGGTGTGTGTTTTATACTTGCAGCATCTCTCTATTCAGACTAACAAGATTTGAAATACAAGCTTGGCTGACGGTGTCAGTGGCTAACATGTGGGCCAGTGCAACCTTAGATGTTTTCCCATTGCTTTTAGGACAAAATCCAGAATCTTTGGTCTGATTCAGTAGGCTCTTGATATGACTATCCCTTTTGTCTTTTCTCATGCCATGACCTCCTTTGCTTTGGTGCTAGGTATAATACATTTTTTGTTGAACTCTTTTACTCTGTCAAACTTCTGTGGTCTTGCAAATATAAATTCTGTTGCTGGAAAACTCTCTCTCTCACACACATTTGCCTGAATAACTCTTACTTGTCCTTATGTATTTACATGTATATTGGATCCATTTTGAGCTATCTATTTATCTTAATCTGTTTTATTTAGTTATCAGTCCCATTCTGTATGACTTACTATACTTTTCAGTGCATTTTAATATAGATTCTAGAGGCATGAATCTATATTAATTCTAGGGCTTCCCTGGTGGCTCAGATAGTAAAGAATCTGCCTGCAACGTGGGAGACCTGGGTTCGATCCCTGGGTTGGGAAGATCCCCTGGAGAAGGGAAAGGCTACCCACTCCAGTATTCTGGCCTGGAGAATTCCCATGGACAGAGAAACCTGGCCGGCTACAGTCCATGGGGTTGCAAAGATTTGGACACGACTGAGCAATTAAGCACATTAGAGGCATGAAGATCTCTTTTTTTCCTTTTCAAAGATTTTCAAAAATGCTTCTCACTTCTTCCTATTGGATCTGAAATTCATTTTTCCTCTTCCAGACAATACCATTGGAACATAGAGAAAGCAAGGGAATCCAGAAAAACATATACTTCTGCTTCGTGTACTATGTTAAAGCCTTTTACCATGTGGATCACAGCAAACTGTGGAAAACTCTTAAAAAGATGAGAATCAGATCACCTTATCTGTCTCCTGAGAATCCTGTATGCAGGTCAAGAAGCAGCAGTTAGAACTGGACATGGAACAACAGGCTGGTTCAAAACTGGGAAAGAAGCACATCAAGTCTGTGTATTGTCATCCTGCTTATTTAACTTCTATGCAGGGTACATCACGCAAAATGCCAGGCTGGATGAATCCTAAGCTGAAATCAACATTGCTGGGAGAAATAACAACCTCAGATGTGCAGGTGATACCACTTTAATGGCAAAAGAATAGGAATTAATGAGAATCTTGGCAGTGAAAGAGAAGAGTGAAAAACCTGGCTTAAAACTCAACATTCAGAAAACCTTAAGATCATGGCATCCAGTCCCACCATGACAAATAAAAGGAGAAAAAGTGGAAACAATGACAGATTTTCTTTTCTTGGGCTTCAAAACCACTGCAGATGGTGACTGCAGCCATGAAATTAAAAGACGCTTGCTCCTTGGAAGAAAAGCTATGGCAAACCTAGATAGCATATTAAAAAGCAGAGACATTACCTTGCTGACATTACCGTCTAGTCAAAGCTATGGTTTTTAAGTAGTCATGTATGGATGTGAGAGCTGGACCATAAAGAAGGTTGAGTGTAAAAGAATTGATGCTTCTGAACTGTGATGTTGGAAAAGACTCTTGAGAGTACCTTGGACTGCAAGGAGATCAAACCAGTCAATCCTAAAGGAAATCAACCCTGAATATTCTTTGGAAGGACTGATGCTGAAGTTGAAGCTCCAATATTTTGACCACGTTTTGCAAAGAGCTGACTCATTGGAAAAGATCCTGATGCTGAGAAAGATTGACAGCAAAAGGAGAAGGGGAAGGCAAAGGATGAGGTGGTTGTATAGCATCACCAACTCAGTAGATAAGAATTTGAGCAAACTCCAAGAGATAGTGAAGCTCAGGGGAGTCTGGTGTGCTGCACTCCATGGGGTCACAAAAAAGCAGGAGATGACTTTGTGACTGAACAACAACAAACAATACCCACATTTAATTTGGTAAAAATGTATCCTTTGCAATTATTGAGACTTCCCACAAAGAATGACGTTATAACTTCTTAGTTGACTTTTCAATATCCTTCTATTTTTCCTTGAAGTGTGCCTTTTTATTGCCTTCTGAGGTATCACAAGGTGAAGGATGCATTTACCAGGAAGATGACTTTGAGACTGAGATCAGCCTGCAGGAAATTGATTATGGAGTGCTCTTATAATTGTTATCTGTGAAGAAGGGAAGGAAACAAGATGGACTGGAAAATATTGGGCCTCACAAATATTCTGGCCAACCTTGTGAGAGTCCTGACACCCTTTAGAGTTGTCTCCAATTGAGCTGATGGGCATAGTCTTCAGAACCTCTGGGTAACCACTGGATATGACTATCATGAGATGTATCTGCTCCCCGAGGAGGAGGTATAACCCCTGAGAAGTTAGTTCTCTCCAGATGATGATAATTTCCTGAGTGGAAGGAGTAAGTCCTCCAGTCCTAAAGGGGGCTCTAGATAGCACATTACATTCCACTCTTCTGGTGTACCTTCCTCATCTCTGGATGCTCAATCTTTGCACATGTCTTGAAGATTTCTTTCCCCTGGACTCCAGCTCTAAATATTCAAGTGTAAGAGAACCTCCTAGGTTCTCTAGTACTTCCTTTCAACATTTCTTCTTCTTCAGTCAATATTTCCCGAATTTTGCATTCTCCTTCTATAATTAAAGTTAATTTTAGATTCATGTTAAACTGGAATGTAACTATCATATTAAACAAGAGATTTTACAGGTATTACAGCTTTGAAAGAGATTAAAGTAGGTATTTAAGTGAATGTTTCAGTTGATTTCTAGAAAAAGTATTAAATGAATAAAGTACAAAAAGGTGCCGCTACACAGATATGGCAAGGAGCATGAGTCAGTTTAGAACCACTCTCCAAGGCCATTATATTCTCTTCCTGGGTAAATATGCTATGCTGACAGCCTCACTTGTGTCTTTAGCTTAAACCTCTCCTTGGAGTTCAGGCCCTTCTAGCTGACTGCCTACATGACAGCTCCTCCTAGACATCTCACAGCCTCCTTAAAGTTATGATGTTCAAAAGTAAACTCTGTGGCCTTCTTCCCCTAAACTCTTCCTTGTCTTCTCTTTGCCACTTCACCAAGACCTGTGTTGTTGAATCTAGAAGGCTGGAAGTCTTCCTTGATTTATTTTCCTCTTTCACTTTGCACACATAATCCCAAAGAATTCCTTTTGATTCTATTTCTAGGATAGTAGGTGCATTTATTCTCATCTTTCTAGCTCCATGGTTGGCACTTTCTTTTAGGCCATGACCATTTTTCTTTCGTATTCTAATTCTATTGTCCTTAATGGTCTCTGATCCATTGTGCCTGCTGAGCCAAAGTAATTTTTTTTAAACCATAAACCCGATAATCTGACTCTTCTGTGTATTAACCATCAATGACTTCCCATTGCACATAAAATAAAATTCAACTTGTTTAATATGGTCTTCAAGGCCACATGGGCTCAGAGCTTAAGAATCCACCTCCCAGTGTAGGAGATGCGAGTTTGATCCTTGGATTGGGAAGATCCCCTGGAGAAGGAAATGTCACCCCTCTCCAATATTCTTGCTGGAAAATTACATGGACAGAGGTGCCTGGAGGGCTACAGTCCATGGACTTGCAAAGGGTGGGACACGACTTAGTGCCTGAACATGGCAAAGCCACACTCATTTATTTCTCCATTTTTGTCTCACACCACTATTTTTCTTGCCCACTGACTCTAATGAAATCGGCCTTCCTGTCCCCTGTTTTTTGAACACCTCTAGCTCTTCTTGAACTCAGGACCTTGCTCATGGTACCTCTTCTTCCTGAGATACTGTTTTTCTGGCTCTTTAGCAATAGACTCTATCTAATGCATCAAATCCCACTATAAATGTTCTTTTATTGTCTTTGCCTGATCAGAGTGTCTAAAGTAGCCTACCTCCCTGTCCCATTGTCTGGGTTATTCTTTAGTATTGCCCTCTATTTGATTTCTAATGTTCATCATAATTTTAATTATAACGTATTTCTTTGCTTACTTGTGTATTAACTCTCTGTCCCACTGAACCTCAAGCTCCCTGAGACTTCTCCATTAGATATCTAGCTCTTGTGACAGTGGCCAGCAGAGTAGAGCCTCAAAATACTTCTTCTCAGTGAATGGATGAGTAAATAGAATGAAAATATTACCGAAATCTATAATACTTCAGAGAGGTTTTTTTTTTTTTTTCTTCTCCTTATTGGAGACATTGCTATTTACTTGTAAGGAGGGACAAAAGTTTTGTCTCCCGTGTGGCCTCGGAGGTGGTGGCATCCCCCTGTTTGGTAGCTTCGCTGTGAGCTAACAGAGGTCTGTGCAGGCTTAACAGTAGGACAGCAACATCTCTGACTGATCCAGACAGTGTTGATTTTCAGTATCTCTAGGCCGAGCTCGGGGTGCCTCAACTCTACTTTTTATAAGAACGCTCTTTCTCAAAACACATTTAACTCACATTAAGGGATTCCCAGGTGGCGCTAGTGGTAAAGAACACGCCTGCCAATGCAGGAGACTTAAGAGATGTGACTTTGCTCCCTAGGTTGGGAAGATTGCCTGGAGGAGGGTGTGACATCAACTGAAGTGACTTAGCACACATTGCAAAGACAGTTGGTATTTCCCTCTGCCCCTCCTCCCCCTGCTGTGGGGCCAGGGATTTCTCCTGGGACCCAGCTCAGCTTAGGCCTGGTGCTAATCATGATAATGGGAGCTTGGAAATCAGGTGGATTCTGCCCACTCTGCTTTAACTAATGGGATCCTTTCCCACTGCATATTCTAATTCATTACTACTGATATATAGGCAAGGTATTGATAGTCTACGTTTTTTCCTACTTGGCTATCCTCCTAAACTGTTATTTGTGCAAATAGCTTTTCAGTTGATTTGCTTGAGATTTCTGGGTAAAGCTATAAATTGTGCCACCGGCAAGTAATTAATTTTTTTTTCACTTCCTTTCCAGGGATGATACACCTTGTTTCTTTAATTGTTGTATTTCAGTCTCTAGAATTTACAGAATAATGTAAGTGTCAGCAATAAGCATCATCGTTTAGTTTCTGATTTGAATGGAAATGCCTCTCGTGTTCTATTGTTGCTGTGTAGTCTTTCCTATATCAGTCATGCCCTCCTTTCCTCTTACTTTACTAAAGAAATTTTTTTCAATAAGTTATTTTCAAATGTTAGGCTGTCTGCCTTTAGGCTCAGTCTACTTCCTCACAACTTCTTCCTTTCGGTTCCATTTTATAGATAAGTGTGTTTCTTGCCAATGTTTCTGACATTGGAATCTTAAAATCCTGCTCAGCTTCCCCCTTCTCAAGATTTCTCAGACTATCCCATATGCACTTGATTTTCAGACCTTTCACCATACGAGTTGTTCACAGAAATATATGAGAAGTCCCTTAGGAATACAAGGTCAAATTGGGGACAGTATTGACTGACCTTTGATCTGAGGGTGTCACACTTGCGGACAGGGAGAGGATACTCATACTTTCCAAGTATCATGAAATCCAGGAATTCTGTCTCTCAAATTCTGTCATTTTGGAGCCATGAAAATAAATGTTGTTCCTGACACAGCATAAGCACTGGGATATGAAGTTTGTTTTAAAGAAGTTGCTATAAGGGATTTCAAGTGATCGTAGCCTCAAACTCAAGAAGCAAATGTCAGCTCCAAAATCCAACATGGGAAAACTACGACCAGCCCATAGGCATCAATAGCAGAGCTATGGAGCAATCCTAGGAGAAGGTTCTTACCTGTAAACCTGTGAATTACTGTGTCTTGTTCACCATCATAATATAATAATTTCTGCTTTGGGTTTATTGTCATGCCAACAAATTCCTCTATGTATGGAATAAGTCGGCTACTTTTGGTATCCCAGAGGTTTATTTCACAACAGCTGGAAGCAGGAGCAAAGGAATGTAAGCTTCTTATCTATGTCTTCACACCGCTCTCCTAATTTCTAGAGACATGTCACCGACTACCTCCTTGGCGCTTTTCATTAACTGTCCCCATAGATACCTTCATCTCAATTTTTATTTTGCCCTCAGTTGAACTTGCTTCCCTGCCCTATTCCTAGTCTGGTTATGGCAGAGATTGCTTCTTCTTTCCCCAGGATCTCCTGTATCCTTCCAGCATAGCATAATGATAGAATCTCTAGCTATTAGCTTGGCACTCCAAGTAAATCTACTGATTTCCCTCCCTTGTTTATTCTTTCAAATATGATGCTAGTGAAAGGGTCATGTGACAGATTCTAGACCCTCCTTTAAATAAATGTCATCGGGGCTGGTGTACTGGTGTGAACCAGAGGGATGGGATAGTGAGGGAGGTGAGAGGAGGGTTCAAGATGGGGAACACATGTACACCCAGGGCAGATTCACGTCAATGTATGGCCAAACTAATACAATAATGTAATTAGCCTCAAATTAAAATAAATGAATTTAAAAGAAAAGAAAAGAAAGCATTTTTCCTTTTTCGTTCATTTCTTTTTTCTTAATGACTGAAATGAGGAGATGATGGTTGAAGCTACAGATAGTGCAGCAATTTGAATCATGAGGTGACTTTGGGAAGAAAGCCCTTACATGGGATCAACAGATCAAAGGAGGCTTTGTCCCTGACACTGTTGGGCATCCTGTCAGTCAAAAATTGCCTAGCTATGGAATACGCCTGAGACAGAAACAAACTTCTATGTTTCTAATCTCTGCTATTTTTTTTTTTTTTTTTTGCTATTTGTAGCTGCCCCCTAAGCCTGGCTTTGACATTTGATGAAATGTTTCACCACTATCATTCTTCTCATCCTACACAGAAACTCAGAGACATCCTGTTACTTAATTGCTCACTGAAACCTAGGAGTTCAAATTCGGAGCTGACTCTTGATTCCAGCCATACTCCTGTTCATCACTAACATTAATTTGACCATCATCTCTTGTCATATTTGCTTCTGGACACTCTGAATAGTTCATGGTGTTTCCAGGCTCTTCTTGTTTTATTACCTCTGTTATGCTTCCTAACAGACGAACACCATCACATTACTCTTTTACATCCATACCCAGGTTCCTCAAGGTAAAATGGAAGCTTCTGAGAGTGTCATTCCAGACTTTGTGCCATATTTCCCAAATTTCTTGTTCCAGCATCTTTCCCTGCCTGTGCACAGACACTATTTACCAGAAATTATATTCAGCTTTTCTCTCTCTACAAAACACTGTCTTATCATTCAGGGTTCAGCTTGTATATTGTAGTCATAAAAGGTATCATTTTTTTGAGTGCTTACCAGATTCTGGATACTGTGTTATAAACCTGACATGTCTTGCTTAGTCTTTGGGACAACCCTGTAAGATGGACTGTTTATTATCATCCCCACCATAAAAATGAAACAAAGGTTAAGTACTTTGCAGAAGATAGTATGCAACCCTGAATATTCACTGGAAGGACTGATGCTGAAGCTCAAGTTTCAATATTTTTGGCCCCTTGCTGGGACGAGCTGACTTGTTGGAAAAGACCTTGATGCTGGGAAAGACTGAAGGAAAAAGGAGAAGGGGGTGGCAGAGGATGAGGTGGTTAGATAGCATCACTGTCTCAATGGACATGAATTTGAGTAAATTCAATATCATCACTGACTCAATGGACATGAATCTGAGCAAACTCTGGGAGACAGTGAAGGAAAAGGAAGCCTGGTGTGCTGTAGTCCATGGGGTCAAAAAGAGTCAGACATGACTTAGCGATTGAACAACAACAGCACCAGTAAGATTGTGTCGGGCTGGTGCGTATAGATGGTTTATTCAGCCTAAGCAGGTATCTGTAGATGGTCTATTGAAACCTAACAGTCTGGTTCCTGAACTCGTGCTCTGAACTGTGATGTTACATTGCCTTCCTTATTGTGTTTTATTCAGTTGCCCATACGTACCCTCCTCTCTGAAGCTTGCTGTACTGGCTCGCTCAGGATTTAGTAAATCTTGCCCATCTCTGTGATTCTACAGTTTATGTTCACATCTAATAGATGGTCTGGTAATGGTTTTTTTGTCTGCCTTCTCCTCTAAGAGCGTAAACTTTCCTGACTGGGATTGTGGCTTCTCTATTTTTGTTACCTAACAATTAAATACAGTTCCTTATCATAGTAACGATCTCAATAAAGGCTATAAAATTAAAATGTTTAAATCTAAAGAATAATCGAACATGAATATAAAAAAAAAACTTCTACTCTCTTAATTATACACTGAAGCTTTTCTTCTTTTTTCAATGCCTCCCCCACCACCACAAATGCAATTGTGTTAATTCAACTTTTTAAACAGTTTCTGAATTAATCTTTACCTGTAGACTGCCCCTTCCCAGCCCTGTCCCCTCTGTACTCCGAGTGACCTTTCCATAACCTGCATGACCATGTTGCTCTCCTGCCTATCATTCTGCTTGAACCCTCACAGCCTTCACGTACGTGACAAAATTCACACTCCCAGGAAGACAGGTAGCACCTCAAGATCCACCTGTCCCTACCTTTCCAGTCTTAGTTTTACCTATTCCCACATTTGTGCTCTTTCTTGAGCTATGTGGAACGACTTATGGGGTCCAACTGAAAAGCCACGTATCAGCCTCCTTTCTTGCTATTTCCCACGCTGTCTCACTGCCTCCATCAATGTTTGTCAAGCTGTAATGTGCTTATGGAGTTGGAGAAGGAAATGGCAACCCACTCCAATATTCTTGCCTTGACCATCCCATGGAAAGAGGAGACTGGCAGGCTATGGTCCATGGGGTCGTGAAAGAGTCAGTTATGACTTAGGGACTAAACAACGACAACAGTGTGCCTGGTTGTCTTGCCTATCGTGCGCCTGGGGGTCTGGTCACATGGCAGTGTCTGATTTTGTAGGTCTCAAATGAGGTTTGACATTCTGCATTTCAAACAAATTCCCCAGTGGTGCTGTTGCTGTTGATTTTCAGCCCACACTTTGAGAGGCATAGATCTAGACTCACCTTTTCCTCTTCTTCCTCTTGATAGGTCCTTTTAAAGCACCTCACTCAATACAGGTATCCCCTCTTCTTGGAATCATAGACGGTGCTCTCTCTTGCGAGAAGAGACAGTGAAGTTCGTCTTTGTATTCTCAGCTTCTAGCTCCCTACCTGCAGCAGAGTATTCAATAGTTCTCACCAAGTGAATGCTGACTGTTCATTTCATGGGCAAAGTGTTTATGCGGTGGCAACCTAGGCAAAAGAAATATGCATGGTGCAAGGAGCCACAGTCTAACCCACAAACTAACTGCTCAGAAGCTTCTGTTACATTCAAAGAACTGGGGTTGGTGTTTGGGGTACAGAAAGGAGAAAGATACAGTCCCTGCTCCCAGGGTCCTGCAGAGAAGGTGGGGAGAGAGACCAGCATCTGGATCGCTATACAACATGGCAAAAATGATTTATCAGTGACGAACAGAATGAAGATGGAGCTGTTTGTTCTTCACTGGCAACTGAGGATGTTGTTTGTGGTTATATGAATTGAGACTGGAGGAAATTGTAGACGCCTGACAGCAAATTGGTGGAGGGAGGTGTTTCAGAAAAATGGAATAGGATGCCAAAACTTCTCAGCCTTTTTTCCCACTGAAACTTCCATGGTTCAGTGGTGCTCCCATACAAGCTACCATGGATATGTCCATTGTCATTGCAACGCTTATTTCTTGTGTTCCTCAGCTCTCAAGAGAGTGAGTGCTGTGTTGTTGTTTAGTTGCTAAGTCGCGTCTGACTCCTTTGCAGCTCCAAGGACTGTAGCCTGCCAGGCTGCTCTGTCCAAGGGATTCTCCAGGCAAAAATACTGGAGTGGGTTGCTGTACACTCCTCCACGGGATCCTCCTCATCTGGGGACTGAACCCTTGTCTCTTACATCTCCTGCTTTGGCAGGCAAGTTCTTTACCACCAGTGTCACCTGGGAAGCCCGTGTTATAATAGGGCTCATCTTGACTCTGCTCCAATTTATTTAGAAAATAATTCAAACACATAGCACTCATACTATTGTATACAGGACTTCTCGTAACTGGTTGGAATATAGCAATGGCTTAGCACTGCTTCTGAGAACCCATTAGTAAAAGCAAGGAGGTGTGAGTACATTATATCTGGAGTGTTATCAAGTGGTGAGACAGTAGAGTGGTTAGGAGCCTAGGTTTAAATTCTGGCTTTCTGGAAACATCGCCTCTACTGCTCACTGTCTGTGTGTTCTTGGGTACAATGGGGATAAATTCAGTGTTTATATCCACAGGACTTTTTAAGAAATAAATGAACACCTACAAGTAAGATGCTTGGACTGATACCTGGCTCATTATACACATGAAATGATTGTTCAGTTCAGTTCAGTTCAGTTCAATCGCTCAGTCGTGTCCGACTCTCCGCGACCCCATGAATCACAGCACGCCAGGCCTCCCTGTCCATCACCAACTCCCGGAGTTCACTCAAACTCATGTCCACGGAGTCGGTGATGCCATCCAGCCATCTCATTCTCCGTCGTCCCCTTCTCCTCCCGCCCCCAACCTTTCCCAGCATCAGAGTCTTTTCCAGTGAGTCAACTCGTCGCATGAGGCGGCCAAAGTATTGCAGTTTCAGCTTTAGCATCAGTCCCTCCAATGAACATCCAGGATTGATCTCCTTTAGAATGGACTGGTTGGATCTCCTTGCAGTATAAGGGACTCTCAGGAGTCTTCTCCAACACCACAGTTCAAAAGCATTGATTCTTCGGCGATCAGCTTTCTTCACACTGATTATTCCAGTAATCTTGTTGTGTAGATAGGCCAACACTTTGGGGAGGAAATGGGGGGAGGGGCTCTCTATAACTACGTGGGACAACAGGCATAAATCAAGAAGTAGGGAAAAACAGATGTGTAGTTGTCATAAGTATAAGGTATGATGAAGTTGGGAAGATGAATTGAGCTCATGTTTTGCTTATTCATCTCTTGAAGCATAAAAAATTAGGCCTGTTTTGTCCGTATTTAAAACTGGGACACTTTAAAAAAAATGTGGGCACTTGAATGTGTACCACCTGGTTAGAAAATAATTATAATAATAGTCACTATTTACCAAGTGACCGCTTTGTTCCAAATTCCTTTTGAGCCTCACGTTGACCCTTCAAGGTGGCTGCTCTCCTTCTATCCATTTCTTATGGCTGCTGTCACAAATTGCTACAGACTTGATGGCTTAAAACAGTGAATATATCCTCTAATTGAAATTAGAGGCCATTGAAATTCAGGTGTCTATAGGGCCACACTCCCTCTGAAGTCTATAGGGGAGAATCCATTCCCTCCCTCTTCTGTCTTCTAGTCGGTCCAGGAGTTCCTTGGCTTGTGATCACATCACTCCAGGCTCTGCCTCTGTGGTCACATCAACTCCTCTTCTGCGTGTCTTCTCTGTATGTCTGCCCCACTCTCCCTCGCACCCCCATAACTCTTTCTCTCTCTCTTATAAAGATGGGCATAGTGATATATAGGGCTCACCCAAACTATTCAGGATAAGCTTCCATTCCTTTGAGTTAGCTACATCTTTTGCCAAATAAGGTAATATTCACAGATTTCAGAGACAGGGTAAGGGCATATCTTTTTGGGGGCCACATTCAACTCACTGCAGGTTCTGGTGACTGAGGTGATAAATAATCTGCCTGAGTGCTGGAAACCTGGGCTCAATCCTTGGGTCAGGAAGATCCCTTGGAGGGAGAAATGGCAACTCACTCCAGTATTCTTGCCTGGAGAATTCCATGAACAGAGGAGCCTGATGGGCTACAGTCCATGGGGTCACAGAGTCAGACATGACTGAGTGACTAACACTGCAACTCTCTGCAATTCATATTTTATAGACGAGGAAACTCAGTCTCAGAGAACGTCATTCTCTGACCTGAGATTGTGAAGGCGGCAAAGGGATGCACCACAGTTATAAACTGTTAAATTCACAAGTACATGTTCTCCAGGAGGGCTCCTGGATCGTATGGAGATTAAAGAAGTATAGGTAACGTTGAATTCCATCCAGCAAAGACTCAGTCCTTAGGAGAAAGGCAAACCAGAAGAAATTTGCAACAGATACTTGCAACATGCTGTACTTCAATAGTTGTAATAGACTGGAATCATGGGACAATAAAACTCAAAGAGGAGGAAATTTTCATGTTCAGTTTTTCTCAGAATAAGCTATTAATCCTAATCACAGAGACAGATGCAAGGACATTTTGTTATTGTCTTTCATATGTTGTTTCAACTAATTCTATAAAAACAACCCAGGAGATTTTATTTTATCCGGGTGATTGGCCCTACATTGTTAGCCAGACAATAAATCAGGAGAGGGGTCTGGGGGAACAAGTCTCAGCGCAGGTACTGATGCTGCTAGACGAAGGGGGTAGTGGATGTGAGGTAGAAAAGAACTCCGTGGGTGGGATTGAGCTGATCAGATCTCTTGGGAATTAGAACTGTCTCTCTGCTGAGCGTATTCCAGTGTTAAGTGTTCCATTCCACTCTAAACAGATACCTGGAAAAGGCCATACCATGAATCTGACTCAGCCAAAGGGAAAGAAATGTACCCCTCTCTGTGGCTGTCTCTGGGTCTACTCAAATCCCGCTTCCGTTCTGTGTTTCCCAAGTGCACTGTGCTCAGGATAGCGTCGTTTGCCTCTCTCTATTATATATATCTTCTCGTTTGCTTAGTTTCCCTTTCAGGCTGTGAGATGGCTGGGATATTGAAGCTGTGCCTGGTACATAGATGTTGGCTGAATTAAATAATATATTGTTTATTCTCTCTGCCTAGCATGAGAATAAAAAAAGTACAAAATAAATATTTTCTGAAGAAGATACTGAATCAACCAGAAAGATAGAGTAGCAGCATGTGGAGGAAATGGTTTAGGAAAAATTGAAAATGGAGGACGCTGGGAAACACCATGAGCAGAGTGAACTGGTTGAAGGAACACAATGGAACGCTCCGTTCTGGCTGTATTCTGTAGCTGCCGGTTTACCTGCAGACACCAGCGCGGAACCGTAGGTGTTCCTCAGCGGAGGGGTGTCTCAGCCCAGCTCAGCTTAGCTCAGTCGCTCAGTCGTGTCCGACTCTGTGCGACCCATGTATTACAGCACGCCAGGCCTCCCTGTCCATCACCAACTCCCGGAGTTCACTCAAACTCACGTCCATCGAGCTGGTGATGCCATCCAGCCATCTCATTCTCTCTCGTTCCCGTCTCCTCCTGCCCCCAATCCCTCCTAGCATCAGAGTCTTTCCCAGTGAGTCAACCCGTCACATGAGGTGGCCAAAGTGTTGGAGTTTCAGCTTTAGCATCAGTCCTTCCAATGAACACCCAGGACTGGTCTCCTTTAGAATGGACTGGTTGGATCTCCTTGCAGTCCCAGGGACTCTCAAGATTCTTCTCCAACACCACAGTTCAAAAGCATCAATTCTTCGGCAGTCAGCTTTCTTCACAGTCCTAAGTGACCCTAAAAAGGCAAGTCAGGTGGCAAAGAGTGAAGGACTCTTTTTATTGGAAATGTAGGTGAGTAACCTTGCCTAGCGGAGAAGGCAATGGTAAGCCAGTCCAGTACTCTTGCCTAGAAAATTGCATGGACTGAGGAGCCTGGTGGGCTATAGTCCATGGGGTCACTAGGAGTCAGACATGACTGGGCGACTTCACTTTCACTTTTCACTTTAATGCACTGGAGAAGGAAATAGCAACCCACTCCAGTGTTCTTGCCTGGAGAATCCCAGGGATGGCGGAGCCTGGTCGGCTGCCGGGTCTAGAGTCGCACAGAGTCGGACAGGACTGATGTGACTTAGCAGCAACAGCAACCTTGCCTAGAGAGGAGGCTGAGCTGCACGAGATCTCTCTTTGAAAGCTGCCACAAAAGTCCTCGGAAGAGACTTATCTGTGATGTAAGCCTGTGAGAAAGGGCACTTCTGAAGTTTGAGACTGTCAAAAAGTATGAGTATCAGAATTATGTTTTCCCATTTCCCTCTTCTTTCTACCCCGGTCTCAATGCAGAGCAGCTCAGAGCACAGAGACTGCGCTTACTAAACGGTGACTTCAGTGTGTCCTTGTCCTGGGTTGTGGACACAAATGGCATGACTCCTCGGGGCTCAGTCAGCGGGGTAAGTGAATGAGCACGGGAACCCCTGCAGATTCTTCACCTCCCGTCCCTGGGAGTTAGTGGCTGGACAGCTGCTTCCTTCACTGTCAGGATGATCTTCTGGGAAGACTACACCAAATGAATGACTAATGAGGAAAAGCTAAAGAAGATGTTGCAAGGCCTCTGATAGCCCACCTGTCTGTCAGTTTGATAACATTTACAGCATTCTATCAAATAATACTGAGGCTGCACTTGTACTTATTACAAGAAATCTTACCTCCAAATAAGTATTCATATCTGTGCCAAATATCTCTTGGGAATTGGCCCACTTACTCCTATGAGGCCTCCATTGTTCAAGAACATTCGCTTCCCTGGTGGTGCTAGTGGTAAAGAACCTGCTTGCCAATGCAGGAGACAAAAGTGATGCAAGTGTGATCCCTGGGGTGGGAAGATCCTCTGGAGGAGGACGTGGCAACCCACTTCAGTATTCTTTCCTGGAGAATCCAATGGAGAGAGGAGCCTGATGGGCTACAGTCCACGGGGTTGCAAGAGTCGGACACGACTGAGCGAGTAAACTGCTGCCAAACTGACTCCTCTTCATGTCTTACCTTCTACCGGCTATCAACCAGCGGTAACAGCCTGCTTCCCATTTGGAGCATCACTGCTTCCCCAAGTCATATTGTCCTTCAAAAGACTCCTCCACCTAGGCTGGCCAGTCAGAGAATCTTCTTTCCCTGACCACAGTGATTCAGTGATGGCAAGGCTGTATCAACACCCAGTACCGCACAAAGGTGAACACCAAGATCTGTGCGGTTGTAACATGCTATATGATCAGAAATAAACATTAGAACTGAGATGAAGACAGAAAAAGCAGTCAGTTGAAAAAAATTATCTAGGGAGAAACCCATCCATTTCAAATCAAGATTCCTATATGGCCTGCTTTGCCTATAGAAGGATTTGATCCAAACTAAACAGTCCATTCTAAAGGAGATCAATCCTGGATGTTCATTGGAGGGACTGATGCTAAAGCTGAAACTGCAATACTTTGGCCACCTCATGCGACGACTTGACTCACTGGAAAAGACTCTGATGCTGGGAAAGGTTGGGGGCGGGAGGAGAAGGGGACGACGGAGAATGAGATGGCTGGATGGCATCACCGACTCTGTGGACATGAGTTTGAGTGTACTCCGGGAGTTGGTGATGGACAGGGAGGCCTGGCGTGCTGTAATTCATGGGGTCGCGGAGAGTCGGACACGACTGAGTGACTGAACTGAACTGAACTGAACTGAAACAGAGCAAATCCCTGGGATACTGGCAGACACCTTTTACAGTTTATTCTTAATCCTTTAAGTCAGTGGTTGATAACATTCTGGTAAAAGGGGTACTTTTGCTTCACCCCTTAGGAAAAAGTTAATTGTCTGGTGGGTTCGAAGGAACGCAGAGGCAGTAAGATTCAATTTATAAAACAGGACTGTAAAGAAATGCTCAGTTTTGTTTTTTATTTGCTACAGTTGCTACTGTGTTGACAGTTGCTTCTTGGCAAAACATAAGGGGTATAAAGAAAGCCAAAGGTTTGTTTCTCAAGAAATCATACAGGAAACAAAGGAAAGCTGTTTCCATAGTCAAGAGTGGTTTTGCCAGCAATTATGTTTTGTAGAAAATAAATAATGCATTCTGTTTCCAAAAGGCCCTGACAAACCATGATAGAAAAAAAAAATCTTTTCTTTTGGTTTTAGGGTGGTGAGTTTCATGATGGAAATAAAGTGAGTCTGTGTTCTCTAAGTAATTTATTACTGCATCTTACCACAGCAGCTCTGATGGGCTGACTGCTAGGTATTCCGGGCTGCAGTTTGTCATGTCTGACTAGTTCTTCCAAGCAATTGAAGAAATGGCCTTCTGCAGGCTGTCAGTGACAGATTCTAGCCCACTCACATAGATAAAGCTCAATTAGCTCCTGGAAAAAAAGCATCTTTTAAAAATGCAATAAGCTGCACCGTGAAAGACAGGTAGACAACAGTCCAGAAACAAAATAAAATGTTACTGTCGAGGGGAGGACGTGCGCACAATGAGCAAGTGTACTTCTGTTTTATGGGACAGTTCCCACCACTGAAAACAATGGGATGGTCATTTTTAATTTCTTCAGAAGATAGGATAGCACTTTGCTTCAGCTGCAAGGTAAGGGCAGCAGACCTAAAGAGTTGGCAGACCATTCATTCATTCATGGCAAATGAATGACTCTATAACCTACAAGTAGTTCTAGCATAGAATAGAGATACTAGAATAGCCTTTCATGGATTAAGTGTAGCCTGCCAGTGCGTTGTTTCATCCATGTAGTATTTTAAATGTTGAACTAACATTTGAAAATCAGAATATTTTACACACACACAAATTCAGCTTTGACATCTCTTAAAATACTGAAACACCTGGAAACTGCGTATTTATTACTTTGCGGGGGAAAGTGACTTATGCCAAGTAACTACTGCATCCCATAGAAGATAAAAAGTGTCCTCTTTTACCACGATCCCTGTTTGAGCTTGCTTTACTCACTTCTGCTGCCTCCCTTGACCTTGTCTAAATAGGAAACTAGTTTGAATTTGCATATCTCTGATCTCCAGCAGTGATTCTGGGGATCTCCTACATCAAAAGTACTTGAGATTCTTATTAACAATGGAGAATCCCTGGTCCTGCCCTGGGCTAAAAAATAAAATGCATGGATATAAAACATAGTGTTACTTTTGCTTACTAAAGTTATTGGAATAATTGATGTTGTTGTTCAGTCACTAAGTCATGTCTGACTCTTTGTGACCCCAGAGACTGCATTACGCCAGGCTTCCCTGTCCTTCACTATCTCCTGGAATTTGCTCAAACTCATGTCCATTGAGTTGGTGATGCTATCTAACCATCTCACCTTCTGTCACCCTCTTCTCTTTTTGCTTTCAATCTTTCCCAGCATCAGGGTCTTTTCCCATGAGTTGCCTCTTTGCATCAGGTGACCAAAGTCTCGGAGCTTTGGTCAGTCCTT
Organism: Moschus berezovskii; assembly: GCF_049115385.1. Taxonomy (NCBI): domain Eukaryota; kingdom Metazoa; phylum Chordata; class Mammalia; order Artiodactyla; family Moschidae; genus Moschus; species Moschus berezovskii. Next base: position 40,829,268 of record NC_142489.1, on the reverse strand, counting down.
CCAATGAATATTTAGGGCCGATTTCCCTTAGGCTTCCCTTGTGGTTCAGCTGGTAAAGAATCTGCCTGCAATGTGGGAGACCTGGGTTCAATCCCTTTGTTGGGTAAAACCCTGAAGGGAAAGGATACCCACTCGAATATTCTGGCCTGGAGAATTCCACCGGCTGTATAGTCCATGGGTCACAAAAAGTCAGACATGATGAGCAACTTTCACTCACTCCCTTAGGATTGACTGGTTTGATCTCCCTGCTGTCCAAGGGACTCTCAAGAGTCTTCTCCAGCACCAAAATCCAAAAGTATTAGTTCTTCAGTGCTCAGCCTTCCTTATGGTCTAACTCTCACGTCCTTACGTGACTACTGGAAAAACCATAGCTTTGACTCTGCGGACCTTTGTCGGCAAAGTGATGTCTCTGCTTCTTAATACACTGTCTAGTTTTGTCATAGCTTTCCTTCCAAGGAGTAAGCATCTTTTAATTTCATTGTTGCTGCAGCCACCTTCATTGATCCCAGTGACCAGATAGAATGATAAGTTTTAAAAAATGGATCAAAATACTAATATCATGAATAGACCCTTTTTTGAACATTACATAGGAATATATTTTTCTTCTAATTACATTAAATTTTAATGGCTACTTTTTTCTGCCCCTGAAAATACCACCTAGACAAACTTACCCTACTGAGAACAAAATCAAATAACTTAGTGTCTGTTACTGACTTAGGCCAAATTTTCAATTTGGAGATAAAATCCACTACGTTTTATGAACTAATTTGTTCTCCGGGCAAGTGGTTGAACTTGATAGCTATATTTGTTTCTGGCACTACCAAATCATAATTACAGGAAATAATTCTAGAGTTAGATTCAATTGGCACAAAGCCTAAATGAATTAATAAAAACTCTGTATCTCTGTATTTCCCCCGCCCCCCCCCCCTCCGCCGCCAGGCATTCTTCTCTGACTTCGAAGGTCATTAGCTGGGAGAAGTCTTGAATATCTACTATAATAAAGATGATGATGATTCCTCACATTTGTGCAGTCTTTCAGAGCACCCTTAGATACATTATCCCCTTTGATTATCTCAGTCACCCTGTGAAATGGTGGCAGATGAAGAAATGAAGACTAAATTCAAGGTGCAAATGCTTGTAGAGTGATAAGAAGATTCTTAGCTTTTTACAAATTCAGGGTTGTTTTTGTTCCATGATCTCAGATCCAAATTTGTAATACAAAAATCTATCCCCTATTGAAATATCCTTGTAGGTTTATCCCACGTCGGTAACATACATTGTGCAATTAACCCCTAAGGATCATCAACTGAATCCAGTTGCCTCAAAGAGCCCCAGAACTATGTCTCGCTCACTGACATAATCCTGCAGACATCATTATCATCATGTTCTTTGGGGAAGGGCAGAATTTGCACAGCAACTTTAAGGTTGGAAACCCTTTCTGTGTATTTTTGTCAAGAGATTGTCTTATCTTCTTATTTCCTTCATGTAGACAATGAATCCACTATAAAAATTATAGCAAATCTGAAAAATTTCGTGTGATGCCATCATTCAACATGGTGAAGAATCTGCCGGCCAATTCAGGAGATGCAGGAAACGAGGGTTTGAACCCTGGGTCGGGAAGATCCCCTGGAGTAAGAAATGGCAACCCACTCCAGTATTCTTGCCTGGAGAATTCCATGGATAGAGGAACCTGGCAGGCTACAATCCAAGGGACATCAAAGACTTGGACACAACTGAGCAACTGAACACACAGACGCACCGTTCAATATTCTTCCAGCATCCTCCCACTATTACAGGGACACATGGCTTTCTTGAAGCCACTGGATAAGCCTTTTAAATTGTCAGAGGTTCTTGGTGGTTTTGACTCTTTTCCCAGTCTCTGGGAGTGGGCTTATCCTTAAAAATGCATATTTGGGGAGTTTAATGCTTGAGTTAATATTTGAGAATGGAAAGAAAATAACCAAGTGAAACCTTGAATATTAGTCATAATAAAACTTTAACTTTTAAAACTTCCCAAACTGTTGAGTGTGTGGACTGAAACATGGAGACAGAAATCATCCCTCTTTCCTTTCCCCTCTTCTAAACAATTCCGACCCTTCTCCACACTTTGACTGGGGCCTCAACAGTTAGAGTGAAATGCTCTTTAAGTATGTCTTTTGGAGTCAGACGATCCTGGACCACTTCTGGACAGCCAATTACAAATGCTGTGACTTGCAGTCAGTTAAGTAACCTTAGTTTCATCATCTGTAAAATGGTTTGGTGAGAATTGAGATCACAAATAATAAGCGTTGAGAAGATGCAAATATTAAGTACACAGCACTTTAAAAACATTTATTTATTTTTAATTGAAGTAATCGCTTCGCGGAATTTTGTGATTTTCTGTCAAACATCAACAAGAATCAGCTGTAGGTACACCCATGTCCCCTCCCTCCCAAAACTCCCTCCCATCTCCCTCCCCATCCCACCCTGCTGGATTGTCACAGAGCCCCTGTTTGAGTTCCCAGAGTCACACAGCAAATCCACATTGGCTATCTACTTTACGTATGGTGTTGTAAATTATTCATATTGCTCTCTCCATACATATACCCTCTCCTCCTGTCTCCTGTAGTAAGTCTGGTCTCTATGTCTGTGTCTCCATTACTGCCCTGCAAATAAATTCATCAGTACCAACTTTCTTGATTCCATATATATGCGTCTCTATACGATATTTATATTTCTCTTTCTGACTTACTTCACTCTGCATAGGTTTGTCCACTTCATTAGAAGTGACTCAAATGCGTTCCTTTTTATGGCTGAGTAAATATTCCATTGTGGGCTTCCCAGGTATTGCTAGTGATAAAGAACCTACCTTCCAATGCAGGAGACACAAGAGATGTGTCTGCAATCCCTGGGTTGGGAAGATTCCTTGGAAAAGGGCATGGCAACCCACACCAGTATTCTTTTCTGGATAATCCCGTGGACAGGGGAGCCTGGCAGGCTGCAGTCTATAGGGTTGCACAGAGTCAGACACTACTGAAGTGACTTAGCATAGAACAATATTCCATTGTATACATGTACCACAGCTTCTTTATCCTTTCATCTGTCGATGGATATCTAGGTTGCTTCCATGTTCTAGCGATTATTAATAGTGCTGCAACGAACATTGGGGTACATGTGTCTCTTTCAATTTTGGTTTCTTTAGGGTATATGCCTAGGAGTGGGATTACTGGGTCATATGGTGGTTTTATTGCTAGTTTTTAAGGAATCTCTGTACCATCTCCCATAGTGGCTGGACCAATTTACATTCCCATCATCAGTGCAAGTCGTTTTCCTTTTCTTCGTACCCTCTCCAGAATTTATTGTTTGTAGACTTTTTGATGATAGCCACTCTCATTGGTGTAAGGTGGTATCTCTTTGTAGTTTTTATTTGCATTTGCCTGGAGAATCCCAGTGACGTGGGAGCCTGGTGGGCTGCAGTCTATGGGGTCGCACAGAGTCGGACACGACTGAAGCGACTTAGCAGCAGCAGCAGCAGCAACAGCAGCAGCAATAATGAGCGATATTGAGCATCTTTTCACGTGTTTGTTATCTGTATGTCGTCTGTATGTCTTATTTGCAGAAATGTCTGTTTAGGTCTTTTTCCTACTTTTTGATTGGGTTGTGTTTTTCTGGTATTGAGCTGTATATTGAGCATATACAAAATATGCTTGTATATTTTTGAAATTGGTTCTTTGTCAGTTGTTTCCTTTGCGATTATTTTCTCCCAATCTGAGGGTTGTCTTTTCACCTCTTTGTAGTTAACTTTGTTATGCAAAATCTTTTAAGTTTTATTAGGTCCCAGTTGTTTGTTTTTATTTCCATTACTCTAGGAGGTGGGTCATAGAAGATCTTGTTTGATTTATGTCATTGAGTATTCTGCCTATGTTTTCCTTGAAGAGTTTTATAGTTTCTTGTCTTACATTTAGGTCTTTAATCCATTTTGAGTTTATCTTTGTGTATGGTGTTAGGAACTGTTCTAATTTCATTCTTGTATACGTAGCTACTTACACAGCACATTTTAAATACAAGACTATGTTAGTTATTATTCTTGCTATTCCAGGAGGCTTAAAATTAGGTTGTTAATGTCTATTAATACCCTAGAGAAAATTAATTTATTTTTTCATCAATAAAGAATGTGAAATGAAGAACAGAATACTGGACAGAGAAGTTTCGGTGGATTGTAAGGGGACTTTCTTGGTGGGTCAGTGATAAAGAATCTGCCTGCAATGCATGAGAAGTGGGTTCGATCCCTCAGTTGAGAAGATCCCTTGGAGGAGGGCATGGCAACCCACTCTAGTATTCTTGCCTGGAGAATCCCATGGACAGAGGAGCCTGGCAGGTTATAGTCCCTGGGGTTGCAAAGAATTGTACACGACTGAAGCAACTGAGCACATCACACATGCAAGGGAAGCTAGCCAAGTTCACATCCTGCTGGAGGACAGAGTTTTAGCTTACCCATGAGACTGTGAAGTAATAGGATCTGTGGGAACATGTAGGGGGATAAAAGGCAAGTCAAGGCACAGAAGAAGGGTCAGGTGGATTTCACACAGTGTGAGGGTGGAGTGGAAATCACTAAATGGTGTCATGAGACCTACCTGAGTTGGTATTTTGGTTCCTAACATATCAATATGGCTTCTTGGAGATTTAGCTTCCTTGGTTGTTGGATTTAAATTATTTTGAATTGCAGGATTACTGAGAGAACTTGCAATAATATGTAAAAGAACCTGGGTTGGGTATCCAACAATTTTAAAAAGAGATGTCTTTTTTTTTTTTTTTTTTTTGCAACCTTGTTGTGGGCCTGCTTTTGTTCAGAGAACTAAAAAATATATATTAATTTAAGGATTTCCAGGGCCTTCTGAATTCCTGCCTCTGATTCTAAAGATAATCTCCATGGAACCATTGCTTCAAAGGAAGCCTCCTCTGCCACTGGCTCAGTGGAATAAAAGGACAGGTAAAGAATCTGACCCAGTCTTTGGGAGACATGAAGGTAGGCTAATGAATGTAATATATAGGACTTCCCAAATGGTGCTAATGGTAAAGAACCTCCCTGCCAATGCTGGAGGCAAAAGAGATGTGGGTTCGATTCCTGGGTAGGAAAGATTCCCTGGAGGAGGGCACGGCAACCCACTCCGGTATTCTTGCTGGAGAATCCATGGACAGAGGATCCTGGCGGGCTACAGTCCATGGGGTGGCAAAGAGTCAGACATGACTGAAGAGACTTAGCACAGTATAGCACACATGTGTAATACATAATGATGTTGGTGTTTATTGGATGCCTGCTCTGTGCCTAGAAACAAGTTAATTAGTTTATATGCATTATTTTCATTTAAGCCTCATAATAGTCCTAGCCCTGGAGGAGGACAGACACAGAGAGGTTTCCTAAATTGTCCAAGGTCACATCACACAGACTATAAATGGCAGAAGTAGAGTTTAAAACTCGGCAGCCTTTACTCTAGAGCCACCTCTCTAAACTGTGCTTGGTAAGAAAGGCATTTTAGCCAAAGAGAACTACCCTTTGCTTTGTTAGGATTCTGGCTGAACTGCTCGAGTCAGCACTTTTTGCCAGGAAAAGCTGCTCGGTGGATGTCACAAAGAAAATGAGGTTATAGATCTTCTCCTGTCTGGGGTGTGTATTATACAGTAGGATGTAATCTAAATTATTCACATTTTATATTTTATGGAAATTTTAGCTTCTGTAAATCTGAGATTTCAGGACTAGAATTATGTGTAATAAAGTTCTTATAAAATCCATTTAAAAGATTAATGATAGATGTATTTGTAGAAAATTAAATCTGGGTATTTTATTTTCTCCAGTTTCCTGGATCTTCCAATTTCATTTGCAGAGACTGTCTCTGTGACAGAATCTTCTCTTAATGCCTTGGGCAAAGCCAAGGGCAAGGCTGGTCCTGTGAGTGTAGAACTTTTTCTTGAGCAGAAGAGATCAGTGAGTTTTTGAAATGTCACCCTGCTTATTTAACTTATATGCAGAGTACATCATGAGGAACGCTGGGCTGGAAGAAGCACAAGCTGGAATCAAGATTGCCGGGAGAAATATCAATAACCTCAGATATGCAGATGACACCACCCTCATGGAAGAAAGTGAAGAGGAACTCAAAGGCCTCTTGATGAAAGTGAAAGAGGAGAGTGAAAAGCTTGGCTTGAAGCTCAGCATTCAGAAAACGAAGATCATGGCATCTGGTCCCATCACTTCTTGGGAAATAGATGGGGGAACAGTGGAAACCGTGTTAGACTTTATTTTTTGGAGCTCCAAAATCACTGTGGATGCTGGTTGCAGCCATGAAATTAAAAGACGCTTACTCCTTGGAAGGAAAGTTATGACCAGCCTAGATAACATACTAAAAAGCAGAGACATTATTTTGCCAACCAAGGTCCGTCTAGTTAAGGCAATGGTTTTTCCCGTGGTCATGTATGGATGTGAGAGTTGGACTGTGAAGAAAGCTGATCGCCGAAGAATTGATGCTTTTGAACTGTGGTGCTGGAGAAGACTCTTGAGAGTGGCTTGGACTGCAAGGAGATCCAACCAGTCCATTCTAGAGGTGATCAATCCTGGGTGTTCATTGGAAGGACTGATGCTAAAGCTGAAACTCCAATACTTTGGCCACCTCATGTGACGAGTTGACTCACTGGAAAAGACTCTGATGCTGGGAGAGATTGGGGTAGGAGGAAGCGGGAACGACAGAGAATGAGGTGGGTGGATGGCATCACCGATTCGGTGGACATGAGTTTGAGTGAACTCCGGGAGTTAGTGATGGACAGGGAGGCCTGGCATGCTGTGATTCATGGGGTCGCTAAGAGTCGGACACGACTGAGCGACTAAACTGAAATGAACTGAAGACTTCTTCATAAATTCTCCTTTGCAGACTGGGAATCAAAAACATTTTACAGTGAAATCCAGTCTCCAGCCCTTATTAGCTGAGTGAACTGATGGAGATCATAAAACTATTAATATTTCTGAACCTGTGTTGTTTCCTTAGCTGCAAAATGAGGATAATGAATCTTATTTCATAGATGGTCATTAGAATTAAATAAATAACAATTGAATGGAAATGGAAAAGGTGGGTGTTGAAATATAAACACGGCAGAGAAACAAATAACCACCACCAGTATCATGGCAGCTGGGGCTTCCCAGGTGGTAGAGTGGTGAAGGATCTGCCTGCTACTGCAGGAGATGCAAGAGACTTGGATTCAGTCCCTGGGTGATGAAGATCCCCTGAAGGAGGAAATGACAATACATTCCAGTATTCTTGCTAGGAAAATTCCATGGACCAGGAGACTGGTGGGCTACAGTCCATGAGGTCACAAAGAGTTGGACCAAACTGAGCAAGTGAGCACATCCTAATACATGGTGCAGTCTCATTATTGGTTGATGGGTTTGACACGTGGAGAGCTTGCCATATAGAGCAGCTTCTTCTGCCTAATTTAATCAGCCCATTCGCTGAAAGCAAAGTTCAGTCGCTAAGTCGTGTTCAACTCTTTCGACCATGTGGACTGTAGCATGCCAGGCTTCCCTGTCCTTCATTATCTCCCAGTTGACTCAAACTCGTGTCCATTGAGTCGGTGATGCCATCCAGCCATCTCATCTTCTGTTGTTGCCTTTTCCTCCTTCTTTCAGTCTTTCCCAGCATCAGGGTCTTTTCCAGTGAATCAGTTCTTCGCATCAGGTGGCCAAAGTATTGGAGTTGAATATAACATTCTATTCTATTCAGGTCAGCTTCAATAGGAGGAATATAACAATCAAACACAAAGTAGTGTCTGAACTCTCCTCTTACTTGAGAAGGGTTGGCAGGGCAACCGGATGAAACTGTCCTCATCCAGTCTCAAAGTAAAGAATGATAAATACATTGTCATACATGGGAAAGAAGAGCCGCATCCATTACTCCTGTGCCTTTGATGATGCAGGAACACAGAACGCTCTGTATACGTTGTTTCCTCAATCCTCAAAGATGTTTTATTAAGACACAAAGCCTCATCAAACCTGCTTTTCTTTGCTTCCCTGTTAAAGCACCAGTGACTGCATAGGATGAATTTGGATGATGTTATTTGCTGGTTGCTTGGTTTTTTCCCCTCCCGTTGCTCGTACTTATCCCCTCGTTTTTGCTCCTGCTGCATTTCTTTGTTGGGATGCCTGATGAAAATTTGTAATCCTTATGTCCGATTTACATGAGCTTGGGTTGCCTTTGGAAAAGGCAATGGCAACCCACTCCAGCGTTCTTGCCTGGAGAATCCCAGGGACGGTGGAGCCTGGTGGGCTGCCATCAATGAGGTCGCACTAAGTGGGACATGACTGAAGTGACTTAGCAGCAGTAGCAGCAACAGCGGGGTTACCTTTAGAGCATCACAGCCATAGAAGCCAACAGAAATTCATATAACTGCCTTCCAGAAAGCTAAGGAAACTTGTTTGTTGGACACTCGAGTGGCTGTCCCCTGTTCATCCCCATTGATGGTGGGTTAGCTACTGTGAATCAAAAGAGATGATTTACTTAAAGTAAAACAAACCTCTCTCAATGCCCACAGTTTATTCCAAAATTTACCAGTTTTATCCAGCCTCTAGCCTCGCCCTTCACACCTTCCTGCCTCCAAGGGAAACCTCATTGCTCCTGCTGTAGAAGGGAAGAAAAACAGACAAGAATGAGTGCTTGAAACGTACACCCATCTCAAGTCCACATTTGTTTTGATCTTCTTTTACCTTTATATTTTCGACTTCTTTTCAGAAGAGATAAGTTCTTACTTCATTATCTTGATTCTATCTCTTCCTGCTACCTGTGGACCCCTCATCTATCACTTATTCTTTTTTACACTTCAGTTTGCAATCTCTTCTCTGGCTTGATCTCTTTCTTTGCTGCTGCTGCTGCTAAGTCGCTTCAGTCGTGTCCGACTCTGTGCGACCCCATAGACGGCAGCCAACCAGGTTCCGCTGTCCCTGGGATTTTCCAGGCAAGAACACTGGAGTGGGCTGCCATTTCCTTCTCCAATGTGTGAAAGTGAAAAGTGAAAGTGAAGTCGCTCAGTTGTGTCCGACTAGTAGCGACCCAAGGACTGCAGCCCACCAGGCTCCTCTGTCCATGCGATTTTCTAGGCAAGAGTACTGGAGTGGCTTGCCATTGCCTTCTCCGGATCTCTTTCTCTATCTAACCCTAAACGGAAAATGTGTGTGCATGGTGGCTTTACCATCTTAAAACACTAGAAAACTGCTTCCTTTAATGCCAAAGTTCTCCAAAGAAATATCTCCTTATATTGACTCCGTTGTCCCAGTTGCTAATCCCCTAGATGCAGCTTCTAACCCCACCATTATGCACAAGCTTTCCCTGCTAATGAAGGTCATTTGTTGCCTGTTTATTGTCATGTCTGTTCTTTTCTTCTTAGCCTTAAAGTTATGCAATCTCTATAGTATTTGGCTCTTTTAACCACTCTCCTTCTTTTATTTAGAATTAATTTTTATTGGCCATTAGTCGATTTACAATGTTATGTCAGTTCCTGCTGACCAGCAAAGTGATTCAGTTATACATATACGTATATCTACTCTTTAGATTCTTTTCCCACATAGGTCATTGCAGAGCATTGAGTAGAGTTCCTTGTGTAGGTCCTTATTAGTTATTTTATATATAGTAGTTTGTATATGTCATTCCAAATCTCTCAATTCATCCTTTCTCCAACTTTCCTCCCATGGACTTCCCAGGAGGCACTAGTGGTAAAGAACCCACCTGCCAGTGCAGGAGACACAAGAGACATAGGTACTATCCTGGACTGGGGGGATCTCCTGGAGAAGGGCATGGTAACCCACTCCAGTATTCTCATCTGGAGAATCCCATGGACAGAGGAGCCCAGTGGGCTACAGTCCATAGGGTCAGAAAGAGTCAAACACCACTAAGCAATTTAGTACACACCACCCCCTCATGTGTTTGTTTCCTATGTCTTCTTTATCTTTCTATAAACAATTTCTCCCCTAAATACTGTATAGCTACATTGATAAGGGGCCTGCTAGGGGCTTACCCTCTTGCAGTAGGTAACTAATCTAGTAGGGTAACTAATGATGGTTAATGTGAGACTATTTACAAAGGTGTGAGCAGGGTTAAGAGAATAAAAATAAAGGGTGGTGACATTCCCTGGGGCTACCACATCTTTAAACCATTACTGGAATGGAAAAGTAGGAAGATAAGAGGTACCTGGAGTAACAGGCAAATTCGGCTTTGGGGTACAAAATGAAGCAGGACAAAGGCTAAGAGAGTTTTGCCAAGAGAACCCACTGGTCATAGTAAACACCCTCTTCCAACAAGACAAGAGAAGACTCTACACATGGACATAACTAGATGGTCAATACCGAAATCAGATTGATTATAGTCTTTGCAGCCAAAGTTGGAGAAGCTCTATACAGTCAGCAAAAAACACTGGGAGCTGACTGTGGCTCAGATAATGAGCTCCTTATTGCCAAATTTAAAATTAAATTGAAGAAAGTAGGGAAAACCACCAGACCATTCAGGTATGACGTAAATTAAATCCCTTATGATTATACAGTGGAAGTGACAAATAGATTCAAAGGATTAGATCTGATAGAGTGCCTGAAGAACTATGGACGGAGGTTCATGACATCGTACAGGAGACAGCCATCAAGACCACCCCCAGGAAAAAGAAATTCAAAGGCAAAATGGTTGTCTGATGAGGCCTTACAAATTGCTGAGGAAAGAAGAGAAGCAAAAGGCAAAGGAGAAAAGGAAAGATATACCCATTTGAATACAGAGTTCCAAAGAATAGCAAGGAGAGATAAGAAAGTCTTCCTCAGTGATCAATGCAAAGAAATAGAGGAAAACAATAGAATGAGAAAGGCTAGAGATCTCTTCAAGAAAATTAGAGATACCAAGAGAATATTTCATGCAATGATGGGCTCAATAAAGGACAGAAACGGTATGGACCTAACAGAAGCAGAAGATGTTAAGTGGTGTCAAGAATACACAGAACTATACAAGAAAGATCGTCAAGACCCAGATAACCACAACGGTGTGATCACTCACCTAGAGTCCAACATCCTGGAATGAGAAGTCAAGTGGGCCTTAGGAAGCATCACTATGAGCAAAGTTAGTGGAGGTGATGGGATTCCAGTAGAGCTATTTCAAATCCTGAAAGATGATGCTGTGAAAGTGCTGCACTCAATATGCCAGCAAATTTGGAAGACTCAGCAGTGGCCACCGAACTGGAAAAAGTCAGTTTTCATTCCAATCCCGAAGAAAGGCAATGCCAAAGAATGTTCAAACTACCGCCCAGTTGCACTCATCTAGTAAATTAATGCTCAAAATTCTCCAAGCCAGGTTTCAACGGTACCTGAACTGAGAACTTCCAGATGTCCAAAGTGGATTTAGAAAAGGCAGAGGAACCAGAGATAAAATTGCCAACATCTGCTGGATCATCGAGAAAACAAGAAAATTCCTGAAAAACATCTATTTCTGCTTTATTGACTATGCCAAAGCCTTTGACTGTGTGGATCACAACAAACTGTGGAAAATTCTTCAAGAGATGGGAATACCAGACCACCTGACCTGCCTCCTGAGAAATCTGTATGCAGGTCAAGAAACAACAGTTAGAACTGGACATGGAACAACAGACTGGTTCCAAATTGGGAAAAGAGTATGTCAGGGCTGCATATTGTCACCCTGCTTATTTAACTTCTATGCAGAGTACATCATGCGAAATGCCCAGCTGGATGAAGCACAAGCTGGAATCAAGATTGCCAGGAGAAATATTATTAACCTCAGAAACACAGATGACACAACCCTTATGGCAGAAAGTGAAGAAATAAAGAGTCTATTGATGAAAGTGAAAGAGGAGAGTGAAAAAGTTGGCTTAAAACTCAACATTCAAAAAACTAAGATCATGACATCCAGTCCAATCACTTCATTTCAAATAGATGGGGAAACAATGGAAGCAGTGACGGACTTATTTTTTTTGGCTCCAAAGTCAGTGCAGATGGTGCCTGTAGCTGTGAAATTAAAAGATGCTGCCTCCTTGGAAGGAAAGCGATGATCAACCTGCTGCTGCTGCTGCTGCTAAGTCGCTTCAGTTGTGTCTGACTCTGTGCGACCCCATAGATGGCAGCCCACCAGGCTCCCCCATCCCTGGGATTCTCCAGGCAAGAATACTGGAGTGGGTTGCCATTTCCTTCTCCAATGCATGAAAGTGAAAGTGAAGTCGCTCAGTCGTGTCTGACTCTTAGCGACCGCATGGACTGCAGCCTACCAGGCTCCTCTGTCCATAGGATTTTCCAGGCAAAAGTACTAGAATGGGGTGCCATTGCCTTCTCCATGATCAACCTAGACAGCATATTGAAAGGCAGAGACATTACTTTGTCAACAAAAGTCCATCTAGTCAAAGATATGGTTTTTCCAGTAGTCATGTATGGATTTGGACTATAAAGAAAGCTGAGTGCTGAAGAATTGGTGCTTTTGAACTGTGGTGTTGGAGAATACTCTTGAGAGTCCCTTGGACTGCAAGGAAATCCATCCTATCCATCCTAAAGGAAATCAGTCCTGAATATTTGTTGGACGGATTGATGCAGAAACTGAAACTCCAATACTTTGGCCACCTGATGCGAAGAACTGACTCACTGGAAAAGATCCTGATGCTGGGAATGATTGAAGGTGGGAGGAGAAGGGACTGACAAAGATGAAATGGTTGGAAGACATCACTGACTCAATGAACATGAGTTTCAGTAGGCTCCGGGAGTTGGTGATGGACAGGGAAGCCTGGCGTGGTGCTGTCCATGTGGTCACAAAGAATCGGACACGGCTGAATGACTGAACTGAACTGCCACACCCATGCCTGAAGGGGCCACAGGGAACTCTCTTCGAAGTTGAGTAGCTGACAGAAATTATGTTCTCTTGGAGTTCCTTTGGCAAAGGAACATGGCCAACCTTGGCTCCCTGGGAGGGAAAGATCTGGGAGAGTATATACTCTGCTCCCTCATCTGCTATCTGTAGTCATGGCCAGACTCAGTTGGAAGCTAGAGGGATGGCATGGGTTTGATGCAGTCCCTAAAAACCAGCTTCCTCAGGGCACAGAACACATTAGAGAAACAGGGTAACTGCTGTGACACATTCTTTGCTCTTTTCACTAGAAGAGTTCCTCTGTGTGTCTTGTCTGAGAATCTGCTAGATACGGAAGCTCTTTGTTCCTTTTCAGACTGCTTTTATCCTTGGCTTCTTACTGTGTCAGGGTGGAAATTTCACTTTGCTGCTTATTGCACTTTTTATTCTCACAGGTAGAAGAAGTCAACTTTGGATTTTGGTAAGACAGAGTAAGAGACAGAGATTTTCGTAAATGTGTAACGTATCAAAATTACGCTTATACTTTGTCCCAATTCTCAGTGTGAGCAGGAGAAATGTTACTTTGTCCTCAGACCTCTTCACTCTGCTGAGCTTCCTTCTGGGATTTCACTCACCTATTGGGCAGTGTTATGTAATTAGAATGCTCCAGACTAATCTCTTCTCTCCATCGAATTCTGCTTTTTGTCCTGTCTTTTCTTCTTTGTGTAGGGATAGCACTGTCCAGTCATTAAACTAGACACGTGTGTTAGTAATGAGACTCTTTTTTCATGTACTGGAGATTTCCTGGAGCTTCTGAAGAGTAAATTGCCATTTTTAAGATGCAGCATGGCATGTTTCTTCTTTTCTGCTTGGCTGGATGTGGGCACATTGACCATAGCTCATTATAGAGGCTGTTGGGTTTGTCAGAAGTTAAGTTAGACCTGATGTACTTAAACGTCCCCCCATCTCATTTTTAATTGTTTTAATTGTGCTTCCCACTTAGTACTGGCACAGCCAATTTATTCGATCTGTAGTCAGTTTCCTAACATGTAAAGAGGAATGGGGTTATCTAAGAGAAAAGTCTTGGTATGTGTATTCACAGTAATGTTATGACACTGTGTTCATTTCGTTATCCTGCTTTTTCTGTGAACACTGTATAAGTCACCTTCCATTCTCTTCCAGCCTTGTTTTCACTGGTGATGGGATCTCACATTATGAAATGAACCATGCTTCACCTGTGAAGCCTTATTTTGTCTATTTGCATTAATTGATTTTCCTGATATTTTAACATCTTAGTTTTCCTTTATTTTCTTGTATCCCTCACCCTCATCCCACATCCAGTTGGAAATCAGTTCCTGTCAATTCTTTGCCCTGAATATGCCTCAGATTATATCTCCTTTCACTTCTTTCCCAACTCCCTTACATTGGCTCTCATGATTTTCTACAGCAGACTCCCAGTGATGCATGCTGCATCTACAGTGATCATTTCGGTCTGTAAATAAGTGGAGATCTGAGTAAGAAGTGGGGTAGACCTATAGGGGGGTAGATGGTGTCTCCTCCTCCCACAACTGCCATCTAATGTTCATCAGTACTCTTGGAGAGAGTTACTGGGAACATCTCAATCTACCCAAGTGATCTCTAAGTCCATTGGAATTCTTGGGTTACCTTCTAGTTTTCACGGGCCTGCACCTACATGGCCTAGTATTGCAGGACCTTGTTGTTGTTTAGTTGCTAAGTCGTATCTGACTCTTTTGGGACCCCATGGACTGATGCCTACCAGGCTCCTCTGTCCATGGGATTTTGCAGGCAAGAATACTAGAGTGGGTTGCCATTTCCTTCTCCAGGGGAATCTTCCTGATCCAGGGATCAGACCCACGTCTCCCGCTTTGGCAAGTGGATTCTTCAGCACTGAGCCACCAGGGAAGCCAGGTCCTCATTACTCCTCAAATCTTTACCATGGTATTGAGTTGCAGTTTTAACCAATCCAATTATAGTTGTATTTCTGTAAGAGCCAATACTCAGAGGAATGAGTCCTGAGGAGGAACATTCCTTCTCCTTTATGCAGAGATGTCTCCCTTTATGCCAGACATTTTTCTCTCCTCCACTACAGAGTCCGTCATATTTAGATTTATTACTACTGATCTATTTCACTTCAAAGCCAGTAAACCTGTGTTGTCTTTACTTCTGTTTTTTTCACAAAGGTAGAGCAAATTGGGGCTTCCCAGGTAGCCCAGTTGTAAAGAATCTGCTTGCCAGTACAGGAGACACAAGTTCAATCCCTGAGTTGGGAAGATGCCCTGGAGTAGGAAATGGCTACCCACTCCAGTATCCTTGCCTGGGAAATCCCATGGACAGAGGAGTTTGGTGGGCTAAGACCATGGGGTCACAGAGAGTCGGACACGACTGAGCACCAGCGCCAGTGCCACCACAGAGAATTGAAGGATGACTCCCGGAAAGCTTGAAGAGAGCTGCTTCCCTTAGCCACCCTTAAGCCGAGCTACTCCCACTCTTGAATCCACAAGCTGAGGATTGCTTTCTCAAACCCAGTGAACGTTGGAGTCATTTCTTTTCTTGATACTCCAAATCTTCTTCAAATTTTCCTTCTCAGAAATGCTTCATTGTCTCATATTTCTAACTCAGTTTCATCCTCAAATCAAAGGCTTCCTGTCAGCATACCCTAACTTCTCCCTTTCTCAAGCAACTTTGAGCTCATTGAGACTTATTTCATCCCCAGAACAACTCCAGGTGGTAGGTAGAAGACAGGCTGCCAGTATTAGCTTTGTGTGAGAAGACAGCCAAAGTGAAAGCACTGAGTGTCTGTGTGCCCATGGTTAAAGAGTTGTCTAAATGAATTTTAAATATTTCCACTAAGAGGGAGTGGAAAAGATGTCCATTCAATTAAAAAAATGTTCAATTAATAAAAAAGCAGCAGCAGTCTCCAAATTAAGTTACTGGAAAAATAAATTAAGTGCCATGTCTCCTAACACAATCAAGCAAACCTGTGAATTCAGGTAAACACACTGAGGTCTCCTAACGCCTTTGTTAGTCTTCTGTGGTTTAAGCCACTTGTTTTCCCTTTGTAAACCCAAATTGTCAATCCAATCATGTCTTAAAAACATCAGATATACTTTAAGTTAAAAAAAAAAAAAACTCACAAAAACTTTACTTTCGAATTCCAAGCCAGGGTGAAATGTAATTGCAGTTATAAACCCTCTGAGCAAGGGTTTATCTGGAATTGCCAACATAACCCCAAGTTCAGCAATGAAGATGACACTGCTATAATAAAAGAAATAAAAAAAACTTTCAATATGTTGTCTAAGAACTTGAGTACATTGAAAGTGATTTATAAGCAGGCAGAATAAACATTTAAATGCCTTTCTTAGCAATGGCATATTTTTCAATACAGCAATCGCTCTCATATATGATTCTGTACTCCAAGACAGCGCTGCTTCTGACAATATAAGTCCTTTCTGATAGGGTAACATTTCCAATCCAAGATTAGAATCTTGGAAACTCGTCCACAGAAAAGGATGATAATATGAGTGAAACTGCAGCTATCAAAGAAAAATGCCTCGCAAGTAATTTCTGTAATGGTCAACTTCTAGTAATTTTCCCTTCCCCTTTTACTCTTAAGTAAAGGGGTTGGCCTGAAGGTCATTTTAATATTTTGGATAAGTACAGTTACAAACCAG
Source organism: Moschus berezovskii (assembly GCF_049115385.1). Classification (NCBI taxonomy): domain Eukaryota; kingdom Metazoa; phylum Chordata; class Mammalia; order Artiodactyla; family Moschidae; genus Moschus; species Moschus berezovskii. The sequence continues at coordinate 40,812,746 of NC_142489.1, read as the reverse complement.
AAATTCATGAACACAGGGAAGAGTGAGTCATTTAATACCACAAAAATCAACTTTTTACATTGCCTTTCTTATTTCTATTTCTAATGCAGACCATAAGGAATATTTTTCTTCTGATGAATAGGGGTTTAAGCAATGAGTTGACAATAAACCCTTGAGCTTCATGAGGCACTAAAAATTAGAGGATCAGAGAGTCTTAAGTTTTCTTGAGTATATTTCCATAATTTTTTCCTGTTACTTTATTTAATCCTTCACTACTCCAGAGACTAGAACTGAGTGACCTACTAGGTCTTTTCCATTTTTTTTCTTGTAATTCTCTTTTTCTGTTTAGGATGTGGGTGATCTTTTTAATCTCTGGTGTGCCCTTGGCTATACCCAGGTAAATTGGGGTGATTCTCAGTTTTATTAGCTACACAGGATGGAGTATTATGGGCCAAAGAGTATGTCTGGAAAAGTTCAAAACATTTATACACTTTTATTACTGTGATAATTATAAATTATTTTATTCCCATCACACACAGTGGTAGCTAAAGAGAATTTCAAAGTCTAATTTCTTATTTTTCCTTTGGTTGGATATATCTTGCCTCTATAATATTCTTTTCTTCCCTGAATACTCAGAATTTTCCTTATCATGGTTTGAGTATTTCAAATCACAAATATACACACAGACATTGTTTCTTTCTCAAAACTTATGTTTTCATTTATTTGATGACAAATCAAGTATAATTCAACACTTAATTATTAACTACTATTCTCTGTCATTCAGGCCCTGTGTCCCTGGGGGATGCACTACTAAATTAGATGTGCACTTGTTTCAAGTAGCTCAAGGTCTGATTAAGGAGCTGGATGTGTTTGTTAGTCATCAGATTTCAGAGGAATGGTCCTAGGGGAGGGATAAACAGACAGGCTCATGAAGGACCAATGTACCCAGTGTCAGGGGTCAGGGAAGTCTCCCTACAGCAGCGCTTTTCAAAGTGTGGTCCTTGAATTATAGCATCATATCACCTGGGAACTTGTCAGAAACACAGACCCTGAGGCTTCATCCCAGATGTACTAAATCAAAACCTCTAGGGAGGGTCTTTTGTCTGTTTTGCAATAGGCCCTCTGGATGGTTCTGATACATGCTCAGGTTTAATAACCACTGCCTCAGGTCAGTAACAACTTTGTAAGGAAAAGATGCTTTCTTTAGTATCAGGCTCATTTACGTAATTGATACCTCTTGATAATTAAGTCGTCTAGGATCTCCTATTCTTTTCTTTGTCTCTAAACTGTACTGAAAAAGTGCAACAGCTTCCATTTTAAACAACTGTTACATATACTTTCCCTGTCCACACACATTTAAATGGTTTAAAGGTAGAAGACAAATAATTACATTAGAGTTACACAATACAAAACATCATTAACAACAACAACCTGATTCTTTTGAAAGCAAAATATGCCCAATTGTCCAAATTACTCAAATGAGTCTTTCTAGAGATCTAGTTTGGTTTGTGAATGTGGGAACACCTGTGTGCTGCTGCTGCTGCTGCTAAGTCACCTCAGTCGTGTCCGACTCTGTGTGACCCCATAGATGGAAGCCCACCAAGCTCCCTCGTCCCTGGGATTCTCCAGGCAAGAACACTGGAGTGGGTTGCCATTTCCTTCTCCAATGTGTGAAAATGAAGTTGCTCAGTCGTGTCTGACCCCTAGCGACCCCACGGACTGCAGCCCACCAGGCTCCTCCATCCATCTGTGTGCTAGTACTCAATATTTTGAAGCTCCATTCTGTTTCTTGAAGATGATGAAGCAGCTGGGAGTCCATTGTTATCCCTATGCGCCAAGAGTAGAATCCATATCTTCTTGCCCCACACCCTCTTCTCCATGGGAATGAAGGCAAATGGAAGAGATGAAATAAACTACCACAAGAGCTGAACTAAATTGAGTGATGTTTTAATTATATGCCTTCCTTCTGAGTTGCTTCGGTCCTGTCCCACTTTTTAAATTATAGTTTTACATTATAAGTAAAATGATTTGTTGTTCAGATGCTAAGTCAGGTCCAACTCTTTGCGACCCCATGGGCTGCAAGCATCATGCCAGCCTTTCCTGTCCTTCACTATGTTCCAGAGTGTGCTCAAACTCATGTCCATTGAGTCGATGATGCCGTCCAACCAACTCAAGTAAAATGATGGAAATTATTTTTTGATAAGAATATGTACTTATCCTTGTGTACAAGAACCAACTGTATACAACTACTGGTGAACTGTTTTATAAAGAATTATTAGTGAAGGTCAGGGAAGCTTGGTGTGCTGCCGTCCGGAGCATTGCAAGAGTCGGCCACAACTTAGCAACTGAACAGCAACAACAGTTTGAAAGTTAAATGGGAATCTTAAAAAACAAAACTCAAAAGTTGTCCATGGGCAGTGGTAGTGGCGGCGGGACGTTGCGACAGAGTGCACTTTGCAGGCCAACCTCGCAGCCCTGGCGGCCGGTCGCGCGGCCGGCAACACGTCTGTGAGTGAGATCTTCATGGGCTGCGGGCTTATTGGCTGCAGGACATCCGAGAGGAAATCCGAAAAGTTGTACAGAGTCTAGAACAAACAGCTCGAGAGATTTAAACTCTACTGCGAGGGGTCCATCAGGGTGCTGGGTTTCAGGACATTCCAAAAAGGCGTTTGAAAGCTCGAGAACATTTTGGTACAGTAAAAACACATTTAAAGTCTTTGAAGACCAAGTGTCCCAAACACAGAGAGGCAGACACTGATAGAAAGAAACACACTTGCCCTGAAAGAGAGAAACACACACACACACTGAGAGGCACCAAAGCTTAGAGACATAGACACACGCACCCTGAGAGAGACACACGCACCCTGAGAGCCCCACTCAGACACTAACAGAGAAACACTAAGTCACACACACAGTGAGAGAGAGACACACAGACACTGAGAGAGACACGTACAGAGGGACAGACACCCGCTGAGAGAAAGACACCCACACAGTGAGAGAGTGAGAAACAGAAAGTTACAGAGACACACGCAGTGAGTGAGAGAGACACATACACACCGAGACAGAGAAACACACAGAGCGTGAGAGACACAAACACGCATTGAGAAAAAAAACAGACACACACAGCGACACACACAGCGACACACACACAGAAACGGACACACACACACAGGGCTAACGAGGCCCATCCATTAGCCCAGGGGAGCACCTGGACCACAGAGTTTCTCATGAACGGGCTGAGGCTGCTGCTTCAGTCACTGGTGGGAATTTTCAGGGGAGCTTGTCGTAGCGGGGCAGTGTATGCTAGTTTTCTTTGGTGGACTCCACTCTCTTTTTACCGGCTCAGGCATGTGGAGCGACAGTGTTTGAAACTGCTAAGTCCACCTCCTTCCTACCAGGTGTTTGCAGCAAAACACATAGCAGTTTACATGTACCAGCTGTGTGTCTTTAAGAAAATTAAATAACCTCTCTGAGTCTTTCTCTAAACTGAAGGGGTATGGTACCCACTTTGTGGGGGGGTAGAGTTGGTTGGAGGCGTAAATAAAATGATGACATCAATAATAGAGAGTAGTGGGTAAGGCCTGGGATTAGGTAGGGTGGCAGTTACAGCCCCTCCACCTGCTGGCTCTGATGGACTCTGCTGGCTGTCTCTCTGCATTCGTTCTCCCATTCTCTCTCAGAACATCTCCCGTATTTGTTTCTCTCCTTGCTAGGCAGGAGTGGCTGAGAATAAAGGGTACATCTTCCAGCTCCCTTGGTGGCAAGGTGTGAATTTTCTGACTCAGAAATGTGGCCAAAGGGGTCTGAGCAGCAGTGATGTCGACATGTGTCAGCTGTGCTCTTAAAGGGAATAGGAGTCGATCCCTCTTCCCTCCTCTTTTACTTTCCTGATGCAGGGGGATTGCAGGCTTGAGGGGCTGAGAAGCCAGCTTGGCCTGTGTGGTTAGAGCAGTACTTGGATTAGTGGAGCAACAAGACAAAGGGGGCCTGGGTCCCTGGTGCTCTGGTAGCTCTATGGGCAGCTAATGGGAGACAGAGACCGCTCTCGACTGTTGAAGCCGCTGGTCGGCATCACTGGCAACACAAACTCTGTCGCACAGAACCTGGCCCCGCTGGGGACCAACTCATCCACTCCCTCAGTCTGGATTCAGTGATACACTTCTCCTGTGGTCTTTGCCCAAAGAAGTCATTGAGGTGAGTTTTCAGTATGTGGCCAGATTTTTGATTTGTCCTCTTTCTTAAGGTATTTTATTAGCAACTTGCAAATTAGGTCAAATGAATACATTTTATACTTCTGACATTTTAGTATTATTTTCATCTTAAAATTCATTTGCTTGATATTTGAAATTTGGCTTTATTTTTGATATCAGTTTACTTTGTGTCTTCTTTTTGTCAGACTTCTCCTATTTCTTTTATCAATTCTTTGCCCTATTAAAAAGATAAATAAAAGCTATTTATCTTTGGTTATGTTTATCTTCATTGCCATGAGGGCCTTTCTCTAATTGAAGGTGCCAGGGGCTACTCTTTAGTTGTGGTATTCAGGCTTCTCATTGCAGTGGCTTCTTTTTTTTTAATATAAATATATTTACTTCAATTGGAGGCTAATTACTTAGCAATATTGTATTTGTTTTGCCATACATTGACATGAATCCACCATGGGTGTACATGTGTTCCCTATCCTGAACCCCTTCCACCTCCCTCCCTATTCCACAGAACCTGTGTCTCTAATGTCTCCTGCATTTGCAGGTTGATTCTTTGCCACTACCGCCACCTGTGGGATGTTGCATACAAATGATTTGTCTTATCTCTTACAAAACCTTTTTAATGTGGACCATCTTTTTTTCTTACTGTTGTTATTTTATTGTGTTACTCTTATTTTTCCAACATAGTTTTGTTTGTTTAAAAAAAAGTATTCATTTTAATTGGAGGCTAACTATAGAATATTGTAGTGGTGTAGCCATACATTGGCATGAAACTGCCACGGGTGTCTTGTGTCCCCCTTCCTGAACCCTTCTCCCACCTCCCTCCCCATCCCATCCTTCTGGGTCATCCCAGTGCACCAGCCCCGAGCCCCTTGTCTCATGCATCCAACCTGGACTGGAGTTCAGTTTCACATATGATACTATAAATGTTTCAGTGCTATTCTCTCAAGTTATCCCACCCTCCGCTGTTCCCACAAATTCCAAAAGACTGTCCTATACATCTGTGTGTCTTTTGCTGTCTCGCATACGGGGTTATCGTGCAGTGGCTCCTATTGCTGTCCAGCACGGACTCAGGTCAAGTGGACTCAGTAGTTAAGGCTCCTGTGTTCTAGAACACAGGCGCAGTAGGTGTTTCATGGGCTCAGCTGCTCCGTGGTCTGTGTCAGGGGTCGAACCAGTGTCTCCTGCATCGGCAGGTGGATTCCTTATGACTGAGGCACCAGGGAAATCCCCTCTTCTTTGCTTTATTGTTAATTAGAATGTCTGCTCATTCAGTCTTTCCCCTTTGTTCTGTGCAAATTCAGACTTCTGCTCCTGTCTTCCTTCTCCGCTTGCTCCCCTGGAGAGAGAGCATCCTCTGAGTTTCTGAAGATGGATTTAGCTTTCGCCCCTCTCCCCTACCCCCCCCCCCCACCCCACAGGCACAGGGAGTATTAACCACACCCGCTTTGGGTTACTGAGGGCTAACTCTGCCCAGTTCCTCGGCTGGGCCCCCTTGGCATCTGTTCTCTGCAGGTGTGACAGATAAAAAGGCAGCTCTGAGAGGGCTTCTGCTGGCTGAAGGCCACACAGCCAGCAAAGGCAGAGCAGGGTTATAGGGCAACATGCGCTCTCCTGGTCACCTGTTTCTGAGAGATCCAGGTGGCTGTAGGGTGAGGTGAGGGAGGCACCTGGGACACAGAATTGAAAGAGGCACCTCCAGGACTTCCCTGACGGTCCAGTGGTTAAGACTCTGTGCCTCCCCTGCAGGGGACATGAGTTCAGTCTCTGGTTGGAGAACTAAGACCTCAAAAACGAAAAGAAAAAAGAACTCTATTATTTATCTTTCCTCATAACTCACTTGGTAAAGAATCCACCTGCAATGCAGGAGACCCCAGTTCCCGGGTTGGGAAGATTCCTGGGTTGGGAAGTTCACCAGGAGAAGGGAAAGGCTACCCACACCAGGATTCTTGGGCTTCTCTGGTGGCTCAGCTAGTAAAAACTCTGCCTGAAATGCAGGGGACCTTGGTTTGATCCCTGGGTCGGGAAGATCCCGTGGAGAAGGGAAAGGCCACCCCCTCCAGTATTCTGGCCTGGAGAATTCCACAGCCTGTATAGTCCATGGGGCCACAAAGAGTCGGTCACAAATGAGCGACCCCACTTCACTTTAGTTTATGAAGTGGCATCTCTGTCAACTCTGCCTCCTCCTGGTTCACTAAGGGAGGGCGACCCTAGACTAAGCGACCCTAGTTCTTGAAGAAGGAGTGACTGTGACAAATTCTGCTGGTATGATTTTTCACTGTTGTCACGATATGGGCGGCACGACACATGGTGGCAGGTGCCTGCTTCATCGCATACCTTGGGCTTGAATGGTTTTCAAATGTTCTGCCAGATAGTTAAGTAAGTACAAACCCATTCATAATAACCTGAGTGGAGACCGTTACCTGCTCTTTGTCACTTAAATTTGATAAAAAGCTTTCCAGGGCTGCAACTATTGTGTAAACTGGAGAAGTCTATAGTTTGTGGCAATCACATGATGGCCACAATACCTCCACGGCTTTGTGAATGGCCAAGGTTGCACACTTGTGTCATCTTGCATTTGCCAGGCAGAATCTCAGTATTGGCACATTTGGGTGCAAGGCTGTGTGCTCAAACATTTACCTACTGGAGCACGTGCTATTGTGAGTATAAATACTTGTGTGTGCTCAGTCGTGTTGAACTCTTTGTGACCCTATAGACCCCAGGCCCCTCTGTCCATGGGATTCTCCATGCAAGAATACCAGAGCAGGTTGCCATGGCCTCCTTCAGGGGAGCTTCCTGACCCGGGGATCGAACCTGTGTCTCTTATGTCTCCTGCATTAGCAGGTGGATTCTTTACCACCACCGCCACCTGACGAACCCTTGTGTATAAATGACTTTGTCTTATTTCTTAAAAGAATTTTTTTTTTTAATGTGGACCATTTTTTTCTTACTTTTTTTATTTGTATTGTCTTACTCTTATTTTTGCAACATAGTTTTATTTGTTTAATAAGCATTTATTTTAATTGGCGGTAACTACTTTACAATATTGTAGTGGTTTGGCCATACATTGACATGAATCCACCACGGGTGTACATGTGTTCCCCATCCTGAACCCCCCTTCTCCCCTCCCCCATCCCTCCCTATCCAAACCCTCTGGGTCACCCCAGTGCACCAGCCCCGAGCACTCTCTCTCATGCATCAAACCTGGAATGGCGATCTGTTTCACATATGCAATATACATGTTTCAACGCTATTCTCTCAAATCATCCCACCCTTGCCCCCTCCACTGAGTCCAAAAGACTGTTCAATACATCTGTGACTCTTCTGCTGTCTCACAGATAAGGTGGTCATTACTCTCTTTCTAAATCCCATATATATGCCTGAGAATAGTGTATTGATATTTTTCTTTCTGAGTTCACTCTGTGTAATTGGCTCCAGTTTCATCCACCTCATTAGAACTGACTCAGATGGCTGAGTAATATTCCATTGTGCATATGTACCACAGCTTTCTTATCCATTCGTCTGCTGATGGACATCGAGGTTGCTTCCACTTTTGAGCTCTGTATTGCATTTTTTATCATATCGCTTCTGTTTTATGGTGTGGTCTTAAGACCTGTGGGATCTTAGCTCCCCGTGGATAGAAGCTGCACCCCCTGCATTTGAAGGTGAAATCTTAACTACTGGACCACCAGGGAGTTCACTCCCTATCTCTCTGTGTTACTAGATGTTGATCTCCAGGACAGTGTTTTTTCTTTTTTCTTTTTCTTTCTGATTTTATGTTTTCCTGGGGCAGGACAGTTTTGTTTTAAGGAGGTTTTGTTATCCATTAGTATATCATTTCAGGAGAGTAAATGATCATTTCAAAACATAAGCTACCCCAGCCTAAGAAACCCCCTTTAACATGGGAAGGCAAGTGAATAGCAGTGATAGCTCTATGGACTTCTCTGTCATTCTCCAGGTAAGAACGAGAGGGCATGAACGAGGGTCATGGGGTGCCCATGAACGGAGACCTAAGCAGGTTCTCCATCTAACTTTGATAGAAGCAAAGTTGATTTTGATCGCTGGCACATGCTCAGGGCAGAGGTTCTTCTCAGTTAGATCTGTACTTGGAAAAGGGGCTCTAGACTCCCCCTCCCACCCCAACAGAGGGCTTCAGGTAGGCTCAGCAGAGACCAGCACTTGACCTGGCACGCCAATTCTGGATTCATGTGATGATTCATGAGGCTCACAAAACTGTTTTGGTCCGATCATGGTGTATCACCCCTATCAGTCAGTTCACGGACTCAGTCGTGTCTGACTCTTTGTGACTCCATGGACTGTAGCATGCCAGGCTTCCCTGTCCATCACCAACTTCCGGAGCTTGCTCAAATGCATGTCCATTGAGTCAGTGATGCTATCCAGCCATCTCATCCTCTGTCGTCCCCCTTCTCCTGCCATCAATCTTTCGCAGCAGCAGAGTCTTTTTAATGTGTCACTTCTTCCCATCAGGCGGCCTGGTTATCGGGGCTTCAGCATCAGTTCTTCCAATGAGTTTCCAGGACTAATTTCCTTTAGATGGGACTAGTTGAATCTCCTTACTGTCCAAGGGACCCTCAAGAGTCTTCTCCAGGCCCACAGTTCAAAAGCACCAATTCTTTGGTGCTCAGCTTTTCCCATGGTCACCCTTATAGCTCTTATTAATATTGTCTCCTCTGAATTGAACGTGTGCCATGCCATGAGGCATGTGGGATCTTAGGTCCCCAAGAGGGGTCAAACCTGTGCCCCTGCATTGTGGTCACTGAGCCACAAGTGTTAAGGACAACCAGGTAACAAAGTCCCCCTAAATCAGTTCATTTTTAAAGTTACAGGAATCTGCTTTAAAAGGAAGTGCTTGGACTAAAAGTTGAAGTCCCTCCGAAGGCCCCAGGCACCTCCATGACCGCACCGCCCCCACCCTCCCTGCCCTTTGCTTTGTGCATCCCTGAGGGCACTCTGGCTCTTCACAGGAAGCTCTAGCCTTTGGACCTTTGAACTCTTTGCTTCCTCTCCTGAAATTCCCTCCCTCTGATGCTCCCTCGGCTTACTTCCTTTCCTCCCACCTTTGTTCTGCTATCACCTTTGAAACCAGGCAGGCCTTGATCACCACCGATACTCCCAGCCTGCCCAGCCCTAGAGCCTCCTCTGTTCTCCATTCTCCACTTTACCTTTCTCCAAAGCTCTGGTGGTCAACTGACACGCTTGTTACGCTTAGGTGCTGCCTGCTTGTCCTCAGGATGTGAGCTGAGTGAGGGGTGAGACGGCCTGTGTGTTCTGCTCCCTGGGCGTGCACAGCGATTGTGCAAGAGAGGCCAGCACACAGTAGGTGCTCAGCTAATGGAGCTTACCCTCCGTGTGGAGGGTCGGTGATGAAGCCACGTGTCACAAAGGTAACTCTTTCTTGACAAGAGGGGATAACTCCTTGGAGGAGGAATATGGGGAGCTGGGGGAAGGAAGGGCAGGCAGGCCTGACGGAGCTGGAAGGTGGAAGTGTGAGCTGGGAGGGAATGCTTCCTCCGGAGTGAGGCTGAGGCTGGGAAAGGATGAGTCCAAAGAGCTGGGCAAGGGGCAGAGCCTTCCAGGCCGCCGGGATGATGTATGCAAAGCTCTCTAAGCTTTTCCTTTCCTGAACCCCTCTCTCAGGACCCTCCTTCTTCTTGTGGGTTTTACCCCTAAACATTTCTGCATTTCCTTAGGATCTGTTTCTGAGGCAGGAAGGGGAAAACCAGGTCCCCTCAATTAAACTCTCTGACATTAACATTCCACTTGCCAGGCCTCTGAGTGGGGCGGAGGTGGGGGTGGGAGGGCAGGCTCTCTGGTATGGTGTACACAGGTCCAGACCTAGGATTGTACCAGCTCCTTCTTTTCCAAGAACAGAGATGTGGCCACCATAATCCCCCCTGCAATGAGAAGCCCTTGCATCACAACCCTGAAGAGTTGGCCCCTGCTCTCTGCAACTAGAGGAAAAGTCCATGCAGCAACGAAGACCAGAAAGAAATCAACAGAGAAATTATTTATAACAAATTCTGGCATTACAGAGATGTTGCAAAGAGCAAAAGAAGCTATTACTATTAGACAAAAAGCCTTCTTAACAGAGCCTAGCTTAGAGGAAACGCTCAATAAACGTTCACTGTTGTCAGAACTGCAACCACAGAAGAGACAGTAAATCTCTCCTGAAGAACTGATGGTCTATCCGCAGAAAGCAGACAACACAGAAGAATCTAAAAGACTTTCAAGCAAAACTGAAAGGAACTAGTGACGAATACTACTGAGTGCCTGCTGCACTCCGGGCACAGAATCTTGCCTTTTGTGTGCATTAACAACAAACCTTTCAGTCACCAAGGAAGCAGAATTACTGTTATCCCCATTTCACAGACTTAGAAACTTACGCTTGGGGAGTAAGAAAGTGGCGGCGTTGGGACTCGAAGTGGGTTCCGTCCAGCTCAGTTCAGTCAGTCGCTCAGTCGTGTCCGACTCTCCGCGACCCCATGAATCACAGCACGCCAGGCCTCCCTGTCCACCACCAACTCTATTTTCCACCTAGTCAAATGCAGCAATCTTGGAGCCCAAGAAATAGTCAGCGACGGTTTCCAAAATTTCCCCACCTATTTGCCATGAAGTGATGGGACTGGATGCCATGATCTTAATTTTCTGCATGTTGAGCTTTAAGCAAACTTTTCACTCCCCTCTTTCCCTTTCATCAAGAGGCTCTTTAGTTCTTCGCTTTTTTCTATAAGGGTGGTGTCATCTGCATATTTTAGATGATTGATATTTCTTCCGGCAAACTTGATTCCAGCTTGTGCTTCATCCAGCCTGGCGTTTCTCATGATATACTCTGCATATAAATTAAATAAGCTGGGTGACAATGTACAGCCTTGACGTACTCCTTTCCCAATTTGCAACCAGTCTATTGTTCCCTGTGTGGTTCTAACTTTTGCCTCTTGATATGCATACAGCTTTCTCAATGGCAGGTCAGGTGGTCTGGTGTTGCCATATCTTTTAGAATTTTCCACAGTTTGTTGTGATCTACACAATCAAAGTCGTTGGCAGAATCAGTAAAGCAAAAGTAGACGGTTTTCTGGAACGCTCTTGCTTTATCCATGATCCACCAGATTTTGGCAATTTTATCTCTGGTTCCTCTGCCTTTTCTAAATCCAGCGTGAACATCTGGAAGTTCACAGGTCACATACTGCTGAAGCCTGGCTTGGAGAATTTTGAGCATTACTTTGCTAGGGTGTGAGAGGAGTGCAATTGTGTGGTACTTTCAGCATTCTTTGTCTTTTCCTTTCTTTGGAGTTGGAATGAAAACTGACCTTTTCCAGTCCTGTGGCCACAATGGAGTTTTCCAAATTTGCTGACAAAATGAGTGCAGCACTTTTTCAGCATCATCTTTTAGGATTCGAAATAGCTCAACTGGAATTCCATCACCTCCTCCAGCTTTGTTCATATTGATGCTTCCTAAAATCCTTTTGACCTCACATTCCAGGATGTCTGGCTCTAGGAGAATGATCACACCATCTTGGTTACCTCGGTCGTCAAGGTCTTTCAAAAAATTCTAATAAGAGGGACTGATATTTAAGAAAGATTATCTGACATCCACAGACTGCTCTTTGAACTAAGTAGTGTGCATATGTATTTTGTGGTTACAACAGTGCAGTCCCTTCCATTTGCGAACTTTAAAGACCCAGTCACTGTGAGGCTATGACTCTGCTATGACTCTGAGATTAATGTGAGCATCCCTGTGACACTAATTCCTTACTTCGATAGGCTCTCGAGTTTCAATCATTTCTTCTAAAGCTACACACTTTCTTTCTGTGACGTATAGATTAAATTTATGTGTTGTGGCTAGACTATGAGCCAGGGCCTGAGTCAAGGCCTTTTGGAGGATTTTAAAAGTGTTTGTGGCCCTGGGGTCCAAAGCAACTGATCAGTACTTGCTTTTTGAGTCTGCCAGTGAAAGTCGCTCGGTCACTTTCAACCCTTTGTGACCCCCAGCCAAAATATTGGAATGCGTAGCCATTCCCTTCTCCAGGGGATCTTCCCAGCCAAGGATCAAACCTCAGTCTCCTACACGGCTGGCAGATTCTTTGCCAGATGAGCCACAAGGGCAGTCCAAGAATACTGGAGTGGGTCAGTTCAGTTCAGTCGCTCAATCGTGTCTAACTCTTTGCAACCCCATGAATCATAGCACCCCAGTCTTCCCTGTCAATCACCAGCTCCCAGAGTTCACTCAAAATCATGTCCATCGAGTCGGTGATGCCATCCAGCCATTTCATTCTCTGTCATCCCCGTCTCCTCCCGCCCCCAATCCCTCCCAGCATCAGTCTTTTCCAGTGAGTCAACTCGTCGCATGAGGTGGCCGTAATATTGGAGTTTCAGCTTTAGCATCAGTCCTTCCAATGAACACCTGGGACTGATCTCCTTTAGAATGGACTGGTTGCATCTCCTTGCAGTCCAAGGGACTCTCAAGCGTCTTCTCTAGCACCACAGTTCAAAAGCATCAATACTTCGGCGATCAGCTTTCTTCACAGTCCAACTCTCACATCCATACATGACCACGGGAAAAACCATAGCCTTGACTAGACCGACCTTGGTTGGAAAAGTAATACCTCTGCTTTTTAATATGCTATCTAGTTCAGTCATAACTTTCCTTCCAAGGAGCAAGTGTCTTTTACTTTCATGGCTGCAATCAGCATCTGCAGTGATTTTGGAGCCCAAAAAATCAAAGTCTGACACTGCTTCCACTGTTTCCCCATGTATTTCCCATGAAGTGATGGGATCAGATGCCATGATCTTTGTTTTCTGAATGTTGAGCTTTAAGCCAAGTTTTTCACTCTTCTGTTTCACTTTCCTCAAGAGGCTTTTGAGTTCCTCTTCACTTACTGCCATAAGGGTGGTGTCATCTGCATATCTGAGGTTATTGATATTTCTCCCGGCAATCTTGATTCCAGCTTGTGCTTCTTCCAACTCAGCGTTCCTCATGATGTACTCTGCTCATAAGTTAAATAAGCAGGGTGACAATATACAAACTTGATGTACTCCTTTTCCTATTTGGAACCAGTCTGTTGTTCCATGTCCATTTCTAACTGTTGCTTCCTGGCCTGCATACAGGTTTCTCAAGAGGCAGGTCAGATGGTCTGGTATTCCCATCTCTTTCAGAATTTTCCAGTTTATTGTGATCCACAAAGTCAACGGCTTTGGCATAGTCAATGAAGCAAAAATTTATGCTCTTCTGGAACTCTCTTGCTTTCTCCATGATCCAGCAGATGTTGGCAATTTGATCTCTGGTTCCTCTGCCTTTTCTAAAACCTGCTTGAACATCTGGAAGTTCACGGTTCACATATTGCTGAAGCCTGGCTTGGAGAATTTTGAGCATGACTTTACTAGCGTGTGAGATGAGTGCGATTGTGCGGTTGTTTGAGCATTTTTTGGCCTTGCCTTTCTTTGGAATTGGAATGAAGACTGACCTTTTCCAGTCCTGTGGCCACTGCGGAATTTTCCAAATTTGCTGGCATATTGAGTGCAGCACTTTCACAGCATCATCTTTCAAGGTTTGAAATAGCTCAATTGGAATTCCATCACTTCCACTAGCTTTGTTCATAGGCCCACTTCACTTCACATTCCAAGATGTCTGGCTCCAGGTGAGTGATCACGCCATCGTGATTATCTTGGTCGTGAAGGTCTTTTTTGTACAGTTCTTCTGTATATTCCTGCCATCTCTTCTTAAAATCTTCTGCTTCTCTTAGGTCCATACCATTTCTGTCCTTTATCGAGCCCATCTTTGCATAAAATGTTCCCCTGGACTCTCTAATTTTCTTGAAGAGATGTCTTGATTTTCCTATTCTGTTGTTTTCCTCTATTTCTTTGCATTGATCGCTGAGGAAGGCTTTCTTATTTCTCCTTGCTATTCTTTGGAACTCTGCATTCAGATGCTTATATCTTTCCTTTTCTCCTTTGCTTTTCGCTTCTCTTCTTTTCACGGCTCTTTGTAAGGCCTCCTCAGACAGCCATTTTGCTTTTATGCATTTCTTTTCCATGGGGATGGTCTTGATCCCTGTCTCCTGTACAATGTCACCAACCTTCATCCATAGTTCATCAGGCACTCTATCTATCAGATCTAGTCCCATAAATCTATTTCTTACTTCCCCTGTATAATCATAATGGATTTGATTTAGGTCATATCTGAATGGTCTAGTGGTTTTCCCTACTTTCTTCAATTTAAGTCTGAATTTGGCAATAAGGAATGCATGATCTGAGCCACAGTCAGCTCCTGGTCTTGATTTTGCTAACTGTATAGAACTTCTCCATCTTTGGCTGCAAAGAATATAATCAATCTGATTTCATTGTTGACCATCTAGTGATGTCCATGTGTAGAGTCTTCTCTTGTGTTGTTGCAAGAGGGTGTTTGCTATCACCAGTTTGTTCTCTTGGCAAAACTCCATTAGCCTTTGCCCTGCTTCATTCCGTGCTCCAAGGCCAGATTTGCCTGTTACTCCAGGTGTTTCTTGACTTCCTACTTTTGCATTCCAGTCCCTAGCCTATCTCTACTCCAGGGGATTTTTCCAACCCAGGAATTGAACTCCGGTCTCCTGAATTGCAGGTAAATTCTTTATCATCTTAGCTCTCAAGGAAGCCTAAGACTCATTAAGGAGATGATGTATAAAGCAATTATCCATATCCAGGAATACAAATCCTACAGTAGCCCATGATTCCTAAAAATCTTATCTCAAAATATCCAGCTTAAGAATTGATCTGACTCTCATATCCCAAGGCTTTGGTGCCCTGGAAGATTATAAGACCCAGATATTGGACCAAAAGCCTGAGGTGTTTGTGCTTTAGTCTTTGACACCTTGTAATTACAGTCTTCTAGGAAATTTAATAGTTGCTCTGTGGCTGAGGAGCCTAATTCCTCAATGGCCATACATAACAAGATATCATTAAAAACTGTAGCCTGTTGATCTGCAAATCTTTTTAAGTCCCAAGACAAAGCCAGTTTGAACAAGTGAGAGCTGTCTCAAAACCCTTTGGGACAAATGTGGTCCTTGAAAACAAACAAAAACTGACTTACCTAGGCTGATGCAATGTTGATAAAGGCATATTTTAAATCTAGAATTGTAAACTATTTGGCATTTTCAGGTACAGTGGAAGGCAAAGTATAAAGATTGGGGACCACAGGGGTGTAAAGGCACAAGTGCCTCATTGACAGTTCTCAAATCTTGAACCAGGTGTTACTGACCACTAGGCTTCCTAAGCCCTAATATGGAGGAGATTATTAAAAGATACTAATAACCCTTCTAAGTTCTATGATTGGTCACAGTCTTTCCTTAGCCTTTGAACTTAGGAGATATAGCTTTGGATAAGGGAAAGAAGTAGGATCTTTAAGTCTGATAAACTTAGCTCTGCATACTTATTCCAATTTGTCCCCCTCAGCCCATACTTCTGGATCTGCCTGGGGAATGGAGGGGTTCATGTTCAGGTGCACAGAAACTTAAATTGTTACCAATATATCTCATCCCAACAAGGTATAAGAGTTCTCAGGCATTATTAAAAAGGCATTTGAGTTTAAAAAGAACCAGAGTCCCAATTACAGCTATGAGGTTGACTAAAATAGCACTTGTTAAAAAGTTTTTTTATTGGAGGCTATATGCAGATGACACTACCCTTATGGCAGAAAATGAAGAGGAACTCAAAAGTCTCTTGAGGAAAGTGAAAGAGGAGAGTGAAAAGGTTGGCTTGAAGCTCAACATTCAGAAAACAAAGATCATGGCATCTAGTCCCATCACTTCATGGTAAATAGACGGAAAAACAGTGGAAACAGTGTCAGACTTTATATTTTTGGGCTCCAAAATCACTGAAGATGCTGATTGCAGCCAGGAAATTAAAAGACGCTAACTCCTTGAAAGGAAACTTATGACCAACCTAGATAATATATTAAAAAGCAGAGACATTACTTTGCCAACAAAGGTCCGTCTAGTCAAGGCTATGGTTTTTCCCGTGGTCATGTATGGATGTGAGAGTTGGACTGTGAAGAAAGCTGATCGCCGAAGAATTGATGCTTTTGAACTGTGGGGTTGGAGAAGACTCTTGAGAGTCCCTTGTACCACAAGGAGATCCAAACAGTCCATTCTAGGAGAGATCGATCCTGGGTGTTCATTGGAAGGACTTATGCTAAAGCTGAAACTGCAATACTTTGGCCACCTCATGCGACGAGTTGACTCATTGGAAAAGACTCTGATGCTGAGAAAGGTTGGGAGCGGGAGGAGAAGGGGATGACCGAGAATGAGATGGCTGGATGGCATCACCGACTCTGTGGACACGAGTTTGAGTGAACTCTGGGAGTTGGTGATGGACAGGGTGGCCTGGCGTGCTGTGATTCATGGGGTCGCGGAGAATCGGACACGACTGAGCGACTGAAATGAACTGAACTGAACTGAATTAGTTTACAATATTATATTGGTTGGTTTTGCGATACAGTGACATGAATCCGCCCCAGGTGTTATTTGGCCAGTCCTCTTATGGCTGCAGATGCCGAGAGCAGACTGGGAGGTCTCAGTGAGAATGGAGAATGTATCCCCAGTACCTAAAAACAAATCAGTAATCCAGCCACCATCAGTTGTACCCTGGACTCCTCAGATGTTATTATAAAGGGGAACTGTGTGGGTATCCCAGGCCTCATCTGTCTTGGTTACTGGGAGGGTCCAATTACTGGGGCCTTTGTCTCTGAGGATTGTTCCTACTCCAGTGTGTTCCTTTACAGACCAGGCCCAGGGCCAGGGGCAGCATAGATGCCTGAAGACATTCTCACATGAAGTCTCTCCTTTCCACACAGGTAATATATTTGCCCCTTACCTGGGACTCCCTGGGCTTGAGGCACCCCTTGAGTCCCTGACTGCCTCATTAAAGCCTGTACAGTCATGACTAGGGCCTCAGTTTTTCCTTAGTCCTTGGCTGTTTACATTTCTCTTCCTAGTGTACACCCAAAAGTGGAAATCAGTGCCATTAGACTGTCTCTCCATCTTTAGACACTAGTGCAAAGTAGTGTGCCAAACTTGGTTAAAAATTACAGGTTCTCATTATCCCCATTTTCAGATTTAGTAATTTACTGTAATGGCTTATAGAACCCAGAAAAACATTTACTTTATTATAAAGGAAACAAATTGAACAGCGAGAACAGAAGACACAGGTCTGGAAAAATCTCAAGCTTTCCATTGTGTTTGAGTTGTACCTTTCCGGTACATGAATGCATTTTTTCCCACCAATCTGGAATTCAATTACAAACTAGTTTGTTTGGTCTTAAAAAGTTCCAATACACATGCATAATTGATGAAGTTAGTCATTAATGATTAACTGAATTCCCAATTCCTCCGACTTCTCAGGAAATCAGGAGTTAAGGGAAACTTCTAAATCTATAATCTCATGGTGAGTTTCACTGGTAGCTAGTCTCCATTCTAAAGCTATCAAGTGGCAACCCAAAGTCACCTCTTTAGTGTCAACTCACATATTTTTGAAAGAAGCGTATAAATAACAAAATGCAGTCCTGTTACCAAAACCACTCAGGCAATTCCACAGGTTTCAGCAATTCTGTGCCAGAAACTGGGAACAAAACCTAGTACATATCAAATACATAAATACATATTTCATATGTGATTCCTGGATAGCTCCACTGGTATCAGTCTGCAATGTAGGAGACCTTGGTTCAGTTCCTGGTTGGTGAAGTTTCCCTGGAGAAGGGATAGGCTACCCGTTCTAGTATTCCTGGGCTGCTCTGCTGCCTCAGATGGTAAAGAATCCACTTGCAAGGCAGGCGTCCTGGGTTCCATCCCTGGGTTGTAAAGATCCTGTGATGGAGGGCATGGCAACCCGCTCTAATATTCTCACCTGGAGACTCACTATGAACAGAGGAGCCTGGTGGACTATAGGCTATGGGGTCTCAGAGTTGGACACAACTAAGCACAGCACATCACATGCATATTTTGTATGTGTGTGTGTGTAGACGTTTTATATATGCATATTATATATATAAATTCAATTATATACATACCTATATGTATGTGTGCACATACACAAACATATGTACAGAATGAACCACAAGTCCCTGTGTTGCAGGAAGGGGGACCCCATCCAGGTCCCAAGAGTGGACTCTTAACCTGACACTCAGAAATGAATTGTCTGAGAAAACACTTGTGCTAACAAGTTACTTTATTGGGAAAGGGTACCCAAATGGACAGCAGTAGGATAACGGAACCTAGGACTGCTCTGCCAGGTGGCTGGAAGCCTCAGGTTTTATGGTGATGGGATTAGTTTCCAAGTTGTATTTGGCCAGGCATTTTGATGTAAGATCCTTCCTGGTGGTGCAGACATTGTTCAACCAGGAAGAGTGCCAGTGAATATAATTCTGGGAAGTGTTAGAACACATGGCATCTCCTTTTGATCTTGCTGAACTCTTCTGTTGGTGGTGGTTTATTATTTCCATGTTCCTTACCAGGACCTCCTGTCATAAAATAACTCACATAAATGGTTACTATGATGCCTGGATAGGGTGTGCAGTTTCAGTGAATTTCACAGAACATTTCTATAAACACCAGCTCATCAGTGTTTATAGATTGAGGCTGTATCATAGCATTTATAGGGATGCTTTCCACAGATACTTTCATAGGTTTTCCAGTGGTTGGATCATGGTACTTATAGGGACACTTTCCACAGACCAGACAGATAACAATTATATGCATTATATGAAATTGATCTTTATGGAAATTGTACCCGTTTCCTTTCAGGGGTTTTATGGCTTATACCTAATAATGTAGGCCAACTCACAGCTTCCAAGTCAGTGTATTGAAAGGACAAGTTCAGAATACAGTGAGAAATCAAGAAAATTTTATGTTAATAATTATTAATTTCTTAATCCTGACAAGAAATAAAATATATGAGTGGAGAGAAAAATACAAGATTAAATCTTGGGTGGTATCTTTAGAAAATCACATTATGTGTCAGCTACAAATTGCCACTTGCCAAGAGCACTGCCAACAGCTGAACAAGAACATTTACTATCTGCCCTATGCTGCGGCGGCTGGCAACTATCAACACCCCTTGAGAGAGTCTAGTGTGCAGTGAGGCATTCTGTGCTCCAGGGAATCTAGACCGACAGGTTTTAGATAGTTGGTGATTTTCAGGAACTGATTTCATGATCCCAATTCCTGCATCTCCTCACGGTTAGAAAAGCACTAAATCCCATCAGCTCCTTGACTACCAGAAAATCTTTGTAACCTGAATCCTTAATTGTATTGCACTCCCCTTCACCAGGGGCTCCCCTGGTGGCTCAGTTGGTAAAGAACATGCTTGCAATGCAAGAGACTTGGATTTGATCCCTGGGCCAGGAAGATCCCCTGGAGGAGGAAATGGAAAGCCACTCCAGAGAATGCCATGGACAGAGAAACTGCAGGTTACAGTCTATGGAGTCACAGAGTCTGACACACCTGAACAATTAACACTTTCACTTTCCCCGTCACCAAAATATTACATATTGACCTCTCCTGATGCACCTCTTTCGAGTAGTCTGTCAGAGCTATCTGAGGTGCTGCCCCCCACACTGCAGTCCTAATTTTGCCCCAAAGACAACTTGTAACTTTCAAGTTGGGCATCTTTCTTAGTTGACAGAAATTTGCATATTACTTACTCATGAACAAAATTATGTGGTTAAGTGGTATAGCTAAAATTTTGTTTTATGGCATAAATATATTTTTCAGTGACTGCCATGTAACTAAATGACAGTAAAACTAAGGCAGTTTTAGTTGTTACAATAGGCAGATAGCTATGAGAAGAGAAATGGAGACAGTGGGCATGTGGCAGGAAATCATTCACCCTGTTAACAGCAGGGGTCCATAGGCAGACAAAAGCAGGAATGTCCAGACTGACAGGAAATCACACATTTTCTATAAGTGTCCCAAAGTCAGCAAAGAAATGTGTGGAATGGAAGGAATCTCCTGTGTTCACATGTAACCTATTGCTTATTATGCTTTCATTACAAAACAATTAGCCTTGCAAGAAAGAAATACCAGATCATGCATCAACACCATGACACTTCTGATCTAAGGTAAATAAAGACAACAGTCCCTCCTCCCCTCAGGAGACTGGAGCTGGGGTGAAAATCAGGGAAAGGACCTCCAAAATCCTTCCCCTGGGAATATTCTACCCCTTCATTTGTATGCCCCTCATAGCTGGCTTACCAAAGAAATGCAGAGTAGCACTTCCTCACCTATCTGCCTGTTCTCCCTCCAAGGACAGACCCTTGCTTAACTAAAACACTCATTTTACTTCTTATTCTTCCTTTCTTATCTTGAAATTCTCTCTGCAATGAGGCAAGAATCTTAAACTCACTGGGAACATGATGACTATTTACTCATGAAGAAGGAACAAATATAGCTTAACAACTAGTAGAAAACTTTTTTTTTTTCCTTTCTCGTTAATAGGAGAGACTGATTTACCTGAGAAGTCACCAAATTGGAGAGTATTTTTCGAGGTAAAAGCAGAAATTACAACAACTCAAAGTTCAATCTGTATGCAGGTTAAGAAAGCACTCGATTAGGAACAGACTGGTTCCAAACTGGGAAAGAAGTAGGTCAAGGCTCTATACTGTCATTCTGCTTATTTAACTCATATACTGAGTACATCATATGAAATGTCAGATAAGCTGGAATCAAAAGATTGCTGAGAGAAGTATCAATAATCTCAGATGACACCACCCTCATGGCAGAAAGCAAAGAGGAATTCAAGAGCCTCTTAATGAACATGAAAGAGGAGAGTGAAAAAGCTGGCCTAACAGTCAACATTCAAAAAGCAAAGATCATGGCATCTGGTCCCACAGCTTCATGGCAAATAGATGAGGAAAATATGGAAACAGTGACAAGCTTTACTTTCTTGGGCTCCAAAAACAACTGCAGCTGGTGACTGTATCCGTGAAATTAAAAGACAGTTGCTCTTTAGAAGGAAAGATATGATAAACCCAGACAGCATACTAAAAAGAAGGGACATTACCTTGTTGACAAAGTTCCATCCAGTCAAAGTTACTTTTCCACTAGTCATGTATGGATGTGAGAGTAAGACCATAAAGAAGGCTGGGTGCCAAAGAATTCGTCTTTGGAGCTATGGTGTTGTAGAGGACTCTTGAGAGTCCCTTGGATTGCAAGGACATCCAACCAGTCCATCCTAAAACACATCAGTCCTGGGTGTTCATTGGAAGGACTGATTTTGAAGCTGAAACTCCAATACTTTGGCCACCTGATGCGAAGAGCTGACTCATTTGAAAAGACCCTGATGCTGGGAAAGATTTAGGGAAGGAAGGAGAAGGCGATGACAGAGGATAAGATGGTAGGCTGGCATCAGTGACTTGCTGGACGTGAGTCTGAACAAGCTGTGGGAGTGGGTGATAGACAGGGAAGCCTGGTGTGCTGCAGACCATAGGGTTGCAGAGTGGAACATCACTCAGCAACTGAGCTGAACTGAAAGCTTAATTCCTTGGAGTGGTGGAAGAAAACAGGGATACAGACCAAATAACAAAATTGTGTCCTTAAATGATGGCGAGCTTATGCAGGAAACTGATAATTAAGAAGTTATTTTTAATAAAATATCACTTGAATAAAACAACTTTTAACAAAAAGAACATCTATTCGTTAATTACAACATAGATAAAATTTCATTCAAGACCTAAGCATTAAAAATTACTTTAAGAATGTAGCTAACAGGGCTTCCGGGTGGCTCACTCTTAAAGAATCTGCCATCAATGCAGGAGACATGGGTTTACTTCCTGGTACAGGAAGGTCCCACATGCCAAGAGTCAACTAAGCCTGTGAGCCACAACTACTGAACCAGTAATCCAGGAGCCTAAGAACCACTACTACCACATGCCCTAGAGCCTGTGCTGTACAACAAAAGAAGCCACTGCAATGAGAAGCTTGTGTACTGAAATTAGGGAGTAACCACCACCTGCAACAACTAAAGAAAACACCATGCAGCTCCAAAAATCCAGCATAACCAAAAACAAGTAAATAGGAGAATGTCATTAACAAATGAGGTGATAAGGGCCTTTACTGAGAATCTGTCAGGTTCTAAATAGAGTCTGAATATAAGGAAAGATGGGTGGGAAAAGTTTAAAACATTCAAGTCACTTTCACCCTAATTCATTGATAAATGTAAAGCAATGACAGTCAAAGCTCCAGTGTCCTATGGAACTATATAAAGCAAACAGCCAGAAAAATAAAAGATAAAATTGGACAATAACTGAGTTACTTCTGAAGTAATGTGGTACATGGCAATACATACCAGAAATTTTCATTAAGAGAAATGGAATACAGAGCTGAGTGAAGATGTATGTACAGTTTAACTTTTATGCTAGTTTTCACTGGAAAAAATGGTGTTTAACTAAGGAATGAAAATATTTATATCATATATCACAGTACGAAAAAATAATAGATTAGGTGTAAAAAGTCAAACTAACACTTTTAGAAAGTTATGTAACTTTTTAATTTCAAGATAAAAATTCTTAGCACAAACTACTAAAAGTTTACAACACATACAGAATTAATGAAAAATCACAAGTGAAAAAAGTTTTCTCTAACAGAAAGAACATCAAATTAAAACAAGCAAGATACAAGAAGATAACCACTTTAAGTCAAGGACTTTTTTCCACTTTACTCTGGCTATATAAATGTAGACGATTTCATAGTTGCTAGACACTAAACAAATTGCACCTTTATATTCACTATATACAGCAAAGCCTGGGATACAGAGTTCTAGGTAAATGTAGAGAAGAAAACTTCATTGTGTAGGTTTTTTAACACAGTTTCTAAAGCAACTTGATATTCTTTATTACTACACACCAGTTTAATGGCTAGGGTCAACAGAAAGGTACAATATTTCTTACAAGATAAGCTTTTTCAACAGGAAATTTTACATTCCTGGGTTAATTGACATTTTCAAATTAAGCCAACTACAGGAACCTGCAGGTCAAACGGATTTTAAAAACAGGAACTCCTTACAAATAAAATGTAGAGAAAACTTATAGTTGAAATTTACTTCTCATTCTCTGTACTACAGACAAATTCATTATATTCTCATGAACGTTTTAACAAGATAGGCTTTTAACTTTGGTTATAATTTTCAGCATTTACTCTTTCACACGCTCAAAAACAGAATCCTTGTAGCAATGTTGGGGAGAAATTATATTCTAGGCTGCCACTCTCATTTTCTCACAAATGTTGTCACTATGATAACAAGACATCCTGTCAAGGATCTTTCTGTTGCTCAAAGCTTCCAGGGTAGGTAATACAGACACTATTTCCTGTGAATCCGTTATGGTAACTAGAAATTATGCTACAACATTTATACTCTTATTCAGTCCTCACAAACACTACAGCACAACTGAATGAAAATCATGCCTTCATAATGTCTAGTAAAAATGTTACCAAAATATCAAAGGAGCAGTTGCTGACTTTGGTTGGCATTTCAGCAGTTACCAATGCAACTACTCAAAGCATATCCTGTTCTTTCTCAGCTTCGTACTAGGATCAGTAACTTACTGCTTATTTTGTACCTGCTTACCTGGACAGTGCTGCCTGGTGAACTTCATGTAGAACATGAATGTCACTTTTATGCACTGTCCTTTGTCTTGAAAATGTATTTTAACTATGCCTTTGACGTCTAACATGTGGAACAATCCTAAGAAATTTCTTAATCTGTCTTCTGAGTTTGCCTCAAATGTTATTTTGATTTTATTGTTAATGGAACCTTTAACAAGTAAATTTCTGTTACTTTAAAAGGACACTGCAAATTTCTCCACTAATTTTGCAAATTCCAATTTGTTCTGCAGCGCTTATCCTTGCCTCTTAATAAAAAGTTGATGTATTATTACTGATACCTAGGATTGCCTACAAAACCCCTTAACTTTCCTTATAGATAAGCCTATACTTCTGGGTTATACCAAGTACTCCAAAATGAAGTGAAAATCAGTATTACTTAAAGCATTGCATTTCCAACAAATCTAGAACTGCTTCCTTTCATGAAGATACATACTCAGAATACTTAACTAGTTCAATCCCGACTTAGGTGCAGATTGTTTTCTTTTTAATCGTGGTTGGCACTTTTATCATTTGCCACTTGAATGACTAAGACAATTGATACTTAACTTCAGACTTCTTAAACATTTATTCACACATCTAAATTTTCTTCTGATTTATACTATTGTTTTAAAAAGTTACACAAAAATTTTAGTAAAGATGCAAACATTTCCTTCAGGTTTTTAAGGCCTTGCCAAACCTTCTATACACTGCTTTCAAAAATAACATGTAATATTGTTAACCTAAATATAAAGCAGGTAAGGCTTGCAATGGAGAAATACCATACTGCTTAATTCTGAATGCATTCGTGTGCAAAGACTACAAAGGGAAACTTTAAGCAAACAGCACAATTCACCTTCTAAACAAGAAACAAGTGTTTTTATGCTCGTTTAACCCACCAGTAAAATAAACAATAACACTTTACAAAACATACTCAGAAAATTTAGACATTAAATTTAAAAATTTTAACTTCTATCTTTCAACCAGCAGTAACAAGTATGAAATTACTTTGAATAACTCTATTTTTCAACTTATCTGAATAATTCTGTTTTTCAATTTATCTGAAAATTCATGGAGGTGAAAGTTTACAGCTCTTCCCTCCAAAACCAACGGTTTTCTTCAGCAATACTCAAGTACCAGTTAAAACAGAAACTCACAAAAAATTTTCCCATGCCAAGAAAACATTTTTAGTACCTGTTTCTGCCTACTCTTTCAGATCGGCTCCCCCCATGACCTCCCCTGGAAGCCTCACAACCTGAGCTACTGTATGACTCACGAGGAGGAGGGTACACCCTATCCTTGGAGGATGGAAACCCTTGTTCTTGTCTTCCGCCACGGTCACGACCACTTAAGTAGGTATCACTTCGGCTGCTTGAGTAACTTTTCCGACTTCCTCCATATCTGTCTCTTGTACTGCTATAATCATCATAGCGACTGCTTCTGCCGTAACTCAGAGGTGGACCTCTTCCTGATGGAGCACCACGGGAGCCCCCTGTGAAATCAGTAATTGATAAAATTATAAAACTTTTCCCGTTACTTCTATAACATGACTGTAAAGTACTAAATCTTTGAAAGGATAGCCTTTATCTGCCTCTGTGGTGAAGATATGAATTAGCAGCAGTGGTGAAGGGGCTTTCACATTTATTTAAAAGAGCAGTACTTTTTAGTTCCAGTAGTTGAGAAGGCAATGGCAACCCACTCCAGTACTCTTGCTTGGAAAATCCCATGGGTGGCGGAGCCTGGTAGGCTGCAGTCCATGGGGTCACTAAGAGTCGGACACATCTGAGCGACTTCACTTTCATGCACTGGAGAAGGAAATGGCAACCCACTCCAGTGTTCTTGCCTGGAGAATCCCAGGGACCGGGAAGACTGGTGGGCTGCTGTCTATGGAGTTGCACAGAGTCGGACACGACTGAAGTGACTTAGCAGGAGTTTAAATGTTAATTTTTTGGAAAAGACTAAAATTTTGAACTTCATAATGTTCCTATGCTTCATACTCTCAACAGCACTTTTGCTTTTAAAAATGTTACAATAATTTTTGTGATTAAAAAATGTGAGCTGCCAAATTATCCTTCATATCATTTGAAATGACAGATCAAAAATAATTCAAAGACCTTCAAACCAATCAATTAGGTAGAAATTACATTTTATTTTCTGAGAAAATAGAAGTAAACTTGAGTAAATGATGTAGATCTAGCATGTCAATTCTAATTTTGTCATTTGTAAGCTGTAACTGTACTCTTACCATAACTCTTGTATGAATCCCTGTAGGAGCCTCCACTTCGATGTTCAGAATAATCTCTATCACGGTTTCCACCATAGCCATCACGATCACTACATTTAAGAGAATTAATGTTATAATTAACCATTTCCATAAGTTATTCGATTAAAAACAGAATTGTTTATAGTACCTATGTCCTCTAGAGGAATAATCATCTCGAGAACTTGAATGGCCATAATCACAGTATGCATAGTCTCTAGACGGTGGAGCATAATCCTCGGTGTCTCGCGAACTTGAATAATCTCTGCCTGAGAAACTTAAAACAAACAAACAAAATTAAATGATAAGAATTCAGAAAGAAAGTTTTAAATGTGCAAAGGACTTCAATATACTTTTCCTCAAGGAAGATATATAATTATGAACAAGAATATAAAACACTGCTTAACATAATTGTATTTTAGGGAAATACAGTTTCTCAATCCGAATGAGATATCTACTCTGCACCTAGCAGACAGGCTATATATATAGAGAGATATTTTTTAATATAAAATATAAAACATCAAGTGTTTGTGAACATGCAGAGAAACTGAAATCCTGTGTGTGCATGGTAGAAGTATAAAGCTGTGTCAGACTCTTAGAGACCTTGTGGACTGTAGCCCACCAGGCCCCTCTATTGATGGGACTTTCCAAGCAAGAATTTGCAGTAAGTTGCTGTTTTCTCATCCAGGCAATCTTCCCCACTTTGGGACTGAACCTGAGTCTCTTGCATTGGCAACAGTGCAGTTATGGAGATGAACGGTTCCTTAAAATACTGAAGTTACTGTACGACCCAGGAATTCCAATTCAGAGTTTACACCAAGAATTGAAAACAGGCACTCCAATGTTTGTACACATTAACTACAAAGATGGATAAACAAACCATGTTAACTATACATACAATGGTGTTAACCCCCACTCAAAAACTGAAGTACTGACTCATGCTTCAGCAAGGATTATCTTTGAAAACACTCACACTAATGGAAAAGCCACATATTAAAGGTTACATATTGTTAGGGCTTCCCCGGTGGCTCAGGTGGTAAAGAATCCGAGTGCAATGTGGACGACCAGGGTTCAATCCCTCAGGAAGATCCTCTGCAGAAGGGAATGGCTACCCACTACAGTATTCTGGCCTGGAGAATTCCACGGATAGCGGAGCCTGGCAGGCTACAGTGAACGTATGATATATTCAGGATTAGGTAAATTTACAGACACATGATATAGGTGGGTGTTTACTAGGGATACAGGAGGATAAAAATGGGAGCAACTGCTTATGGATTTTGTTTTGGGGTGATTAACTATTTTGGAACTGAACAGAGAGAGTGGTTGTAGAATTCTGAGTATTTTAAATGCTACTGAATTGTTCACTTTTAAAATTTTGTTAGATAAATTTTACCTCAACAAAATGAACTATGACTTAAAAATGCATGTATTTTATTTTTCTTTACCTCTCTTTAGTAGCACAACCATTATCTCTTGGTGACACACAGTTATCTCTCCGAGAAGACATTGGCTCCCTATGAGGACCTCCTCTGTAATTTTCTCTCTGCAATACTGGACCTTTAATTTTAAAATGCTTACATAAGTATCTCAGAATTGAGAGTAATAGTTCAAAGAAAAAAAAAATCAAAAGACTGGTATCTTTCCTCTCTCCAAAACAATTTAAAAAAACTACTTATAAAATCCCATTAATGCACATTTAGTTTGCTTTATACATGTAATTCCTGAACACTTTATTTTCTGACATCATCTGCTCCCTGTACATTTTGCATAATCCTTAAATTACAAGTAATAGAATCTCTCAAAACTTGAGTAAAATCTAATTAATTTTTGAAAACTATTATCACATATTCAATCACAAAGTAGCTGATTCTCTCCTAATGGTGATACATTTAACATAAACCGCAACCTGAATTACTGACCTTTCTAAACAATAGTGCTTTTGAGTTCAACTACTTATTAGTTATAAAGGGTGCACTTGAAAAATGCTGCCTCTTCCAAAACAGGAAACTAATTCCCATAAATAATGTTCACTTCTTGTGCTAATTCTTACTAATTCCTGGTGGTCAGACTTCTCTTGTTTTGTTTGCTTACTGGGCTAATAGTCTAATGAAACTTTAGTTTTCTCAACTTCTTTACTATTTTGAAATCAATACCATATTACACTTGGCTTCAATAATAGTCTATACATAAAATGAAAATTTGATAGTGATTCAAAGTTTTTAACTATACCAGGAGTCAAACAACAAAGTAAAAATATGTCAAGAATGCAAACTAAAGTTAATATGGCAAATTTCAGTTAATGTTTATAATTACATGAATCAGGTAACCAATATAACAGAGCTAAACGATTCTACATTCCAAAATGCTAACTCATAGGATATTAGTTTTCATAAAAATACTTGACCTTGAAACTACATGAAAACTCCTACTAAGCAGCAAATGTTAGCAACTTAAAAAAAAAAAAAAATTCTGAGGAATTCTCTAGCAAGCTTCAGTTCAGTTCAGTCGCTCAGTCGTGTCCGACTCTCCGCGACCCCATGAATCACAGCACGCCAGGCCTCCCTGTCCATCTCCAACTCCTAGAGTTCACTCAAACTCATGTCCATCAAGTTGGTGATGCCATCCAGCCATCTCATTCTCTGTTGTCCCCATCTCCTCCCACTCCCAATCCCTCCCAGCATCAGATTCTTTTCCAGTGAGTCAACTCGTCGCATGAGGTGGCCAAAGTATTGCAGTTTCAGCTTTAGTATCAGTCCTTCCAATGAACACCCAGGATTGATCTCCTCCAGAATGGACTGCTTGGATCTCCTTGCAGTCCAAGGGACTCTCAAGAGTCTTCTCCAGCACCACACTTCAAAAGCATCAATTCTTCGGCCATCGGCTTTCTTCACAGTCCAACTCTCACATCCATACAGGACCATGGGAAAAACCATAGCCCTGACTAGACGGACCCTGGTTGGCAAAGTAATGTCTCTGCTTTTTAATATGCTATCTAGGCTGGTCATAACTTTCCTTCCAAGGAGTAAGCGTCTTTTAATTTCCTGGCTGCAATCAGAATCTGCAGTGAGTTTGGAGCCCCCCAAAATAAAGTCTGACACTGTTTCCACTGTTTCCCCATCTATTTCCCATGAAGTGATGGGACCAGATGCCATGATCTTCGTTTTCTGAATGTTGAGCTTCAAGCCAACCTTTTCACTCTCCTCTTTCACTTTTAGATTTAAAGGAAATGTCTTCCCCACTTCTATGTTAATCACCTACTACACATCTAAAATTAGATGCTAAATAATTATTTTCCAGCTGTGAATCAACAAATAAACTAGTGATCAGTAAACATGTGCATCTTAAAGTTAAGCATTCATTTTAAAATTGCTCACTTTTACTAAGAAACAACAGTCCCTATATTATATAGCGTTTACCTTGTCCTTTCATTCCACTACTGGTTCGCCCTTGAGCAGAAGGAGCAGATCTTTTAGGAGAAGGACTTTCACATCTTGAGGATGGTCCTCTTTTAGGTGGATAAGTTTCTCTTGAAGAGCTCATATTGCGACTATATCCATTATCACCTGTATTTCAGTGAAATCTTATAAGTAGAATAAACATTAAGTTTCGCTTACTGTTTATAGATATTTACTAAAGAACTACCATTGCCTTCAGCATTCGTATTTGCCTAAACCAATAAAACTAATTCCTCAAATGATACATCAGTTAGTACAATTCAGTTTGAAAAATTTACAAAATGAGTCAAGAACCACTGCTGTGATAGTAGTCTGAAGAGAATAAAGGAGGTGGAGAAAAACCAGGATAAAATAAATTTTTAAACACACTTGGAGGAAAATGATAATAATTCATACTATTCTGGTATCAAAAAAGCTTTTTAAAAAAGTAACACAATAGGGCGGCGGTCCTAAGACAGCGAAGGAACAGAAGAGGGAGACCACTTCCTCCACAAATTCATCAAAAGAGCATTTGAACGCTGAGTAAATTCCACAAAACAACTTATGAATGCCAGCAGAGGACATCAGGCACCCAAAAAATCAGCCCATTGTCTTCGAAAGGATATACAAAAGAGGTAAGGATGGAGATCTGTCCCAGAAAGGGAGTCTAAAAAAAGAAAGAAGGTTCCAAACACCAGGAAACATTCTCACTGGCGAGTCTGTGGCAAGCCTTGGAAACTCAGAGGGCAACATAACGGGGAGGAAAAATAAATAAATAATTAAAACCCACAGATTACATGCCCAATGGTAACTCCCAGTGAAGAAGCAGCACAGACGCCCATATCCGCCACTAGCAAGTGGGGGCTTGGCAGGGAGATGCGGGCTGCATTGCTTAGAGTAAGGACCGGACCTGAAGGCCCCGAGGGCAATCTGAGGGAGCTAACTTGAGATAGCAAAGCAGACTGTGGGATAGATACCCTGCAAAAAGGCAAAAAGCCCAAACCTAAGACACCGCCAGACCTGCTCACAGAACAAAGGACTGAGCAACTTAGCCAGCTGCGGATGGCCCATCCCCCGCCAAGACAGGCAGGAGAGGGCAAGCAGAGCTGTTTAAGGGGGCAATCAAGGCCCCACAGAGGCATCATCTACCAAACTGCAAGCAGGCTTCGATGATAACCAAGTTTTCTTGGGATTCTGGACGGTTGACAACAGCCTGAGAGGGTACGCCAGTTGTATACCCAGAAAACCGAGAAGCAGGGCCCGGGGAGGTGATAAGTCGCAGCGACTGCGCTAGCCAAACACCTGGCCACCTGAGCTGCTCGGACTGGGGAAGGGCCCAATACGCAGGCCCAACCAAGTCTGCGCCTTTGAGGAGTACTACCTGAACCTGAGCGGCTTTGACCTGGGAAGTGCATGCTACACAGGGCCTGCCTCAGACAGTTCCTGGCAGAGCAACCTAGAGCTTGAGCAGTATAGAGAGGGAAAGTACACACGCTGTGAGCGGGGGCAAAGCCAGTGTGGCCGAGACACTGCGAGCACTCCCCACAAATGCCAGTGATATCTGTTTGCAGACTTCCTCCTTCCCCACAGCACGACTGAACGTGAGCCTAAAAAAGTGTCCACCACCGCCCCCTTGTGTCACGGCAGAAGCTAGACACTGAAGAGACCAGCAAACAGAAGAAGCTAAAACAGAGGGAATGGCTTTGGAAGTGACAGATGGAGAAGTCTTGAGGCTACTGCAAGAATAAGACTGAAAACCAGAGGTAGGAGGCTTAAGTCCAAATCCTGAGAACAGCAGAGAACTCCTGACCCCATGGAACATTAAGCGATAGGAGCTCATCAAACACCTCTATACCTAAACTGAAACCAAGCACTACCCAAGGTTCAACAAGTTCCAGAGCAAGCACACAAAGTTCCAGAGCACAGCACACAAATTCTCCAGCCACACAGGAACATAGCCCTTAGCCTCAATATAGAGGCTGCCCAAAGTCACTCCAAATGCACTGATATCTCATAACTCATTACTGGACACTTCATTGCACTCCGGAGAGAAGATATTAAGCCCCACCCACCAGAACACCGGAACAAGCTTCCCTAACCAGAAAACCTTGACAAGCCACACCGTGCAATCCCACCCACAGAGAGGAAACTTCATAATAAAGAGAACTCCACAAACAGACAGAAGACGGAAAGGCCACCCCACCCACAGCAATATAAGCAAGATGAAGCGTCAGAGAAATACCCAGAAAGTAAAGGAACAGGATAAATGCCCACCAACACAAACAAAAGAGAAAGAGACAGGAATCTACCTGATAAAGAATTCTAAATGATAGTGAAAGTGATCCAAAATCTTGAAAACAAAATGGAGTTACAGATAATTAGCCTGGAGACAAGGATCGAGAAGATGCAAGAAAGGTTTAACAAGGACCTAGAAGAAATAAATAAGAGTCAATATATCATGAATAACACAATAAATGAGACCAAAACACTCTGGAGGGTATCAACAGTAGAATAAGGGAGGCAGAAGATAGGATAAGTGAGCTAGAAGACAGAATGGCAGAAATAAATGAAACAGAGAGGAAAAAAAGTAAAACGAATTAAAACAAACGAGGACAATCTCAGAGACCTCTGGGACAATGTCAAATGCACCAAGATTCGAATCACAGGAGTACCAGAAGAAGAAGACAAAAAGACAGACCTGAGAAAATACTTGAGATAATAGTTGAAAACTCCCCTAAAATGGGGAAGGAAATAATCACCCAAGTCCAAGAAACCCAAAGAGTCCCAAACAGGATAAACCCAAGGTGAAACACCCCAAGACACATATTTTTCAAATTAACAAAGATCAAACACAAAGAACAAATATTAAAAGCAGCAAGGGAAAAACAACAAATAACACACAAGGGGATTCCCATAAGGATAACAGCTGATCTTTCAAGAGAAACTCTTCAGGCCAGGACGGAATGGCAGGGCATACTGAATGTGTTGAAAGAAAATAACTTACAGCCCGGATTACCGTACCCAGCAGGGATCTCATTCAAATATGAAGGAGAAATCAAAAGCCTTACAGACAAGCAAAAGCTGAGAGAATTCATCACCATCAAACCAGCTCTCCAACAAATGCTAAAGGACCTTCTCTAGACAGAACACAGAAAGAGTGTACAAACTCGAACCCAAAACAATAAAGTAAATGGCAACGGGATCATAAGTATCAATAATTCCCCTAAATGTCAATGGGTTGAATGCCCCAACTAAAAGACAAAGACTGGCTGAATGGATACAAAAACAAGACCCCTATAACCCCTATATATGTTGTCTACAAGAGACCCACCTCGAAACGAGGGACACATACAGATGGAAAGTGAAGGGGTGGAAAAAGATACTCCTCGCAGAGACCAAAACAAAGCAGGAGTAGCAATACTCATATCAGATAAAATACACTTTAAAACAAAGGCTGTGAAAAGAGGAAAAGAAGGACACTATGTAATTATCAAAGGATCAATCCAAGAAGACATAACAATTATAAATATATATGCACCCAACATAGGAGCACCGCAATGTGTAAGATAATGCTAGCAATTGAGAGGGGAAATTAACAATAACACAATAAGAGTGGGAAACTTTAATACCCCACTCATACCTATGGATAGATCAACTAAACAGAAAATTAACAAGGGAACACAAACGTTAAATGATACATCAGACCAGTTAGACCTAATTGATACCTATAGGATATTTAACCCCCAAACAATCGATTTCACCTTTTCCTCAAGTGCACACGGAACCTTCTCCAGGATAGATCATATCCTGGGTCATAAATCTAGCCTTGGTAAATTCAAAATAATTGAAATCATTCCAACCATCTTTTCTGACCACCATGCAGTAACATTAGCTCTCAGTTACAGGAGAAAATCTATTAAAAATGCCAACACATGGAGGCTGAAGAACACGCTGCTGAGTAACCAACAAATCGCAGAAGAAATCAAAATATGCACAGAAACGAATGAAAATGAAAACATGACAACCCCAAACCTCTCGGACACTGTAAAAGCAGTGCTAAAGGGAAGGTTCATAGCAATACTGGCATACCTCAAGAAACAAGAAAAAAGTCAGCTAAATAACGTAACTCTACACCTAGAGTAATGAGACAAGGAAGAAATTAACAACCTCAGGCTGAGTAGAAGGAAAGAAATCTTAAAACTCAGGGCAGAAATAAATGCAAAAGAGACCAAAGCAAAAAACAACAAAGTCAAAAGCTGTTTTTTTTTTTTTTTTTTTTTTGAGAGGGTAAATAAAGTTGACAGACCATTAGCCAGACTCATCAAGAAACAAAGGGAGAAAATCCAAATCAATAAAGTTAGAAATGAAAATGGAGAGATCACAACAGAGAACCCAGGAATACAAAGGACCATACGAGACTACTATCAGCAATTACAGGCCAATAAATGGACAACTTGGAAGAAATGGACACATTCTTAGAAAAGTACAACTTTCCAAAACTGAACCAGGAAGAAATAGAAAATCTTTAACAGACCCATCACAAGCACAGAAATGGAAACTGTAATCAGAAATCTTCCAGCAAACAAAAGCCCAGGACCAGACGGCTTCACAGATGAATTCTACCAAAATTTTAGAGAAGAGCTAAGGAAGGTTATGACCAACCTGGATAGTGTATTAAAAAGCAGAGACATTACTTTGCCAATAAAGGTACGCCTAGTCAAGGCTATGGTTTTTCCCGTGGTCATGTATGGATGCGAGAGTTGGACTGTGAAGAAAGCTGAGCGCCAAAGAATTGATGCTTTTGAACTGTGGTGCTGGAGAAGACTCTTGAGAGTCCCTTGGACTGCAAGGAGAGCCAACCAGTCCATTCTAAAGGAGATCAATCCTGGGTGTTCATTGGAAGGACTGATGCTAAAGCTGAAACTCCAATACTCTGGCCACCTCATGCGAGACTTGACTCACTGGAAAAGAGTCTGATGCTGGGAGGGATTGGGGGGGGGGAGGAGATGGGGACGACAGAGAATGAGATGGCTGGATGGCATCACCGACTCGGTGGACATGAGTTTGAGTGAACTCTGGGAGTTGGTGAAGGACAGGGAGGCCTGGCGTACTGTGATTCATGGGGTCGCAAAGAGTCGGACACGACTGAGTGACTGAACTGAACTGAACGCCTCTCCTGCTCAAACTCTTCCAGAAAACTGCAGACGAATGTAAACTTCCAAACTCCTTCTATGAGGCTACCATCACCATAATACCAAAACCTGAAAAAGATACCTCAAAAAAAGAAAACTATAGGTCAATATCACTGATGAACATAGATATAAAAATCCTTAACAAAATTCTAACAATCAGAATCCAACAACACATTAAAAAGATCATACATCATGACCAAGTCGGCTTTATCCCAGGGATGCACGTATTCTTCAGTATCCGCAAATCAATCAATGTAATACACCACATGAACAAACTGAAAAATAAAAACTGTATGATTATCTCAATAGATGCAGAGAAAACCTTTGACAAAATTCAACATCCATTTATCATACAAACCCTCCAGAAGGTGGGAATAGAAGGAACATTCCTCCACATAATAAAAGCTATATATGACAAACCCACAGCAAACATTATCCTCAATGGTGAACACTTGAAAGCATCTCCCCTAAAGTCAGGAACAAGACAAGGGTGGCCACTCTTACCATTACTATTCAACATAGTTTTGGAAGTTTTGGCCACAGCAATCAGAGCAGAAAAAGACATCAAAGCATTCCAGATTGGAAAAGAATTAAAACTCTCACTGTTTGCAGATGACATGATCCTCTACACAAGAAACCCTAAAGACTCTACCAGAAAACTACTAGAGCTAATCAATGAATATAGTAAAGTTTCAGGATATAAAATCAACACACGGAAATCCCTTGCATTCCTATACACTAATAATGAGAAAATAGAAAAAGAAATTAAGAAAACAATTCCATTCACCGTTCCAACGAAAAGCATAAAATCCTTAGGAATATACCTACCAAAAAACCCAAAAGGCCTATATATACAAAACTATAAAACACTGGTGAAAGAAATCAAACAGGATACTAATAGATGGAGAAAATACCGTGTTGGTGGATTGGAAGAATCAATACTGTGAAAATGACTATACTGCCCAAAGTTATCTACAGAGTCAGTGCAATCCCTATCAAGCTACCAATGTTATTTTTCACAGAGCTAGAACAAATAATTTTACAATTTGTATGGAAGTACAAAAACATCGAACAGCCAAAGCAATCTTGAGAAAGAAGAAAGGGGGGAATCAATCCACCGGACTTTAGGCTGTACTACAAAGCCACAGGCATCAAGACAGTATGGTACTGGCATAAAGACAGAAATATAGAGCCATGGAACAAAATAGAGAGCCCAGAGATAAATCCACACACCGATGGACACCTCATCTTTGACAAAGGAGGCAAGGATATTCAATGGAGAAAAGACAATCTCTGTAACAAGTGGTCCTGGGAAAACTGGTCATCCCCTTGTAAAAGAATGAAACTAGAACACTCCCTAACATCATATACAAAAATAAACTCAAAGTGGGTTAAAGACCTAAGGGGAAGACCAGAAACTATAAACTCCTAGAGGAGAACGTAGGCAAAACACTCTCTGACATAAATCACAGCAGGATCCTCCATGAACCACCTCACAGAATATTGGAAATAAAAGCAAAAATAAACTAAGAGGACCTAATTAAAATTAAAACCTTCTGCACAGCAAAGGAAACGATGAGCAAGGTGAAAATACAGCTTTCAGAATGCGAGAAAATAATAGCAAATGAAGCAACAGACAAATAATTAATCTCCAAAATATACAAGCAACACCTGTAGCTCAAATCCAGAAAAAATAAACGACCCAATCAAAAAATGGGCTAAAGAACTAAACAGACATTTCTCCAAAGAAGACAAACAGAAGGCTAACAAACATATGAAAAGATGCTCAATGTCACTTCTAATCAGAGAACTGAAAATCAAAACCACAATGAGGTGCCATTTCACCCCGGTCAGAATGGCTGCTTTCCAAAATTCTACAAGCAAAAAAGCTGGAGAGGATGTGGAGAAAAGGGAACCCTCCTGCACTGTTGATGCGAATGCAAACTAGTGCAGCCACTATGGAGAAAAGTGGGGGAGATTCCTTAAAAATCTGGAAATAGACCTGCCATACGACCCACCAATCTGACTCCTGGGCATACACACCGAGGAAACAAGAATTGGAAGAAACAAATGTACTCCAATGTTCAATGCAGCACTGTTTTTAACAGCCAGGACATGGAGGCAACCTAGATGTCTATCTGCAGACAAATGGATAATAACGCTGTGGTACATATACACAATGCCGTATTACTCAGCAATTAAAAGAATACATTTTAACCAATTCTAATAAGGTGGATTAAACTGGAGCCTATTATACAGAGTGAACTGAGCCAGAAATAAAAACACCAACACGGTATACTAACACAAATATATGGAATTGAGAAAGATGGAAACAATAACATGGTATGCGACACAAAAGAGACACAGGCGTATAGAACAGTCTTATGGACTCTGTGGGAGAGGGTGAGGGAGGGATGATTTGGGAGAATGGCAATGAAACATGTATATCATCATATGTGAAATGCATCGCCAGTCCAGCTTCGATCCATGATACAGGATGCTCGGGGCTGATGCACTGGGATGACTCTGAGGAATGATATGGGGAGGGAGGTGGGAGGGGAGTTCAAGATGGGAAACACATGTACAACCGGTGGATTCATGTCAGTATATGGCAAAACCAATATAGTATTGGAAAGTAATTAGCCTCTTAATTAAAACTGTTTATAAAAGATAAAAAAAGGATACATTTGAATCAATTCTAATGAGGTGGATGAAAATGGAACTATTATACAGAGTGAAGTAAGCCAGAAAGAAAAAAAAACCAATGCAGTATACGAACACAAATATATAGAATTTAGAAACATGGTAACGATAACCCTGTATGCGAGACACCAAAAGAAACACAGATATATAGAACAGTCTTTTGGACTCTGTGGGTGAGGGAGAGGGTGCGATGATTTGGGAGAATGGCATTAAAACATGTATATAATCATATGGGAAATGAGTCACCAGTCCAGGTTCAATGCATTATACAGGATGCTGGGAGCTGCTGCTCTGAGATCACCCAGATGAATGATGTGGGGAGGGAGGTGGAAGCAGGGTTCATGATAGGGAACACATGTACACCCGGGGAAGATTCATGGCAATGTAAGGCAAAACCAATACAATATTGTAAAGCAATTCAGGTAAAGCAATTAGCGTGCAATTAAAATTAAATACATACATACATACATATATATATAAAGAATACATTTGAATCAGTTCTAATGAGGTGGATGAAACTGGAGCCTATTATACAGAGTGAAGTAAGCCAGAAAGACTAACACCAATACAGTATACAACACATATATTGGAATTCAAAATGATGGTAATGAGAACCCTGTATTCGAGGCAGCAAAAGAGAAACAGAGATGTAGAACAGTCTTATGAAGTCTGTGGGAGAAGCCAAGGGTTGCATGATTTGGAGAATGGCATTGAGACATGTATGTTATGATATGGGAAAAGAATCGCCAGTCCAAGTTCGATCCATGACACAGGATGCTCGGGGCTGGTGCACTGGGACGACCCCGAGGAATGATATGAGGAGGGAGGTGTGAGGGGATTTCAAGATGGGGACACATGTACAACCGGGTGGATTCGTGGCAGTGTATGGAAAAACCAATATAGAGTATTGGAAACTAATTAACCTCTAATTAAAATTTTTTATAAATGATAAAACATGAATACATTTGAATCAGTTTTAATAAGGTGGATGAAACCTAAGCCTACTATACAGAGTGAAGTAAGCTAGAAAGAAAAACCAACACAGTATACTAACACATTTATATGGAATTTAGAAAGATGGTAACAATATCCCTTTATGTGAGACAGCAATAGAGACACAGATATAGAGAACAGTCTTATGGACTCAGAGGGAGAGACAAGCAAGGGATGATTTAGGAGAATGGCACTGAAACAAGTATGCCGACATACGTGAAATGAATCATCAGTCAGGTCTGATACATGATACAGGATGCTCGGGGCTGGTGCACTGGGATGACTCAGAGGGATGGTATGGGGAGGGAGGTCGGAGGAGGGTTCAAGATGGGGAACACATGTACACCCAGGGCCGATTCATGTCAATGTATGGGAAAACGAATTCAATATTGTAAAGTATCAGCTTATAATTTAAATTTTAAAAAAGAATATATTTGAATCATTTCTAATGAGGCGGATGAAACTGGAGTCTATTATACAGATTAAAGTAAGCCTGAAATGAAAACACCAATACAATATACTAACACACACATATGGAAATTAGTAAGATGGGAACGATTACCCTGTATGTGAGACAGAAAAAGAGACACAGATATATACAACAGTCTATGGACTCTATGGGAGAGAACGAGGATGGGATACTTAAGAGAATGGCTCTGAAACATGTATATTATCACATGGGAAATGAATCGTCAGTAGAGGTTCGATGCATCACACAGAATGCTCGGGACTGGTGCACTGGGTTGACCCAGATGGATGATATGGGGAGGGAAGTTCGGCAGGGGGCGGGGGATTCAAGATGTGGAACACCTGTGCACTCGGGGCAGAATCATGTCAATGTACAGCAACACCAATAAAATATTGTGAAGTAATTCGCCTCCAATAAAAATATTTTTTTAGAAAAAGTATACATTTGCATTAGTGGAGAAGGAAAGGGTAGCCCACTCCAGTATTCTTGCCTGGAGAATCCCATGGACGGAGAAGCCTGGTAGGCTACAGTCCACGGGTCGTAAAAGCTTTGGACACGACTGAGTGACTGAACGGAACGGACGGAATGAGGTG
Organism: Moschus berezovskii; assembly: GCF_049115385.1. NCBI lineage: Eukaryota > Metazoa > Chordata > Mammalia > Artiodactyla > Moschidae > Moschus > Moschus berezovskii. The sequence continues at coordinate 40,773,299 of NC_142489.1, read as the reverse complement.
GTTGAAACTGAAGCTTATTATACAGTGAGAAGTAAGCCAGAAAGAAAAACACCAATACGGTATACTAACACATTTATACGGAATTTATAAAGATGGTAATGATGACCCTGTATGCGAGTCAGCAAGAGTCACAGATATATAGAACAGTCTTATGGAATCTGTGGGAGAAGTCACGGGTGGGATGATTTGGGAGAACGGCACAGAAACATGTATATTATCATATGTGAAACGAATTGCCAGTCCAGGTTCGATGAATGATACAAGATGCTCGGGACTGGTGCACTGGGAAAACCCAGAGGAATGATACTGCGAAGAGGGAGGGGGTTCAAGATGGGGAACACATGTACACTGGGGCATATTCATGTCAATGTATGGCAAAACCACTACAATATTGTAAAATAAATAGCCTCCAGTTAAAATTTAGAAAATGACTACACTGAAACAGTTCTAATGAGGTGGTTGAAACTGGAGCCAATTATACAGTGTGAAGTAAGCCAGAAAGAAAAACACCAATATAGTTTACTAATCATATATATGGAATTGAGAAAGATGGTAACGATACCCTATATGTAAGACAACAAAAGAGACTCAGATATATACAACAGTTTTATGGAATCTGAGGAAGAGGGCAAGGGAGGGATGATTTGGGAGAATGGCATTGAAACATGTATATTATCACAGGTGAAATGAATCTCCTCCACTCAGGTTTGATGCATGATACAGATTCCTCAGGGCTGGTGCACTGGGATGATTCAAAGGGATATTATCAGGAGGGAGATGGGTTCAAGATGGGAAATACAGGTACACCCAGGGCAGATTCATGGCAAAGTATGGCAAAACCAATACAATATTGTAAAGTAATCAGCCTCCAATTAAAATTTTTAAAAAGATTAAAAAAAAAGAATACATTTAAATCACTTCTACTGAGGTGGATGAAACTTCAGCATATTTTACACAGTGAATTAAGCCAGAAAGAAATACACCAAAACAGTACACTAACACATATATATGGAATTTAGAAAGATGGTAACCATAACCCTGTATGCGAGACAGTAAAAGAGACACAGATGTATAGAAGACTCTTATGGACTCTGAAGGAAGGGCAAATTTGGGATGATTTGGGAGAATGGCATTGAAACATGTACATTATCATATGTGAAATAAATCCCCAGCCCAGGTTTGATGAATGAAACAGGATGCCCGGGGCTATTGCACTGCGATGACCCCAAGGGATGATATGGGGAGGGAGGTCGGAGGTGGGTTCAAGATGGGGAACACATGTACATCCGGGGCGGATTCATGTCAATGTATGACAAATACAACACAATATTGTAGACTAATTAGCCTCCAATTAAAATTTTTCAGAAAGGATTAAAAAAAGTAACACATTTGAATCAGTTCTAATGAGGTGGACGAAACTGGAACCTATTATACATAGTGACGTAAGCCAGAAAGAAATACACCGATACAGTATATTAAAGCATATATATGGAATTTAGAAAGATAGTAACAATAACCCTGTCTGCGTGACATCAAAAGAGATACAGATATCTGTTACTGCTACAACAGTCTTATGGACTCTGTGGGAGAGGGAAATGGTGGGGTGATTTGGAAGAATGGCATAGAAACATGTATATTATCATATGTGAAACGAACTGCCAGTCCAGGTTCGAAACATCTTATAGGAAACTCGGGGTTGGTGCTCTGGAATGACCCAGAGGAATGATATGGGGAGCGAGGCGGGAGGGGGATTCAAGATGGGGAATGCATGTTCAGCCAGGGCAGATTCATGTCAAAGTATGGCAAAACAAATACAATATTTTAATTAGCTTCTAAGTAAAGTTTTTTTTTTTTTTTTAAGAAAAAAAAAGAGAATACATTTGAATCAGTCTAAATGAGGTGGATGAAACTGGGGCCTATTATACAGAGGGAAGTAACCCAGAAAGAAAAACACCAATACAGTATACTAACACACATCTATGGAAATTTAGAAAGATGGTAAAAACAGCCCTGTATGCGTGACATCAAAAGAGACACAGATATATACAACAATCTTATGGACTCAGTGGGTGAGGGAGAGGGTGGGATGATTTCACAGAATGGTATTGAAACATGTATATTATCATATGAGAAACGAATAGCTAGTCCAGGTTCGATGCATGATACAGGATGCTTGGGGCTGGTCCTCTGGGATGACCCAGAGGAATGACATGTGGATGGAAGTGGGAGAGGGGTTTAAGATGGGATACACAAGTACACCCAGGGAAGATTCATGGCAATGTAAGGCAAAACCAATACAATATTTTAAATAATTAGCCTCCAATTAAAATTAAATATAAATATATATATATATATAAATATATATAACATTGAATCAGTTCTAATGAGGTGGATGAAACTGGAGCCTATTATACAGAGTGAAGTAAGCCAGAAGGAAAAACACCAACACAGTTTACTAACACATTTATATGGAATTTAAAAAAGATAGTAACAATATCCCTTTATGCGAGATAGCAAAAGAAACACATATATAGAACAGTCTTATGGACTCTGTGGGAGAGGGCGAAGTTGGGATGATATGGATGGATGGCACTGAAACATGTATATTATCATATGTGAAATGAATTTCCAGTCCAGGTTCGAGGCATGAAACAGGATTCTCTGGGCTGGGGCACAGGGATGACCCAGAGGGATGATATAAGGATGGAGGAGGGAGGGTGTGTTCAAGATCGGGAAGACATGTATGTCTGGAGCAGATTCATATCAGTGAAAGGCAAAACCAATACAATATTGTAAATTAGCCTTCAATTAAATTGTTTTAAAAAATAAAAAAAAAGAAGCAATTTGAAACTGTTCTAAAGATGTTGATGAATATGGAGCCTATTATACAGAGTGAAGTAAGCCAGAATGTAAAACACCAATACAGTATACTAACACATATATATGAAATTTAGAAAGATTTTAATGAAACTCTTGTATGCGAGACAGCAAAAGAGACACAGATATATAGAACAATCTTATGGACTCTGTAGGAAACGGCAAGGGGGGATGATGTAGGAGAATGGCATTGAAACATGTATATTAATATATGTGAAAATGAATCGGCCATCCAGGTTCAATGCATGGTACAGGATGCCTGGGACAGGTGCTCTGGGATAACCCAGAGGGATGATATGGGGACAGAGGTGGAAGGGGTTTCAAGATGGGGAACTTATGTACACCCGGGACAGATGCATGTCAACATATGGCAAAACATATACAATATTCAAAAGTCATTAGCCTCCAGTTAAAACAATATATATATAAGAATACATTTGCATCAGTTCTAATGAGGTGGATGAAACTGAAGCGTATTCCACAGAGTGAAGTAAGCCAGAAAGAAAAACACCAATACAGTATACTAGTCCATATATATGGAATTTAGAAAGATAGTAACAATAATCCTGTATGTGAGACAGCAAAAGAGACACAGATATACAGAATAGTTTTATGGACTCTGAGGGAGAGGGAGAGGGTGGGATGACTTGGGAGAATGGCATTAAAACATGTGTATTATCATATGTGATATGAATCTCCAGTCCAGGTTTGATGCATGATACGGGATGCTCGGAGCTTATGCACTGGGATGACCCAGAGGAATGATATAGGTTGGAGATGGGAGAGGGGTTCAAGTTGGGAAAGACATGAACACCCAGGGCAGATGCATGTCAATGTATAGCAAAACCAATACAATATAGTAAAATAATTAGCCTCCAAATAAAATTTTTTAAAAATATTAAAAAAGGGAAAAAAATTACAATTGAATCAGTTCTATGAGGCGGATGAAACTGGAGCCTGTTATACAGAGTGAAGTAAGCCAGAAAGACTAACACCAATACAGTATACAACACATATATATGGAATGTAGAAAGATGGTAACAATAACCCTGTATACGAGACAGCAAAAGAGACACAGATATATACACCAGTTACGGACCCCGTGGGTGAGGGTGGGATACTTGGGAGAACGGCACTGAAACATGTATATCATCATAGGTGAAACTAATCGGCAGTCTAGGTTCCATGCATGATACAGGATATTCGGGGCTGGTGCACTGGGATGCTCCAGAGGAATGATATGCGTAGGGAAGTGGGACGGGGATTCAAGATGGGGAACACATGTACACCCCGGTAGTTTCATGTCAATGTATGGCAAAACCAAAACAATAGTGTAATTGGCCTCCAATTAAAATTAACATAATAAAAAAAGAATGCATCTGAATCAGTTCTAATCGGTGGATGAAACTGGAGCCTATTATACAGAGTGAAGTAAGCCAGAAAGAAAAACACCAATACAGGATACTAACACATACATAGGGAATTTAGAAAGACAATAACGATAACCCTGTGTGTGAGACAGCAATAGAGACACAGGGCTGGTTGGGATGAATTGGGAGATTGGCACTGAAACATGTATATTATCATATGTAAAATGAATTGCCAGTCTAGGTTCGATGCAAGATACAGGAAGCTCGGGGTTGGTGCTCTGGGATGACCCAGAGGAATGATATGGGGAGGGATGTGGGAGGGGCATTCAAGATTGGGAACACATGTACTCCCAGGGTGGATTCATGCCAAGTATGGGACAACCAATACAATAATGTAAATTAAAAAAAAAAAAAACATGTCACAAAGCTATTTGTACCTCATAGAGAAAGAGAGAATATTTTACATGAAATATACATTGATTTGAATCTATCCAAATATTAAGTCCCAATGTTGCACAAGTGAAACTAATCCATTCTTTTAAATAAACTATACTTCAAATAAATAAAATGTAACAATAATTAAGTCAAAACAATAAAAATATGCACCTAAAAATACAAACAACACCTTTTATAGGAAAATATGCAACTTTTCAAACAACCATGGATACATATATAATTCGATAAAAAACAAAAAATCCTGCTTATAACTGAATTCACACAGATCAATTCTGTTTTGTTCAAGCATAACCTTTAGTGTTAATTTTGAGTAAAAGGCTATGTTCTGTTCAAGTTTAACAGACGTTAAAAATGCATGGTATGCAATGAAAAATTATCTTTTTATCTAACTAGAAAAATGTTGACAGATATATTCCAATTACACTTGGCAGAGTATAAGCTAGTAAACTTTTCCCCTCATCTCTTGAGAAAACAACAGAACTGTGTGATCTTATAATGAACACACGCTGTAACTGAACTTAAGATTTTCTAAAAATGGCACATCTGGTTGTCAAAACCAGAAGTGAAATTTTTTAAAGATTTGCTACTGTTAGTAGAAGAGACAAAGTTCGTTAAATATATGGAAGTTTATGAATGGAAAGTGACTCCCTTCTTCTGTCTTACCAAGTAAAAACTTCTTTGAAAATCTCATATTACCATTTTCAATAACTCACTGTTTTCTAACACACACAAACATGTAAATATACATGTTTTGTATGTAAATATACATACAAAACAGATGCTTTTACATCTGCATCAAAGACAACTTTTCCAAAATGCAAATTATACTATAACAGAACCCAGGAACAAAAGCACCATGTCAAAATGACAGTGGATATTTGCATAGATTTGTCTGCACATTTATGCTCAAGACAAACACTATAAGGTCAGTCCAAAAATATGGAATTTTCACCCCTGAACTGTGGTTATCTGTTATGTAATCTTGAAAATTATCCAGTACTTTTTACAATACAGTAGGACTACTCTGAAAGTATATCAACGTAGTTTTAATTCTTTAAATAAAGTTATTTGCTGTAAGCTGGAAAATTCTAATGTATGATCAACAGAAATGAATTCTGTAGAAAAACTCTTAAAGAGGCATCAATAACAATGGTTAAAAAAAACTTAACAAAATTTAAGTGATTTCCCTGTAAGACGATAAACATTTTTTGCACATACGTAATTTTAAAACTACGACAATTCTTTACAACTTAGAAATAATTTTGATTATCAAGAATGGTAATTTCTCACCTAATATATTCTTATCGATTATTCTGCTCATTACCAATTCAATAAAAATTAAGGTTTACTAGATGTTCAAACTTAACAGGTTTTCAGTGCTATGGCATCCTTATATTTTAATACATTACCAAAGTGTCCTCCTTGAGACACACGCCCTCTTGCTCCTCCTCCTTTTTCACATCTCAGATTTTTCGGATGGCCCCTTTTTCTTGCAGGAGTTTGAGATCTCAGTTTACCACCACTTTCAAATGATGGCTTATTGGCTTGTTCTACTTTAATTGTTTTTCCATCCAAAAACTAAAAGATTAAGTACAGCATCACTAATGTTACATAAAATTTAACTTATTGTTGTAATGAGTTAAATCAGTATTTTTTCCCCAAAAGCAAACATTTTTTTCCTGAAATGACTGTGTCCTTCCTCATGATGAACATGACTTAATTGGCAATTGCCTTTCGTAAGTCATCCACCACAAAGCATATGCATTTATTATCAGAATTTCCTGAAAGGTTCTCTGGTATTAAAAGATGTGTATCTCTCCATTACCATGAAAAAGCACACATTTTTATTTTCTGTAACGTGCTTCATTTTAGTAATTTTTCCATTTAAAATTTGTTTCCCAAGGGTATGTAAAAGCATGCATATTACTTACAGTATTTACTCAAAATTATTGTTCCTATCATAATTACATTTTAGCATTTGTTCTATTAGACACAAACATAAAGAAAATTTCTCAATATGAGTGCTGCTCTGTATTTACTCTAGTTCTATTAATTTTCTTCCTTTTTCTTTTTTAAAACTAGGGTCCTTATTTGGTCTTTAACATTTCTTGCCTTATACAACTGTTTTATTTTGTGTTCCCAAATAGTTACCGTAATGCTACTTCATATTTTTCAGAAATGCTTAAACTTAATTGATCTTCCAATATCTGCCTTAATCTTTTACAGAGACCAAAGGGAGTTTTGAAAACCCAGCAGGAATCATACTATATAGACTCTTGTTATTTCATATTATTTTTGGAAAATAATTTTAAATCCTAAATTCCTACCAGGACTTCTGGCTGAAATGGGCTCTAGCTCAATATAATCAGCCTCAAAAGCCATGTTTTCCCATCTTAGGTCTTATTTTCTATTTTTTGGTTCAAAATATTTTCCACAAATTCATGCACTGCCTCCTTCCCAACGCAGGATTTAGCTTACATCCTAGATATACCTAAAAATAGTATCCAAAACCCAATAAGCTCTACCAAAATTACTACTTCATTTTCCTTAACATTTCTGCATGTGAAATTAATGTTTCCTCTCGTACATCTTTTCCCTTCACCCTAGAATACCAGTGCTCAAGAAAATAAATACTTTGTCTCATCCATAACCATTAGTCAGCTACTAAATACAATCAATGCCTTACAATATAACACCTATTGAATAAAGAATAATTCAAGTGTAATTTCAGATTACATGTTCCTGTGGCTAGACAACTAGAACAAATTAAAAAACAGCAATTAGTTACCATCAAGTAGTCTCAAGGAAACTTTATCTCTGTGACCCAAAGCTGGGTCAAACTTAACTTTTAGGTATTACTATATCTGAAAAATGAAAGTACAAGGGTCAGCTTGTGCCACATGCCTGAAATATACTAGAACCATAACTATAGATAATAGGGAATTAATGTAGTCACACTAAGGGAATGTAGAAGTTTTAGAGATAATTTAACAATTAACAGGATATCATGAGTACAAAAGCCCATGACCCACAATACAAAATGGGGGAAATAGACTTTTTTATTTAATATAACAATCCACAGAGGGGGAAATCCTGGAGCAAACACAGTGCTCTGTAACTAGCTAAAGAAGTGGGATGCTTATGGCTGATTCATGCTGATAGACTGCAAGAAACCAACACAATATTGTAAAGCAATTCTCCAATGTTTAAAAACAGTTCTGCCTCTAAGGGACAAATTTTTATTCGTAACACTGTAACAGTGAAGACTGACTTAAATAGAAAATGCCAAGACTTAAAATACAGAATGGAATACCGGTAGAGTGCTGAAGGTTAAAACCTATTTGTGTTTACACTTGAATGCTAATAGAAGACAGATTTAATCTATTTTGTTACTGCTGGGTATTAACTTCAATCTCTTCCCAACCAGAGAATCCAGTGTTTATGTGACAAAAGGAGAGTGAAGCCTTACAGAGCATTATACTATTGTAACAATAAAGAAATCTATAAAGAGTACTAGATGAAGAACATTCATTATTAAGACTTACCTTTCCATTCATTCCTTTGGCAGCATCCTTTGCATCTGCCGGGCTCTCAAAAGTAATGAAAGCAAAGCCTCTCGACTTGTTTGTGTTCCGATCCCTTATCAAGAGAACTGTAATATACATAAATCTTTTTAATTTAAAATGTCACATAAAACTGAACTTTATTGTTTTCAAAATAATCACTCCTTTGACGCTTTCTCATAAGACCCCTTTAACATACTTGAATGTTATCAATAGAGTAGAAACTTTTGAAAGTTACTTAAAAGCAACAAAAATCTATATATTATTTTATATATGATATAAAAACACCACACAATTTGATTTTTATGTATAACTTCTAGTATTTTAAAAACTAACAGTAAATAATCTCAAGAATTCTACAATTACCATATCTTATTCTATTTCATGTCCCAGGACCATTAGTACATTTTAAAAGCACTCTTTTCTTCCCTTTTCAGTAAGAGGAGACCCTTTCACTGACTGCCAAGTGCTTAATCAATTAAAAAAAAAAATCTCAAACTACTCAAAGTATACATATGCTTTAACGACTTAATGTATATTGATTCTACAGTTACCTTCCATAATGTGACCGTATTTCCCAAAATCCGCTTCAAGAGACTTCTCCGTTGTTTCAGCACTGAGGCCTCCTATGAAGAGTTTTCCAGGCCTATCTGCTTCCATCGTTTTACTGTTAGGTGGCAAAAAATATGCCAAAAAACTAATTATGAGCCAAAATGTTCAAGTGTCATTTAAAAAAAAAAACTTAACTTTAAAAAATGTTTACTAAGAAGACAAGGAAACTTGTAACGCAAAAAGGAAAACAAGCGCTGAACTAACGAATGACGTTTTTTACAGATGACAAAAGCCTGGAAGTTTAAATTACATTAGACGGCTGCTGTAAATCTCTTTTGAGCTGCATTATTTAAAGGTTTCACTCATTAAAACCTAAATACTGTATCTAAGTTTTATAACATGTGCATAAAATATACTAAACAGATTTTCAAATTTCCTCCATTTTCTCACGTTTATATTCATTACCCTACAAATAATCTTTAAAATACACTTACATTCAAAAACTTCTGCAATACTAAGTCATAAAAGCCACAAAAGAATAAAATACTTTGTTGAGGGAAATTTAACCTGTGGGCTTTTGTGGTAGAGTAAGAATCATGGCGCCAAACTGAATAATGTTAACTTTTACGAACATTAAAATTTGACCGTTTTTGTTAAAATAATCAACAGTTCGACATTTGAAAACTTTAAAGTCATGTAAGTAAAATGGTTAGGTATATTGGTTAAGTTTTCCAACTACTGTCACTATCTCGGAGAAAAACTGTTTAAAGAAGTGCACGTGAAACCAAACGGAGCCTCGGCTGTTACATCGCGATGCACAATTTGCACACCCAAGGCAAGGGAGAAAACCTAAGTTATACACCAAAGCAATATCCCACGACTAGCAGCCGGAAGCCGAGAGAGAAAAGCTGGATTACGCACCAAAGCAACAGGCCCCACAACTAGCAGCCCCAAGCCAAGGGAGAAAAGCCGGTTTGCACACTGAAGCAACAGTCTAGCGCACTAGCCGCCCCAAGCCAACGTGGGTGGGGAGGTGCGGGGGTGGACCGAATTACACACCAGTGCAACATTCAGCCCGGAGAAGGAAATGGCAACCCACTCCATTGTTCTTGCCTGGAGAATCTCAGGGATGGCAGAGTCTGGTGGGCTGCCGTCTATGGGTCGTTCAGAGTCAGACATGACTGAAGCGACTTAGCAGCAGCAGCAGCAGCCCCAAGCAGAGGGAGAAAAGCCGCGTTACCCACCAAAGCCGCATTCCGCACAACGACCAGCCCCAAGCCAATGTAAAAAAGCCGAATTACACACCAGAGCAACCTTCTGCACGATTAGCAGACCCCAGCGAAGAGAAAAAACACGTATTACACACCGAAGAGGCAATTCGCCCAACAGGCCCAAGGCAATCGAAAAAAAGCCGCATTATTCACCAAAGCAACATTCTGCAAGACTAGCGGCCCCAAGTGGAGAGAAAAAAAGCCGCACCAAGGCAATATTTCGCCAGCAACCAAAGCAAACTTCCACATGACTGCTGCTGCTGCTGCTGCTGCTAAGTCACTTCAGTCGTGTCCGACTCTGTGTGACCCCACAGACGGAAGCCCACCAGGCTCCCCCGTCCCTGGGATTCTCCAGGCAAGAACACTGGAGGGGGTTGCCATTTCCTTCTCCAATGTGTGAAAGTGAAAAGTGAAAGTGAAGTCGCTCAGTCGTGTCCGACCCTTAGCGACCCCACGGACTGCAGCCTACCAGGCTCCTCCATCCATGGGATTTTCTAGGCAAGGGTACTGGAGTGGCTTGCCATTGCCTTCTAGCGAGTTCATTTCTACTTTTCACTTTCACACATTGGAGAAGGAAATGGCAACCCACTCCAGTGTTCTTGCCTGGAGAATCCCAGGGACGCGGGACTTCCCTGGTGGGCTTCCGTCTGTGGGGTCACACAGAGTCGGACACGACCGAAGTGACTTAGCAGCAGCAGCAGCAGTCCCAAACCAACGGAAAAAAGCCGCATCACACACCAAAGAAACACTATGCGAGTAAAAACAAAAGCCGCATTACACACCAAAGGAACACTACGCGAGAAAAAACAAGAACACACCAAAGTAACACTAGGCGAGAAACGAAAGTAATATTCCACGCGCTTAGCAGCCCGAAACCAACGGAAAAAAGCCGAACTGCAAACCAAAGCAACATTGCACGAGAAACCAAAGCAACATTCCACGTGACTAGCAGCCCCAAACCAACGGAAAAAAAAAACGAATTACACACCAAAAGCAGCCAAGATCCCGCACTAGTAGCCATAAGCGGATGGAGAAAAGCCCAGCGTTATATACCAAATAAAAGAAAGCAAAAGCAGCTTTCTCAGTCCCAGGGAAGGAGTATATGCCCAGTATATCTTCCCACGGCCAACATCCAGACGTTTCAAACCCCCTTCTTTGCCCACCCCCACCCTCCTGTCCATCCCCCAGCCCTCCATTCAGACAAAAGGACTCTCCACCTTCACTGGCTTTCCATGGCTACTTCAGGCACTGATTCTCCAAGGAATAAAAATTAAAGATACTTTTCAAGAATTAAACTGATAAGACTTTTCAGGAGAAGGTACACACACACACACACACACACACACACACATTTCACTCAGTTATTAGTTCTTACAGGAAAAGGCCTGACAGGAAAAAATCAGTCTGAGTTACTATTTTTCTCCAGTAAACACGGACGCTATAACTATAAACATGTTCTCGTAGGGTCTAAATCTGTTTTCCAATCTTAAAATGTGCAACTCCGTACCTTTTTTCGCCTCGTTCTTGCGAACACACAACACCAACCTTCCTCAACTGACCGCTAGCTAAACTACCGTTGAAGGCGGCCGTGCCTCTTCCGTCAAGAGCATAAGGAACCGGATGTATGGCGCCAGGAGACGAGCGTAAGAAACCCGGATGTATAGCGAGCTGAGCCTCAGGGAAAGTAGGACAGGAAGAGAATACAGAGGCGGGGGAGGGGTAAATGGAGACCTTTGAGGGAAAGTCTAAAAAATAATAATAAAATAAGAAGAGCCAAGTGTTCTACGTTTCTTTTTCAATGAATAGATTTACCACTCGCCTTAACTTAATTACTACAAAATACAAAAGAGAACTTTTACCATCACATGTTTTTCGTAATTTATTGCCGTCTCAAATGTCACCAATATGATCACGCTTGCCTGGCATATTCTTTAGTTGAGTGTGATTTTCTTTTTTCTTCATACAAAACAAAAGTAATAATAAAATTAAGAAAACATAAGGAAAATACTCAAAACATTTAGGAGTCAAAATCTTAGTGTCTTTGAAGTAAACACATTTGGAATTTTCTCAGTAAGAAAATACAGGTAATGCTTTTCACTGAAAATTCAAAAATTAACAAAATGAAGAGATCCACTAAGGAAAATTTCTGCAATTTCTGTCACCTCATCTTCTGTGTAATAAATACGCTTTCAGCTAATGCATGTCTATACCCGAAGAAACTGGAAAAATTGTAACCTTTTAAAATTGATAAATTTTTTTATAAATTATAAAATTTATAAAATTATAAAGTTTATAAATTGTAAATTATTTTCCCTAATATAAAATTCTTCTTTCTAGGAATTAACATGCAAAATCATATGTAATAGAAGAAAATACACTTAATGCAAGACAGAACTAAAACTTATTTTCCAAGGCTTTCCCTAGAATTTATCCACATAGTTTATATACCCATATATAATATACATGCATACACGCTCATAGATACATAAATATTTACATATGTATATATTCATACATATATAAATTGTAATATACTTGTATATTTATATTTGGAAGTATACTAGATTTTACTACTTTTAGAAAAGCAATACTGTAGCTCCATTTTCAGTGTTTATGTCTTATTTTAATACTGATGTCTACTAATCTTTATAATACTTCCCCATTTACAAAAATACTTAGAATTTCTTAGTAAGCTGTTATAAGTAAGTAATATAGTGTTGGCTGGTTCTCCCCTTTGAGCTCTAGCCATGTTCCATTCTCTCTGAGAAATGTGAGGAATCCAGATTTCTGTGTTAGGTGCATGTAAGGCAGAATCTTCCTGACACCAGCATGGACCTTAAACACTTGAGGGTCTGGAAGGACCACTGATTTTTCTCAACTCTTTTCTAGCATTTGCCAGCCCTGGGCAGGCACTGATCTGAATCCTCTTTCTCCCTGTGTCATTCCCCACTCCCTCGTCCCCTTCCTTCCTTCTACCACTCTTGGATGAATGGATATTTGTGATGCTAGCTGTTTCATTTTGTTATTGCTGTTTTCCTGTGAATCACACATATTGCAGCAAATTTTGAAAACTCAGCATTGGCCACAGGATTGAAAGAGGTCCGGTTTTCATTCCAATCCAAAGAAAGGTACACTAGTAAAGTAATGCTCAAAATTCTTCAAGCCAGGCTTCAACAGTACATGAACCATGCATTTCCAGATGTCCAAGCTGGATTTAGAAAAGGCAGTAGAACAGGAGGTCAAATTACCAAAATCATAGAAAAAACAAGAGAGATCCAGAAAAACATCTAGTTCTGCTTTATTGACTATGCCAAAGCCTTCAACAGTATGGACCACAACAAACTCTGGAAAATTCTAAAAGGGATGGGAATGCCCTAAATTTTGACCTGTTCTCAACTTGTAGCAAGCAGTAACATACTAAGGTAGAACATACTTCCTAACAGCTTATACTGAGAATAAGTTGGCAGAAAGAGAAATTTTCTCTTAGAAAGATGATATTTTACTTCCTGCTCACCCATTTGCTTGTGCCCCCATAAGCTTCTGTCTAGTTTCTCCTAGGCTAGGAAAATCATTCCATAATCATTATGGAATGATTATGCTCATTCCATAGTCTTAAAAAAAAAAACTTACTTTAAGAATTCTTTTTTATTTTAAAATATTTGCAGATTCTGAGATGGAAATGTTCTTCTATTTAATTCTCTTTTTAAATAAACTTCTTACCAATGTCTCAGTTTGTTTTTCCACTTTTGAGTGCTATGACACAAATGAGTTTTGACATCCTTTGTCCTCTTCCAGTGGACAATGGACAAGAAAGAGTAGGCCATCACATTACTAGAAAACAGACATACGAGTATATTAATAATAATTTCTAAATATCATTAAACATCAAGTGTGTTCAAATTTTCATTCATCAACAGCAAATACAAATCTTTATCCTCCTAGAAATGCTGAGAAAAGCTAAGGGTTCTAACCCAGGATTTGCATCTCTCAATTGAAAGGGTATACATATTACTCTTGAATACAACTCCTTCACCCTACTTGGGGAGTTAAACTGAGGTACTCTCTTCAGTGCCCAAGGGCAGACAGGACTATGAGATCGATAGTTCTTTATAGGCTGTTCCTATTTCCCAGGAACTTGGGCCTGAGCAGACGACATCAGGAGAGATGGTCAGCTTCTACCTAAGATATCAGAACAAGACCCCCAGTCTGAGAAATTCCTTGTCTTTCTGTCCTTGCCATTTATTTGGTCTTTCTTTGCTGAATTTTCATCTCTATCCACTCCACCATCACTTCTGCTGTCCTTAAAACTTTCACCATTACAACAGTAGCTGTCTACTGCAAGCCTTACGTTATATTAGCTGTTTAAAAACTTATTTTTATCGAAGTATATTTGATAACAATGTTATGTTAACTTCAGGTGTACAGCAATGTGAATCAGCTACACATATACACCTATCTGCTCTTCATTAGATCATTTTCCCATATAAGCCATGACAGAGTATTGAACAGAGTTCCTTGTAATAGATACTAGTAAGTCCTTATGAGTTTTATATATATATGTATGTATATATATATATATATATATATATAGAGAGAGAGAGAGAGAGAGAGAGTAGTGTTTATATGTCAGTCCCAGTCTCTAAATTTATCCCTCTTCCTTTCTTTCATTCCCTCTTGGTATGTTACCTCTTTGTCTTCCTCTACACATGAACCATTTCCCCTGTAAGAATTCCTCTGTCCCTCCAAGGACAGAGGAATTGTCCAAATGTACCTGACTCCTTCATTTGATTTTTCTATTCACTTTCCTTTGGAAAACTGCAGTTTCTTGAAATTCCTATACTGAATAAAGGGCATCATTTGTCTTGAAACTTAGTATGGGCTAGCTTTAAATTCCTCTCTGGATATCAAAAGGAACCTCCATGAACCTCAGTGATTTTCAGAATGAGTAATGTATACTTCCATTGTAACATAACCAAAAGGTTTTTCAGGCATCTTACTGTTTTCAGTTATACTCAGTTGAGTTCAGTTCAGTCGCTCAGTCGTGTCCGACTCTTTGTGACCCCATGAATCACAGCACGCCAGGCCTCCCTGTCCATCACCAACTCCTGGAGCTCACTCTGCCACAAAACCACATGTTCCTTGTCTTGTTGTGTGAATATAGTATACTGAGATGGTCCTAACTATAATGCAAACTTTACTTGGAACTTCTGATTGTCATGCAGTCAAAAACCTGGGAACTTTCATCTTCCAAAATGGATGGTATACTACTTCCATCACAACAGGTCATATGAACTCTAAAATATGAATCCTTTGGACAACCATTTTAATGAACCCTAGGTAATTCCTAATGAGTCATATTTATGACAACCATGTATAAGTTTCACTTTAAGCTCAGTTGTTGGTTATATATTACTTTTTGACCTTAAGTAATTGTCCTTTTAATTTCATTCCTAAGAAGACTTTTCATCAACAGTTATTAGTCCAAAACATGCTCAACCGATGATACAGCTACTATTTTGAGGACGATAATATGATGATGATTCACATTTTCCTAAAGTGAGTCTAGGAATCTCAGGTTGAATCTGGGTTCATTGCAGTGGGCTCATGGTTTCTTAAATAGGGTTGCCCTAGTAGCTCAGCCGGTAAAGAATTCACTTGCAATGCAGGAAGCCCTGGCTCAATTCCTGGGTTGGGAAAATCCCTTGGAGAAGAGATAGGATACCCACTCTGGCATTCTTTGGCTTTCCTGGAGGCTCAGATTGTAAAGAATCCACCTGCAATGTGGGAGACCGAGTTTGATTCCTGTGTTGGTAAGATCCCCTGGAAGAGGGCATGGCAACACACTGCAGTATTCTTGCCTGGAGAATCTCTATGGACAGAGAAGTCTGGTGGACTACAGGCCATGGGGTCGTGAAGAGTCAGACACAACTGAGCAACTAAGCATGTAGGGCTGAACTGAAGTGGGTTTCAACGAAAGTCAGTTCAGAGTTAAAGGGCTCCACCCACGGCTTCACAGGTAAAGACTTTGCTTGCAATAAAGGAGACATGGGATACAGGTTTGATTCTTGGGTTGGGAAGATCCCCTTGAAGCAGGAAGTGAAAACCCACCCAAATATTCTTCTCTGGGAAATTCCAAGGACAGAGAAGCCTGAGGGGCTACAGTTCATGGTATCAAAAAGAGTCAAACACAACTGAGAAACAGAGCACAAAGCACAGGGTTCCTAAATCGGGATGATATCGCCAGAAGTTATATAGGATTCTAGAACCAGTAGACTGTCCAGTGTACCACGAGGTAACTTGGAGGTTACTGGAGAGGTGTTTGATTCCCCTGAAGTGGGTTTATGCTTCTCTGAAGTGGATCTGGAAAATCGTAAATTGCTTCTGGAATCTTCTCACCTGGCCACTGAGGGTCTGAGATCCCTGACGTGTTCCTTGAGATGTCTGGAAATAAACTGGTTCCCTAACACAAGTTCTGGTTCTTAACAGTAGCCCTGTGGACCGCGGATGTGGGCCTAGAATCCCCAGAAGCAGAACATGGGTGTCCTATATGAGGCTCAGTCTTCTACATTTAGTCACAGATCTTCTGAACCGAGTCTGGATCCCATAATGTTGTTTCGGAGTTTAGGGAGGTGGTCTTGAATGCTAAGAGGTGAACAGCGATTCCTAGGAGTGATTTGAGGCACCATGAAAAGAAATGGTTATTCCTTTACCAGCCAGTAGCTGTTAAGAGACATAGTGATAATCAGAAACATCCCCACGTGCCTCGTGGGGTAGAAGCAGCCTCACCTGAAAAGAGGCAAAGGCCTAGAGAATTCCAGAAATAGTGATCAAGGGCCTGGCCATTGGTGAATCAACCCAGCCTCCAGCACCTTCCAGGTTTCTTGCTCAGTGTGATAAACCAATGCTGTCCTGACAATGAAGCTGGTGGCTTTCATGACTTGGCTGCACAGTAGAATCACCCAGGGAACTCAGTAAGTCCCAATGCCAAGCAGCAGCTAAGCCACAAAGAGCAGATCCTCAGGGGACTCCAATACGAGCCAAGCTTGTGAACCAGTGTTTTCAGAAATCACCTGGGAATCTTGTTAAAGACACAGACCTGACTCCATTGCCTTGGCAGGGGCCTGGAGTCCCATTTCTAACAAGCTCCCAGGTGATGCTCATGTGGCTGTACCAGGGAACACAGTCGGAGTAGTCAGGGCTGAAGCCTGTGGTCCTCAAATGTTCAACAAGCATCAGAGTCACCTGGAGGGCCAGTTAAGATGCAGAGGGCCAGGCCCACCCCAGAGCTGTGGATCTGACAGGTCTGAGGTGGGGACCAGAGACTCTGCATTTCTAAAGAGCCTGCAGGTGACCCTGATGTTGGACCACATGTGGAACACCTCGGTGGGGTTGGAGGCATAAATCGTGGATGGGCAAGACAAGTCATCTGTCCCTCAGCTTCCCCAGAACCAAAGTGGAGATGATGAGATCCTCTCCCAGAGTGTCAATGAGGGCGGCACTGAGTGGGCTAGGATTTGTAAGCCTCTTGGAACCTGGCACCGAGCCGCTGGGATATGAGTGACAGCATCCATTCTTGATGACTTTCCCTTGGTCCAGGGTGCGCCTGGAGTCCAGGCAGGCAGACCCTTCAACCACCATGGGTGGCCCTCTCCCCGGCCCACTCACTGCCAACATTGTTCTTGTAGGTGTTGTGATCCCATTCACCCAGTGGTAGCGGAGGGCCAGCTTGCTCATCCAGTCCACAGCCGCTGTGCACACCGAAATCATGGCACAGGCTGGCTCCTGGGGCGGAACTGTGGAAGCCATAGGGGAGAAGTTGTAGGTGCTGGGGAGGAGGAAGATGGCTGCGGGATGGAGAAGAGACTTTCTTACTGTGGGGAGGAGGGCACTTTTCACCAGGAGACCATGGGTGGGCTTAGGGCTGTGTTTCACTATGTCTCTGAATTCGTGATGGTGCTGAATCTGCATTCTGGGGGTAGCAGGATCAGGGCTTTCATTCACTTCCTGATAAACGGTGGCTTCCTGTGCTCGTGCCCAGTCAGGCTCCATCCTCTTGCTTCTGGTATCAAAGAACATGTCTAGATTTTTGAGGGGCAGTCATCCTGTTCCCTGCATGCAGTGAGTGGCCAAGCCAAGGGAAGCCTCTCTGCTTCCCACTTTGGACTTTGAAGCTGGAAGGCAATTCCAAAAAGTGGTTGCCTTTGGTTCATCCCAAGAGAAGATTCTGGAAGAAAATACCGTGGGCTTTTGGTACTTTTGCTACTTGGCAAGTAGCCCCTGCTTGCCCCAATGAGAGAAAGTCTGTTCACAGTACTGAAGCAAAAGAATAAATACTACTACTACTAATCAGGCCGAGTCGATTGCATATGTACAGAGTACTTTGCATATATCACCCTCTATCAGCGTGAAGCATGCCCTGGGAACACGTCAGAGTGTCATGGGAAGTTAATGACATGAGTGGCAGCTGGGAACCTGAAGGGGGAATAGTGGGGAATTTGTCATTGATCGCAGCTGGAGCATGAGAATGAAAACCCCAGCTTTCCTGGAACGCCATTTTCTCTCCCTCCACCAGAAGCCTGGTATCCGTTCCATTCCGTCGCTCAGTCGTGTCCGACTCTATGCAACCCCGTGGACTGTAGCCTACCAGGCTTCTCTGTCCATGGGATTCTCCAGGCAAGAATACTGGAGTGGGTTACCATTTCCTTTGCCAGGGGATCTTCCCGACCCAGGGATTGAACCCGGGTCTACCGCAATGGAGGCAGACGCTTTAACCTCTGAGCCACTGGGGAAGCCCCGGGGAAGCCCCTGGTATAGCTCTGCAAAATCACTCGACATCACAAGGATATGTGTAGACCCAAAACTTCAAAAGTGAAGGTCTTTTCAGAGAGGAAAAGCCTGGGTGGGGAGCAGCTCAGCATGGTACCAGGGCCTCTCAGTGGGTGGGTTTGGCTGACATTTCTTCTTTTTCTATTATTTTGTTGTTTCTGGATTTTCTGCGATGAGTTTAAGAGTAGAGATATGATGCACTAGGAATGAAACAACACTTGGAACTGTACCTTCGGTATCCCCAGTTTAACACCAGGGCTGCGACAGAGAAGAGAGAATTTGGAAATGGGAAGCACTGGGTCATTCTCTCCTGTGCTTCAGGCTCAGCTTGAATATCAAACTGGGGACAACAAAATCCCTGCAGGATCCACAGAGATGCCTTGAGTGATGCCTCAAATCCGAAAGCAAATGTCACCACTGGGGCAGGCAGCCCAGAAGGAAACTGACTGGGGTGACTTAATCTGAAAGGGCTCAGCTGCAAATTCTGGCATTCCCTCCAGAGGAGGTTGGATGGACAATCACAGAGACACCAACCAGCTGACAGAAGCTCTTCATCAGATATCTTCAAGCTCCTGCCAATGTGCCCATAAACACAGACAACCCCGCACACCCACACCCACACACACAGACACACACCTTCACCTGGGTCATTTGTCAGAGACATTTGTGAGTGTGTACAAGATTGGAAGCAAATAAGTCGTAATATCAGCAAGTGGTGAGTTGGAGGTGGTGGGAATGGGGTGATCACAGTCTCTGCTCTGTTCTTTACCAAATGACTCAGATTTAAGAAGATGAGGAATTCCCTGTTAGTCCAGTGGTGGCTAGGAGTCAGTGCTTCCGCTGCTGAGGGTGTGGGTTCAGTCTCTTGGCTGGGAAATTAAGATCCCCTAAGGTGTGCAGCATGACCAAGAAAATGAATAAACACAATAAACATACAGATTGTGTGTAATTAACTTGTTCGCCCACTAGCTTGATATCATGGTATTTAACATCCTAACTTCTGAGATCTTGAGAAGGTTACTTAAAAAATGTTTTCTGGGTGCAGAATAAGATGTGGCTCTTCTAATAACCTGCTTGCATGACTCTGTTCCCAGAGCTGACCACCTGTGTCTCCCAGAGGCACTTAGGTTAACCTGCCCACTGCTGTTCTGTGTGCACAGACTCTCCTCCCCACCACCCCTGCACCACAAGGGAGCCTCCCAGGGGATCTGATGCAGTGGATGCTGGCCAGGAAGACCTGCATATGCTGGGACCATCTCGCCCTGAGTACTGGAAAGTGAAATTATGGAATCCTTCTTCTTTCCCATGAGAGATGCCAGCGGGTTTATTACTCAGAGATGTTGCTGTCGCTTTTTCCTCAGCCCCTCCCTTGTGGTGGTGATCGGGGCTAAAGAGAAATAAAATACCCCCAACTAGTGAAAGGGAGCAGATGGCATCTAATCAAAAGGACAGAGAGCCATTTAGTAAGGATTATTCACTGTGCTGGTCACTGTTTGAGCATATTCTTAACCTGACCAGAATGGGGCAATGCAGCTTTATCTCATCAGGGCTCCTCTTTTCCAGAACCCATGTTTTTATTTTTTTTCCACCTGAGAATTTTGCTTTATTGGGTGTTTGGATAAATACAAGGTATTTCTTATTTGAGCGACCACCACTATGACTAATGTCAAACGGAAATGATTACATAGCTTGCTGTATGCAAGGCCTCTTACTCTGGGGTTTTTTTTTTTTTTTTTCATATTTAACTCATTATTTTATCAAGTAACCAAAATTTTAGAGGAGTGTTTTTTTTTTTTTTTCAATCAACACAGTAAGGGAAGATATTTTGGATATTTCATGATGCTTTATAAAAAAATAATAGAACACTTTGTCCTGAAATTTAAGTTTTATATCTTGAAGTAGTATTTCAAACCACTGTTATGACTAGCCTATTTCTAGCCTCATTAGGCTAGAATTCTTTTGCATATGTTGCAAAAATTCATATTTCTAATGAAACTCAGTGGATTTTGACAGATTACAATACAATGACCATGTCCCTGGGAAGACAAATTATAAGAGGGAATGTTCATAAGTTTTGCAATGCAAATGTTTTTACTAAGGAGAATCGTATGCCCCAAGAACCGAAGCTGTTTGCCACATGCTCCTTCCTCTCTCCTGTCAAGGTTCTCATCTTGCTAGATGACGATTTCATTTTAATTTCTATCAACCACTTTTCCGCTTACCTTTAAGTATCTGTGGAAGAGCAGCCTCAGACCACTTCCTATCCAGCGGTCTGAGCACTGAAGTCTCCGGGAGGGAGGCGCTGGGCAGGCACAGAGGGCATCTGTGTGCCTTTAGACCAGGCTGTGACCTTGGTTGAGTGGCAGTGAACTTGGGTGCTGGAGCATCGATTCACCATAACATTCCTCCTTTTCAAAAGTGACTTGTTCTTCATTTTCAAACTCGTCTGGATCTCTGGAGAAGGAGAGATCAGGAACGACCTCCCCACGCACCTGTAGGACTTCCTGATCTACCACATCGGACCCGCTGGGCAAGTTCCCTTGGTATTGCAGGGACGGCACAAAGGAGAGACTGTGCTACACAGAGCAGGGGTGGGCGGGTTTATCCCAGAGCCTCTGGGAGATGAAGGAATCAGCTCTGGGATCAGTAGCCACCTGTAGCCCCTCCCTGGGGAGTGCAGAAAGGCTCGACTATTTATTCTTGACAAACACTGACTTGAAACTCAGAGGACTGAGTTTCTGGGGCGATGGCTGGATATTCTGCCAAGAGGTGGAGGGCATGCCAGGGCAGGGTGTCCATGAGTCCTGCTCCCACCCAAGAATTAACAACTTTTCTTCTAACAAATTTTCTTGGGTGCAGTATAGAGACTTTCACACCTCTAGCATGAAAATCACTTTATGTAGGAAATAGAAAATTCCATATTTCTTGTAGGAACATTGATGCCAAGTCTTTCAATTGTTAAATATACGGCATTCTGTACTTCGTGAAGGAAAGTCAGCACACAGATTTTCAAATGAGAAATATGAAAAATT
The DNA here is from genome assembly GCF_049115385.1 of Moschus berezovskii. Taxonomy (NCBI): domain Eukaryota; kingdom Metazoa; phylum Chordata; class Mammalia; order Artiodactyla; family Moschidae; genus Moschus; species Moschus berezovskii. Next base: position 40,751,352 of record NC_142489.1, on the reverse strand, counting down.
CCATATTTCATGTTACCTTGTTTATTCCCAATTCAGTGTGCAATACAAGAATTTCATATTTCATGGGAAAAAGCTCTGTGCCTAGAGTTTCAAATGCCAAAGCGGAGAAATCCGTATTTCATGTAGGAAAATCATGGCTCAGAGTTTCCTAAATGAAATATAAAAAGTTCAGTATCTCATGGAGTAAGTCTCTGCCAAGATTTTCTTATGTGAAATACAGAGAAATCCGTCCTCAACAGAGGAAAATCAGTGCCCCGAATTGCATATATGAAATCATCAAAATTCCACATTTTGTGTATTAAAATCAGTGGCCTGATGTTCATAAGTGAAATAGACAAAACTCCAGATTTCATGTGGAAAACTCAGCACCCAGTTTTTCGTATGTGAAATACGCAGAATTCCAAATTTCACGTAGGAAAATAGTATGTGCGTATATTTTCATATAAAATGTAGAGAATTCCATTTTCATTTTGGAACGTTTGTGGTGAGATTTTCACAGGTGAAATGTAGAGAATTGCATATGTCATTCATGAAAACTTCATGCATGGATTCATATGTGAAATACCGAGTTCCGTGCTGCACGTAGAACACTTTTGCCCACATGTCAAAAAGTGACACAAACATGGAATTCTCTCTGTAGAGAGATTTAGAGATGAAGCATCTCTTAATACAGAGATGCTAAGGACAGTGTCCTGCTAAGAGCCATGACTCACCAGTGCCAGAGGAATTGAAGTCTGAACATTCATTGTACAGAGGTCCTTTCAAACTAGTTCTGTTCTCATCCAGCCTCCAGGTGAGAGAACACACGCCAGCTAACCCCATCAGCCCAGGCCTGTGGGACTGGGAGGGGGTGAGAGGATCAACCTAAGACACCCTTTTATGGAGTGGTTTCAAACTGGCAAACTCTGCACGTAGCAGCTGCTGATGCTACAGTGCCATCCGTCTCGCAAGCCTTACAGAAGAGGGCAAGCTGGGTTCATGTGGCTGGTCATGTCGGGGAAAGAATGCTGCACTTGAGGACAGAAAACCCTCTGTAGCCGGGTGTCCTAGGGGCTGTGTGTAGCCCCTCTTCTGTGCCTGGGAATCTGGCCCACTCTCGTTCTCTGCCCCTTCACATCCTCCCTGACTGCCCCCGGGTGCTTTTTTCCTGTCTCTCCTTTCTGCTCAGGGATCCACGTTTACACTTACATCTTGCTCTGTCGGAGAGATCCCTGGGCTTTTTTCCATCACGTCAGTGCTTCTGATGCCCCAAGGTCTTTGTACCTTACACAAGCTCTTTCACGTTTCCAGTGTCCATTCTTCCATCCCCCAGCCAGGCCAGTTCAGAGAGCTCACACACCCCTTTTTGCCAGCGCACATGCGTGTGCACGCACACATACACACACACCCCCTAAGTCTGAAAAGAAACTTGCACACATGCGCGACTCTTGGCTTACTTGTGCAGTATAATGGACTTTGGTAAGCACCCCTCTTTTTTAGTCCCAGTTATCTGCTTCACTCGCTAGTTGATCAAGTCAGTGTCCTCGTCTACTTCCACGATATATCCTGGAAGGTGAATGGGATTTGCTCATGAGGAGGACTGACATGCAAAGAGGCTGGCAGGGTTGGAAGTCCTCACTGTGGACAGTTGAGTGACGTGTGCCTGCGTTCCCTAATCCTATCGTCTTGGACTGGCTCACAGTGCCAATCAGGTTGGCGTGATTCCATTCCCTGTGCTTTACTTCCAGAAACAACACGGAAATAGCAAGGGGTTTTGAACTGGAAATTGATCATGCACCCCTTTTCCCTGGGTCACTGAGGACAACAATTCTTTAACAACTTTCTCTTTACAGAAAGGCAAGCCCCAATTCTTATCACCTGGGTGATAATTCACTTAAAGTCATGAAGAAATTCTGCATGGGTAATGTCAGTTTCATCATAACTGTAATGGTCAACGCAAGAATACATGGATGGGGGTAAAAGTCAACGTATTTCAATCCTGCACTAGTGTTTTTTAGAACACTTAACCAGTCAACCCTAAATCTTTCCTGACAGAAGCATTCCTGCAACATCTTTGCCCTCTGTGATCCTAACTAATACTCTCACTTCAGCGAGTGATATTCTTGCCCGTTGGGCATAACTCTAAGTGTGTAGGCATTCTTGTTTCCAAATGTGGGTCACTGTTAACTATTCCTGCGATAACGCATTTCTTGTTGAGCACAGATATCACGGAACTCTTTAAAAAAGTCACAATTCAAGATGCTGGAAGCATTTGATCCAGGAGTGAAAGAAAGGGTCAAATTCACATGCAATCTAACAAGATACACAAATTAAAAAAATAAAAAAAAAGAGGGCATACGAGCAACACAATGCAGGAGTGTTGAACAGGGCAGTGTAAGAACTCAGAGAGCTATGGCAGCAGAGCTGTGCGTAACAGCACAAGTATGGGTGCATCATGAAAGAAGAAGGAGGCAAAGGCAGACCCGCAGGAAGGAACATCAACTCACATTCATGGGCAGACACAATGGAGACGCCCGGTCTTCATTCTAAACAGAGGAAAACATGAACACACCCAGGGAACAGGAAGCAAATGCAGCTCAGGGTGACTGAGACAGAATGCACATGAATTCATCAGAAACCCGCCAAGTCTCACACGCATTGATATTCAGTGGAAGAAAACCTTACACAACACATCCTAGTGTGCAGTCAAATCTAATAGCACCGAGACCCTAGGGCCTAAGTGAAAGCCCTGAAGAGACTGGGACACAAGTCATGGCAAGTTTCCAGAGACTGACCAGCAAGTCAACCATCCACAGTTCACTTTTACTCACCGACCTGTGACTATCTCTGCACTCTTCACTCCAGCACAAGTTAGAGCTAAAGCCACCCCTAGTACTGAAGCACTGGCAGGAAATATTAGGCACTGGGGACCCTGTCCTAAACTTTTCTTGTCTGTAAGTTCTTTGCAATGCCTTCTTGCTTCATAGTGAGTTGAATGTTAAGGCTTTTTCCTTGTTCTGTACTCTTAAAATGTCTGATGCTGTGCAACAGAGAAGATACCTGGGGCACCACCTTCCAACAAAATTGCGTTCCAGCTTTTCACTCTCTGGCCCTTGTTCACCAGACCCTGTGCGTGGACATCCACATTTCCCTTGTAAAACTGCCAGACCCACAGTTAATGGGCCCCTCATCTTCTTTCTCCATCCTCCCCAAGCCCCACCCCACAGGAAGAACTGTGTCTCCTGACACAACCCCCACATACGACTTAACCACCTCTACAACTCTCCATGGACTGGTACTTCCCACACGGTAAACTGAGAATTCTACATGCAGTTGAAGTTTTTGTCCTGAGGCCCTCCCCAAACAATACGCAGACGCATACAGTTGACGCTTTTTATTTGTCCTTCGGCATTATTTCGGGTTTACTTGTGTCTCCCTCTTGATCCGTTTCACCACCAGACCACTCTTCACTACTTTCCTGTCCAAGAGAACTCTGATGGCCATTGATCTTCACATGAAGCAGCTTCTTAGGTTTTCTATTTTAGGGAAATGGGGACACTGCCTCATAAATGTCTCAAAGTCGAGCAGGGGCGGTTCCTTTCAAAAAAGACAGAGACACAGATATGAAAACCTACCCTCTCTGAGAACACTAAAGACAACTTTCCTCTTTCAAGTCAGTTCCCAGGAGACAGAGTCTGTGAATTTTTACATGTCCTCTAAGCACATACTAAAAGACATGTACCCCATTCTTCCCCGTAGAACTATTACAGTACCTAGGACATGGAAGCAACCTATATGTCCCATCGGCAGATGAAGGGATAGGGAAGTTGGGGTACCGATACACAATGGTGTTGTGACTCAGCTCTAAAAAGGAATGCATCAAAGTCAGTTCTAGTGAGATGCAATGCACGTGGAGCCTATTACAGGGAGTGAAGTGGGTCAGAAAGAGAAAAACAAACACTGTATGTTAACACAAATATCTGGAGTTGAGCACCATGTAGGTGATACTGAACATGCAACACGCAGGGCAGCAAATAAGACACAGACATATAAAGAACAGACATGGGACTCAGTGGGAGAAGGGGACGGTGGGTTAATGTGAGAAAACAGCCCTGAGACATGTACATTACCTTTTGAACAATAGATGACCAGTGTGAGTTTGATGCGAGAAGCAAGGCAACTAAAGTCATGTTGTGGGACAACCCAGAAATACAGGGAGGGGAGGGCGGTGAGTGGTGGGTTCACCATTCGGGGGACACGTGTATACCTCTGGGTAATTCATGTTGGCCAATGTACGGCCAAACCGGTCACCGCATTATAAAGTAGTTATGCTCCAGTTAAAATAAATAAAAAACTATTCTCCATAATCCTTCACAGTGGTCAGTTTCTCATAGTGAGGGTGGCAGGTGAAAACTATGCAACGGGAAAAAAAAAAAAAAGCGTGATGACCAAAATGGAATCAAGTGATGGGTCAGTGGGGGAACAGCCTTGTACAAAGGAGACTCACAGACCTGGTGGAAAGGGGACTTCATGAGGAATAGTAGGTGGACCCCAATTTAAGAGAAGCCTGAGGCTGGACTTGTTGGCCAAGGAATGACAGTTCAGAGATGTGTGCAGCTGACTCAGATATAAATTGGAGTGACTTTGGCCTGACCAGGCCACTTCATCTACCACAGGCTTCTCTAGTTAGAACCTGTCTTTCACTACAGTTCTCCACACTTGCTGTCTCTTGCTGATTTCCCCGTGCACGGTGTCACGCTGGATTCCACAGAGTCTCACTTTCTCCACAAGTGAAATAAACGACCCAAGTTCCTGGACAACCCTTATGCCAGTGCTCAGCCCCTGGGTGCCTCACCTCTCGTCCTCCCGCTACCTCTCGCGGTGGAGCCTTCCTCCTCACATAGTACTGCAAAGGATTGGGCCACAGATCCTTTATGATGATCTGCCAGGGAAATGAGCAAGGTCGGCACAGGGCTGGCCAGACACTGAGCCTTCCCGTGCACCGCCAAGAACTCCAACATAAATCACCAATTTCGGCCCAGTGGCCACGTGGGACCCCACCTCAGCAATCCGGCCAGATCCTGTGAAGTTGTGGTCAAAGAACCAATTGAAGAAGTTAACGCTGCTGTCGTGGTGCCTGAGGCTGTATGCCTTACGTTCAAACCCCTGGGACCACTGAATCGGAGTGGAATGAGACGCTCGGTATCCTGCAGGAAAAGGAGTATGGGAGAAAGACCTAGCTCACTTTCCCACTCAACCTACACTCTTCTGCCCCCACTCCCCAAATCCAGGGAGCTGCCTCTTACCAGGGACGTTAATGAGATACTCCTTAACAATCACTTCATTCTGGAAATACCTATTCCTCCGAAAGGACAATGTGATCTTGCAGTGATGAGTGGGATGCCTGAATTCCTCCACCTGCCAGGACAAAGTGTTGGGGGTAGGGGGAGTGGGTATGAAACCTCTTTACAGAAGAGCTGTCCTTTCCCGTATTCAGGGATAAACCATGCCCTCTCCCCTCCCCAGTCATCTCCCCTCCACAGTTAGCGGGGTCCCCTGGCTGACCTCCAAGTTGGTCATGTAGTGAAGCATCTCTTCATCCTGGTTGCTCATCATAACTGACATCTGGGGGTGGTTCATAAACTGCTTTAGGTCAAGGAGCCTCTAGATGCTAGAGGTAAATGTGCTGGAAGAACAAAGCTAGCCTAAAGAGTAGAATGGCATTGTCTGACTTCAACGTGCTACTAGTGAATTCGCCACATTTCCGTGGATGCAGACTGTATGAATGCGGAACAAGGCCCAAGGCTGTGCCTATGAGTGCACTACCAGAAGGAGCTTCTGTTCCTAACAGGAAGGCCCTAAGCTCCATCTCAGCCTCCTTCAAGGTAGCTTACTTCTGGAAAACAAGCATTCCTAGCTACAACCAGTATGAGCACTTACACATCCCAAACCCACTCCCAAATTCACTCAACTTTTTGGAGAAGACCTGGATTCCAGACAAGCTTTTTCTCTGAGGAGTCCCTAATGCTAATGACGATTCTGACTGGGACCTCTGCAAGTAAAGCCCAAGTATCAATTTGTGCTAGTCAGGACAGCAAGAACATCACATCTAATATCAGGAACAGATATGCAGGACGGTAACCAATACCCATCATCCAAAAAAAAAAACAACTTTCTACCAGAACCACCAGATCTGTAAAACTGCTCCTGCAATATCCCAGGTTTAAAGAAAACAACAAAAGAAAAAAAAAAAATTCACAACCACCACACCAAGGGATACAACTTCGACCCAGAAGCCACAGATTCCCTGGATGATGGCGCTTCTGTGTTCTAGATGCAGCTTTCGCCTCTGACAGTTCTTATGTTTCAGGCGAGCGTGCGCCCTTTGCGCTCTCTTATTCACCGGCTCCAGCTCCACCTGCAGGGCCGCCAGCGCCTCCAGTGCAGGCTGGTCGCTCGGGCCTCCAGGCCGTGGATGTTTCTGGCCCTGCTCCTCCGAGGACACCTGCTCCTGCTCCTCCATGACGTCTAACACCAGCAGCTGCAACTCCTGCCCGATTCCCGCCAGCTCTCCCTCCTCCAGGACCGCACCTTCCTCCGCTGCCTCCACCCAAAAGAGGGCGGCCTCCTCGCCTGGCGCACCACCTGGGGCCTGCAAGGCCTCTGCCGCCCGCACTGGGCTGACAGGCCCCAGGGCCCCTCCCTCCTGAAGACCCGGACTCACAACCAAGATCCAGGATCCGGGGGTGCTGCCGCCTTCCTCTGGCCCCGTCTCACTCGCCATGGTGTTCTGGCCGGAGCCCGGAGCTGTGAAGAAGGTGGCCACCAGAGCACAGCAGACGCCGGCACAGCGCGCCCACCGGGCAGCCGCACTCAATGCAGTACCACCAACAGGATACTCGTGCGCAGCCAATGAGCAGGGAAAGGGAGACACGCATGCGCAGAACCGTGAGCCACCACGCACGCGTAGTATGGCAGCGGGAAGGGGCTGAACTCTACACCCTGACCTCCAGACCTCACGACAGAACCAATCAAATGGAGTCTAAAGGCGTTGGCTCCTGGGCCACGCCTCTTGGAATTCTGGCCACTCTGGCCCCAGGTGACCCCTGGGCCAAAGTCGGGCCAGCGCTCTGTGCACCGGTCCACGCAAGCCTTTTGCCTGCTCAACAGTGCAGATGTGCCTGACCAGAGACTGGGAGAGCCAGGCCAGTTGGAGGCGAAGGAAGGGACCCTGAACCTGACGCCGCGACCATCCTCAAGCTTGAAATTGCCTCTGGAGCAGCGGGCGACTCCATATGCTCAGAGATCCACAGAGGTGAGACAGGGTTCCTGGGTACCTCAGGGACAGAGGTGCTCGCCTCGGATCCATACTGCAAGCCATGTCAGGGCGTGGGGTGGGGGCGAGGTGGGGGGCGGGGATGCGGTGGGCTTACACAGACCTCACCGTGGTGCACCTGCTGCAGAGTCCATCCCTAAACTTGGGTCTTAGGCTTGAGCAGTGTTAGGAATGCAGCCGTCGTCTGAGAAAGAAGCAGAGCACTTTCCTCGGCTCGCTGTTTGGGCCCCACAACGCAGCCACAGGCCAAACCACCGTGGAGCCCCTGGCCTATGGTCTGTCAGCTCTTGCCCTTTCCGCCAGCCCCTGGCTTAGAGCAGGCACCCGGGTGGCTAAGGATGGGCGCCTGCGGATGCACTTCCCAGAGGAACAGAGCTGCTCACGCTCTGTCGCCTAGGATGCCTGCTCTTTCACAGTGAGCACCTACCTTAGGACGCACACACACACAATCAGGTGACCCAAGCACACACATGTACACACACATGTGCAATGCACAGGGACACTAATGCAAACAGGTGTTTCAGAGACTGAAGAACCAGTGGTTCGTGTGAAATGCATAGATTTCCTTATTTCTCCCAGGAAAATGTTCATTCTGATCTTCAGATGTGAAATGTAGAGAAGTCCATCTTTCCTGAAACAGAATGAAAGCCTACTTTTTGATACAGGCATTACAGAGAACTCCATACTTCATGGTCGACAGTCATTGTTTTATCTATGAGAAATACAAAGAATTAAGTATTTCACAAAGAAACAGTGGTGCCCAGAATTTCATTCATGAAATAGGGATAATTCCAATTCCATATTGGCTCCCCAGATCTTAATTACATACTTCATGTCAGTAAAAGTTGAGATTTTTATATAGGAAATGTATACAATTTCACAATTCAAGCAGGGAAGTATATTCTCAACTTTTCATATCTGAAATATATAGAATTCCCCACTCATATAGAAAATGTGTGCACAGATATCTATGTGTGAAACAGACCAGGTTCCATGTATGATGAAGAAAACTATACAAGTAGATTTTCAAACATGAAATACAGATTTCCTATTTCACGTGAAACATCTGCACCCATGTTCTCACATGTGAAATAGAGATAAGTACATATTTCATGCAGAAAAATCATCTTTCGTGTTTTCATCTGCATGCAGCAGGGGATGCAAAGCAAGTACTCTGGAACAACCCAGAAGAATAGCATAGGAGGGCATGTGGGAGCGGCTCCAGGGTGGGTGGGACACCTGTATATTTATGGCTTATTAATGTTGATGCGTGGCAGAAACCATCACAATATTGTACAGTAATTAACCCCCAGTTAACTTAATTAAAAAAATACTACTATGTTTTGAGAAAAGTAAAAGAACAAGGGGATCCAACTCTGCTCTCTGGTGACCTAAATGGGAAGGAAATCCAAAAATGATGGGATGTATGTACACCTAAAATTGATTCACTTTGACATACATATAGCAGAAGCTAGAGCAACGCTGTAATGCGACAATAGTCCAAAAATAGTTGCTGGAAATATATTACATGCTGGAACTATAACTCCAGCAGTGAATAAATAAATGGTAGCCCCCTTTGCAATATATGTCTTCGGGGTCATTATGCTAAGTTAATTACTTCAGTTAGAAGAAGACGAAAGCTTTTATATCACATGGCATTGTTAAGTTGAAATCCCTATGTTATAGAAACAGAGTAGAATGTGGTCATCGGGCTAGTGGAAATGGCCCATGATGGTCCAAGTTACCAACTTTTGGTCACAGGTTGAATAAGCTTATCAAGGAAGATACTGTAATAGAGGCAGGATGGAAAACGGAGCTGCAGGCCTCAGCCCAAGACCATTAGTGAAGTTAGAAAACCAAACACCACCAACAGAATGCCTCTCAGCATAATGTAGTGAAAGATACATTACAGCCTTCCCACAGGGCCCTCCAGGCCCTTGGGCCTTGGGCTGGGTAATGAACTGTGGAGCTTGGGGACAGGCTGTGTCTTATAGAGTCCCAGGGCCCTTGCTGGAGTCCCTCACTGACCTGGCCCAGGTTTCAAAGCAATGGCCAACGTGTCCCATCCCCACCTCGATGTCCGAATGGTTATGGCAATCTACGTGGGTCACAGTCTATAGGACCCTGCTCCCCATTTGGGTAGACTGAGGAGGCTGAGGGCCAGCTGCATGCTGGGTACCTGGCTCGCTCATTGAAGGTTGCTGGGCAGGGTATGGGGCCTTGGTAAGAGGAGGGCACAGAGAACTGAGAACTGCCTCTTCCAACTGGGACTGGGTACTGCTGGAAGTGCCAAGACTGGGTGCTAGATGAATGCTCCCAGACAGGATAACTGGCCTACACAGGGACCCGCTCCTTGCAATCAGGACCTTGGAAGGTGAAAGTCAAGCTTGGGACCTTTCCTTTCAGGGACTAGGGAATAGTCTTTCTTTCCCTCGATGATTACAAGAACACAGTAAAGCTGACCACCACCTTAGCTCAAAAACACGAGATCTGACAGCAAGAAGTTTGCAAGAGCTAATCACACCCCTCCCTCATGTTTCCTATATGTGGCCTTTGCTGAAAGCTTTGAGGGAGTTTGCGATTTTTTTTTTTTTCCATCGGCTTAGGCGTTTATTCTTTTTTAATACAAGCATTTAAAATTATAAGCACTTCTAGACATGCATCTCATGAATTCTGATATGCTGTGTTTTTATTATCACTCAGGTAAAATATTGTCTAATCTTTTAATTTTGTACCTCCTTTTAAAAAATTTTGTTTGAATTGGAGGCTAATTACTTTACAGTATTGTGGTGATTTTTGCCATACATTCACATGAATCAGTCATGGGTGTACATGCGCTCCCCATCCTGACCCTCCCTCCTACCTCTGTCCCCATTCCATCCGACAGGGTCATCCCAGTGCCCCATCCCTGAGCACCTTGTCTCAGGCATGGAATCTGGACTGGCGATCTGTTTCATATATCATAAGATACATATTTCAATGCTATTCTCTCAAAGTATGGAACCCTTGCCTTCTCCCACAGAGTCCAAAAGTCTGTTCTTTACATCGGTGTCTCTTTTGCTGTCTCGCATACAGGGTCATTGTTACTATCTTTCTAAATTCCATATATATGCATTAGTTTTTCTTTCTGACTTACTTTGCTCAGTATAATAGCCTCCAGTTTCATCCACCTCATTAGAACTGATACAAATGCATTCTTTTTAATAGCTGAGTAATATTCCATTGTGTATATATACCACAAATTTCTTCTCCATTCATCTGCCGATGGACATCTAGGTCGCTTCCATGTCCTAGCTATTGTAAACAGTGCTGCGATGAACGTTGGGATACACGTGTCTTTTTTCTACGGGTTTTCTCGGTGTGTATGCCCAGCAGAGGGATTGCTGGGTCGTATGGCAGTCCTATTTCCAGGTTTGTAAGGAATCTTTACGTTGATCTCCATAGTGGCTGTACTAGTTTGCATTCACACTGACTGTGTGAGAGGGTTCCTTTTTCTCCACACCCTCTCCAGCATTTATTGTTTGTAGACTTTTGGATAGCGGCTGTTCTGACCGGCGAGGTGAGGTGGTACCTCGTTTTGGTTTTGATTTGCATTTCTCTGATAATAAGTGATGTTGAGCATCTTTTCATGTGTCTGTTAGCCATTTGTATGTCTTCTTTGGAGAAATGTCTGTTTAGTTCTTTGGCCCATATTTTGATTGGTTTACTTGTTTTTCTGGAATTGAGCCGCAGGAGTTGCTTATATATTTTGGAGATTAAGTCTTTGTCAGTTGCTTCATTTGCTATTATGCTCTCCCATTCTGAATGCTGTCTTTTCACCTTGCTGATAGTTTCCTTCATTGTGCAAAAGCTTTTAAGTTTAATTAGGTCCCATTGTGTTTTATTTTTGCTTTTATTCCCATTATTTTGGGAGGTGGGCCATAGAAGATCCTGCTGTGATTTACATCAGAGAATGTTTTGCCTATGTTTTCCTCTAGAAGTGTTATCGTGTGTGGTCTTACGTTTGGAACTTCAATCCATTTTGAGTATTCTTTTGTGTGTGTATGGTGTTAGAAAGTGTTCTAGTGTCATTCTTTTATGAGTGGCTGACCAGTTTTCCCAGCACCACTTGTTGAAGAGATTGTCTTTTCTCCATTGTACGTTCTTGCCTTCTTTGTCAAAGAAAAGTTGTCCAGAGGTTCGTGGATTTATCTCTGGGCTTTCTGTTTTGTTCCACTGATCTATGTTTCTGTCTTTGTGCCAGGACCATACTGTCTTGATGACTGCTGCTTTGTAGTATAGCCTGACGTGAGGCAGGATGATTTCTCCAGTTCCGTGCTTCTTTCTCAAGATTGCTTTGGCTAGTCAAGGTTTTTTCTTGTATTTGCATACTAATGGTGAAATCATTTGTTCTAGTTCTCTGAAAAATACCGTTGGTAGCTTAATAGGGATTGCATTGACTACAGATTACTTTGGGGAGTATACTCATTTTCACTATATTGATCCTTCCAGTCCATGAACACAGTATATTTCTCCATCTCTTTTTGTCATTCATCGGTGTTTGATAGTTTTCTATATGTAGGTCTTTTGTTTCTGTAGGTTAGATTGCGATTTTTAAAGGCATAAGCCACCCATCTCCTTGCATGGCTCTGCATTAAGCATATCTCTGCTTTAATCTCCAATGTTTCAGTATTGCTTGGCCTAAGGATGTTGGGTAAATGTCTATTTGGTTACAGTAGCACCTTATCTTGGAAGTCTATGGAGGGTAACAGACTCTGAGAGAATGCCTCATTTCAAAGTCACATACACTCAGAAAAGTATGAACAGTTTTTCTTTCTGTGTAAAGCAAATTAGCAACACTGATAGCTCCCCCAATTACCAGGTGAATTTAGGACAAAGTGCAACAAAGTTTGTCATCAGGTTTTACTTGAGGACTACTTAGTATTTTTATAATTTTGTAATGAACTGATTTGCTGGAATACATATATAGAGTATATCTTTTGTCTTGTCAATCTTTTTTAGTAGTTTGCTTATCATGTGCCGTCACATGGCTTACTACTTACTAAAAATTAGAAATGCTTTCCTTCCCTTATGTCTTTGAGGATAGGATTTCTACATAGGTTATAAATTCTGAATATTGTCTTCATCTCTATTACCCCTGGACAATCCGTTTTTCTTAAACATTTGTTTTCTGTGTCGTGGAGACCTACTTCGGAGGGTGAATTCTGGCAGACAGATACAGCTGGACCAAGTGGAAAGAAGAAAATCGATATTATGGAATAAACCGTATTCTCTCAACATGTGGATGTTGACACTCTAACTCTCTGTACTTTATATGTTGTCAAACTGCATAAGTTGTAATTTCTTTCTGACCCTTTTTGGAAATTGGGCCTCTATATAGGTGGTACTCTTGCCTAGAAAATCCCATGGTTGGAGGATCCTGGTAGGCTGCATTCCGTGGGGTCGCTAAGGGTCAGACACAACTGAGCGGCGTCACTTTCACTTTTCACTTTCACACACTGGAGAAGGAAATGGCAACCCACGCCAGTGTTCTTACCTGGAGAATCCCAGGGACGGGGGAGCCTGGTAGGCTTACATCTGTGGGGTCACACAGAGTCGGACACGACTGAAGTGACTTAGCAGCAGCAGCAGCAGCATAGGTAGTTGGGTTAATACGACTGGCACTTTACAGGAACAGGAGATCAGTCACAAACAACACAGACATTACTATGTGAAGATAAAGGCAAACAATGGCCAGGCACAATCCAAAAGAGTCATCAGAAGAAGCCAGATCTGCTGACCCTTTGATTATTGACTTGATTCCCAGGAGTTTGAGGAAAAATTTATTGAAGCTACCTGGCATGGGGCACTTTGTAATGGCAACCCTTGCAAACCGGTACACGCCCTTTCTCTTGAAAAGAAGCTGTCAGCTCCAAAAGAGGCGTCCTTTTCTTACATGTATTTTCAGGGAATGGAAAATGGCAAAGAGCTGTCTTTCCCATTAACTGATAATCCTCACAGATTGCTAATGCTCCCTAATAGCTTTCACTATCTCTATAGAGATTCAGCTGGGCTAGAACGTAATCCTATTTCACGGGTCAAGTTAACCTCGGAAATATTAGAATGAGCATAATACACAGGAAGTGGTAGAAGAAAAGAAGCACAGAAGGAAGGCACTCTGACCTCGTGAAAAAGATACAGTCCTCTCCTTTTATCCTTCCCGTACATCGATTTCTAAATACTAGGAGGCAAATGGTAGTGACCAAGGCATTGCTGCCTATCGCTTTAGTGAAATCCCAAAGTTGTGATGTCATAGTCCCCATGCCTCCCTAAACCTCTTCTCACCAAGACGCTAGGCTTCAGTAGCCATGAGGCAGCCTGGAGGATCACAAGGCCTCTCAAACCGTTGGGGCCACCTGGGCCTACCCCCCACACAGTTGGCCAGGTGGGCATGTTGGTGTCACCTTCTGCATGTCAGAGTTTGTTGTCTGTGACCGCCACTCTTGTCTCCAGTCCTCTGGATTCCTGAGACCCCAAAGAGGCCACCGTTCTAGCTTCCTAACTACATATCTGAAAGAAAAAAGCAAAACAAAACAGGAATACAATACAGTCCAGACTGAAGGGCCCCAACCCATGGAGAGGTACATGGTCCTCAACCCAAGCAAGGGCTGCTATGAGCAGCAAAACCACAGCTCCAGGCAAGCTCATCATTTACACCTTTAGCCATGCCAGGGACACATCCCCAGTATTGATAGGGAGTATAGACTTCAAGTCCTCTACCAGCTCAAGAAACTGTGCTAGCAAGACCTCTCCGCTGTCCATCTTAGCCATGCCTAGAAGACTCTACTGCGGCATGTCAGACCCAAGGCATGCTCAACTGAGAATGTTTGGAGGTAACAGCGCAGGTACAGTAGGCCTTGGAGAAGATGGACACCCAAAGTGAAGCCATATAGAAGCCTTTAGTGCCAGTTTGGGAGAGAAAACACTCATCTCCCAGATGATCAGGTCAATAGGATTCAAATCACTAATAACACTTAGCTTAGCTAAAAGGACGTGCAGGTTCCCTCTATGGAACTTAATACATTTCAGTACAGGCCTGTCTTCAGCCTCTCATTTCCCTTCCTCAAGTGTTTCCAGTTAGTCAGCATGCAGCTCAAAGTATGGACAATGGATGGGCACTCATGGAATTCAGTGAAGACTGCAAGAACCGAGAATCTTTCCGGGGCCAGGGACAGAGAATGCTACAGGTTGGTGATATGATGAAGGGAGTCAGAAAGAAGATGAAGGGGAGGTTTCTGAGCTACGATCTGGCTTTCTGAGGTGGTGGGAGCTGCTTCAGACATGCCTGCGGGCCTTGGGGACATATTTCCAAATATAATAAGGAAACGTGGCCGCTGGCCTCCGAGCTTTTACAGTCCTTATGCCTCAGCATACTAGACTAGACCAAGTGCAGTGTCACCACTTCTAAATTCAGGAGATATTTGGGGGATTGTGTGGAACTTGAGGGAGACTTGTTGTGTCAGACTTGTTCTTCGAATATTTCATAGAGCTGGAGCCAGGACTCAGCTGTAGTGGACTGTTCAGTTCAGTTGAGTCCCTCAGTTGGGTCCGACTCTTTGTGACCCCATGGATTACAGCACACCAAGCTTCCCTAATTGATCACCAACTCCCCCTAGCTTGCTCAGACTTGGGTGCATTGAGTCAATGATGCCATCCAACCATCTCATCCTCTGTCATCCCCTTCTCCTCCTGCTTTCAGTCTTTCCCAGGCTTAGCGTCTTTTCCAGTGAGTCCGTTCTTCGCATCAGGTAGCCACACTGTTGGAGCTTCAACATGAGTCCTTCCAACGAATATTCAGGACTGATTTTCTTTAGGATTGACTGGCTGATCTTCTTTCAGTCCAGGGGACTCTCAAGAGTCTTCTCCAACACCACAGTTCAAAGGCATCAATTCTTTGGCATTCAGCTTTCTTTGTGGTCCGCTTCTCACATCCATCCATGACTACAGGAAAAGCCATAGCTTTGACTGGACAGACCTTTGTCGGTAGATTAATGTCTCTGATTTTTAATATGCTGTCTAGGTTTGTCATAGCTTTTCTTCCAAGAAGCAAGCGTGTTTGAATTCCATGTCTGCAGTCAGCATCTGGAGTGATTTTGGAGTTGAGGAAAATGTTTCCACCATTTGCCTTTCTATTCACCATGAAGTGATGGGACCGGATGTCATGATCTCATTTTTTTGAATGTTGAGTTCTAAGCCAGCTTTTTCACTGTCCACTTTCACTTTCATCAGTACAGACTCTTCAGTTCCGCCTTGCTTTCTGACAAAGGGTGGTGTCATCTGCCTATCTGAGGTTATCTGCTGTATCTGAGGTTGATATTTCTCCCGGCTATCTTGATTCCAGGTTGTGCTTCATCGAATCCAGCCTTTCGTATGATATATTCTGCATATAAGTTAATAAGCCAAGTGGCAATATACAGCCTTGACGTACTCCTTTCCCCCAACTTGGGGCCAGTCTGTTGTTCCACGTCTGATTCTAACTGTTGCTTCTTGACCTGCATACAGGATTCTCAGGCAGTAGGTAAGGTGTTCTGGTGTTGGCATTTCCTTAAGAATTTTCCAGTTTGTTGTGATCCACACAGTCCAAGGCGCTAGCATACTCAGTGAAGCAGAAATGAATGTTTTTCTTGAATCATCTTGGTTTTTTCTGTAATCCGGCAGATGTTGGCAATTTGCTCGTTGGTTCTTCTGCCTTTTCTAAATCCCACTTGGGCATCTAGAAGTTCTAGGTTCACTTACTTTTGAAGTCTTGGAGACTTTGAGCATTCCTTTGCCCAGTGTGTGAGATGAGTGCAATTGTTGGTAGTTTGAACATTCTTTGACATGCTGTTTATTTGGGATAGGAATGAAAACTGACCTTTTCCAGTACTGTGGCCACTGCTGAGTTTTCCAAGTTTGCTGGCATATTGAGTACAGCACTTTCACAGCCTCACCATTTAGGATCTGAAATAGTTTGGCCGGAATTCCATCACCTCCATTAGTTTTGTTCATAGTGGTGGTTCCTCAGGCCCAGTTGACTTCTCACTCCAGGAAGTCTGGCTCTAGGTGAGTGGACACACCATCGTGGTTATCTTGGTCTAATGAACAATAGTTCTTCTGTGTATTCTTACTCCCTCTTCTTAATGTCTTCTGCTTCCATTAGGTCCGTACCGTCTCTGTCCTTTATAGTGACCCTCTTTGCATGAAATGTTCCGTTGGTATGTCTAATTTTCTTGAAGAGATCTCTAGTCTTTCTCAGTCTATTGTTTCCCACTATTTGCATTGAATGCTTAGGAAGGCTATCATCTCTCTCCATGCTATGCTTCGGAACTCTGCATTCAGGTGGATATATCTTTCCTTTTCTCCATTGCTTTTCACTTCTCTTCTTTACGCAGCTATTTGAAAGGTCTTCTCAGACAACCATTTGCCTTTATGTAGTTCTTCTTGGGGATGGTTTTCATCATGGCTTCCTGTACCATGTTACGAACCTCTGTCCGTAGTTCCAAGCATATTTGGCACCTACTGACCTGGGGAGTTCATCTTTCAGTGTCCTATCTTTTTGCCTTTTCATACTATTCAGGGGGTTCTCAAGGCAAGAATACTGAAGTGGTTTGCCATTCCCTTCTCCAGTGGACCACATTTTGTCAGAACTCTCCACGACGACCAGCCCCTCTTGAATGGTTCTACATGGCCTGGCTCATAGTTTCACTGAGTTAGAAGAGGCTATGTTCCAAGTGCTCAGTATGGTTAGTTTTCTGTAACTGTGGCTTCCATTCCATCTGTTTCCCAGTGGGTAAGGATGAGAGGTTTGTGGGAGCGTCCTTACAGTATTTCATTTACGAGATCATATAACCACATATCTGGAATTTCTCTGTCTTTATCTTTGAGTACATCTCTGTGTACACAAAAGAAAGATAGCACTAACTTGGAAGCCACATTTTTGTCTTAGGACATTTCTCTCACTTCTCCAGTTGTGCCGATTGTGCTGAATGACTTCCTGCCACTAAATATGGCCCATTTTATAGTAACTCCTCATACCATACCAGACGTGCGCAAGTGAATGTAAGGGAGATAAAATGCAGAAGCCCAGACATGCCAAGCTTCTGAGGACTGTTGGAAATAAAGAAAGGCCATGGGAAAGTGGGCTGTGAGTTGGCTGACTGACATAACAGTGTCGGGGAAGCTCTGAGGAGAAATCAGCAACCCTTGTGAGTAGTTCATTTGTCATAGATATCAATAAGTCCCTATTTCTCCCAGGTAGTTCTCATTAAGTCTTTCCCCTCACCACATACACTGCCTGCATATGACGGTCCTGCTTGCTCTTGAAGGTAAACCCCAGATTTCAACCTCTTGCGTAGACTCATGACAGGATCACTTATGACCTTACTGGCCATTCCTTTCTGTTTTAGTGTAACAATCAATCAGTCTAACCCATTGCTTCTGACACCTTCAAATATGTCACTGTGGAGCCCATCCTTTTATCTTCCTAACATCATCTTCCGCTGAGCACCCAGCTACCTCTATCAGTACTTCGTATGTGTTTCTCATGGAGACAGTTGTGACCAACCTCATGACCTCTTATCAATCTTATTACAGTATGAAAAGCCTGTGAAAACTTCACTAATACCCGAGAACTTCTTCAGAAAATGGACTTTCAGACCTCTTGATACACTCTTGGACAGGGTCTGTTAGCTTGGAGAATTGAATATGTGGGAGGTCACATTCTTGCTATGGAAATAATTGTGGAATACAGTGTAATCGAAAACTTCTTTGACTTGTAACATAAAATTAGGCATGACAGCATGGCAGACACAGGAAGCAGAGTGACATACACTTGGGAGATGAGTTCTTGTGGCTCTCTAGAGCTTTGAGAAATCTGCTCAAGTTGTAAAGTAGCATGCAGCTCCTAGATAAGGAAGAGATGTATGGGGTTCTCAAGGTTATCATTGCGTCTCAGTCCCAGAGCCTTCCATTGCACGCCCTATTGTTCTAGACAAGGGAAACATTAAATTAGAGGTTATGATTCCCAGATTGGAAAAGAAATATAACAATGGACCAGACCCCCTAAAGCCAAGACAAGATGGAAATCCTTGTTTCAGGTAACAGGAGAGAAATTCCAAAGTACTGATGGAGGAAAGGAAGCAAAACTCTCTCCACATAGGAGGAAGCTGGATTTTTGTGTTTTTTTGTTTTTCTTTCTTGTTAAGGAAAAGAAACAGCCAGCAGTTCATAAAAAAGGCAGAGAGATAATTTAGAATGAAGGCTTCATCCTTCAGTGTGAACTGAATGTAACACTATCAAAAAAAGAGGGAGAACAAATTTGTATCTGAATGTAAGTTAGATGTGTATGTGTGTGTGTGCGTGTGTGTGTGTTTGCTCAGTCATGTCTGACTCTGCAGCCCCATGGAATGTAGGCTGCTTGGCTCCTCTGTCCGTGCGATTTTCCAGGCAAGAAAACAGGAGTGGGTTACTATTTCCTACTCCATTAAGTTAGATACTTAGAGCTGAAGAAAACAATTAACCATGTATTATCCTGCATTTCTTTCAAGACTAAGCAACCTGTACAAGCTCTTTGCTCCAGAGAGTCTTTCTGAAATTCCACACGTACACTTGTGAATGAGACAGGTTTGTGATATTGTGGACTGGGGTGAGTCAAGGCATAGAGGAACAGATTGAAAAAAAAAAAAAAAAAGCTTATACTCTGGAAATCTGGCCTAAATCACAATTCATTGAGTCCCATTTATCTAAACCACAAAAATTAAAATAAAATAAAATAAAAATAAATAAATAATAAAAAAAACCCACAAAGATCCATTCTTTACTGCCATTCAATACCTGAAGCAGGAGAAATAGGCAGATAGATGGAGTAGAGTGCAGAGAAGAGGAATGTGAATATCTGTGTCCAACATAATTCAACTTTTAGGTTTTCCCGTTTCTTTTTTCTAGACCTCGTCTCCCAGAACTTCCTCATAATGGTAATGATGCTTCAGATCTCGTGTTGCCTTGGGGATGGTTGTAATGGGCCCATGAGCGAGTGGCACTGATCTTCCCATAGGGCTCCAGGAATAAGTCAATACGTTTAGTGTTTATGTTCTTTGTAAAAGATTCTAGAGCCCAGGTATTGGCAAGTCCCAAGTGGACACAGAACCTGTAGGCATGCAGAACCAATTGCAGATTAAGAAGTTCTTACAATTTATCCCTCCTGGAGATGGTCTGCAACAGTCAATAGGTATGAGGCACAGTGGTCGTCTTTGTACCTACAGTTAAAATAAGAAGTACAGCTTGGTGCTGTGTTGAAGAGATGCTGGTGTGTATCTAGAAGCCCCGGTGCCCATGAGGAAGTCTTACAGGGGCTGGTTGATGTCAAATTCCAGTAATGAAGAGCTGAGGAAAATAAACGGGGTTTTAATCATGCTGCTGGAACTATGCGGAATTATGGCTGCTGATGCTGAATTTCAAGGATGGCTGCAACATGTTCCCTCACTAGGTCCTAACACCTATTTCATCTCGTATCCTATCCCTTCAAGAAATGTTCCGGGAGGAGAAAATACCACTAGTTTGCTGCCCTGAAGCTGGAGCTATGGTTATGTCCTGGAGTCGGGACTAGGCCAAACATCAGTCTCTTCCATTCGTACTGCTAAATTCAGGCAAGTTGAAGGTACAGCATTCTGAGACCAAAGGGCAGAAGGTCCTCAAAAGTCTGTTTATTATTATCGATACAGAAGAGACCTCAGAACCTATCACTCCTCCACTTAGGCATATCTGATGAGTTTCACTACCTACATATTATGATGTTTCTTAATCTTTTCTGTCATCTCTGCCCACGGCACATGTCCACACGTAACCTGTCCTTCAGGTGCCCTTAGACTCCATTGTTTATTCGTTCCCTATTGTGTGCCACACGGAGAAGGCAATGGCAAGCCACTCCAGTACTCTTGCCTAGAAAATCCCATGGATAGAGGAGCCTGGTAGGCTGAGTCCATGCGGTCACTCAGTCGGACACGACTGAGAGACCTCACTTTCACTTTTCACTTTCACGCGTTGGAGAAGGAAATGGCAACCCACTCCAGTGTTCTTGCCTGGAGAATCCCAGGGACGGGGGAACCTGGTGGGCTGCCGTCTACGGGGTCGCACAGAGTCGGACACGACTGAAGCGACTTAGCAGCAGCAGCAGCAGCATTGTGTGCCTCATCATTGTTCTTCCTTGTGGCTGAATTTCCCTTCCCTTCTTTTCCGGTCTCGGCTACCAAGTCCTGATCATATTTACAGGTCTAAATCACATGTAATTTCATCTTCAGAAGCTTCCAGAAACATCTAGAAGCTTCAACAAAAGTATCAGGACCTGTAGTCTGGCTGGTGTCTGTGCATACATTAATATGTAGTACATATGCCCATTACAATCGGTTTTCACTATCACTTCTATTTAGACTAAGGTGTAAAACAGTGTGAACAGCACTTGAGCACATTTATTCATCAGTTCAGTTCAGTTCAGTCTCTCAGTCATATCCGACTCCTTACAACCCCATGAATCACAACACGCCAGGCCTCCCTGTCCATCACCAACTCCCGGAGTTCACTCAAACTCATGTCCATCGAGTCGGTGATGCCATCCAACCATCTCATTCTCTGTCGTCCCCTTCTCCGCTTGCCCGCAATCCCTCCCAGCATCAGAGTCGTTTCCAGTGTGTCAACCCGCCGCATGAGTTGGCCAAAGTATTGGAGCTTCAGGTTTAGCGTCTGTCTTTCCAATGAACACCCAGGACTGATCTCCTTTCGAATGGACTGTTTGGATCTCCTTGCAGTCCAAGGGACTCTCAAGAATCTTCTCCAACACCACAGTTCAAACGCATGATTCTTCGGTGATCAGCTTTCTTCAGAGTCCAACTCTCACATCCATACATGGCCAATGGAAAACCCATAGCCTTGACTAGACAGACCTTGGTTGGCAAAGTCATAGCTCTGCTTTTTAATATACTATCAAGGTTGGTCATAACTTTCCTTCCAAGGAGCAAGCGTCTTTTAATTTCATGGCTGCAATCAGCATCTGCAGTGATTTTGGGGCCCCCCAAAATAAAGTCTGACACTGTTTCCACTGTTTTTCCATCTATTTCCCATGAAGTGATGGCACCAGATGCCATGATCTTTGTTTTCTGAATGTTGAGCTCCAAGCCAACCTTTTCACTCTCCTCTTTCACTTTCATCAAGAGGCTTTCGAGTTCCTCTTCACTTTCTGCCATAAGGGTAGTGTCATCTGCATATAAGGTTATTGATATTTCTCCCAGCAATCTTGATTCCAGCTTGTGCTTCTTCCAGCCCAGCGTTCCTCATGATGTACTCTGCATATAAGTTAAATAAGCAAGGTGACAATATACAACCTTGACGTACACCTTTTCCTATTTGGAACCAGTCTGTAGTTCCATATCCAGTTCTAACTGTTACTTCCTGACCTGCATACAGGTTTCTCAAGAGGCAGGTCAGGTGGTCTGGGATTCCCATCTCTTTCAGAATGTTCCACAGTTTATTGTGATCCACACAGTCAAAGGCTTTGGCATAGTCAATGAAGCAGAAATAGATGTTTTTCTGGAACTCTCTTGCTTTCTCCATGATCCAGCGGATGTTGGCAATTTGATCTCTGGTGCCTCTGCCTTTTCTAAAACCTGCTTGAACATCTGGGAGTTCACGGTTTACATACTGCTGAAGCCTGGCTTGGAGAATCTTGAGCATGACTTTACTAGCGTGTGAGATGAGTGGAATTGTGCGGTAGTTTGAGCATTCTTTGGCATTGCCTTTCTTTGGGATTGGAATGAAGACTGACCTCTTCCAGTCCTGTGGCCACTGCTGAGTTTTCCAAATCTGCTGGCATATTGAGTGCAGCACTTTCACAGCATCATCTTTCAAGACTTGAAATAGCTCCACTGGAATTCCATCACCTCCACTAGCTTTGTTCGTAGTGATGCTTTCTAAGGCCCACTTGACTTCACATTCCAAGATGTCTGGCTCTAGGTCAGTGATCACGTTATCGTGACTATCTTGGTCGTGAAGATCTTTTTTGTACAGTTCTTCTGTGTATTCCTGCCACCTCTTCTTAATATCTTCTGCTTCTGTTAGGTCCATACCATTTCTGTCCTTTATCGAGCCCATCTTTGCATGAAATATTCCCTTGGAATCTCTAATTTTCTTGAGGTCTCTTGTTTTTCCTAATCTGTTGTTTTCCTCTATTTCTTTGCATTGATCACTGAGGAAGTCTTTCTTATCTCTCCTTGCTATTCTTTGGAACTCTGCATTCAGATGCTTATAACTTTCCTTTTCTCCTTTGCTTTTCGCCTCTCTTCTTTTCACAGCTATTTGTAAGGCCTCCTCAGACAGCCATTTCGCTCTTTTGCATTTCTTTTCCATGGGGATGGTCTTGGTCCCTGTCTCCTGTACAATGTCACGAACCTCTGTCCAGAGTTCATCAGGCACTCTATCTATCAGATCTAGTCCCTTAATTTCTCACTTCCACTGTATAATCATAAGGGATTTGATTGAGGTCATATCTGAATGGTCTAGTGGTTTCCCCTACTTTCTTCAATTTAAGTCTGAATTTCGCAATAAGGAGTTCATGATCTGAGCCACAGTCAGCTCCTGGTCTTGTTTTCGCTAACTGTATACAGCTTCTCCATCTTTGGTTGCAAAGAATATAATAAATCTGATTTCGGTGTTGACCATCTGGTGATGTCCATGTGTAGAGTCTTCTCTTGTGTTGTTGGAAGAGGGTGTTTGCTATGACCAGTGCATTCTCTTGACAAAACTCTATTAGCCTTTGCCCTGCTTCATTCCGTGCTCCAAGGCCAAATTTGCCAGTTACTCCAGGTGTTTCTTGACTTCCTACTTTTGCATTCCAGTCCCCTATAATGAAAAGGACATCTTTTTTGGGTGTTAGTTCTAAAAGGTCTTGTAGGTCTTCATAGAACCGTTTAACTTCGGCTTCTTCAGCATTACTGGTTGGGGCATAGGCCTGGATTACTGTAATATTGAATGGTTTGCCTTGGAAACGAACAGAAATCATTCTGTCATTTTTAAGATTGCATCCAAGTACTGCATTTCGGACTCTTTTGTTGACCATGATGGCTACTCCATTTCTTCTAAGGGATTCCTGCCCACAGTAGTATATATAATGGTCATCCGAGTCAAATTCACCCATTCCAGTCCATTTTAATTCACTGATTCCTAGAATGTCGACGTTCACTCTTGCCATCTCCTGTTTGACCACTTCCAATTTGCCTTAATTCATGGACCTAACATTCCAGGTTCCTATGCAATATTGCTCTTTACAGCAGCGGACCTTGCTTCTATCACTGGTCACATCCACAACTGGGTACTGGTCTTGCTTTTGCTCTATCCCTTTATTCCTTCTATAGTTATTTCTCCACTGAGCTCCAGTAGCATACTGGGCACCTACCGACCTGGGGAATTCCTCATTCAGTATCCTATCATTTTGCCCTTTGTTACTGTTCATGGGGTTCTCAAGGCAAGTATACTGAAGTGGTTTGCCATTCCCTTCTCCAGTGGACCTCATTCGGCTGTGGTCCATGTGATCAGATCGGCTAGTTTCCTGTGATTATGAATTCAGTGTGTCTGCCCTCTGGTGCCCCCTAGCAATACCTACCATCTTATTTGGGTTTCTCTTACCTTGGTCGTGGAAAATCTCTTCACAGCCGCTCCAGCAAAGTGCAGCCGCTGTACCTTACCTTGGACGAGGGGTATCTCCTCAAGGCCGCCCCTCCTGACCTTGAACGCGGAGTAGCTCCTCTCGGCCCTCCTGGCCCGCTCAGCCACCGCCTGTTGGACGTGGGTTAGCTCCTCTCGGCCGCCGGCCCTGGCCCCAGGTGTGGGGTAGCTCCTCACGGCCGCACCTCTTTGCGTGGTTCGTTGCGCCGGGGCCGGCGTCTCTCGCATCGCGTCTGCGCTGCCGGGGCTGGCGTCTCTCGCATCGCATCTGCGCCGCCAGGGCCGGCGTCTCTATGCGTTAGTATACTGTATTGTTGTTTTTCTTTCTGGCTTACTTCACTCTGTATAATAGGCTCCAGTTTCATTAACCTCATTAGAACTGATTCAAATATATTCTTTTTAATGGCTGAATAATACTCCATTGTATATATCTACCAAAGCTTTCTTATCCATTCATCGGCAGATGGACATCTAGGTTGCTTCCATTTCCTTGCTAATCTAAACAGAGCTGCAATGAACATTGGAGTACCTGTGTCTCTTTCAATTCTGGTTTCCCCGGTGTGTATGCCCAGGAGTGCGATTGCTGGATCATATGGCAGTAATATCTCCAGCTTTTCAAGGAATCTTCACACTGTTCTCCATAGTGGCTGTACTAGTTTGCATTCCCACCAACAGTGTAAGAGGGTTCCCTTTCCTCCACACCCTCTCCAGCATTTATTGCATGTAGACTGTTGGATAGCAGCCATTCTGACTGGTGTGAAATGGTATCTCATTGTGGTTTTGATTTGCATTTCTCTGATTATGAGGGATGTTGAGCATTTTTTCATGTGTTTGTTAGCCATCTGTAGGTCTTCTTTGGAGAAATGTCTGTTTATCTTTCGCCCATTTTTTGATTGCGTTGTTTATTTTTGTGGAACTGAGCTGTAGGAGCTGCTTGTATATTTTGGAGTTTCTTTCTTTGTCAGTTTCTTCATTTGCTATTATTTTCTCCCATTCTGCAGACTGTCTTTTCACCTTGCTTATAGTTTCCTTTGCTGTGCAGAAGCTTTTATTTTTAACTACGTCCCATTTTTTTTTTTTTTTAATTTCTGCTTTTATTTCCAGTATAATGCGAGGTGGGTCATGGAGGATCCAGATGTGATTTATGTCAGAGAGTGTTGTGCCTATGTTCTCCTGTAGGAGTTTAATAGTTTCTGGTCTTCCATTTAGCTCTCTAATCCATTTTGAGTTTATTTTTGTGTATGGTGTTAGGAAGTGATCTATTTTCATTCTTTTACAAGTGACTGACCAGTTTTCCCAGCACCACTTTTTAAAGAGACTGTCTTTTCTCCGTTTTATATTTTTGCCTCCTTTGTCGAAGATAAGGTGTCCATAGGTGCGTGGATTTATCTCTGGGCTTTCTATTTTGTTCCGTTGATCTATATTTCTGTCTTTATGCCAGTACCATACCGTCTTGATGACTGTGGCTTTGTAGTAGAGCCTGAGGTCTGAAGGGTTGATTCCCCCAGTTCCGTTCTTCTTCCTCAAGATTGCTTTGGCTATTCGAGGTTTTTTGTATTTCCATACAAATTGTGAGATTATTTGTTCTAGCTCTGTGAAAATACCATTGGTAGCTTGATAGGGATTGCATTCAATGTATAAATTACTTTGGGTAGTATACTCATTTTCACAATATTTATCCTTCCAATCCACGAACATGGTATATTTCTCCATCTATCAGTGTCCTCTTTGACTACTTTCAGCAGTGTTTTATAGTTTTCTATGTACAGGTCTTTTGTTTCCTTAGGTAGATATATTCCTAAGTATTTAATCCTTTTCATTGCAACAGTGAATGGTATCATTTCCTTAATTTCTCTATTTTCTCATTATTAGTGTGTAGGAATGCAAGGGATTTCTGTGTGTTGATTTTATATCCTGCAACTTTACTCTGTTCATTGATTAGCTCTAGTAGTTTTCTGGTATAGTCTTTAGGGTTTTCTGTGTATAGGATCATGTCATCAGTGAACAGTGAAAGTTGTACTTCTTCTTCTCCAATATGGATTCTTTTATGTCTTTTTCTGCTCTGATTGCTGTGGCCAAAACTTCCAGAACTATGTTGAACAGTAGTGGTGAGAGTGGGCACCCTTGTCTTGTTCCTGACTTTAGGGGAAATGCTTTCAGTTTTTCACCATTGACGATAATGTTTGCTGTGGATTTGTCATATATAGTTTTTATTATGTTGAGGTTTGTCCCTTCTATTCCCATCTTCTGGAGGGTTTTATAATAAATGGATGTTGGATTTTGTTGAAGGCTTTCTCTTCATCTATTGAGATAATCATATAATTTTTATTTATCAGTTTGTTAATATGGTGTATTACATTGATTGATTTGCAGATATTGAAGAATCCTTGCATTCCTGGGGCAAAGCCCACTTGGTCATGATGTGTGATCTTCTTAATGTGTTGTTGGATTGTGATTGCTAGAGTTTTGTTAAGGATTTTTGTATCTATGTTCATCATTGATACTGGCCTGTAGTTTTCTTTTTTTGTGGTATCTTCACCAGGTTTTGGGATTAGGGTGATGGTGGCCTCATAGAATGAGTTTGGAAGTTTCCCTTCCTCAGAAATTTTCTGGAAGAGTTTGAGTAGAATAGGTGTTAGTTCTTCTCTAAATTTTTGGAAGAATTCGGCTGTGATGCCGTCTGGTCCTGGGCTTTTGTTTGCTGGAAGACTTCTGATTACAGTTTCAATTTCCATGCTTGTGATGGGTCTGTTAAAATTTTCTATTCTTCCAAGTTATCCATTTTATTGCCATATAATTGCTGATAGTATTCTCTAATAATCCTTTGTATTTCTGTGTTGTCGGTTGTGATCTCTCTATTATCATTTCTAATTTTATTGATTTGTTTTTTCTCCCTTTGTTTCTTGATGAGTCTGACTAGTGTTTTGTCAGTTTTATTTACCTCCTCAAAGAACCAGCTTTTGGCTTTGTTGATTTTTGCTATGGTCTCTTTTGTTTCTTTTGCATTTATTTCTGCCCTAATTTTTAAGATTTCTTTCCTTCTACTGACCCTGGGGTTCTTCATTTCTTCCTTTTCTATTTTTTTTTTAGATGTAGAGTTAGGTTAATTAATTGACTTTTTTCTTGTTTGTTGAGGTGTGCCTGTATTGCCATGAACCTTCCCCTTAGCACTGCTTTTACAGTGTCCCAGAGGTTTTGGGTTGTTGTGTTTTCATTTTCATTCATTTCTATGCCTATTTTTATTTCTCTTTTGATTTCTTCTATGATTTGTTGGTTATTCAGCAGTGTGTTGTTCAGCCTCCATATGTTGGCATTTTTAATAGTTTTTCTCCTGTAATTGAGATCTTATCTTACTGCATTGTGGTCAGAAAAGATGCTTGGAATGATTTCAATTTTTTTTTTTTTTTTTGAATTTACCAAGGCTAGATTTATGGCCCAGGATGTGATCTATCCTGGAAAAGGTTCTGCGTGCGCTTGAGAAAACGATGAAATTCATTGTTTTTGGCTGAAATGTCCTATAGAGATCTATTAGGTCTAGCTGGTCTATTGTATCTATTAAAGTTTGTGTTTCCTTGTTAATTTTCTGTTTAGTTGATCTATTCATAGGTGTGAGTGGGGTATTGAAGTCTCCCACTATTATTGTGTTGTTGTTAATTTCCCCTTTCATACTTGTTAGTAATTGTCTTACATATTGCGGTGCTCCTATGTTGGGTGCATGGATATTTAGAATTGTTATATCTTCTTCCTGCATTGAGCCTTTGATCATTATGTAGTTTCCATCTTTGTCTCTTTCCACAGCCTTTGTTTTAAAATCTATTTTATCTGATATGAGTATTGCTGCTCCTGCTTTCTTTTGGTCTCTATTTGCGTGGAATACCTTTTTCCAGTCCTTCACTTTCAGCCTGTATGTGTCCCTCGTTTTGAGGTGGGTCTCCTGTAGACAACATATTTGGGGGTCTTGTTTTTGTATCCATTCAGCCAGCCTTTGTCTTTTGGTTGGGGCATTCAACACATTTACATTTAAGGTGATTATTGATAAGTATGATCCTGTAGCCATTTTCTTTATTGCTCTGTGTTCGAGTTTATACACCCTTTCTGTGTTTCCTGTCTAGAGACGATCCTTTAGTATTTGTTGGAGAACTGGTTTGTTGATGCTGAATTCTCTCAGCTTTTGCTTGGCTGTAAAGCTTTTGACTTCTCCTTCATATTTGAACGAGATCTTTGCTGGGTATAATAATCTGGGCTGTAGGTTACTTTCTTTCATCACTTTAAGTATGTCCTGCCATTCCCTCCTGGCCTGAAGGGTTTCTGTTGAAAGATCAGCTGTTATCCTTATGGGAATCCCCTTGTGTGTTATTTGTTGCTTTTCCCTTGCTGCTTTTAATATTTGTTGTTTGTGTTTGATCTTTGTTAATTTGATTAATATGTGCCTTGGAGTATTTCGCCTTGGGTTTATCCTGTTAGGGACTCTCTGTGTTTCTTGGACTTGGGTGAATATTTCCTTCCCCATTTTAGGGAAGTTTTCAACTATTATCTCCTCAAGTATTCTCTCATGGACCTTCTTTTTGTTTTCTTCTTCTGGGACTCCTATGATTCGAATGTTGGGGCGTTTAACATTGTCCCAGAGGTCTCTAATATTGTCCTCATGTCTTTTAATTCGTTTTTCTTTTTCCCCTCTCTGTTTTATTAATTTCTACAATTCTGTCTTCTAGCTCACTTATCGTGTCTTCTGCCTCCATTTTTCTACTGTTTGTTCCCTCCAGAGTGTTTCTGATCTCATCTATTGCATTATTCATTGTATACTGACTCTTTTTTATTTCCTCTAAATCCTTATTAAAACTTTCTCGCATCTTCTCAATCCTTTTCTCCAAGTTATTAATCTGTATCTCCGTTTTGCTTTCCAGATTTTGAATCATTTTCACTATTAAAATTCGAAATTCTTTATCAGGTAGGTTCCCTATATCTTCCTCTTTTGTTTGTGTTGGTGGGCATTTATCCTGTTCCTTTACTTGCTGGGTATTATTCTGCCACTTCATCTTACTTACACTGCTGTGCTTGGGGTGGCCTTTCCGTCTTCTGACAGTTTGTGGAGTTTTCTTAATTATGTAGTCTCCTCTCTGTGTGTGGCTGGATTTCTTCTCTCTGTTCAGTCGTGCTGTGGGGAGTGAGGGAGGCTGCTAGCAAATATCCCTGGCGTCTGTGGGGAGTTCGTGCAGTGTCTCGGCTACACTGGGATTGCCCCCGCTGGTGGCATGTGTGCTTTCCCTGTTTATGCTGCTCAGGCTCTAGGTTGCTCTGTCGGGCACTGTCTGTGGCTGGCGCTGGTGTATGCACCTCCCAGGTTTGAGCGGCTCAGGTTCAGGTCCTCAGGAACTCCACAAAGGCGCGACTTGGCTGGGCCTGCATTTTGTACCTTCCCCGGTCCGAGCAGCTCAGGTGACCAGGCGTTTGCCAAGCGCAGTCACTGCGACTTATTGCCTCCCTGCTCCCTGCCGCTCGGTTTTCTGGGTGTACAACGGGTGCACCTTCTCAGTCGGATATCGACCAGCCCGAAACCAAGAAGTCTCGGTCAGCGACGAAGCCTGCCTGCCACTTGGTATTGGAGGCGTCACTGGGGCCGCATTTGCCCCTTCTGGCGCTGGCTGCATTCCCTGCCTGTGTCGGCGGGGGATGGGGGATGGGTCAGCCGCAGCTGGCTCACTCTGCTCAGTCCTTTGTTCTGTGAGCGGGGCTGGCAGAGTCTTAGGTTGGGACTTTTCGCCTTTTCACAGGCTTTTCACCTTTTCACAGGCTTTTCGCCTTT
Organism: Moschus berezovskii; assembly: GCF_049115385.1. Classification (NCBI taxonomy): domain Eukaryota; kingdom Metazoa; phylum Chordata; class Mammalia; order Artiodactyla; family Moschidae; genus Moschus; species Moschus berezovskii. The sequence continues at coordinate 40,721,509 of NC_142489.1, read as the reverse complement.
CCGCAGGGTCACTATCCCACAGTCTGCTTAGCTATCTCCCCATTAATGCCCTCAGATTGCCCTCGGGGCGTTTAGGTTCGGTCCTCTCTCTAAGCGCTGCCTTCTGCCCAGCCCCCGCTTGCTAGTGGGAGTTGCGGGGCAGGTGCGCCGCTTCTCCGCTGAGAGTTTCCTCTGGGCATTTAGTCTGTGGGTTTTAATTTTTTATTTTTTTTTCTCCTGGTTATGTGGCCCTCTGAGGTTCCAAAGCTTGCCACAGACTCGCCCATGAGTGTTTCCAGGTGTTTGGAAACTTCTCTGTCTCTCTCTCTCTCTCTTTTTTTTTTTAGCCTCCCTTCCTGGAATGGAGTTCCATCCCTCCCTCTTTTGCTCTCTTTATTTCTTTTATACTCTTTCCTACCTCCTTTAGAAGACAATGGGCTGCTTTTCTGGGTGCCTGATGTCCTCTGCGGACATTCAGAAGTTGTTTTGTGGGATTTACTCAGCGTTCGAATGTCCTTTTGCTGAATTTGTGGGGGAGAAAGTGGTCGCCCCGTCCTATTCCTCCGCCATCTTCTATCCTCCCAAAGGTGTTGGTTTTAACTTGTAAACAATATACTTCTTTTTTGGAGGGACAGGATCTCAATAATCTGTCTTTGAGTCCAGAGTTTATTAAGTTTATTAAGATTAGTAAGTTTAAAAAAACCATGTTTCTTATCGATTCCATTATTTAGGTTATATGTTTCAAAAACAGGCCTCTACTCCAGAAGAGAATCGAATAAAATCCCAAGCGAAATAGACTTGGGAGATGACCGTCTGTTCCAGTCAGCGAAGACTATCAAAGCACATCGAACAGGTCAATCTGAAGTAGTGATCTATTTAACAATCTGTAAAGTCAGAAACAGCTGCGTGAGGAAGTTAAAATAAGGTCTCATAGGCATTAACAACAAGGAAAAAGCAATGGATGCAGAAGGAATGGCATAGGCACAGACGGTGAGACCGAGGAGAACCGAGCACAGACTGAAAGTTCAGTGTGACTGAGGAATAGAGTTAAAGGAACAACGTGAAGATCGAGAATAAGTTAGAATCCAGAGTCCTCGTAGGCTCTTCTCAAGATCTTGCTTCCTGTCACATGGCTTAGCTGGTGAGTGACAATTTTCTCTGACTGTAGCAAGGTAGACAGTGTCCGATTGAAATATGTGCATGCTAGAGGATGGATAGGAGACCACTGAGTCATCTGAAGTTGAGAAATCCCACATTTGGTGCCAGGTGGGTGGCAAAAAAGACAGTGATATGTGGCTGAATCTAAAGCATGATAAGGAGTGAAATTAGCATAACTGAGATATGGATAGGGTGAAGTGCGTTAGGAAAGGAAGTAGTCAAGAGTGAATCACAGAAGGAGAGACTTTGTGTTGTTGTTCAGTCAGTAAGCCATACCCAACTCTTTGGAACCCCATGGACTCTAGCCTGCCAGACTTCCCTTCCCTGTCTCCCAGAATTTGTTCAGATTCATGTCCTTGGGTTTGGTGATGTTACTGAACCATCTCATCATCTGCTGACCACTTCTCCTTTTACCTTCAATCTTTCCCAGCATCAGGGCATTTCCTAATGAGTCAGCTCTTTGCATCAGGGGGCAAAAGGAAGAAAGAACACTGAAAGATAACTGAGTTTTCCAAGGAGAGCTCTTGAAACTATTTAGGATAAAAACGCAAAAAACACTTTTGACAAAATCCAACACCCATTTATGATGGGTGTACGGGAAAACCTGTTCAGGCAGTGGGATCAGAGGGAATCTTCTTCATGCTAATAACGGCTACCACATATGGATAAATCCACTGCATACATGATCCCCAATGGTAAAAGCATGTCCCCTAAGGTTTAGAATAAGACAAAGATGCCCACTCTCACCATTGTTATTCAGTATAGTCTTGGGACTCCGAGTGACAGCAATCAGAGGAAAAGAAGAAAACCATTTTCAAACAAACTGAAAAAGAAGAGGTGAAACTGCCACTGTTTGCCCATGATGTGATACCATGCCCAGAGAAACCAAAGATGCCACCACGAAATGACTAGAACTAATTAAGGACTTTAGGGAAGTTGCTGGATACAAAATTAACACACGGAAAACTCTTGCTTTCCTATACAATAACAACAAAACATCAAAAATAGAAACTAAGGAAGCAATCCCATTCACCATGGCCACAAGAAGAGTAAAATTCCTGGGAATAAACCTGCCTAGGCTGGGAAGAGACTGGTGCACAGAAAATAATAAGGCATGGATGAAACAAAGGTGACACAAAGATATGGAGAGATATACCATTCTCGTGTACTGGAAGAATCGATATTGTGAAAAGGGCTACACCGCAAAATGCAATTTACAGATTCAGTGCCATTCGTATGAAACTACCAATGGCATTTTTCACAGATAATAGAAAAAAAAATTTTTCAAACTTGTATGGAAATAGAGAAGCCCTTAAAGAACCATGCTGTCTTGAGAGAGAAAAAGAAGAGCTGTAGGATTCAGACCCCCTGACTTCAGCCTTTACTACAAAAGGAGATCAATCCTGGGTGTTCATTGGAAGGACTGATGCTAAAGCTGAAACTGCAGTACTTTGGCCGCCTCATGTGACAGGTTGACTCACTGGAAAAGACTCAGGCTGGGAAAGGGTGGGAGCGGAAGCAAAAGCGGACGACAGAGAATGGGATAGCTGGATGGCATCACCGACTCTGTGGACGTGAGTTTGAGTGAACTCCGGGAGTTGGTGGTGGACAGGGAGGCCTGGCCTGCTGTGATTCATGGAGTCGCGGAGAGTCGGACACGACTGAGCGACTGAACTGAACTGAACTGATAGTAATCAGTGCGGCATGGAACTGAGACAGAAACAGGAATATAGGCCAATGGAACACGATAGAAAACCCGGAGATAAACTCATGCCCAAATGGTCCCCTAATCTACAACAAAGGAGGCAGCAATATGCAAGGGAGAAAAGATCATTTCTTTTAAAATTGATACTGGAAAATCTTGACAGCTAAAAGTAAAAGAATGAAATTAGGACACACCCTTGTGGTGGCTCAGTGGCCAAGATGTGTCTGACACTTTGTGAAGCTGTGGATGGCAGCACGCCAGGTCTCCCTGTCCTCCACCATCTCCCGGAGTTTGTCCAGGTTCATATCCACTGCATCGGTGATGCCACCCAACCATCTCATCCTTGTCTCCGGCTTCACCTTCTGCCTTCAGTCTTTCCCAGCATCAGGGTCTTTTCCAGTGAGTTGGCTCTTCACATCGGGTGTCCAAAGTATTAGAGCTTCAGCTTCAGCAGCAGTCCTTCCGATGAGTATTTAGGGTTGATTTCCTTGAACATTGACTGGCTTGGTCTCCTTGCTGTCCAAGGGACTGTCAGGAGTTCTCCAGGCCCACAGTTCAGAAAGCATCAGTTCTTTGGTGTTCTGCCTCCTTTTTGGTCCATCTCTGAAAACCATATGTGACTACTAGAAAGACCATAGCCTCGACTCTTTGGACCTTTGTCAGAAAAGTGATAGCTTTGCCTTTTTACACACTGTCTAGGTTTGTCATAGCTTTCCTGCCAATACGTGTTTTCTAATTTGATGGCTTCCGTCACCATCTGCAGTGATTTTAGAGCTCAAGAAGAGGAAATCTGGCACAGCTTTCCCCTTTCCCCCTTCTATTTGCCATGAAGTGATGGAATCGGATACTGTGATCTGGGTTTTTATAATGAGTTTTATGCCTGCGTTTGAACTGTCCTCCTTCACCCCCATGAAGAGGTTCTTTAGTCCCTGTTCGTTTTCTGTCATTAGAGGGGTATTCATATGTTTATCTTAGGTGGTTGACATTTCTCCCAGCAATCATGATTTGGGGTTGCAACTCATCCAGCCTGGCATTTCTCATGATGTGCTATGCACTTAAGTTCAATAAGCAAGGTGACAATCAACAGCCTTGTCATCCTTTCTCAATCCTGAACCAATCAATTGTTCCATACCTGGTTCTAACTGTTGCTTCCTGACCTGCCTACAGGTCTCTCAGGATCCAGGTAAAGATGGTCCTGTATTGCCACCTCTTTAAGAGTTTTCCACAATCTGTTATGATCAACACAACCAAAGACTTTATAGAGTGGTCAGTGAAAAAGAGGTAGAGGTTTCTCTGGAGTTAACTTGCTATTTCTGTGATCCAGCCAATGGTGACAACTTGAGATCTGGTTCCTCTGATGTTCCTAAGCCCGCCTTGAACATCTGGAATTTCTCAGTTCATGTAATGCTGAAGCCTAGCATGAAGGATTTTGAGCATAACTTTATTAGCGTGGGAGATGAGCACAATTGTGCCGTGGTTTGAACGTTCTTTCGTCCTACCCTTCTTGGAAATTGGGAAAAGGATTGACCTTTTCCAGGCCCGTGGCTGTTATTAGGTTTTCCAGATTTGCTGACGTCTTGAGTGCAGCACCTTGATACCATTGTCTTTTAGGATTTTAAGTAGCTCTGCTGGAATTCCATCATCTTACTTGATTTCACACTCCTGAATGTCTGGCTCTGGGAAGGTGAAGGGTGCTTATCTGGGTCGTTTAGGCCTTTTTTTTTTTTCTACACCTCTATATATTCTTTCCATCGCATCTTGATCTCTTCTGCTTCTTTTCGGCCTTTACGGTTTCTGTCCTTTTTTGTGCATATCTTTGGATGAAATGTTCTTTGGATATTTCCAGTTTTCTTGAAGAGAGCTCTAGTCTTTCCCCTTCTGTTGTTTTCTTCTATTCCTTTGCATTGTTTATTGAAGAAGCCCTGCTTGTCTCTCCTTGCTATTCTCTGGAACTCTGCACTTAGTTGGGGTACCTTTGCCTTTTCGTCAAGCTTTTTGCTTCTCTCCTTTCCACAGCTATGTGTAAACCCTCCTCAGACAATCACTTTGCCTTCGTGCTTTTATTTTTCTTTGGGATGGGTTTGTTCGCTGTACAATATTTTGGATCTCCTTCCACAGTACTTGAGGCACTCTGTTTACTAGATCTAAACCCTTGAAACGATTTGTCCCCTCCACCGCATATTCAGAGGGGATTTGATTCAAGTTGTACCTGGCTGGCCTAGTGGTTCTGCCCTCTACCCACACCCCACTCTGCCCCGTTTAGTTTAAGCCTGCATTTTTTCCATGAGAAGCTGATGATCTGATGATGATCCACAGTCAACTCCGGGTCTTGTTTTTGCAGACCGTATACAGCTTCTCCCCCTTGATTGCTCCCAAGAATATTATCAATCTGACATCAGCATAGACCATTTGGTGACATCCTCCTGTAAAGTCGTCTCTCGTGCTGTTGTAAAAGGATATTTGGTATGACCAGAGCATTCTCTTGGCAGAATTTGATTAGTCTGGGCCCTGCTTCATTTTGTACTCCAAGGTCCAACTTGCCTGTCGCTCCAGGTGCCTCTTGACTTCCTGCTTTTTCATTCCAGTCCCCTGAGATGATAAGGACATCTTTCATTAGGTGTTAGTTCTACAAGGTCGTGTAGGTCTTCATAGAACTGATTAATTTCAGCTTCTTCAGCATCAGCATTTGGGGCAGAGACTTCAGTAAAGTGAATGGTTTGCCTTGGAAATGAACTGAGCTCATTCTGTCATTTTGGAGGTTGCACCCAAGTACTGCATTTCGGACTCTTTAGTGGATTACGAGGGCTCCTCCATTTCTCCTATGGGATTCTTTCCCACTGTAGTAGATATAATGACCATCCCAGTTAAATTTGCTCATCCCACTCCATTTTAGTTCCCTGAATCCTAAGACACTGAGGTTTACTCTTGCTCTGTCCTGCTTGACCCCATCCAACTTACCTTGATTCACGGACATAGCATTCCAGGTTCCTATGCAGTGACATTCTTTACAGCATCAGATCTTTACTTTCATCTCCAGACACATCCCTAGCTGAACTTCATTTCTGTTTTCGTCCAGCCACTTTATGATTGCTGGAGTCATTGTTGCAGCTTGGTTAGGAGGCTGTTGCTACAGCCTGCTCCTCTGGAGCAGGCCCTGCAGCAGAGATTTGCTGGGTCTTGCCTGGGTTGACAGGTTTGGATACAGCAGGAGAAACAAGAGCCACTGGGTTCAGGTCTCAATTTCGCAAGTTTGAGATGCCTGCTAGATTCCTAGGTGGAGAGAACATGAGGGTAGTTGGAGGCTTGAATCAGGCCAGGTCAGGGCAGAACGTGCAATTCTGAGAATATAGATGTATTCATGGGATTGGATTCAAAGCAGTAGGTCTCATAAGTTAGGCGAAGTGGGGAACGAGGGAAGCTGCTGGCAAGTGATTGCTGACCAGGGATGCTGCTAAATCTTCTGCAGTGCACAGAACAATCCCCACGACAGAGAATTATGCAGCCGTGATGGCAGTAGTGCGAACGTTCAGAGACCCTGGCCAGGAGCATAAAGAAAGAGTGAGAGGCCTGATCCACTTGCCCGTGTTGTTGTTGCTTAGTCCTGTCTGACTCTTTGCAAACCCATGGACTGTAGCCCCCAGGCCCCTCTGTCCATGGGACTTTCCAGGCAAGAATACTGGAGTGGGTTGCCATTTCCTTCTCCAGGGGACCTTCCCAACCCAGGGATCGAACCTGTGTCTCTTGCTTTGGCAGGCGGGTTCTTTGCCATCAGGGAAGCCCACTGTGCATGTAGGCATTAGGAAGAGTGAGCAGAGGAGGCTGAGAAAGGAGCAGGAGACAAGCAGAGAAGAAATACTTGGGGTGTGCTATCCGGAGCCCTTTGAATATACCAGGTTTTATGGAGGGACAGGAAGCCACTAGTGTGGAGTGATCTTCCAGCCTGAAGACACAGACTCTGGTGGTCAGTGCCCTCTGGGCTCATCTTGTCCTGTGATGCCATTTTCAGAGGGAGGAACTGAGAACTGGAGAGGGGGCCCCAGGGATGGGAATGCAGAGACAGAGGTGGTGGAGTTGGAGTGAGTCTCTGTCCCCACTGGGGCTGAGGCCTTGTTTATCACAGTCACCTGGTCTTGCAACCCAGAAGTGATGGGACAGTGGCTTGAGGGGCTCCAGCTCAGGTTGGCTGGTGAGAGCTCCTTATTTGAACATGCAAGGACCAGTCTGGGCCCCTCAGGTTCACTCCTAGTTCTCAGCAGTGTGGTTTGCTTTCTCACACTCTCCTCCCGCCTCCACACCCTCAAAAAGAAAGCTGTACAGAAGCATTCTCACGGTCACCCTTCCTCTTTGCCAGTCATGTGTGGCAGTTCTGCATTCTATTTGTTTTGTCCTGGTGTTTACTTGCATCTGCACAGGTGTTAAGATTCCTGGATTCTCCAAAAAGTGAACTTTACTCTCTGTATGGGGAAACTATTAAAAAAAAATATACAGTAACCTTCAAGGTAAGGTAATAGCCCCATTGCACAGAGAAATAAAGTTACCTACCCAGGATCACACATGGCTTGTGGTTGAGTTTTGCCTTTAGATTTGGGTCTGTCTGCCATGTAGCTTTTTAACCAAGACAAATGATCTGCAATGCTGCAGGACAGGGCATCTTTTCACTTTCACGAGCTCTCACCACTTGCTGCTGTAGGGTTCGTTGGCCCAGCTGTAGGAATCAAGGGTCAGATAAGGATTTGGATGGCAATGGAATGAAGCACAAAGTACTTTTTTTGCAAGGAGGCAGCTCCCACCCATTGAATTTGTGCTGTCCAACCCTGAATTTTCAAGAAAAACAGAAATCCTCAGACCTGAAAACTTTCTTCTTGTTTATTCTTCCACTGTCAATATCACCAGCCTCCTTGCTTTTATCTGCAGAAAGCAAGACTTTGGAAGCCAGGCATTCTTTGAGGTCTTGGATGCAGTTCTGGGTACCCCAGTTTTCCAGTTGTTGTCTTGATTTTTTTTTTCTTAGAGTGAATGAGGTGAGAAAGATGTCTGCTTTACTGACTGACGAGAGCATCTTCCAGGGTGTCTTGTCTAAAGATATTATTCGTTTGAAGGAGCCATTAGCTTGTGCCTCCTGCAAGACCATTCTTTATAGTCTGCCTGTGTCTTTTGAATAAAGGAGTTTTTTTTTTTTCTTTTAACTTATAAAGGAGTGTTTATATTTTTGTTTTAAAACTTTTTGGAGGTGGGGTGTGACTCATGGCATGCAGAATCTTAGCTCCCTAACCAGAGATGGAACCCGTGCCCCCTGTAGTGAAAGCGTGGTCTTAATCAATGACCACAAAGGAAGTGCCCTTAAAACATTTTGCTTTGATGGCTGTTTCTTTTATGGCTGGAGCCTTCGGTAGTGGGATTTTAGTCCATCATACATCAAAGCTGGCTTGGCTGTTCGTTAGTGTGTTCTGATTTTTGAGGAATCACATAATTGAAGAAAAAAATGTTTTTCTATGTAATGAATGCACAGGGAACAAGAAGTCAAGGTAGGATCCCATGGTCTGTAGCCTGCCAGGCTCTTCTGTCCAGGGAATTCTTAAGAGAAGAGTACTGGCATAGATTGTCATCCCCTTCTCCAAGTCAAAGTACCGAAAGATGATTAATGAAAAGCCAGTCTATACCTGTAACCTCTGATCACCTGTTCCTCTTTATCACTCCCCACCTGTGAAAATAATAGTGTGACCAGTGTTGGCCCCTTTTATTTTTTTGGTCCATCCTCTATCCTTGTTGGCTCTATTTAGTCTCCTTGGAAAGCTCTTTTCGACCTCAGTCTGGGTAATCTGGGCCCCATTTAACAATGACTAGATTATGACCAACCTTGATAGTATATTAAAAAGCAGAGACATTACTTTGCCAACCAAGGTCCGTCTAGTCAAGGCAGTGGTTTTTCCCGTGGTCATGTATGGAGGTGAGAGTTGGACTGTGAAGAAGTCTGATCGCCGAAGGATCGATGCTTTTGAACTGTGGTGTTGGAGAAGACTCTTGAGAGTCCCTTATACTGCAAGGAGATCCAACCAGTCCATTCTAAGGGAGATCAATCCTGGATGTTCATTGGAGGGACTGATGCTAAAGCTGAAACTGCAATACTTTGGCCACCTCATGCGACGAGTTGACTCACTGGAAAAGACTCTGATGCTGGGAAAGGTTGGGGGCGGGAGGAGAAGGGGACGACAGAGAATGAGATGGCTGGATGGCATCACCACCTCTGTGGACATGGGTTTGAGTGTACTCCGGGAGTTGGTGATGGACAGGGAGGCCTGGCGTGCTGTGATTCATGGGGTCGCGGAGAGTCGGACACGACTGAGCGACTGAACTGAACTGAGACAGTTTTAACTCTGTGCGACCCCATTAGATGGCGGCCCACCAGGCTCCCCCATCCCTGGGATTCTCCAGACACTTTTGAACAGGGAGTCCAGGGGAGGGCTGCACCGTGTGTCTCATGTGGGATCTTAATTCCCAGGGATCAAACCTGTGCTTCCTCAGTTGGAAGATGGAGTCTTAACCACTGAACCACCAGGGAATCCCCTGGACCCTTTATTGTCCCAGGGATGTGAGTGCTACTGCCATCTAGTGGGTGGAGGTCATGATTGCTGTCAAACATTTTGCAGTGCCAGAACTGCTCCTGGCCATTTACTCCCACCTGCAAGGCACTAATGTCCACACTCAGAAGCCCAAAAACACATATATGAGTATCTGCATTTCCTTTCCTCCTTTTCTCCCCTACACCAGCGCTAATGTCCTTTACTATTTTCCTTTTCATTAAACAGATGGGCTTTCCATTTCACTGCACACAGAGCTATCACGCTGTTATTTTAGTGGCTGTATTTTCTTCCCTTTAAAGGTGAATGGTAACTTATTCATCCAGGCACTTTACGTATTGAGTAGTTCTCTATTTTTGCTGTTGGAAACAGCTGCGATGAAGACCCTTCTGCCCAGGTGGGAGTGAATCCACAGGATATGTTCCTAGAAGTGGAGCCGTGGGCCACAGCCTCTGTGCTGCTGATATTTGGAGAGATATTGCCAGATTGCCCTCTGAAGGGTGGTTCTGATTTATGTTCCCATCAGCAAGGTAAGGTTGGTGCCTCATTTCTCCAAAGTGGGTGTGTTTCTTTCTTTCCTTCTTTCTTTTAGTCCCTGGTTTGCATTTATAGCCTAAGCTGTCTTCCTATCAGCTGAGAAGTTTAAATGTTGACAGCCAGGTTGGATTCTGCAGATATTCCCGATATAGAAGGGCAGAAGGAGTCCTGATAATCTCAGTTCAGTTCAGTTCAGTCGCTCAGTCGTGTCTGACTCTTTGCGACCCCATGAATCACAGCACGCCAGGCCTCCCTGTCCAGCACCAACTCCCAGAGTTCACGCAAACTCATGTCCATAGAGTTGGTGATGCCATGCAGCCATCTCATTCTCTGTCATCCCCTTCTCCTCCCGCTCCCAATCCTTCCCACCATCAGAGTCTTTTCCAGTGAGTCAACTCGTCGCATGAGGTGGCCAAAGTATTGCAGTTTCAGCTTTAGCATCAGTCCCTCCAATGAACACCCAGGATTGATCTCCTCTAGAATGGACTGGTTGGATCTCTTACAGTCCAAGGGACTCTCAAGAGTCTTCTCCAACACCACAGTTCAAAAGCATCAATTCTTCGGCGATCAGCCTTCTTCATAGTCCAACTCTCACATCCATACATGACCACGGGAAAAACCATAGCCTTGACCAGACGGACCTTTGTTGGCAAAGTAATGTCTCTGCTTTTTAATATACTATCTATGTTGGTCATGACTTTCCTTCCAAGGAGTAAGCGTCTTTTAATTTCATGGCTGCAATCAGCATCTGCAGTGATTTTGGAGCCCAAAAAAATAAAGTCTTACACTGTCTGCACAAGCTGCTAGGAGCCAAATGAGAAAGAGAAGCTCATCTTTTTCTCTCTGTGGAGGACAGTTGAGTCCATACACTGTTGAAAGTTTGTGACACTCAACTCCTAAAGGTCCATTCCCAGGGACCCTAGAGCAGTCCCCTCCCTGGCTTTTGGTGGTTTCTCATTAGAATAAACATTACAATAGCACGTTGACCCCATATTTTGTGAAAATAAGTGCTTTATTTTTCATTCCTCTTGATTATGAATATTCAGTTTTTAGGCTAAAATTAAGACATTGCACTTACTGTAGACACACATGGGTAGGCCACATGCACTCTAGGCTGTCCAGGTGGCTTCGTGATAAAGACTCCGCCTGCCAATGCCAGAGACGTGGGTTAGATTCCTGGGTCAAGAAGATCCCCCTGGAGAAGGAAATGGCAATCCATTCCAATATTCCAGCCTGGGAGGTCTCATGGACAGAGAAGCCTGGCGGGATGCACTCCATGTGGTTGCAAAGAATCAGACATGACTGAGCACACATGCAAGAACAAAAGCAAAACCAAACAAACAAAAGATGCAGTGTAGACACACTCAGGTACACACGCATGCTCATACCTGATTATTTTGGTGATGTGTAGATCTGTTTGTATGAACCCCAAGGTTTCATACAAGGTGCACAAGAGTTAAGACAAATCATGAGGCATTTTCTTTACTCACAGACAACATCTGTGCAATACAGGGCTTACAGCCTTACTGGCCAATTGGAAACACCCGAGGAACCTTTTTAAGGCCAACACTCAGGCCTTCCCTCATGCCTGTGAACTCAGTCTCTGGAGGTGGGGCCAAGTAGTCAGGGTTATTTTTCTAAACCTCTGGACTGGACAGGGAGCGATTTCAATGTTAAGGCATGGTTAGCAGTCAGGGGCTGGCACACATTCCAACCTGTGGACCAAATCTGGCCCCCAACTTGTTTTTGTAAATAAAGTTTTATTGGAATGCAGTATTTCACGCATTATGTTATGGCACTTTTGGAGTAGAGGCTATACTCCTGCAAAGGTTCATTTACTCTGTGGCTCTTTATGGAAAAAATTGGTTGAACCCTACCTGATATGGTCAGTTGTGTTTTTCGGTAACAGATGTGTGGAATCTGTTAACCACATAGGAATGTTGTAGAGAACAGGATATCCTGCTGTAACATGGGCAACACCACCATCTCCTGCTACTCCACTTCATGGGAAGTATTTTTGTGTGATAACTTCTTTTCTAACTTTATGCATGAAAAGGCTGCCTGTGTTTGCCCTTTGGAATGCAGTGGTTCCTCATTTCTGAGAGCAGAAATGATGAGATGGGCCTCCTGTCTTTCTCCTTTTACTGTCATGTTCTCATTTCAGCTGCTGTTTAGTTTGATCTTCCTCTTTTCTATGTTCCTCAGTCCTCCTCCTCCTAGTTTTTTTTTTAATTATTATTATTTTTTGCTCTTTGATCCCTCTTTCGTGGTGTCTGTTCACTTCGAAAAATGCCTCTCCCGTAAAATTGAATGAATATTCTTCCCCCTCTAAAGGAGTTGAGCATTCAGCCATTCTCCTTGCAAGCATCTTCATTCCTAGCCCTGTGAGGCTCTCTGAAGGGCCCCAGATCAATATGTGCACACACACCAGACAAAGACATGCATGCACGTGTGCACACTCGGGTCAGTTTTCGTAGAGCGATTTCTTTAATGACAGGATGCTTTCCCAGTGTGCTGTGAAAACTCCCTTTTGGAATCTCCCTGGTGGCCAACCCCAAGTGTGCCCTTGGGACAGAGCCATTCCTAATCTTCCCTCATTTTGGTGATAAATGAAGTTTGAGCGATTTGTGGCTCCAGTCTTCTATGAGTGGGTTGGATGGGGCTTTGGGGTGACTACGTGTGGCCCCTTAAAAGAGTAAATCTCTGGTGTGTGGTATTAGGAGCAGCCCCCCTTCTTGGGTGCTGGGCGGAGTGCAATGGTCACGTTAAGTGGGAGAACGAAGGCTTTGGAGGAGCCCTGCGGTCCAGCACTCGGTCTGTATCTTGGTCTATGTACCAGGTTGGTGGTTGGAGGTGACATTCTGGGTGGGGGTAGCAAAGAGATGGGAGAAGTCGGATAGTGAGCTGATAGCCAGTGGAACCAGCTCAGAGGAGGCTGATCTTTATTCTTGATGGATCCTTGAGGGATCCTACATCCTTTCTGACCTGCTTTCGGGGATCAGTCAGGGGAACTTGGCACCCCTTATCAGACCCCAAGTGCGTTCGGGTCTATTGGAGGTGATGTCAGGATGAAAGACCGTGCTTCCTGCCTGCAGAGTCTCTCACTGTTTTCTGGGCCTTTGCTACTTCCACCATTTTGTCCCCTTGTTATGTTTTGGGGGTCTCAATCCTGGGTGTTCATTGGAAGGACTGATGCTAAAACTGAAACTCCAATACTTTGGCCACCTCATGCGACGAGTTGACTCACTGGAAAAGAGTCTGATGCTGGGAGGGATTGGGGGCAGGAGGAGACGGGGATGACAGAGAATGAGATGGCTGGGTGGCATTGCCGACTCGATGGACATGAGTTTGAGTGAACTCCGGGAGCTGGTGCTGGACAGGGAGGCCTGGCGTGCTGTGATTCATGGGGTCGCAAAGAGTCAGACACGACTGAGCGACTGAACTGAACTGAACTGAGAGGTGGCAGCAGAGGAGGTGGGAAAGGAATTCAAGAAATGCATGCTCATGGAGCCTTGGGAATCTGGGCCAACTTGGTCAAACAAAGACCCAGCAGACATGGGGGTTGGGGTGGTGGTAGGGGCAGGCAGGACCTTCGGACCTGAGTCATTAAGCAGAGGTCTTTGCCCGCAGTTGGTGTGAGGAGGAGTTGACATCTTACCTGAGCAAGAAGACAGAGGTTCCTGTCCAAGACTAATCGGCCCCATTCCTCAGATAGATACCAGGAGCCAAAGGGAGGTACAGCACACCAGCTGGAGTGTCTGCCTGTCTTGTTTTCCCTTTCTTTAAATATTTATTTGGTTAGGCGGGGTCTTATTTGTGAGACGCGCGACCTTTGACCTTCATTGGTGGCATGTGAACTATTAGCAGGGGCAAGTGGAATCTAGTTCCCTGCCTAGGAATCCAACCTGGGCCCCCTGCATTGGGAGTATGGAGTTTAACCTCTGTACCACCAGGGAAGTTCCTATTTTCCCTTTCTTTAATTTGACCTCCAGACAAGGTTGACGAAGAATGAATTCTCTAGGTAAATGAGGAGTTGGGGTCCCCATCTTTATCAGTGAGGCTTTATCTCTGCGAGGCTCAGCACCTCTCTAGGCTACAAGCCCATGCTGATCTGAGCCTGAAGTTCAAAGCAAAGTGGCCAGACTCAATGTGTCATTTTTCTGCTATTGTTGAAGTTGAACGTAGTGTAATCTTTGGCTATGGAGGATCCACAGTGATGCTGAGCTTCATGGAAACCAGCCATCTGGCTGGGGTTGTGCATTTTCCATATTGAAAGTGACCCAGGCGATAGTTCAGTAGAAACCCGCCAAATGTTCTCTCAGCCTCTTATGTCCAAGTTAGCCCAGGCTGTCGAGTAGATAATATTGTTGGGGTAAACGATAGAGATATTTAAGGGTTTCTCCTCCTGGGCTCAAAAAGGTGTTTTCTAGAGGAAGCCAAGTGATGAGCGTTATTCGCTATTTCCCTCCAGTGCCTGATCTCACGAGGGGGTGGTGGTGTCTTCAAGATTGAAGCAAGGCCGAGATGGACCTGATGGATCTGGCTGAGTCTGTCCAGCTGCAGTCTGCTCCTGTCTCTCTCCTCTCCCCCAAGGGGCAGATTCACAGCAGATTCCAGCTAAATCTTGGCAAGACGATAGAGAGTTGCAAAGCACAAAGAGGTGTGTGTCTTGGTTCGCTTATATGATTATCACCATCATTACTGTCTTTAGGGGTACCACCTGGTGGAAATGAAAGCCCAATCCCAGCTCCTTTTTTAGCAGCAGTTTTACCTTTGGCGCGTTTGGTCACCCAAAAAATATTTCTCCTGGCAGAATATTTCAGACTTGCTAGTTAACTGTTCAGAGGGTATTTTGAGTTTGTCAGAGTACGATCTTTGAGAGTGGCAGCCTGCTGACTCGAGGTGCCAGTTGTAAGAAAATTTGGAAGCAGAAAGAGCCTCCTGAGTTTTACAGTGTGCTTCTCTGCACACGGCAGTGTCTTCATTTCAGGGTCACGTGTATCCCACAGTTGTCCAATGTGTCCAACACAAACCTTTCCCCTCCATGCTGGGCCACGCCCCTGCCCCACTCCTTCCCCTGGCAAATACATCCTGCTTCTGTATCTGTTGCCTCCTTTCCTCGTCCCCATGCTGCCTGCCGTTTTACACTGCCTACCCGAAACCTATCCCTAAGGCTGAGCTTGGGCATCACCTCCTCCAGGAAGTCTTCCTTGACTGCCCTCCCTGTCTGCCCACCTCCTGGGGGTACTTCATGGTTCCAAAACATCTGTGGTCCCTTTGTGTGTGTGGATATCCCTCCCAATCTAGACTGGAAGCTCCATGAGGGCAGAGAGGTTTGTCTTATAAAGATCTTATAAAGACTTGCCCTCTCCAAGATACTTGGTCTTATACACATAGTAATGCTCTAGAATGTTTGTAGACGAGATAAATAAAGTCAGGAGGGCATTTGTAAGGAAATAGGAGCTGGCTGGGTCTCAGTAGAGAAAGCCAGTCCAAGGTGAGGTTTCTTTGTCACTGGGTGCTCTGGGAGTCACCCAGGCTGTCTAACAAAAGCATTCCTTCCTGGGTCGCCCATTTGGTTAGGACATTGAGTGACGTGGATGAAATTTTGCAGTTCGTAGTCTTCTTGGGTTCTTGCAGGCAGCTGGTCTAGGTCCTCGGTTTGTTATTGTTAATAAGGATTTACGGAGGACTTCGTATGCCCCTTGCACTGTGCGTAGATGGTCCTGGAAGGTTGATACTGTTATCGAACCCATTGTCCAGGGGAAGAAACGGAGGCTCAGAGAGGTAGCTCCCTCGTTGAGGGTCACACAACTAATAGAAGCAGAGGAGCAGGATCCGAATTCACCTCCTTTGGGCTCCAGTATCCACGCGTGTGTGGCCATGCTTGTCATTCTGTTGTCCAACCTTTAATTACCAACTGCACAAGCCCTGACATCCAGAAATTAAACCAGATTTGGTTTTTAGATTCTTCCAATTTGAGCCCTGGAGGAGGTGGATGTAGTTCACTCCTGATCCTGCTGGGCTGTTTGTGGGTAACCTTTTACGATTTTCTCTTCCATGATCCCATCATGGCAACCATTGCTCTAGAAGGAAGATGATACAGAGTTGATGGGGATTTCCTCTTTTCGAAAGTGTAGGGTATCGGATTATTGACCAGCAGATGGATGACACTCACTACTGGGAGCAGAAAACGTAAATGGTTAAATGAAATTATTGTTAGAAATAGACTTTTGCCCATTTTTGCTTGTATATGGAGGACACTCCTGGTGTTTTACCATTTTTCCTTTTGCTTGAGACATGGAAATGGGTGACTTTCGTCTGGACTCAAATACAAGTAGAAAAACAGTAGAAGCACAGTAGCGGTTGACTCTGCTTCAGGGCAGGGAGCCAGATGGGGGCTGGGCAGCTGGGCCACCTGGAGACAGTGCTCCCCCAACTGAAAGGGGCCAGTATTTCTCAGCCCAAGCCAGTCTTGCAGGCAAGTGACCCAGAATGGCCAGGTCTTCTTCCCTTTCAGACAAGCCTAACATCTTATTTTCTGTGTGAAACTTCCCGATTTGTGAATTGGCCAGCACATGCTAAGTTTAAAACAACAAATTACAAAATACTGGAGCACATTGGGTCAAAACATTGCTTCCTAAATAGCACGCCTGCTTGCCCCATGTGGCTCATGTGCTGTGAGTTTGCATCACCTGCTTTAAAGCTTGGCTTGTTTCTTTGATAAAAAAAACTTAATGCTTTGGGAATTTGTGGGAAGAGCCCGTGTCTCTGGCCTTGTCTCTCTGTCTCGGTTTTCTTTGTGTCCCAGGACAAGTGATTTCTCAGGGCCTCTTTCTCCCTCCCCCAATCTGTAAAATAGAAGCACAAGCTGGAATCAAGATTGCTGGGAGAAATATCAATAACCTCATATATGCAGATGACACTAGTCTTATGGCAGAAAGTGAAGAGGATCTAAAGAGCCTCTTGATGAAAGTGAAAGAGGAGAGTGAAAAAGTTGCTCAACATTTGGAAAACTAAGATCATGGCATCCGGTCCCATTACTTCATGGCAAATAGATGGGGAAACAGTGGAAACAGTGGCTGACTTTATTTTGGGGGGCTCCAAAATCACTGCAGATGGTGACTGCAGCCATGAAATTCAAAGACACTTACTCCTTGGAAGGGAAGTTATGACCAACCTAGACAGCATATTAAAAAGCAGAGACATTACTTTCACCACAAAGGTCCAACTAGTCAAGGCTATGGTTTTTCCCAGTGATCATGTATGCACGTGAGAGTTGGACTATAAAGAAAGCTGAGCACCAAAGAATTGATGCTTTTGAACTGTGGTGTTGGAGAAGACTCTTGAGAGTCCCTTGGACTGCATGGAGATCCAACCAGTCCATCCTCAAGGAGATCAGTCCTGGGTGTTCATTGGAAGGACTGATGTTGAAGCTGAAACTCCAGTTCTTTGGCCACCTGATGCGAAGAGCTGACTCATTTGAAAAGACCCTGATGCTGGAAAAGATTGACGGCAGGAGGAGAAAGGGACAACAGAGGATGAAATGGTTGGATGGCACCACCCAACTCAATGGACATGGGTTGGGGTGAACTCTGGGGGTGGTGATAGACAGGGAGGCTGGGCATGCTGCGGTTCATGGGGTCACAAACAGTCGGACATGACTGAGCGACTGAAGTGAAGTGAACTGAACTGAACTGAAAATGGATCAGTTTTACCAACTCCTGTGTAGCATTCACTTCCATTCCTCCCATTCTCTGTGTCCCAGTGTGTTATGTGTGCGGCCAAGATTTAGCTCTGGATAAATTAGGAATTCATGTGGTTTGGCCCCATGTCATCTTTGAATGTCAGTAACTGAAACCCTCTCCAGGAAAGTTCCATTTGTCACGTGTAGTCAGATGCAACTTAAGTCTACTGCTAACGCCACCAGGCCAGTGTGATGTGATGTGTGGTTTGTTTGTTTGTTTGTTTTTTAATTCTAGCAGTGAGCATGGAAAATATTTGTGGGTTTTTGGTCCTTCTCTTTATTCTGTGACTACGCCATATGCTGGGTTTTTTTTTTTTTTTTTTGGTTGGTTGGTTTAATTTGGGCATGCTTGAATTCTCAGAATATGTTTATATGGCTGTCAAGCACAGTGATTCAGGGGAGTATGAGAAGTCAGATAGTAGCAGAAGTGACTCTATCAGTGGTGAGAAGCAGAGGTCCGAGAATGAGCCAGAAGGTGCTGAAGACAAAGAGGGGGCTCAGATGGGCAAAAAGCCATCTGCTGTCAATAGAAAAGCCCAAACTGCTGAAGCCAGTGGAGATGGAAGAGGAGCTGAAAGCATGTCACCAGCCAGTGAGAAAGTGGACCCAAGATCAGTCTAGGAGAAGACGAGCCCCCAGCTTGAGAAGGACTTTTCAGAAAATGCAAAACCCTTGCCTCATCCCACAAAGGATAAGCTGAAGGGAAAGAATTGACGGAATCCTCAACAGTACATTTGGGCCTGGACTCCAACACAAAGAGCGGACTTGACATAAATTTAGGAAAAGACCATTCTGCATAGGAGGGTCAAAAACCTAGGAAGGAAGCCAAAGAACTGTCTCCCAAGCAGGAGGATGAGTGGCTGTACCAGTTTCTAGTTTCTTGATTTGGTTTTAGAATGTCATCTTGCCATTTGTAGTATCACGTGTCATGTCACTTTCTGACATCATGAAGTGTG
The DNA here is from genome assembly GCF_049115385.1 of Moschus berezovskii. Classification (NCBI taxonomy): domain Eukaryota; kingdom Metazoa; phylum Chordata; class Mammalia; order Artiodactyla; family Moschidae; genus Moschus; species Moschus berezovskii. The sequence goes on along the minus strand of NC_142489.1, from coordinate 40,702,849 downwards.
GCACAACAAAGCTTGGATTAGCTCCTGGTCACCTAGCTAGTTACTGAGCAGGAGAAGGAATTAAGCTGTGCCTGCCCACCTTTTACCTTGTTGATACCCAAAGAGATTGATTTTGAGCACAGGGAAAGAAGTCTCTTAGAAAGTAATAGTTGCTTCTAGCAGTCAAGTCATTTTGAACCTAAGCAGTTTCTTTTCCAATATGCCTAAAGTGTTTGTCAATGTGAAGACATTGGACAGGGCTGAAACTGATAAAAGTGTTCGATTCAAAGACCTTGATGAGTTTATTCCCCCTTACCTCCCCTCACGCTGCCCATGCATCTCAAAATACATTTTCTTAGTAGAATATAAGACCTTTTGGGTCGGTGGCACCAGGCTGCTGAGTTCCTTAGGCCTCTAGACATCCAAGGGGGCAGTGTATGATGTGCACCTGAGCCCGTACTCTGTCATATTTGCATTTAAGTGACATAGGCTTGAGGTGTCTCAACCTTGGCGCTATTGACTTTTTATGCTGGATAATTCTTTGTCCTGGGTATTGAAGGATGTTTATAAAGACCAGTATCTCTGGCATCTACCAACTGGATGTCAGCAGCATCTACCCAGTGGCAGCCTTCAAAAGTGTCTTGACAAAGCTAAATCTCCCCTAGTTGTGAACTGCTGCCTGAGTCTTAGTAGTTCCTCCTTTGCTGCTATTAGGGACTGAACCAGCAGTGGCTGCTTTCAAACCTGCCACACCCCAGGCATGTTGGCAGAGCCCCCAGTGGAATATAGGAGTGATTTGAAGGATATTCAGCCCATTGACGAAGCAGTCAGCGAATTTCTCAGCTGGCTTGGCAAGTGGGTGATGATATGCCCAAGAAAGATAAGCATTAATTAAGGGCCCAGCAGAGACATGGCCTAAGGACAAATCGGAGATTGTAGCCTTAAAACCTCTTGGACTTTCTGAGCTACATAGAGGAATAGCCAGGTTTAATTATGTGGCTCAGTGGTAAAGGATCCACCTGCCGATGCAAGACACAAGAATTTGATCCTTGGATTGGGAAGATCTCCTGTTGAATGAAATGGCAACCTACTCCTGTAGTCTTGCCTGGAGAATTCCATGGACAGAGGAGTCTGGTGGGCTATATAGTCCATGGGGTCACAAAAGAGTTGGACACAACTTAGTGACTAAACAGACAACACACACAGCTTCTGACAGGAGCTATCTTCTCAGTTCTGTGTCCCCTGGGGTTTACTTAGTCTGGCTGCTTAAAGCAGGAGAGGGGGATGGATTTTGAGCATTTTTCCTCTGCGTTTGTATCATTGTGAACTGTTGCAGAACCTCAGTTCCTGCAGTTAATTGAAAGAGGATGGAATATCTCAGTGACACAGGGCAGGAAGAGAGAGAGGCAGTTGAGTCAGTCAGGAAGGAGGGATCACCACCCCATCCCTTAAAATTATGAATGGCATCTGAAACACCCAATTCTGTGTGGATTGTGGTTTGAGGGACCGCTCCTGATGCTGTAGAAAGCAACAGGAGTAGCATTTATTCCATGAAGTTTGTGGAATTGTTGGGTCCCAGATGGTAGTGTTCCTATGAATTTATACTATCCCGCTCTTTCTGAAATAGATCTTTTGTTTGGTTGTGGGTTTTATCACCCCTTCCAGAAAGAATCTGTGATATACTGATAAAATGGAAATGATGACAGTGAGAAAGCTGAAAATAGAATAGTGAGAGATCTGGGGGAAAGTTTGTATACAAAAATAACTATTTCAACCTTCAGAATTAGCAAAGTCAGGCTTCAATTTTGGCTCCAAGTTTCCTGGCAGTCGAAATGAAAAGGGACAAACATATGAGTGCTTTAAAAGAACTCGTGTTTCCCCCCTAAATGGAAAAGCATTCCAGTTGATAACATGAAGCTGAGCTTTTCTCACTGGTATCTGAAGGAAGTTTCTCTAGGATCCTCTGAGTGTGTGGGGCTTTCACAGAGGCTGAAATCCAGAGCCACCTGAGGGTGATTTCGGTCTTGAAGAATCGACTTCACGTCAGACTGCAGTGGAGCATCTTTTCAAAGGTGTGGTTTCACTCATGAGTTTATTAAGTGATGGGTATTTTGGAGAGTGCTTGGTGACCTCCAGCTGATGTTCAGTTACGAGTGCAGCTTATACACAGAATCTGAATCCTCAAACAGAAAGCTGTTTTTTCTAGCTAGAGATCCCAGAGTAGACGCTAAGGGAACTCACTTCCGGACCTTGGCTACACTTAACCTGTGTCACATCAGTCCTTTCCAGCCTTCTCTTAGAAAGTCCTTTTTTAATGTACAAGACAGTAACCTCAGTCAGATATAAGTAGGCTAGTTGGGTGGGGTCGCTTTTGGAGTGTTGACCTGTAAGAAAGTCACTTCTTTTTGAGACTGCAGGTGATTATATCCTTCCAAATTTTTAGGACAAATGAATTCCTTCCAAATTTTTAGGACAAATGAAATTTCCCATGGCCTTTATTCCCCCTTGCCCCAAGTAAACCATCAGTATCCTTTAGAAATTAGAATGTTGTCGTGTCTAAATTAAAAGCCCCCAAGAGTGTGTCAAGCCTGGAATGTTTTCAGATTGCATACTTCTGTTCTTGTTGTTGTTGTTTGTTTGTCTGTTTGATTTAATTTGGAAAAGAGCTCCGGTGGGACTCTATCAGAGCAGCAACAAGCTACAAAGCCAGCTATCTGCTCTTGCAAGATGAGAGAGAGAAAGGACCTTTTTGTGGCTGTCCTTTGCCCAAGGAGGTATCAGACTAGCTAATCAACAAGAAAAGTACACTTTTTAATCACATGTCAGAAAAGTGAGGCACTAAAGTTGCTTTTTCAGGTGAGAAGCCTTGCCTGTGGCATCTCTGCCTTTTAGAAAGGCCAAGCTCAAAGCCACTTCTGCCCCCTCAAGGGGAAGGGGCAGTGGCTGTGACCGATATCTGAAAGGTTGTCCTAGGCAAGGATAGGGGTGTCCTCACTCTAGGTAGAGATCTTCTCCCAGCCCCACCCTGTGTTCTTGCCCAGGACTTTGGCTGACTTCTTCCCCAGAGGAGCAAGAGGGCCAGACAGTTGTGTAACCGCCAAGACAGCCCCACCCCCAGGAAGAAAAGTCAGCCTGTCAGCACTCTTTCCCTTTCACACTCCTTGGTTTTCCCAGACCGACAGTTAACTGAAAATTTCCCCTAGAATAATCAAGAACTCCTGTCTTTTCTGGGTGATAGAAATCTAAAAATGATAGGCATGGAGTCATGCAGCAGAAACATGCTGGGCCCCTACAAAAGGTGTTGTCATTAAGGGCTTCCTTGGTGGCTCAGATAGTAAAGAATCTGCGTGCAATCCTGGGGGCCCAGATTTCTTTCGCTGGGTCGGGAAGATCCCCTGGGGAAGGAAATGACAACCCACTCCAGCATTCTTGCCTGGGAAATCCCATGGAGAGAGGAGCCTGGCGGGCTACAGTCTATGAGGTTGCAAAAGAGTTGGACACGACTGAGCGACTTCACTTTCAGTCCTTATTAAAAAGAGTTAGATGTCCAGGCACGTTGTTTGAGATCAAGGATGCTGACTGGCACCAGTGCTTTTTGTGTGAACCCGAGGGGGTCCTCTCTAGGGGTGCATGTTCATCTCTCCTGTGCCTGGGGCCCCTGCAGTCACAGCTGACTCCCTTCCCCTCACAGATGAATACTCACGTGGTCACCCCTTCTCCGCTGTTCAGTGCTTCTGGCTCTAACCTGCCTTCCGGCCAGCCCTTCTCACTGCCTGTCCTCACGCACCAAAATTCTGTCTATTCCTGGGCATGTCTTGGCTAAAACTGTTCTCCTCCAAATTTTCCCTGCTGCCTGTTGAAATCCTGCCCTCCACCCTCATAACTCAGTTCCTCCCAGTAGATACACTCCGAACGGCAGCGTTTTTCAAACTCTAGTCACTTGTATTCATTATTTTTGTCATTCCCAAGACCTGCTTGTACAATTACTGCCTTAATATATTTTTTATCTGGAGCAGCAGCTCTTAAATTGAACTCAATTTTGGACGTAAACTTGACTACAAGGCAGTAGGTAAACAGTATTTTGTGCTCTACATAAAAGATGCAATATGGATAACTGCAGTCAAAATAAAAGCAGGGCTTCTAAATTCTCCATAAATACCATTATCCTGGCGATGGGTCTGCCCTTGGTGTGGAGTTCCCTTGAGCGTTAGGTGTCAAGGTACCGAGACCACACTGAGACTATTCTGAAAGGAATTAGAAGAGATGGAAGAAAATACTCTTTTTTTTTCTGGGTGATTCATTGTTGTTCAGTGCTTTGGCCTTTGGGAGGCTGTCTGATTCCTTGGGATATGTGCTCTGTAGGTGTCCTGGCCAAGGAAAGGGTTCCTGTTAATGTCCAGATGGACTTTGGCTAAGTCTTTCTCAAAGTGCTGACTGAACTCTAACTTTGTAAAACAAGGTACTTGCAATGATTCTGTTCATCCACTGGGTCATGGACTAGCAGGTGGGCAACTCCAGGCCAGGGGCTGGGTCATGTTGACCTCAGTCCCCCAGAGGCCTTGGCAAGTATCTCAAATGTGAGCAAGCACCTAACCCAAGGAGACTGTTGTTTTAAGCTAGAATATGCTGCAGAAGTGGCCTAAGCATATAAAGTGAGAATGTGCTAATTCACGGGGAGGTCCTTGGCATGGTAGTCTGGGATGGTCACCTAGAACTCACTGGCCTAGAGACCCTGCAGGTCAGCCTGAGTCCCGTCTACTTTCTGTTTCCTTTTTTCATGTGTTGGCTTCAATTGTAGGTAAAACTCCACCATCCACAACAGCAGGCAGCCAGTCTCCGCGGGAAATGCCGGTCCTCACCTGCTCATCCTCGCAAACTCGCACGGCTGGTGTCATGGCCACCACCAGCACCACCTGCACGGTCACGGCCCGACCGCTGCTGCCGCCGCAGCCTCCGCCACCACTACCACCAGCACCACGGGTAACCCGGTGAAAAAGCAGAGGCCGATTTTACCGAAGGAGACTGCCCCAGCCGTGCAGCAGCTTCTGTGGAACTCATCAAGTAAGTTTCAAACGTCCTCCCAAAAGTGGCACATGCAGAAGATGCAGCGCCAGCAGCAGCAGCAAAGCCAGCAACAGCGGCCTCAGTCTTCCCAGGGGACGAGATATCAGAAGAGACAGGCTGTGAAAGGTACCGTGCCTCCCCGCTCTGCTGTCCATGGCACCCGCTCCTTTTTTGCCGCATGGACTGGGGAAAAATAGTCCTTGTTTTATTTATTTAGTTACCCTTGGTTGCCTGGCCACTGTATTCTGGAGGTCTGATACATTCCATTTGGCATTATTCTGAAAAATTCTTTTGCAGCTTGTTTTTGTACTTTTATTTTTCATTTTATAAACGCTATACACAGGTCTTCTTAGAAGGGGGTGAAATGGATGCCTGAATGCACAAACATCTACTGTTATTTTTGACTTTCTATTTCATTCTTCACCCTTTCTCAGAGGTATTGTTAACCATAAGATGTTTTTCTAATTCATGTATGCATATATATTTATGTATGTGTATATACATATTGGACTGCAAGGGGATACAACCAGTCCATTCTAAAAAAAGAACAGTCCTGGGTGTTCATTGGAAAGCCTGATGCTAAAGCTGAAGCTCCAATACTTTGGCCACCTCATGCAAAGAGTTGACTCACTGGAGAATACTCTGATGCTGGCAGGGATTGGGGGCGGGAGGAGAAGGGGACAACAGAGAATGAGGTGGCTGGATGGCATCACCGACTTGATGGACATGAGGTTGAGTGAACTCCAGGAGTTGGTGATGGACAGGGAGGCCTGGCGTGCTGTGATTCATGGGGTCGCAAAGAGTCAGACACGACTGAGCGACTGAACTGAACTGAAGTATAACGATCCTTCCAGGGGAACTTGGGAGTTGGCAAGAAGGAACTCACTGATGGTATGGTTCCTAATTCCCAGATTGTCCTGTTAAAGATAAATAAAACTGGCCTTTAGATGAAGTAGTTAGGATAGATTTTAATCTGCTGTTTACTATTGCCATAGGGCAAAATGTCCAGCATGAACTGAAGTCAACTCCAGTGTGTACACAGGGCACTGGGGTTTTAAAGGGAGCATTCGGGAATAGGGAGTGGGAATCATGGGAACTCTATAGAGTCAGAAAATGAAAGTTTTACAAAAAGTGGGAAGGGGGTGTTGGTCCATGTGAAATATCTGGGTTTGCTAACTCTGTTCCCTCTTAAAGGTAGGCTTCTGCCCTCCCATAGAGACTGGGCAGTGGGCCCTATCGTTAGGTGTTGACTGGATCAAGCAGGCCATTCTATTGGCAGCCTTGAGTTTTCTTCAGTTCACTTCAGTTGCTCAGTCGTATCCGACTCTTTGCAACCCCATGAATCACAGCACGCCAGGCCTCCCTGTCCAGCACCAACACCCGGAGTTCATTCAAACTCATGTCCATCGAGTCGGTGATGCCATCCAGCCATCTCATTCTCTGTCGTCCCCTTCTCCTCCCGCCCGCAATCCTTCCCAGCATCGGAGTCTTTTCCAGTGAGTCAACTTGTCGCATGAGGTGGCCAAAGTGTTGCAGTTTCAGCTTTAGAATCAGTCCTTCCAATGGACACCCTGGATTGATCTCCTTTAGAATGGACTGGTTGGATCTCCTTGCAGTACAAGGAACAGGGTCTTCTCCAGTACCACAGTTCAAAAGCATCAATTCTTCGGCGATCAGCTTTCTTCACAGTCCAAGTCTCACATCCATACATGACCACAGGAAAAACCATAGCCTTGACTAGACGGACCTTTGTTGGCAAAGTAATGTCTCTGCTTTTTAATATACTATCTGGTTTGGTTATAACTTTCCTTCCAAGGAGTAGGCGTCTTTTAATTTCCTGGCTGCAGTCAGCATCCGCAGTGATTTTGGAGCCCCAAAAAATAAAGTCTGACACTGTTTCCACTGATTCCCCATCTATTTCCCATGAAGTGATGGGACCAGATGCCATGATGTTTGTTTTCTGAATGTTGAGTTTCAAGCCAACCTTTTCACTCTCCTCTTTCACTTTCATCAAGAGGCTTTTGAGTTCCTCTTCACTTTCTGCCATAAGGGTGATGTCATCTGAATATCTGAGGTTATTGATATTTCTCCCAGCAATCTTGATTCCAGCCTGTGCTTCCTCCAGCCCAGCGTTCCTCATGATGTACTCTACATATAAGTTAAATAAGCAGGGTGACGGTATACAACATTATACTGTATACTCCTTTTCCTATTTGGAACCAGTCTGTTGTTCCATGTCCAGTTCTGACTGTTGCTTCTTGACCTGCATACAGGTTTCTCAAGAGGCAGGTCAGGTGGTCTGGTATTCCCGTCTCTTTCAGAAGTTTCCACAGTTTATTGTGATCCACACAGTCAAAGGCTTTGGCATAGTCAATGAAGCAGAAATAGATGTTTTACTGGAAATCTCTTGCTTTCTCCGTGATCCAGCGGATGTTGGCAAGTTGATCTCTGGTGCCTCTGCCTTTTCTAAAACATCTGGGAGTTCACGGTTCACATATTGCTGAAGCCTGGCTTGGAGAATTTTGAGCATGACTTTACTAGCGTGTGAGATAAGTCCAATTGTGCAGTAGTTTGAGCATTCTTTGGCCTTGCCTTTCTTTGGGATTGGAATGAAGACTGACCTTTTCCGGTCCTGTGGCCACTGCTGAGTTTTCCAAATTTGCTGGCATGTTGAGTGCATCACTTTCACAGCATCATCTTTCAAGTTTTGAAATAGCTCAATTGGAATTCCATCACCTCCACTAGCTTTGTTCGTAGTGATGCTTTCTAAGGCCCGCTTGACTTCACATTCCAAGATGTCTGGCTCTAGGTCAGTGATCACGTTATCGTGATTATCGTGAGTTTTCTTAGGTGGGGACTTTAAAGGGGTGGGGTTCATCCTAGGGATGCAGCCTTGAGCTGTTGGAAACTCTTGTTACTCCTTAAAGACCCAGGTGTAGGCCTTGCTGAGAAAGGGCTCCATGGAGCCTTGCTCAAGTTTGGCCAATGGGAGAATCGTTGTCCCTTGAAAGCAGAGAAACTCAAAGAGTGTGGTTTGGGCCCTGCTCCCACCACATCTTCGAGCTGGGACCGCCTTCCCCAGGCAGTGGGGTGACCAAGAACTTTTGCTTTCCCTGCTGTCCAGCAGAAAGTGATCACACAGAACCCATCCACCTCCACCATCACCCCGGAGACCAGCACCTTGTTGTCTCCCCTGGTCACCAGCTCAGGTTCCACAAGCACCCTTGCATCCTCCGTCAGGGCAGCCCATCACCACCGCTTCAGCTGATGTCGATGCAGAGACCACCAAGTACACTAGCCACGTGAGTGCCAGTTGCGTGATAGGGGAGGACCAGCCTTGGATATTTGCAGGAATTAAAGGGGACCAGGAAGTGGTGGAGTCCCTCCTCAACTCGCCTGTCCTCTTGGCATGTTCCTTGTTAGGGATGTGGTGGGCAGGCTTGCCTGCTGTGTGTTCACTTGTGGGCACACTCTCCATTTAGGTTCTGTCTTCTGTCTTTTAAAATTTATTATATTGAAGTATAGGTGATGTACAGTGTTCTGTTAATTTCTACTCTATAAGAAAATGATTCAGTTATATTCACGTATACTTTTTCACATCCCTTTCCATTATGGTTTATCTCAGGATATTGATTGTAGTTCCCTGTGCTATACAGGAGGACCTTATTGTTTATTCTATGTGTAATAGTTTGCATCTGCTAATCCCAGATTCCCAATGTATCCCATCCACCACCCCAGCCTTCCTCTCTACTTCTCTCTTAATTTGCCAAGTGCTTTTATGCTCACTGTTGAATTTGGGCAAGTAAACCTTGCAGATATCCTTGCTGTCGAATGAGAGCGCTCTCGAGTGATGTTCAGGTTCATGTCTTTGGAACCCAGGGAGTGAAAATCACCACCAGAATTGCAGCTCTCTGGGGAGTCCCTTCTGGTCCCTGCTGGTGCCTTGAACAGCAATTGATACATAGTTATGTTCTATGTATACATAGAATGAAAGCAGGTTGCTGCCTAACTTCTCACTGGGCTTCTTATCAATAATATATTTTTTTAAGTGTGAACATTTTTTAAAGTCTTTATTGAATTTGTTGTAATATTGCTTCATTGTCCTTCTTTTAAAACCTTTTGGTGTTTTGACTACAAGTCATGTGGAACCTTATCTCCCTGACTAGAGAATCAAACCTGTACTGCCGCCAACATTGGAAGGCAAAGTCTTAACCACTGGTCTTCCAGGGATGTCCTCACACGCATTTTATAGATGAGCATACTGAGATCTGGCCAGGTCACACAGCTTGTCCAGGGTTGCGTAATCCGTGAATGTCTAATTGGCATTTGAATGGTAACAGCCAGCATCTAGAATATCCTCTTGACCTGGCTTTGAGCTGACTTGTGAATTCACACCAGGCCTGCTGACCACAGCTGTCCGGTGTCTACAAACTGATTGTTGTTACATGTGGCTTTTTAAAGCAACCAACCCCGCTTAAGAGTCAGTGTGGCTAAAGAGATAAAATCCAAGTCTTGGGGTTACGTCTCTTATTTAGTATTTCTGTCCCCCCGTTTTGAACACAACAAGAATTTTTATCAAATCCCTGAGTTTCAGAACAAGAAGTGTTCAACTGTTAGGTGTAGTGGCAGCCTCAAGGTTTTTTACTTACCTGTTCATCACCTTGAACTAGGATTGACTTCATATTTTTATTTCTAGTGACTTAACAGAAATAAAATTAAGTCTAAACTCACCAGATCCTATTCTTCAAGGCTTGAAGCCTAAGTCCATCTTCATTCTGTTAAAAACCAGTGATTAGCATGCAAGTGTTAAAGAATTAATACAAGCTTTCCTGGTGGCTTGTCGGTAAAGAATCCTCCAGCCACTGCAGGAGATATGGGGTCCGTCCCTCATTGGGGAAGATCCCTCATGCCCTGGAACAAGTAAACCCACGCACCACAACTTACTGAGCCTGTGCTCTAGAGCTTGGGAACTGCAACTACTGAAGCCTGTGACTAGAGCCCATGCTCTACAACAAGGGAAACCACCACACTGAGAAGCCCGTAAACTGCAACTAGAGAGTAACCCCAATTCACTGCAACTAGATGAAACCTTGCAAAGCAGCAAAGACCCAGCACAGCCAAAAATAAATGCATAAATAAAATTTATTAAAGAATTAATGGTACCACTTGGAGCCTTTCTTCCTAACAAGAGCTGCTGTAGAATGACAAGAGAATTGAAAGAGGGTAATTTTTAAAATTAACTGATTTAAGATGTCCGGTATTGCCCAAATGGCTTTCATTTTTTAATTGCTTATCTATTTGGCTGACCCAGGTCTTTAGTTGTTGTGTGCAAATTCTTAGTTCACACGTGGGATCTAGTTCTCTGAACAGGAATCAAATCCAGGCCCTCTGCATTGGAGGTGCAGAATCTTAGCCACTGGACCATGAGGGAAGTCCCCCCAGATGGCTTCTTGTTTGCTTGCCATTGGTTGGACTTCTTGTATCGCCTCCCATTGATTTGGTCCAAGTCATCTATTTACAGATGAGAAAACTGAGGCTGCCACGCAGCTCTGGCTAGTGTTCACGCCAAGCCAGTGTTCTCCTCTCCTGTAGCCATTTTTATTCCATCTCCTATAGCCCTCCGCTTTACTTGTGGAACAAAATTGAGGAATGAGCTTTTGGATAGGCATTTTCATCGCTGTTAGGAAAATGAATACAGAGACATAGTTTTGGACCTGGGCAACTTGCTTGTGTCTGAGGTGACCCAGAGTTGTGTGTTTTGGCAGAAGGGCTCTTTTTTATTAATGTTGAGTTCTTTGCTGTATTTGGAAGTGAGAATGAAGGTCAGATCAAAAATTCATGATTTCTTTAAAATGAAATGTAACTATGGCATTAGTAAAGTATTGACTCTCATCCACTTTCTAGAGTTTTCTCATTTTGTTTGAATATTTTAAATGGGCCTGAGCAGGGAGATCCCTGCAGTATGATGGACCATAAAGCACAAAGTGTTTTTGCTGGCAGCCTCCCCCTGTGGTCTCTGCAACAAAGGGTAGGAGCAACATTTCAACAGATACTTTCTTTATTCATTTTCTGCCTATTTTGGGGGTTCTTTGGAGGTTACTGTTTTGGGGGTTGGCAGCAACTTTGCGATTACATGTTTATGAGAATTAATTCCTTTGTGAAAATAAGAAAACAGGTATTTCTTTATGAACTCCTCAGCAGGTTGTGAACCACGGTCTCCTCTTTTTCTCCCTTAATCCTTGTGCACACCCTACAAGGGGGCACTGTTATTATTCTTGCTTTATGAATGGGGCTCAGAGAGAGCTGTGGGTGATAAGATACAATTGCAGGAACAAACTCGGGCATCAGATACAAGGGTGCTCCTTGTCCTATTTTCTTGCTGAATTGGAGCAAACTGCATAGCACAGCGATGTCTTGGCAGTGGCTGGGCCAGATCTGAGACCTGGTTTGTTCTCCCATCCCCTTCTGTCCCTCCTGTGATGTGGGAGGGGGTGGCAGGTATGTGCCCATTTAGGTCACCGGAGAGCATTGATTAGAGTTCCCTGTGCTGGACAGTAGGTTCTCATAAGTTATCTCTTGTATACATAGTAGTGTATATGTACAGTATGTGCATATGTCAGTCGCAGTCTCCCAAGCTGAATCTCCCCAATCCCCATTCCCCTACTTTGGTAGCCGTAACTTTGTTCGCTACATCTGTGACTCTGTTTCTGTGACTCTCATCTCTGCCATCTTTTTGGATTCCACATATAAGCGACGTTGGACAATATGGTTTCTCTTCCTATCTTACTTCACTCTGTTTGACAGTCTCTAGGTTCACCCACGGAGAAGGCAATGGCACCCCACTCCAGTACTCTTGCCTGGAAAATTCCATGGGCGGAGGAGCCTGGTAGGCTGCAGTCCATGGGGTCTCAAAGAGTCAGACACGACCGAACGACTTCACTTTCACTTTTCACTTTCATGCATTGAGAAGGAAATGGCAACCCACTCCATTGTTCTTGCCTAGAGAATCCCAGGGACGGAGGTGCCTGGTGGGCTGCTGTCTATGGTGGGGCACAGAGTCGGACATGACTGAAGCGGCCTAGCAGCAGCAGCAGATTCACCCACATCTCTGCACACGGCACTGCTTCATGCCTTGTAATGGGTGAGCAATACGTTGTTGCATATATGTACATCTTCTATATACATTCCTCTGTCGATTTACATTTTTGGTTTTGTCCCTGCCCTGGTTATTGTAAATAGTGCTACAGTGAACACTGGGGTGCGTGCATCCCTTTGAATTATGGTTTTCTCCAGATACAGGCCTAGGAGTAGGATTGCTGGGTCACATGGTAGCTTATTTTCAGTTTTTAAGAAGCATCCATATAGTTCTCCTTAGTGGCTATACCAGTTTACATTCGCACCAACTACTTAGGAGGGTTCCCTTTTCTTCATACTGTTTCCAGCGTTTATAGTTTGAGATTTTTTGATGATGGCCATTCTGATTGGTGTCAGGTTGACTCCTCACGGTAGTTTTGATTTGCATTTGTCTAATAATTAGTTTCGTTGAGCACGTTTTCATGTGTTTGTTGGCCATCTGTATGTCTTTGGAGAAATGTCTATTGAGATCTCCGCCCGCCCCCGCCCATTTTTTCATTGGGTTATTTGGTTTTTGTTTGTTGTTGTTATTTGTTTTTATATATTGAGCTTCAGTTCAGTTCAGTTCAGTTCATTTCAGTCGCTCAGTCGTGTCTGACTCTCCGCGACCCCATGAATCACAGCACGCCAGGCCTCCCTGTCCATCATCAAATCCCGGAGTTCACTCAAACTCATGTCCACAGAGTCGGTGATGCCATCCAGCCATCTCACTCTCGGTCGTCCCCTTCTCCTCCCGCCCCCAACCTTTCCCAGCATCAGGGTCTTTTCCAGTGAGTCAACTCGTCGCATGAGGTGGCCAAAGTATTGCAGCTTCAGCTTTAGCATCAGTCCTTCCAATGAACACCCAGGATCGATCTCCCTTAGAATGGACTCGTTGGATCTCCTGGCGGTACAAGGGACTCTCAAGAGTCTTCTCCAACACCACATTTCAAAAGCATCAATTCTTCGGCGATCAGCTTTCTTCACAGTCCAACTCTCACATCCATACATGACCACAGGAAAAACCATAGCCTTGACTAGACGGACCTTGGTTGGCAAAGTAATGTCTCTGCTTTTCAATATATTATCAAGGTTGGTCATAACTTTTCTTCCAAGGAGTAAGCGTCTTTTAATTTCCTGGCTGCAATCAGCATCTGCAGTGATTTTGGAGCCCCAAAAAATAAAGTCTGACACTGTTTCCACTGTCTTTCCATCTATTTCCCATGAAGTGATGGGACCAGATTCCATGATCTTTGTTTTCTGAATGTTGAGCTTCAAGCCAACCTTTTCACTCTCCTCTTTCACTTTCAACAAGAGGCTTTTGAGTTCCTCTTCACTTTCTGCCATAAGGGTAGTGTCATCTGCATATCTGAGGTTATTGATATTTCTCCCAGCAATCTTGATTCCAGCTTGTGCTTCTTCCAGCCAGGCGTTCCTCATGATGTACTCTGTATATAAGTTAAATAAGCAAGGTGACAATATACAGCCTTGACGCACTCCTTTTCCTATTTGGAACCAGTCTGTTGTTCCATGTACAGTTCTGACTGTTGCTTCCTGACCTGCATACAGGTTTCTCAAGAGGCAGGTCAGGTGGTCTGGGAGTCCCATCTCTTTCAGAATGTTCCACAGTTTATTGTGATCCACACAGTCAAAGGCTTTGGCATAGTCAGTGAATCAGAAATAGATGTTTTTCTGGAACTCTCTTGCTTTCTCCATGATCCAGCGGATGTTGGCAAGTTGATCTCTGGTGCCTCTGCCTTTTCTAAAACCTGCTTGAACATCTGGGAGTTCACGGTTCACATATTGCTGAAGCCTGGCTTGGAGAATTTTGAGCATGACTTTACTAGCGTGTGAGATGAGTGCAATTGTGCGGTAGTTTGAGCATTCTGTGGCATTGCGTTTCTTTGGGATTGGAATGAAGACTGACCTTTTCCAGTCCTGTGGGCACTGCTGAGTTTTCCACATTTGCTGGCATATTGAGTGCAGCACTTTCACAGCATCATCTTTGAAGTTTTGAAATAGCTCAATTGGAATTCCATCACCTCCACTAGCTTTGTTCGTAGTGATGCTTTCTAAGGCCCACTTGACTTCACATTCCAAGATGTCTGGCTCTAGGTCAGTGATCACGTTATCGTGACTATCTTGGTCGTGAAGATCTTTTTTGTACAGTTCTTCTGTGTATTCTTGCCACCTCTTCTTAATATCTTCTGCTTCTGTTAGGTCCATACTGTTTCTGTCCTTTATCGAGCCCATCTTTGCATGAAATGTTCCCTTGGAATCTCTAATTTTCTTCAAGACATCTCTTGTTTTTCCTATTCTGTTATTTTCCTCTATTTCTTTGCATTGATCACTGAGGAAGGCTCTCTTATCTCTCCTTGCTATTCTTAGGAACTCTGCATTCAGATGCTTATATCTTACCTTTTCTCCTTTGCTTTTCGCTTCTCTTCTTTTCACAGCTATTTGTAAGGCCTCCTCAGACAGCCATTTTGCTTTTTTGCATTTCTTTTCCATGGGGATGGTCTTGGTCCCTGTCTCCTGTACAATGTCACGAACGTCCGTCCAGAGTTCATCAGGCACTCTATCTATCAGATCTAGTCCCTTAAATCTATTTCTCACTTCCACTGTATAATCATAAGGGATTTGATTGAGGTCATATCTGAATGGTCTAGTGGTTTACCCTACTTTCTTCAATTTAAGTCTGAATTTGGCAATAAGGAGTTCATGATCTGAGCCACAGTCAGCTCTTGGTCTTGTTTTTGCTAACTGTATACAGCTTCTCCATCTTTGGCTGCAAAGAATATAATCAATCTGATTTCGGTGTTGACCATCTGGTGATGTCCATGAGCTTATAATTCCTTTTGGAGATTAATTCCTTGTGGGTTGTTTCATTTGCAAATTTTTCTCCCATTGTGAAGGTTGTCTTTTTGTTTAGTTTATGGTTTTCTTTGCTGTATACAGATAGATTTAGATATACGTCACCTAGCAAAAGCCTCAGGGAAGTTGATAACACGAATTGTTTATCTCTCAGATGATGGATGCAGTAAAATGCATGAAGATGGAATTATATAACAATCGTAAGTGTTCTAAGAACACTACTGGAAGCACAATAGCTGAAGTCAGAGATGACACTTGTCATTCTTGTTTTGTGGTTGTTTTCAGTGTTTCACTTTTTTTTTAAAGTTTTTAAATATTGGAGTAAAATTGCTTTACCATGTTGTGTTAGTTTCCGCTGTACAACAGTGTCAACCAGCTGTATGTAAATATGTTTCTCCTCTCTCTTGAGCTTCCTTCACATTCTTCATTCCCTGTTTGCTAAGGGTGTTTTCTCTGGGCTGCTGTGGAGGCCCCTGAAGAAGTTCTCCGGAGACCGCTGTCAGGTTCTGGCTCCAGTTACCAGGCTCACTCTGCCTTGATGGTGGCAGTTGAGGGTATTTCTTCACTTGGGTAGGAAACTGCTGCTTTGGAGACACACCCTGCCCTGTGTGATCACCTCACTTCTTTTTTTTTTTTTTTTAACAGTTAGAAGATAACAATGTTTATTTAATCTAATTTCCCTCTCAACATCATGCGTTTCTTTTTTTTTTTTTTCTTTTCTTTTTTATTTATTCCTTTTTTTTTTTTTAGAGGCTAATTGCAATATTATATTGGTTTTGCCATACATTGACATGAATCCACCCCGGGTGTACATGTGCTCTCTCTTGAACTTCTAATCAAACGGCTGAAGCCAGAGCCTGAGTGGTTGACCCACTGGCGAAACCAAGAAACCAGTTATTTGGGTCTCATGTAAAATTGGCTGCTTTGTCATCTCCTGAAGTTTGGACTTTTTTATTCGAGTGCTCTTGGTGTTCAAGAGGTAGTATCCCAAGCTTCCTGAATTTAGGTGATTACTTAGAGAAAAGAGTGGTTAAAACATTGAAATGTCCAGTTATGAAGCGACCCACTTATTTTTTTTCAAAGCCTCGTTGAATTTTCTTCCTAGGATAATATCAGTGCAAGCCAGTTTCAAATGGGTCTCTAGGGGAAATGAGAAGTCGCAGGACTTGTTGAGAGCACTGAACGCCGTGATGGAGAAGTGAGGGGAACCCCAAGTGAAACCATTGATGTGAGAAGACAGTTAGAGTGAGGCTGGCACCCAGAAAAAAGAGGGGAACGTCTCCAGGAAGATGTTCTGACGGGCCTTAACCGACGAACCGTGTGCTTCAGCTTTTTTTTTTTTTTTTGGCCACACTGAGCAGCATATGGTATCCTAGTGCCCTGACCAGCGACTGAACCTGTGTCCTCTGCATTGGGAGCATGGAGGCTTAACCACTGGACCTCCAGGGAAGTCCCAAGAGAGTCCCAAGTGTGAATGTAAATGTAAATATTTCAGGGAGGTACCGACAGAAATCAATGAATCTCTTTAGATATTTTTGCTATGTGACCATCTTCATGATTATGCGGAGATGTCAAACAACAAGGCCAAATGCTGGTTTTAGAAAAACCTCCTCTCCCTCACCCTGACCTGTCGCCATGCTTCATTCTTTTTGTTTATTTAATTGATGTGGAGTTACCTGAAACCTTGCAACTATCACGTGTCAGAATATTCCAGATTTTAACGAGGTAAAGTGTAACTCCCTTCCACAATTAGATACAACATTTCTTCATTAATACAGTACAGTTGTTCCTGTTGTGTTTGATAAATGAGGATTTCTCAGCCTTGAAGCTACTGACATTGGTGCCATATGTTTTGCTGTGGTGACAGCTGTCCTGTCCGTCTGGGATGTTGAGCCGAATTCCTGGTCTTCTACCCTCTGAATGTGAGAAACAACCCAAAATGTCTCCAGGCACTGTTGTGTCATTGACAAAGGAAGGGGGCAAAAATCATACCTGTTTATAGCCATGGTGATGATTGAACACTGTCAGCACACTTTCATCACTTCAGCTTGGATTTATATTTTCTTCTTTCCAAATGAATTTGGCCCCAAATATACACTTCCTCCCCTTCACCCAAAATACCCTATGGTTTCCAGAATGGTTAGGCTTTGGGATGCCAGGTGAGTGATTATGGCCCACACCCAAAACTTCAGGTCAGAGATAAAATAAAGCTGCTTTTAGGATGTTTTACTTTTACTTTTTGGGCCAAAATCCTGCTCAAAACTTTTACATACAGTATGGGAGAAAGTGAAGAAGAACTGGAAAGTGAAAAGGTTGGCTTAAAGCTCAACATTCAGAAAACTAAGATCATGGCATCCGGTCCCATCAGTTCATGGCAAATAGAAGGGGAAACAGTGGCTAACTTTTTGGGGAGGCTTAAAATCACTGCGGATGCTGATTGCAGCCATGAAATTAAAAGACTTTTACTCCTGGGAGTAAGGAAAGTGATGACCAATCTAGACAGCGTATTAAAAAACAGAGAGATTATTTTGCCAACAAAGGTCCATCTAGCCAAGGCTATGGTTTTCCCAGTGGTCATGTATGGATGTGAGAGTTGGACTGTAAAGAAAGCTGAGCAGCAAAGAATTGATGCTTTTGAACTCTCGTGTTAGGGAAGACTCTTGAGAGTCCCTTGGACTGCAAGGAGAGCCAACCAATCCATCCTAAAGGTCATCAGGAGAGGTGGCCCTAAGATGGCAGGGGAATAGGATGGGGAGACCACTTTCTCCCCCAGAAATTCATTAAAAAAAAAAAAAAAAAACAACAACAAAACATTTAAACGCTAAGCAAATTCCACAAAACAACCTCTGAATGCTGGCAGAGGACATCAGGACTGAGAAAAGTAGCCCATTGTGTTCGAAAGGAGGTAGGACAAAATATAAAAGATAAAAAGAGAGAAAAAAGAGGTAGGGATGGAGATCCATCCCGGGAAGGGAGTCTTAAAAGAGGAGAAATTTCCAAACACCAGGAAACACTCTCACTAGCGGGTCTGTGGGGAGTTTTGGAATCTCAGAGGGCAGCATAAACAGGAGAAAAAATAAATAAATAAAACCTACAGATTGCGCCGTGCCTAACGGCAACTCCTGGCACACGCAGCCACCACCAGCAAATGGGGGCTGAACAGGGATGCGCGGGCTGTATTGCTTAGGGTAAGGATCAGGCCTGAATGCCCTGAGGGCAATCTGATGGAACTAACATGAGATAGCCACCCAAACTGTGGGATAGCCAGAGAGAGAGAGGGAAAAAAACAAAACAAAACAAAACAGAAAATTATCCCGTGAAACCCCTAACCTCAGTCTCTGCCAGGCCTTCACACAGAACAAAGGACTGAGTGAATGTCTGAGGAGAGCTAGCAGGCTTCAGACCAGCCCATCCCCTGTCAGAAGACAGGCAGGCAGGGGTCATCCAGAGCCAGAAAGGGGAAATCTTGACCCCAGAGAGGCATCCTGTACCAAACTGCAAATAGGTTCCGTTGCTAACCAAGACTTCTTGGGATTCTGGACGGTTGACATCTGCTGGGAGGGTTGCGGCCAGACATCAGCTCCCCAGAAGAGACACAGTGCACACCTGAGAGGGATGTGCCCACGGCAACCCAGAAACCCGAGCAGCTCGGATGGGGGAGGCGATAAGACACACACACACACACACACACAGAGATGGGGGAGGTGATAAGACACACACACACACCTGCGGGAGACTGTGCTCACCAAGAACCTGGTCGCCACAGTTGCTGGGACCTGGGAAGGGCACAAAACGCAGGCCCAACCTAGTCTGCACCTTTGTGGAGTACCTGAGAACCTGAACCTGAGCAGCTTAGACCTGGGAAGTGCACGCAACCCAGGGCCCGCCCCAGACAGTTCCTGGCAGAGCAACCTAGAGACTAAAAAGGGTAGACCGTGAAAGCACACATGCCATGAGCACAAACCCAGTGCGGCTGAAACACTGCGAGCACTCCCCACACACACCAGTGATACTTGTTTGCAGTGTTACTCCCTCCCCACAGCAGGACTGAACAAGTGAAACTAAAAAAGTGACCACTTTTGCCCCTTTGTGTCAGGGTGGATGTTAGACACTGAAGAGACCAGCAAAGAGAAGCTAAAATAAACAGAGGGAACTACTTTCCAAGTGGCAGGTGCAACAGATCAAAACCCTGCAGTTAGCACCGACTACGTGGGAAGGGGCCTATAGATCTTGAGAATTATAAGACGGATCAAGGAACTATCTGAAACTGAACAGACCCCACACTGTCTGCAACAGCTCCAGAGAAGTTCCTAGATAATAAATTTATGTTTATCATTTTAAAAACTTTTATAAGTCCTCTATTACTCCTTTAATTTTCATTTTTAAACCTACTTGTACCTTGCCAAAAGAAGACCCTACTTTATTTCAATTTTTATTTTTTTTTTGCATTTTTGAAGTTGGATTAATATCTTTAAAAATATATTTATTTTAATTGGAGGCTAATTACTTTACAATATTGTATTGGTTTTGCCATACATTGACATGAATCCGCCACAGGTGTACATGTGTTCCCCATCTTGAACCTCTCTCCCACATCCCTCCCAATACCATGACACCATTCTGTATCATGCATTGAACCTGGACTGGCGATTCGTTTCTCATATGATAATATACATATTTCAATGCCATTCTCCCAAATCATCCCGCCTTCGCACACTCAGACAGAGACCAAAAGACTGTTCTGTACATCTGTGTCTCTTTTGCTGTTCCGTGTACAGGGTTATTATTATCATCTTTCTAAATTCCACATAGATGCGATAGTATAATGTATTGGTATTTCTCTTACTGGCTTAATTCACTCTGTACAATAGGCTCCAGTTTCATCCACCTCATTAGAACTGATTCAAATGTATCCTTTTTAACTGAGAGTAATAACCATTGTGTATATGTACCAAAGCTTTCTTATGCATTCGTCTGCAGATGGACATCTAGGTTGCTTCCATTTCCTTGCTAAAATAATCAGTGCTGCGATGAACATTGGAGTACATGTGTCTCTTTCAATACTGGTTTCCTCGGTGTGTATGCCCAGGAGTGTGATTGCTGGATCCTATGGCAGTTCTATTTCCAGTTTTTTAAGGAATCTACGCACTGTTCTCCATAGTGGTTGTACTAGTCTGCATTCCCACCAACAGTGTAAGAGGGTTCCCTTTTCTCCACACCCTCTCCAGCATTTATTGCATGTAGACTTTTGGATAGCAGCCATTCTGACTGGTGTGAAATGGTATCTCATTGTGGTTTTGGTTTGCATTTCTCTGATTATGAGGGATGTTGAGCATTTTTCACGTGTTTGTTAGATATCTGGATGTCTTCTTTGGAGAAATGTCTGTTTAGTTCTTTGGCCCATTTTTTGATTGGGTCGTTCATTTTTCTGGAGTTGAGCTGCAGGAGCTGCTTGTATATTTTAGAGATTGATTATTTGTCAGTTGTTTCATTTGCTATTATTTTCTCCCATTCTGAAGGCTGTCCTTTCACCGTATTTATAGTTTCCTTTGGTGTGCAGGGCTTTTCATTTTAATTAGGTCCAATTATTTTATTTTTGCTTTTATTTCCAATATGCTGGGAGGTGGGTCATGGAGGATCCTGCTGTGATTTATGTCAGAGAGTGTTTTGCCTATGTTCTCCTCTAAGAGTTTAATACAACAGACTGGTTCCAAATAGGAAAAGGAGTACGTCAAGGCTGTATATTGTCACCTTGCTTATTTAAATTATATGCAGAGTACACCATGAGGAACGCTGGGCTGGAAGAAGCACAAGCCGGAATCAAGATTGCTGGGAGAAATATCAATAACCTCAGATAAGCAGATGACACTACCCTTATAGCAGAAAGTGAGGAGGAACTAAAAATCCTCTTGATGAAACTGAAAGAGGAGAGTGAAAAGGTTGGCTTGAAGCTCAACATTCAAAAAGCAAACATCATGCATCTGGTCCCATCACTTCATGGGAAATAGATGGAAAGACAGTGGAAACAGTGTCAGACTTTATTTTTGGGGGGCTCCAAAATCACTGCAGATGCTAATTGCAGCCAGGAAATTAAAAGACGCTTACTCCTTGGAAGGAAAGTTATGACCAACCTTGATAGCATGTTAAAAAGCAGAGACATTACTTTGCCAACAAAGGTCCGTCTAGTCAAGGCTATGGTTTTTCCCCTGGTCATGTATGGATGCGAGAGTTGGACTGTGAAGAAAGCTGATGGCCGAAGAATTGATGCTTTTGAACTGTGGTGTTGGACAAGACTCTTGAGAGTCCCTTGTATTGCAAGGAGATCCAACCAGT
This sequence comes from Moschus berezovskii, assembly GCF_049115385.1. Taxonomy (NCBI): domain Eukaryota; kingdom Metazoa; phylum Chordata; class Mammalia; order Artiodactyla; family Moschidae; genus Moschus; species Moschus berezovskii. The sequence continues at coordinate 40,681,486 of NC_142489.1, read as the reverse complement.
CCATTTTAAAGGAGATCAATCCTGGGTGTTCATTGGAAGGACTGACGCTAAAGCTGAAACTGCAATACTTTGGCCACCTCATGTGATGAGTTGACTCCCTGGAAAAGATTCTGATGCTGGGAAAGGTTGGGGGCGGGAGGAGAATGGGACGACGGAGAATGAGATGGCTGGATGGCATCACCGACTCTGTGGACATGAGTTTGAGTGAACTCCGGGAGTTGGTGGTGGACAGGGAGGCCTGGCATGCTTGATTCATGGGGTGGTGGAGAGTCGGACATGACTGAGCGACTCAACTGAACTGAACTGAACTGAATACAATATGAGATCAAAAACACTCTGGAGGGAACCAACAGTAGAAAAAAGACGCAAATGATAGGACAAGTGAGTTAGAAGATAGATTGGTAGAAAGAAATGAAACAGAGAGGAAAAAAGAAGAACCAAGTAAAAGAAATGAGGACAATGTCAGAGACCTCTGGTACCATGTTAAACGCCCCAACATTCGCATCATAGGAGTCCCAGAAGAAGACAAAAAGAAAGACCATGAGAAAATACTTGAGGAAATAATAATTGAAAACTTCCGTAAAATGGGGAAGGAAATAATCTCTCAAGTCCAAGAATTCCAGCGAGTCCCATCCAGGGTAAACCCAAGGTGAAATACCCCAAGACACACATTAACCAAATTAACAAAGATCAAACACAAAGAACAAATGTTAAAAGCAACAAGGGAAAAGCAACAAACAACACATAAGGGGATCCCCATAAGGATAACCGATGATCTTTCAATAGAAACTCTTCAGGCAAGGAGGGAATGGCAGGGCATACTAAAGTGTTGAAAGAAAATAACCTACAGCCCAGATGACTGTATTCAGCAAGGATCTCAATCAAATATGAAGGAGAAATCAAAAGCTTTACAGACAAGCAAAAGCTGAGAGAATTCAGCATCACCAAACCAGCTCTCCAACAAATGCTAAAGGACCTTCTCTAGACAGGAAACACAGAAACAATGTATCACCTCGAGCCCAAAACAATAAAGTAAATGGCAATGGGATCATACGTATCAATAATCACCTTAAAAGTAAATGGGTTGAATGCCCCAACCTAAAGACAAAGACTAGCTGAAAGGATACCAAAACAAGACCAATATATATGTTGCCTACAAGAGACCCACCCCAAAACGAGGGACACATGCAGACTGAAAGTGAAGAACTGGAAAAAGATATTCCACACTATTAGAGACCAAAAGAAAGCAGGAGTCACAATGCTCATATCAGATAAGATAGACTTTAAAACAAAGGCTGTGAAAAGAGACAAAGAAGGACACCATATAATGATCAAAGGATCAATCCAAGAAGAACATATAACAATTATAAACATATATGCACCCAACATAGGAGCACCGCATTATGTAAGACAAATGCTAACAAGTATGAAAGAGGAAGTTAACAATAACACAATAATAGTGGGAGAATTTAATACCCCACTCACAACTATGGATAGATCAGTTAAACAAAAAATTAACAAGGAAACACAAACGTTAAATCATCCAATAGACCAACTAGAACTAATTGATATCGATAGGACATTTCACCCCAGAACAGTGAATTTCACCTTCTTTTCAAGCTCACGGAACCTTCTCCAGATTAGATCATATCCTGGGCCATAAATCTAGCCTTGGTAAATTCAAAAAACTTGAAATCATTCCGAGCATCTTTTCTGACCACAATGCAGTAAGATTAGATCTCAATTACAGGAGAAAATCTATTAAAAATGCCAACATAGGGAGGATGAACAACACATTGCTTAATAACTAACGAATCATAGAAGAAATCAAAATATACATAGAAACGAATGAAAATGAAAATGCAACAACCCAAAACCTGGGGGGGGGGGGCGCTGTAAAAGCAGTGCTAAGGGGAAGGTTCATAGCAAAACAGGCATACCTCAATAAACAAGAAAAAAGTCAACTAAATAACCTAATTCTACACCTAAAGCAACTAGAAAAGGAAGAAATGAAGAGTCCGAGGGTGAGTATAAGGAAAGGCATCTTAAAAATTAGGGCAGAAATAAATGCAAAAGAAGCAAAAGAGACCAGGGCAAAAATCAACAAAACCAAAAGCTGGCTCTTTGAGAGGGTGAATAAAATTGACAAATCACTAGCCAGACTCATCGGGAAACAAAGGAAGAAAAACCAAATCAATAAAAGTAGAAATGAAAATGGAGAGATCACAGCAGACAACACAGAAACACAAAGGATAATAAGAGACTACTACCAGGAATTATATTCCAATAAAATGGACAACTTGGAAGAAATGGCCAAATTCTTGGAAAAGTACAACTTTCCAAAACTGAACCAGGAAGAAATAGAAAATCTGAACAGACCCACCACAAGCATGGAAATTGAATCTCTAATCAGAAATCTTCCAGCAAAATAAAGCCCAGGTCCAGATGGCTTCATAGCTGAATTCTACCAAAAACTTAGAGAAGAGCTAACACCTCTCCTGCTGAAACTCTTCGAGAAAATTGCTGAGGAAGGGAAACTTCCAAACTCATTCTATGAGGCCACCATCACCCTAATCCCCAAACCTGGTAAAGATCCCACAAAAAAAGAAAACTATAGGCCAATATCACTGATGAACATAGATGCAAAAATCCTTAACAAAATTCTAGAAATCAGAATCCAACAACACATTAAGAAGATCATACATCATGACCAAGTGGGCTTTATCCCAGGGATGCAAGAATTCTTCAATATCCACAAATCAATTAAGGTAATACACCACATTAACAAACTGAAAAATAAAAATCATATGATTATCTCAATAGATGCAGAGAAAGCCTTCGACAAAATTCAACATCCATTTATGTTAAAAACCCTCCAGAAGGCAGGAATAGCAGGATCATATCTCAACATAATAAAAGCTATATATGACAAACCCACGGAAAACATTATCCTCAATGCTGAAAATCTGAAAGCATTTCCCCTAAATTCAGGAACAAGACAAGGGTGCCCACTCTCACCGATACTGTTCAACATAGTTCTGGAAGTTTAGGCCGCAGCAGTCAGAGCAGAAAAAGACATAAAAGCAAACCAAACTGGAAAAGAAGAAGTAAAACTTTCACTGTTCGCTGATGATATGATCCTATACACAGAAAACCCTAAAGTCTCTACCAGAAAACTACTAGAGTTAATCAATGAATACAGCAAAGGTGCAGGATATAAAATCAACACACCGAAATCCCTTGCATTCCTACACACTAATAATGAGAAAAATAGAAAGAGAAATTAAGGAAACTATTCCATTCACTGTTGCAAAGAAAAGAATAAAATACTTAGTGATGTATCTATCTAAAGATACAAAAGACCTGTACAGAGAAAACTATAAAACACTGGTGAAAGAAATCAGAGACAACAATAATAGATGGAGAAATATACCGTATTCGTGGATTGGAAGAATAAGTATTGTGAAAATGAGTATACTACCCAAAGTAATTTATAAGTTCAATGCAATCCCTATCAAGCTACCAACGGTGTTTTTCACAGAGCTAGAACAAATAATCTCACAATTTGTATGGAAATACAAAACACATCAAATAGGCAAAGCAATCTTGAGGAAGAAGAATGGAACTAGGTTAATCAACCTCCTGGACTTCAGGGTCTACAACAAAACCACAGTCGACAAGACAGTACAGTACTGGCATAAAGACAGAAATATAGATCAGTGGAACAAAATAGAAAGCCAGAGATAAATCCACGGACCTATGGACACCTTATCTTTGACAAGGGAGACAAGAATATTCAGTGGAGAAAAGACAATCTCTTTAACAAGTGGTGCTGGGAAAACTGGTCAACCACTTGTAAAAGAATTAAACTAGAACACTCCCTAACACCATACACAAAAATAAACTCAAAATGGATTAAGGATCTAAATGTAAGACCAGAAGCTATAAAACTCCTAGAGGAGAACATAGGCAAAACACTCTCCGATATAAATCACAGCAGGATCCTCCATGATCCACCTCCCAGAATATTGGAAATAAAAGCAAAACTAAAGCTGAAACTGCAATACTTTGGCTACCTCATGCGACGAGTTGACTCACTGGAAAAGACTCTGATGCTGGGAAAGGTTGGGGGCGGGAGGAGAAGGGGACGACGGAGAATGAGATGGCTGGATGGCATCACCGACTCTGTGGACATGAGTTTGAGTGAACTCCGGGAGTTGGTGATGGACAGGGAGGCCTGGCGTGCTGTGATTCATGGGGTCGCGGAGAGTCGGACACGACTGAGCGACTGAACTGAACTGAACTGAAACAAATGGGACCTAATTAAAATTAAAAGCTTCTGCGCAGCAAAGGAAACTATAAGCAAGGTGAAAAGACAGCCTTCAGAATGGGAGAAAATAATAGCAAATGAAACAACTGACAAGAAATTAATCTCCAAAATATACAAGCAGCTCCTCCAGCTCAATTCCAGAAAAATAAAAGACCCAATCAAAAATGGGCCAAAGAACTAAACAGACGTTTCTCCTAAGAAGACATACAGATGGCCAGCAAACACATGAAAACATGCTCAATATCCCTTATAATCAGAGAAATGCAAATCAAAATCACAATGAGATACCATTTCACACCAGTCAGAATGGCTGCTATCCAAAATCTACATGCGATAAATGCTGGAGAGGGTGTGGAGAAAAGGGAACCCTGTTACACTGTTGGTGGGAATGCAGACTAGTACAGCCACTATGGAGAACAGTGTGGAGACTCCTTAAAAAACTGGAAACAGAACTGCCATATGACCTAGCAATCGCACTCCTGGTCATACACACCGAGGAAACCAGTATTGAAAGAGACACATGTACTCCAATGTTCATCGCAGCACTGTTTATAGTAGCCAGGACATGGAAGCAACCTAGATGTCCATCTGCATACGAATGGATAAGAAAGCTTTGGTACGTATACACAATGGAGTATTACTCAGCCATTAAAAAGAATACATTTGAATCAGTTCTAACGAGGTGGATGAAAATGGAGCCTATTTTACAGAGTGAAGTAAGCCAGAAAGAAAAACACCAATAGAGTATACTAATGCGTATATATGGAATTTAGAAAGATGGTAAGGATAACCCTGTATAGGAGACAACAAAAGAGACACAGGTGTACAGAACAGTCTTTGGGACTCTGTGAGGTAGGGTGAGGGTGGGATGATTTGGGAGAATGGCATTGAAACATGTGTATTATCATATGTGAAATGAATCACCAGTCCAGGTTCGAAGCATGATACATGATGCTCGGGGCTGGTGCACGGGGATGACCCAGAGGGAGGATAAGGCTAGGAGGAAGGTGGGAGGGGGGTTCGAGAAGGGGAACACATGTACACCCGTGGTAGATTCATGTCAATGTATGGCTAAACCAACCAATATAATATTGTAAAGTAATTAGCCTCCAATAAAAAATAAAAATTAAAAAATAAAATACAAGGTATTAAGAATGTTATCTTACGTTGATCAGAATAGCTATCATTCCCTTCCCCCCACCCTCCACCCCACCCCCAAAAATTAACCCAGAAAGTAACACGTGTTGACACAAAGATGTGGCTCTTGTGTACTGCAGGAGGGAGAATAAAATGGTGCAGCCACTATGGAATATAATACAATGGCTCCTCAACAATAAAAATAGATTTACCGTACAAAAAAAGGAATATAGATACCTAAAGAAACCAAAGACCTATATATAGAAAACTATAAAACACTGGTGAAAGAAATCAGAGAGGACACTAGTAGATGGAGAAATATACCATGTCCGTGGATTGGAAGAATAAGTATTGTGAAAATGAGTATATTATGCAAAGTAATTTATAAGTTCAATGCAATCCCTATCAAGCTACCAACGGTGTTTTTCACAGAGCTAGAACAAATAATCTCACAATTTGTATGGAAATATAAAAAACCTCGAATAGCCAAAGCAATCTTGAGGAAGAAGAATGGAACTGTGGGAATCAACCTGCCGGACTTCAGGCTCTACTACAAAGCCACAGTCATCAAGACAGGATGGTACTGGCATAAAGACAGAAATATAGATCAATGGAACAAAATAGAAAGCCAGAGATAAATCCACGCACCTATGGACACCTTATCTTTGACAAGGGAGGCAAGAATATTCAATGGAAAAAAGACAATCTCTTTAAAAAGTGGTGCTGGGAAAACTGGTCAACCACTTTAAAGGAATTAAACTAGAACACTGCCTAACACCATACACAAAAATAAACTCAAAATGGATTAAAGATCTAAATGTAAGACCAGAAACTATAAAACTCCTAGAGGAGAACATAGGCAAAACACTCTCCGACATAAATCACAGCAGGATCCTCCATGACCCACCTCCCAGAATATTGGAAATAAAAGCAAAACTAAACAAATGGGGCCTAATTAAAGTTAAAAGCTTCTGCACAGCAAAGGAAACTATAAGCAAGGTGAAAAGACAGCCTTTAGAATGGGATAAAATAATAGCAAATGAAGCAACTGACAAAGGATTAATCTCAAAAATATACAAGCAACTCCTGTAGCTCAATTCCAGAAAAATAAACCACCCAATAAAAAAATGGAACAAATAACTAACCAGACATTTCTCCAAAGAAGACATACAGATTGCTAACAAACACATGAAAAGACGCTCACCATCACTCATAATCAGAGAAATGCAAATCAAAACCACTGTGAAGTACCATTTCACGCCAGTCAGAATGGTTGCCATCCAAACGTCTACAAGCTAAAAATGCTGGAGAGGGTGTGGAGAAAAGGGAATGCAAACTAGTGCAACCACTATGGAGAAAAGTGTGGAGATTCCTTAAAAACCTGGAAAAAGAACTGCCATATTACCCAGCAGTCACACTCCTGGGCATACACACCGAGGAAACCAGAATTGAAAGAGACACATATACTCCAATGTTCATCGCAGCACTGTTTATAATAGCCAGGACATGGCAACTACCTAGATGTCCATCTGCAGACGAATGGATAAGAAAGCTGTGGTACATATACGCAATGGATTAATACTCAGCCGTTAAAAAGAATACATTTGAATCAGTTCTAATGAGGTGGATGAAACTGGAGCCTATTATATAGAGTGAAGTAAGTCAGAAAGAAAAACACCAATACAGTATACTAAGGCAAATATATGGAATTTAGAAAGATGCGAATGATAACCCTGTATACGAGACAGCAAAAAGACCCAGATGTATAGAACAGTCTTTTGGACTCTGTGGGAGAGGGCGAGGGTGGGATGACTTGGGAGAATGCCATTGAAATATGTATATTATCATATGTTAAAGGAATAGCCAGTCCAAGTTCAATGCATGATACAGGATCCTCGGGGCTAGTGTACTGGGATGAACCAGAGTGATGGGATGGGGAGGGAGGTGGGAGGGGGATTCAAGATGGGGAACATATGTACACCCGGGACAGATTCTTGTCAATGCATGGCAAAACAAATACAATAATGTAAAGTAATTAGCCTCCAATTGAAATAAATAAAATAAAGTAAAATGTTACCAACCTTGGGGGGGGGGGTGATGGATATGTATATATATTGGTGGCCCCAGTGTACAACATGCGCGACTTAATTCTCCACCAAGGGATAGAACCTTGGCCCCCTACAGTGGAAATATGGAGTCTTAACTGCTGGACCACCAGGGAAGTCCCTCCCCTCCTGTTTTATGATGGGACAACAGTCCTTTGTTGACAATCTTGTCCCCTTACGAACAAGAAGAGGTGTTCTGACCCACTGCCAGCCTGATATCTCTGTGTTGGTGCTGATGATTTGTGACAACTTAGGCATGGATTTACCAGCTTTCCCCTTTCTAGTCTATAAGTCTACACAAGCTTCAGTTCAGTTCAGTTCAGTCGCTCAGTCGTGTCTGACTCTCCGCGACCCCGTGAATCACAGCACGCCAGGACTCCCTGTCCATCACCAACTCCCCGAGTTCACTCACACTCATGTCCATAGAGTCGGTGATGCCATCCAGCCATCTCCTTCTCGGTCGTCCCCTTCTTCTCCCGCCTCCAACATTTCCCAGCATCAGAGTCTTTTCCAGTGAGTCAACCCGTCGCATGAGGTGGCCAAAGTATTGCAGTTTGAGCTTTAGCATCAGTCCTTCCAATGAACACCCAGGGATGGTCTCCTCTAGAATGGACTGGTTGGATCTCCTTGCAGTCCAAGGGACTCTCAAGAGTCTTCTCCAGCACCACAGTTGAAAATCATCAATTCTTCAGCGATCAGCTTTCTTCACAGTCCAACTCTCACATCCATACATGACCACGGGAAAAACCATAGCCTTGACTAGATGGACCTTTGTTGGCAAAGTAATGTCTCTGCTTTACATTATAGAAAAATATTTTCTTAGGAGGGATTGAATATCAGTGTATGCATTTATCATTTAATTCAGGTGGAATTTTTAGCTCTCACACTCTATCCGTCACCTGCTCCTGTCTGCACACACATGTTCTCTATCACCCGAGGCTTGCTATTTTTCCCACAGAGAGATAAATTGTGAGTCCCTCAGTCATGTCCGACTCTTTGCAGACCTCATGGACTGCTGCCCACCAGGCTTCTCTGTCCGTGGGGATTCTCCACTCAAGAATACTGGAGTGGGTAGCCATGCTCTTCTTGAAGAGATCTACCTGACCCAGGGATCAAACCCAAATCTCCCTCATTGCAGGCAGATTCTTTACCATCTGTACCATGAGGAAGACCCACAGTACCCACAGAAGGTAAATAAAAATCGGCTGGCATTTCTAAGAGCAGTGCATCTTGCACGTTAGCCACTCAGTCGTTCTGACTCTGCAACCCCATGGATTGTAGCCCGCCAGGTTCCTCTGTCCATGGGATCCTCCAGGCAAGAATACTGGAGCGGGTTGCCATTTCCTTCTCCAGGGCGTCTTCCTGACCCAGGGACCGAACCCAGGTCTCCTGCATGGCAGGTGGATTCTTTACCAACTGAGCAGTCTGAGCTACTAGGAAAGCCCTAGTGTGTCCTTACCAATTTAAAATATTTTGTGTATCCCCTTAGCAATGCATTGCTATTTGCAAGTCGGCTGAAATAGCTCCCAGAGATAATAAATTCTCAACCAGCTTCTACGTGTGTGTGGACAGAAAGGCGTCAATGCCAAACAGAAGAAACGAAAGGGAACATTCTGTTGAAAAGGTTAAGAGACCCGGATTTCCACTGGCAATCAGTACACACTGGGTCATGTCATGTAAAATCTTTCTGCCCCTTTCTTCTATTAAAAAAACAACAGAAAATGCATAAATCACGCCTCTCCTGTCTGATGTACAGAAGGCGTGTGGAAGGACTGAATACGGTAGTCTATGCACAGTCTTACGTGAATTGCAGAGCATTAACGTAAAACAATGTAAAGAACAGTTATTGGTACTCAAGTTCATTCACAGAGTAAATGTGGCCACGCTGTCCATCACAAGAAAACACAGAGGGCTCATCCACAGGCCTCTGAAAGTCACCTGCTGCGCTGTGACCTCAGGAGCACTGAGATCCATCCATCAGACGCAGGTTTATCAGTTCAGTTTAGTTCAGTCGCTCAGTCGTGTCCGACTCTTTGCGACCCCATAAATCACAGCACGCCAGGCCGCCCTGTCCATCACCAACTCCCGGAGTACACTCAAACTCTGTCCACAGAGTCGGTGATGCCATCCAGCCATCTCATTCCCTGTCGTCCCCTTCTCCTCCCGCCCCCACTCCCTCCCAGCATCAGAGTCTTTTCCAGTGAGTCAACTCGTCGCATGAGGTGGCCAAAGTATTGGAGTTTCAGCTTTTGCATCAGTCCTTCCAATGAACACCCAGGACTGATCTCCTCTAGAATGGACTGATTGGAGCTCCTTGCAGAGACTCTTGGCATTCTCAAGAGTCTACTCCAGCACCACAGTTCAAAAGCATCAATTCTTCGGCGATCAGCTTTCTTCACAGTCCAACTCTCACATCCATACATGACCACGGGAAAAACCATAGCCTTGGCTAGACAGACCTTGGTTGGCAAAGTAATGTCTCTGCTTTTAATATACTATCTAGGTTGGTCATAACTTTCCTTCCAAGGAGTAAGCGTCTTTTAATTTCACGGCTGCAATCAGCATCCGCAGTGATTTTGGAGCCCAAAAATGTAAAGTCTGACAATGTTTCCACTGTTTTTCCATCTATTTCCCATGAAGTGATGGGACCAGATGCATGATGTTTATTTTCTGAATGTTGAGCTTCAAGCCAACCTTTCCACTCTCCTCTTTCACTTTCATCAAGAGGCTTTTGAGTTCCTCTTCACTTTTTGCCATAAGGGTAGTGTCATCTGCATATCTGAGGTTATTGATATTTCTCCTGTCAATTTTGATTCCAGCTTGTGCTTCTTCCAGCCCAGCATTCCTCATGATATACTCTGCATATAAGTTGAATAAGCATGGTGACAATATACAGCCTTGATGTACTCCTTTTCGTATTTGGAAATAGTCTGTTGTTCCATGTACAGTTCTGACTGTTGCTTCCTGACCTGCATACAGGTTTCTCAAGAGGCAGGTCAGGTGGTCTGGTATTCCCACCTCTTTCAGAATGTTCCACAGTTTATTGTGATCGACACAATCAAAGGCTTTGGCATAGTCAATGAAGCAGAAATAGATGTTTTACTGGAACTCTCTTGCTTTCTCCATGATCCAGCGGATGTTGGCAATTTGATCTCTGGTGCCTCTGCCTTTTCTAAAACCTGCTTGAACAACTGGGAGTTCACGGTTCACATATTGCTGAAGCCTGGCTTGGAGAATTTTGAGCATGACTTTAATAGAGTGTGAGATGAGTGCAACTGTGCGGTCCTCTGAGCATTCTTTGGCATTGCCTTTCTTTGCAATTGGAATGAAGACTGGCCTTTTCCAGTCCTGTGGCCACTGCTGAGTTTTCCAAATTTGTTGGCATATTGAGTGCAGCACTTCGACAGCATCAGCTTTCAAGATTTGAAATAGCTCAATTGGAATTCGATCACCTCCCCTAGCTTTTTTCGCAGTGATGCTTTCTAAGGGCCACTTGACTTCACATTCCATGATGTCTGGCTCTAGATCAGTGATCACATTATCGTGATTGTCTTATGAAGCACCCATTATCTAGGAGGCTCGAGAGGCAAAGCTGGATTTAGAGCAGGGTTTCCCATATTCCGGGATCTAATGCCTGAGGACCTGAGGCGGAACTGATGCAATAATAATAGAAATACAGTGGGCAATAAATGTAATGTGCTTGAATCATCCCCAAAACATCTGCCCTCATTTTTCCCCAGTCCATGGAAAAATTGTCTTCAGTGGTACAAATGAACTTGCAGAACAGAAAGAGACTCACAGACTTACAGAGGACAAACTTATGTTTGGCTAAGGCGGCGGGGGTAAAGGATGGGGGGATGGACAGTTGCGGAGTCTGGGATGGACATGGACACAGTGCTGCATTTAACATGGAGAACCAACAAGGACTTGCTGTCCACCACAGGGAACTCTGCTCACACCTCTGTAATAACATTATGGTTCCCAGGGGAAGTATGGGGGAAGGGATAGTCAGGGAGTTTGGGATGGACATGGTCATACTGCTGTATTTAACGTGGAGAACCAACAAGGACCTGCTGTACAGCACAGGGACCTCTGCCCCATGTCCTGTGGCAGCCTGGATGAGAAGGGAGTTTAGGAAAGAATGTGCTGTGCTTAGTAGCTCAGTCATGTCCGACTCTCTGACCCCATGGACTGTAGCCCACCAGGCTCCTCTATCCATGGGATTCTCCAGGCAAGGATACTGGAGTGGGTTGCCATGCCCTCCTCCAGGGCATCTTCTCAACCCAGGGTTCGAACCCAGGTCTCTGGCATTGCAGGCAGATTCTTTACCAGCTGAGCCACAAAGATACATTTTTATCTGTGGCTGAGTCCCTTTGCCATCCACCCTCAACTATCCCAACATTGTTCATTAATTAGCTATACCCCAATACAAAATAAAAAGTCTTTCAGTTCAGTTCAGTTCAGTCACTCAGTCGTGTCCGATTCTCCGCGACCCCATGAATCACAGCACGCCAGGCCTCCCTGTCCATCACCAACTCCCGGAGTTCACTCAAACTCATGTCCACAGAGTCGGTGATGCCATCCAGCCATCTCATTCTCTGTCGTCCCCTTCTCCTCCCGCCCCCACTCCCTCCCAGCATCAGAGTCTTTTCCAGTGAGTCAACTCGTCTCATGAGGTGGCCAAAGTATTGCACTTTCAAGGAACAGCCAAAAAAAAAAAAAAGTGTACCATGAAAGCAGTCCCTGGCGCCCAAAACGTTGGGGTCCGCTGATTTAAAGACCCTGCATGCTCACTGTGACCAACATGCACCCGGGCGCTTGCTGGCTTCCTGCACCGAGGGGCGCAGCCACCTTTACCTCGATGAGGTCCTCCCTGGAGATGAAAGGTTGTTGCGGAATGACACAGACACCGGGATCTTGGCCTCCAGAGGAGAAGAATTCAATCCGGGGCCAGAGACGAGGCTTGATCGCTCAGAGCTTTTGTGTAATAAAGTTTTATTAATGTATAAAGGAGATAGAGAAAGCTTCTGACATAGACATCAGAAGGGGGCAGAAAAAGTACCCCCCTGCTAGTCTTCAGCTGGATGTTATATAGTCACTAGCAGTCTGTTAATGAAAGAAAGGGATGTCTTAAGGCTCAGAATGGCACCAGGCCCCTCACGCATAAGATGCATTTGGGGATAATTTTGACATCAGACGATTCATCCAGGGTCATGATTAACTTGAATCTTGTAGAAGGGCAGATTACCATACAAATAGTTTTGTTTTACATAGATTAGGGGAACAATATATGAGTATAACATACAGGTTTGGCAAGTAGATTCTGAGCCATTAGGTGGAACCTAAAGACAGAGTCTGGGGCAAATGCGTAGTACATTAACATAGCTTAAGATCAACATTTCCATAAGAAAAATGCATTGGTTAACTCAAGATTTGAGAATAGTTAACTTCAAGTGAAACCAGGTGTCATTATGGCAACAGTATTTTGAGAGAAACTTCCTTTTAAATTTGTTTAAAGAAAAAATTATTGCTAGTTTGTTTCCTCCTGCCGCTTAAGAGACATAAAAATGTCTGACAGTTGCAGGCTACTTCCTCTGCTTGGAGACCCCTGGCCTTCCTTCCTGTTACCCTCTCAGAGGGAAAGCTGGAGACCAGGTAGTTCTGCCTGGTCCTGGTGTTGGTGATGGAGATGTGCAGGCTGCCCTGGGCCAGCTCGGGAGCATTGGCGGGGAGGATGGACTCCACTCTGTTACTGGAGGAGAGAAAGGGAGCGGCCTGCAGGACTGCACCCCCTTGGGCCTGGGAGCCTCCTAGCTGCCCCCACCCAAAACCCATGAGAGAGTCCAGACAGTGACAGGGCCGCCAGAGGCTTAGCAGCTGCAGAATCTCACATATCAGAAGCCAAAAAAATAAAAGCAGTGGAGAAACACCCCTCCTGTGTGCGGTGGACAGGAAAAGGCAGCCAAGATCGGTGGGTAGAGTAGGTTGGCTTTGGGGTCAGGTGGGCTCCCTGGTTATAGCACGGAAACCAGAAGCTCATAAGTTTGCAGGTTAACAAGCATACTGGAGGGCAGCCATTCCACTTCATGAAACTAGCCAAGGTGGAGCACCTCTGGCCTTTAGATGAGGAAGATCGCGGAGCAGAGACAAGCGAGGAGACAACACTGGGTGCCTGTGTAGCCAGGACTGGTCTGGCTGAGGGATGTACAGAGAGCAGGAAAACTTCAATCTTGAGCCGCCTGACCGTCCACTGCACGGTTCCCCTTTGATTAGTGGCCGCCTCATAAACATCCAAGGAGCGACAGTGCTGACTGAGCTTGTTACGGTTCATCCACAGCATCCTGCTTAGTCGTGTCCAACTCTTTGGGACCCCATGAACTGTAGCCTGCCAGTCTCCTCTGTCCATGGGATTCCCCAGGCAAGAATACTGGAGTGGGTGCCCATACCCTCCTCCACGGAAATCTTTCTGAATCCAACCAGAGTCTCCTGTCTGTCCTGCATTGGAAGATGGATTATTTGCACTGTGTCACCTGGGAATATATATATTCCCACCTGGAATCACCATTGCCAGGAGAAGTAAATAACCTCAGATACGCAGATGACACCACCCTTATGGCAGAAAGTGAAGAGGAACTAGAGAGCCTCTTGATGAAAGTGAAAGAGGAGAGTGAAAATGTTGGCTTAAAGCTCAACATTCAGAAAACTAAGATCATGGCATCTGGTCCCATCACTTCAGGGCAAATAGATGGGGAAAGAGTGGCAGACTTTATTTTTCTGGTCTCCAAAATCACTGCAGATTGTGATTGCAGCCAGGAAATTAAAAGATGCTTGCTCCTTGGAAGGAAAGTTATGACCAATCTAAACAGCATATTAAAAAACAGAGACATTACTTTGCCAACAAAGGTCTGTCTAGTCAAAGCTGTGGTTTTTCTTTCCGGTAGTCAAGTTTGGATGTGAGAGTTGGACTATAAAGAAAACTGAGCACCAAATAATTGATGCTTTTGAACTGTAGTGTTGGAGAAGACTCTTGAGAGTCTCTGGGACTGCAAGTGATCCAAGCAGTCCATCCTAAAGGAGATCAGTCCTGGATATTCATTGGAAGGACGGATGCTGAAGCTGAAACTCCAATACTTCGGCCACCTGGTGCTAGGAACTGACTCACTAGAAAAGACACTGATGCTGAGAAAGATTGAATGTGGGAAGAGATGGGGACGACAGAGGATGAGATGGTTGGATGGCATCACTGACAAGATGTACATGAATTTGAGTATGCCCCAGGAGTTGGTGATTGACTGGGAGGCCTCGTGTGCTGCACTCCATGGGGTCACAAGTAGTCGGACACAACTGAATTGAAATGAGATATATATATATATATATATATCATATATAACTGATATAACTGATATATACATGTAACTCAATCGGGCCATGAAATCATAGCCAGGTGTTAGTGCCCCAAAAGACTGCCTTCGGATTTCTTTGGCAAAATCATAGGTGAAGTTGTTACAGTCCTGAAAAAGAAAAGTAACAGGTGACCTTACGTTTTGTCAGAAAAAGTCATTGTGGTCCCAGAACTCTGTACCCACCACACAAGGTAATTACATAAGTAGGTGATAGTTGCTCACTCCTGTCTGAATCTTTGAGACTCCTTGGACTGTAGCCCTCCAGACTCCTCTGTCCATGGGATTCTCCAGGTAAGAATGCCATGCCTTCCTCCAGGCAAGAATGCCATCTTGCCAACCCAGGGATGGAATCCGGGTCTCTGACATTGCTGGCAAATTCTTTACCATCTGAGCCACCAGGGAAGTCTGCCAAACAAAATATCTGGACCCTACAAATCTAACCCCAGATGTTGGGTGCTTCACAGGCTAGAATCCCTTCTGGGCCTGATCCTCACCCACCACTCCTGGTCCCCAGACAAGCTATGTGTTCTCCTAAATACAATCTTTTTTTTTTTAAATCACCTTTGGAAAATCCTTGAAGGCTGGATTACAATGCTAACTGAGCACTTTTTTTTTTTTTTTTCTGCAGACCTCTCTAAGGCAACTCCTCTCACCCACGGCAATTCTGTGGCCTCAGAAAGATTTCAATTGCAGCTCTGTAACAACGCTGCCAATTAACACCAACACTGACAACAGAGAAAGGAGTTGTTATGACTGTCGTCTGCAAAGAGCAGATCACAGTGTCTGGAGGTTAGTCTGGGACAAAGGTGTTCAATAAAAGACCCCCTGCTCCCTAAGTGGGGTCTAACAGGCAGGCCAATTCTGGATCCTCTATTGGCACATGCTGAATGCAAGGTAGGTTAACGTAAGTAAAACAGACAGCCAGTGGGAATTCGCTGTGTGACTCAGGAAACTCAAACAGGGGCTCTGTGCCAACCTGCAGGGGTGGAATGGGAAGGGCGTTTGGAGGGGCGTTCAAGAGGGAGGCTACATTTATAAATGATTCATGTTGTAAAGCAAAAACTAACAGAACATTGGAAAGCAGCTATGTGTTGTGCTTAGTCGCTCAGTCATGTCTGACTCTTTGGGACCCAATGGACTGCAGCTTGCCAGCTTCCTCTGTCCATGAGATTCTCCAGGCCAGAATACTGGAGCGGGTTGCTTTGCCCTCCTCCAGGGTCTCTTCCCAAACCAGGGATAGAACCCAGGTTTCCTGCATTGCAGGCGATTCTTTACCATCTGAGCCACCAGGGAAGCCTGGCAAGCAACAATACTCCAATGGAAAAAAATATCCTATGACAAACCATAATAGAAAGAATATTAAAAATTAATATATGTATATATATATATATATATATGTATAACTAAGTCACTTTGTTGTATAACAGAAACGGATAACAACTGTAAATCAGCTGCTGCTGCTGCTAAGTCGCTATACTTCACTAACAAGAAATAAGAAAAATAAACTTTGGGATGGGAGGTGGGAGTGAGTTTTCAAAGGAAGGGGATATATGTACACCTATCTGATCCATGCGGCTGTATGGCAGCAACCAATACAATATTGTAATTAGCCACCTCATGCGAGGAGTTGACTCACTGGAAAAGACTCTGATGCTGGGAAGGATTGAGGGCGGGAGGAGAAGGGGACGACAGAGAATGAGATGGCTGGATGGCATCACCGACTCGAGGGACATGAGTTTGAGTGAACTCCAGGAGTTGGTGATGGACAAGGAGGCCTGGTGTGCTGTGATTCATGGGGTCGCAAAGAATCGGACATGACTGAGTGACTGAAGTAAGTAAGAAGTAAGTAAAAGTTAAAAAAAAAAAAGAATACAAGGTGGATCTAATCACCACATAGGACAGACAGGAAAACTGAAGTTTGTAGGGTTAAGCATCTTTCCTACTATGTCACCAAGAATGAGTGTCATAGCCAGGATTTGAATCCAGATCCATCTTTCATTTTTTTAGTTCATCCATCCATTAACCTACTGACATCAGGCTTTGGGCTAGGCACTGGGATTCAAGAGATACACAGAGCCCCTGTGTCAGGGGAGAAATGCCCGAAACCGCCCATCCTAACTAGGCCCATTAGTAACCATTTATGTGAGTTATTTTATGACAGGAGGTTCCTGGTAAGGAACATCCAAACTAACAAGCCACCACCGACTTGGAGGAGTTTGGGAAAGGTCAAAAGGAGGATACCCCGTGTCATTCCACCTCCCAGAATCCTTCTTGTTGGCATCCACCTTGCCTGAGCAATGCCTGCACAAACAAGAAGGACTGTGAGTCAGACTGATTGCTGGAGACAAATCCCATCACCCTAACACCACAGACTTCAAGTCAGTGGCAGAGTAGTCCGCCTGGGTTCCCTCACCCACTTTTCTCCCCCCAGGTGCCCCTTCCCAATAAAGTCTCTTGTGTTTAAAATGTTGTGGTTCTGAACACTCAAGTGTGAACTTGAATTCATCCTTGGGCATGGAAGTGTTAATCATTATATGATGACTATTCCAAGTTGTTAACAGAATGCACGTAATTAATAGAATATTTTCCACCCGCTGAGGCCAGTTCTCAAAGTCAGAGAGTACATCACGACCGTCTAGAAGCAGAAACTTGATTTTAAAAACACTATTGTTGCTGTTCTTTGGTAGACTGTCTAGAAGAAGAAAACAGATTTTAAATAACACTGTTGTTGTTTAGTCGCTGTGTCTAAGTCTTTTTTGACCCCATGGGCTATAGCCTACCAGGCTCTTCTGTCCATGGGATTCTCCAGACAAGAATACTCAAGTGGGTTGCCATTTCTTTCTCCAGGGGATTTTCTGGACCCAGGGATTCAACCCGAGTCTACTGTACATCAGGCAGGTTCTTTACTACTGAGCCACCATGGAAGCCTTAGAAATATAGACTGTATTAAATTAAATACTTGATGAAAACATTACTTCTAGATACACTGCTTGAAATTCAGTGCTTCTTACTGTAGGAATGAAAAAGACATTAAATTCCATTATCATTCCACTTAAATTACAGGGTCATGTTTTAGTTTATAGGCCTGTCTGTCAGTAGAAGCAAGCAAAGACTTTATCAGCCACATGTTCCAGGCTTTGAAAACAGGCCCTGTGTTCTCACAAGTAACCTTGGCTTGAAAGAAACAAAGCTGGAATCTTAAGACTAAAGAAACACTCATGAGCAAAATAAGGCATTTTATTTCCTTGTCTTATTGTCATTGCCCCCGCCCCCGCCCAAATAATCTTCTTTTCCGAATGGAGAGCACATCTCTCTAAGGGTGACATTTTAAAAGAAGTCTTAACCTGTTCTGTTTCCCAGGCAAAGGAGGACTTCTATGAAGTTAACTTAATAGGGTTAAACAATAATCTTCGCTGTTTGTTCTTAATTTATTGACGAGCAACACAGCCTGGTTACTACTTAATTACCTCTATTTTCTGTGGCGCTGTGAGGAGGACAGAAGCAACCAAGGATCCTGCAGAAGCCCCAGCAAAGGCGTTGACAACCTTCAGCAGCTTTCTGCTGTGTTTGCAAAGAGTTGATGCTGCCCCCAAGTGGTAAATGCCCAGAAACCCACACGCTGCAAACAAGTTGATGTGCTTCACGCTAGCTGCGAAACTGGGGAAACAAAACCCAAGAAAGAAATGCCCATTAGGTGGTATAGTTCGTTCCACACGGATGCTAGTCATCTCTTCTTAGAAGTGATGCTATAAATACAATTATGTATGTTTAATTATATGCATATATATGTATATGTATATATAAACATGCTAAGACATAGGTATATGGGCTTCCCAGATAGCTCAGTGGGTAAAGAATCCACCTGCAATGTGGGAGACCCTGATTCGATTCCTGGGTTGGAAACATCCGCCCGCTGGAGAAGGGATAGGCCACCCACTCCAGTGTTCTTGGGCTTCCCTTGTGGCTCAGCTGGTAAAGAATCCGTCTGCAATGCAGGAGACCTGGGTTCGTTCGATCCCTGGGATGAGAGGATCCCCTGAAGAAGGGAAAGGCTACCCACTCCAGTATCCTGGCCTGGAGAATTTAATGGACAGTATATATAGTCCGTGGGGTCGCAAAGAGTATGTATATATATCTACACACATATAATTTTCTGGTCTAAGTATATTTTCAGTCAAAGTCTAACTGAACATCCAGTCTTTCACGGAAATAATTTCTTTCCCCTCACTCACCTTGACCCAATGTAAACATATTGATTTTAAAAAATTAACATCAGTTTATATTTGCTCAGTACATAGACTATGCAACCTACTTTCTAATTATTTGGCAAAGGCAAATGGGTTAATTTCAATTGGCAAGGCATTTGGACTTTTTTCTTAACCTTTTGAAACATTTGGGGGTCTGGGTGACTGGTAACATCAGTAACATCAGTATAGATTGTAGCAAATTACAGATTAAAGACACACTTGCTCTCAGCAAGTGGCATAGGTAAATTTAAAATAGACAGCTTGGCTACCTAGCGTTTCCCTTGTGAGCATTCCTTTGTTTTAGGTTTTGCTTTTGTTTTTACACTGATGCTCACAATTATTCCATAATGCAATACTGAATTATTCAACAATTTAATGTATTTCATAGGGAAGTTTGTCAAGACAAAATGAGATTTGGCACGGGCAATTGAAGGCCCAAAGAAGTGTCACCTGCACCACCTGATATTTGCAACAAATTTAACTGTAAAATATTTATTTTCCCCTAAAACCTCTGGGGGCACAAGTTCACCATGTGTATAAAACATTCACCCTTGCAGTGCTCTTCACTTGGACATTCCGAGTGAAGGGGAAAGGGGCGTCAACCCAGATTTCGGTACCTTCAGATTAGATACTTGGCCTGGGCCTGGAATTTAGTAACCTAAGGCCCTGATCCATCCTAAAGGAAATCAGTCCTGAATATTCAGTGGAAGGACTGATGCTGAAGCTGAAACTCCAATACTTCAGCCACGTGATGCCAAGAATTGATGCTTTTGAACTGTGGTGTTGGGGAAGACTCTTGAGAATCCCTTGGATGCAAGGAGATCCAACCAGTCTGTCCTAAAGGAGATCAGTCCTGGGTGTTCACTGGAAGGACTGATGCTGAAGCTGCAATACTTCGGCCACCTGATGTGAAGAACAGACTCATTTGAAAAGACCCTGATGCTGGGAAAGATTGAAGGCAGGAGGAGAAGGGGATGAGAGAGGATAAGATGGGTGGATAGCATCACTGACTCAATGGACATGAGTTTGCGCAAGCTCCAGGAGTTGGTGATGGACAGGGAGGCCTGGCGTGCTGCAGTCTATGGGGTCGCAAAGAGTCGGACACAACTGAGTGAACTGAACTGAAGGCCCTGAAGCTTGTGTCTTCAACTGCTGAAGCCGAGCCCTGGTTTGGCTTTAATTTCTTAAGGATGGAGGAGGGAGAAAGGTTTAGGTGCTCAGCCTCCAAGCAGCCAGCTCAGTGGTCACAGGCCCAGTGCCCAGCCTCCCATCCCCAAGGTCTGGGTGTGGCAGGAGTAAGGACGCCTCCTACCTACACCCACTCTCCCCTGGAGACACGTGGGCTGGCCAGAACCTGCGGCTCACTTGCCCCGCCCTCTTCCCCAGAAGCAAAGTGCCCAAGGCTTTCCCTGTCTTCAACTTGAATGACAGTCGATCAGTGTGTCTGACTCTTTGCAACCCCATGGACTATAGAGTCCATGGAATTTTCCAGGCCAGAATCCTGGAGTGGGTAGCCTTTCCCTTCTCCAGGGGGTCTTCCCAACGCAGGGATTGAACCCAGGTCTCCCACACTGCAGGCAGATTCTTTGCCATCTGAGTCAAGAGGGAAGCCCAAGGATAGTGGCGTGGGTAGCCTATCCCTTCTCCAGGGGATCTTCCCGACACAGGAGTCAAACTGGGATCTTCTGCATTGCAGGCCGATTTTTTTACCAACTGAGCTATCAGGGAAGCCCGTCCTCAACTTCCTTCTACAAAATTTGATCAAGTGTTTTCATCAAGAAGGAGAAAGATGCAGGCAAGGGATGCTTGCCACACCTCTGCCCTAAGGACAGGGCCAGAGTCTCTCCTGTTCCAGTCTGTTGTCCACGTGGTGGGATTTCTGTTCCAACCTTGGCATCCTAGCACAGGTGAACTGTGAGGCATGCCATCATTCCGTGTGACACTTTTATGGTCCCTCCGTGTGGCAGCTCCTCACCCCTGTCACCTCCTCCCAAAACTCTGCATGCTGAGCCTGATGAAGTTGAAAGAAGAAATGCACAGGTTTCAATTTCAGGGGTTGTGGCCAGAGCATTGGCTCACACAGCCACGCCCTTGCCCCAGAGGCATGAAGGTGGTACCGCAAGCCGCCATGGCCTGGTGAAATCATTCCTTGTGTGTCGAGACCACCATAGAGTTCTGAGGAGACACTCTGCAGTCCTGGAGTAGAGCATGCCCTGGGCACCCACAGAGAAGTTTCTTCCCACGGGTTATTGTCGCTCAGGAGGAAGGGCAGGCAGCTGTTGGTGAATGACACCACAGAGAGGGAATAAAGGCTGTTTAGAGGGAGTTAGCGCAGAGCCAGGTCTTCCCTGGTTCATTGGTAAAGAATTCACCTGCAATGCGGAGACCTGGGTTTGATCCTGGTGTTGGGGAAGATCTCCTGGAGAAGGGAAAGGCTACCCACTCCAGAATTCTGGCCTGGAGAATCCCATGGACAGAGGAACCTGGTGGGCTACAGAGTCACAGAGTCAGACATGACTGAGTGACTAAGCACAGCACAGCACCACGCTGAGAGATAAAGACAGAGAAGTTGGCCTAGGAGGTGTGATGGCATTTGTTGGGCCTGGGGAGGCAACTGTGATCTTCCCATACCACACCCAACTTTTTCTCTTTGTTTTCTTAAATGAGTTGAAACTGAATTTCTAAATCGTGCAAGCAGAACAGTTCTTCATAAGTGCCTTTTCACTTGCACCTGTTTTCTGTCTGTTAGAAATGTGCTAGAAGAACTGACCACTTGAAGTAAAACTCAGTGACTCTATTTTAAATGGAAATATTTGTCTTCAAACTGTATATGAATTCCATATATAATATATATGTAAATAGGCTTCCCAGGTGGGGCTAGTGGTGAAGAATGGTAAAGAATTTGCTTGCCAATGCAAGAGAGGCGAGAGATGCAGGTTTGATCCCTGGGTCAGGAAGATCCCCTGGAGGAGGGCATGCAACCAACTCCAGTATTCTGGTCTGGAGAATCTTCGTGAGCAGAGGAGCCTTATGGGCTAAGGTCCATAGGGTCACAGAGTGGGATATAACTGAAACGACGCGGCATGCAGACATGCACGCATATATGCAAATGTATGTATTTAATGTGTATGTGTATGTATATGTGTGTAGCTTAAAACTAGGGGTCGTTCAGTTCAGTTCAGTTCAGTTCAGTCGCTCAGTCGTGTCCGATTCTCCGCGACCCCATGAATCACAGCACGCCAGGCCTCCCTGTCCATCACCAACTCCCGGAGCTCACTCAAACTCATGTCCACAGAGTCGGTGATGCCATCCAGCCATCTCATTCTCTGTCTTCCCCTTCTCCTCCCGCCCCTAACCTTTCCCAGCATCAGAGTCTTTTCCAGTGAGTCAACTCGTCGCATGAGGTGGCCAAAGTATTGCAGTTTCAGCTTTAGCATCAGTCCTTCCAATGAACACCCAGGATCGATCTGCCTTAGAATGGACTGGTTGGATCTCCTGGCGGTACAATGGACTCTCAAGAGTCTTCTCCAACACCACAGTTCAAAAGCATCAATTCTTCGGCGATCAGCTTTCTTTACAGTCCAACTCTCACATCCATACATGACCACGGGAAAAACCATAGCCTTGGCTAGACGGACCTTTGTTGGCAAAGTAATGTCTCTGCTTTTTAATATACTATCAAGTTTGGTCATAACTTTCCTTCCAAGGAGCAAGCGTCTTTTAATTTCATGGCTGCAATCAGCATCTGCAGTGATTTTGGAGCCCCAAAAAATAAAGTCTGACACTGTTTCCACTGTTTTTCCATCTGTTTCCCATGAAGTGATGGGACCAGATGCCATGATCTTTGTTTTCTGAATGTTGAGCTTCAAGCCAACCTTTTCACTCTCCTCTTTCACTTTCAACAAGAGGCTTTTGAGTTCCTCTTCCCTTTCTGCCATAAGGGTAGTGTCATCTGCATATCTGAGGTTATTGATATTTCTCCCAGCAATCTTGATTCCAGCTTGTGCTTCTTCCAGCCCAGCGTTCCTCATGATGTACTCTGCATATAAGTTATATAAGCAAGGTGACAATATACAACCTTGACGTACTCCTTTTCCTATTTGGAACCAGTCTGTTGTTCCATGTCCAGTTCTGTTGCTTCCTGAGCTGAATACAGGTTTCTCAAGAGGCAGGTCAGGTGGTCTGGGATTCCCATCTCTTTCAGAATGTTCCACAGTTTATTGTGATCGACATAGTCAAAGGCTTTGGCATCGTCAATGAAGCAGAAATAGATGTTTTTCTGAAACTCGTTAAGAAGTGTCAATTACTTGTCATTGGATACATTTGAAAATATACAGTACAGACCCTAACATAGCGTAGAAATTAAATATCAAGCTTTTTTTCTATTAGAGAAGCATTTTTTAAATGTAACCATTATGTATAAACTTTTTTTTTAATTTCACAGGTGAAGGTTTCCAAATATAATATACACTGAACTGAGAAATCAAAATGGAAAGATTTTTTCCCCAGGTATTTCTATTATTGCTTATACTGCTTGCAGCTGATACTCTGCATAAGTGTGAGATGGACCAGATAAGCTTTCAAAATTCTCATACTTAAAAATATCTTTTATACCAAAGGAGTTTAGATCTTTGGTAGTTAGGTGTTGGTGCTTGGGGGTGATGGTGGGAAAGGGATACCAAATGCAGGACAGAATCCTAGATATTTTTAAAAGCCCAATAAAAAAAATCTGTATTCTCTATCCCGTTTTTTTTTTTTTTTTAATTTTTAAAAAATTGTTGTTGTTGCTAAACAACACTGCCCTTGACCTGACTGTGATCCACAATTTGTACGAATCTTTGCAAATAGGCCTTCTTGTTATCCTGCATGTAATTATCTTCCAGTGGAGGGAATTATTGGGGAAATTATATCAGTGTCAGAAAAGTGAGGTTACTGAGTAATACACAGAATGTCATCTTTGGTGACTTCTGCTCATCAGATTCACCAAAATATCACTCTGTTTCAATTTCAATTGCAGGATCTGATCATTACTGACACTGTTATTGAATGAAATACCATAATTGCCAAAACATTCACTTATCTAATCACCTCATTTCAAATGGAGAAAATAAGAATTCTGAATTCTTAAAGCGAATTAAGAATTCGCTTTAGCCTGTACTCCTACTTACTGGAATTCTATTATTAATAATTATCATACCTTTTGACTGCCCATCCCATGTCAGTCCTTTGTACCCACGGTCTCTTGTAACTTTTACAGCAGTGATGACAAGTGGTTATGTAGGATAAAGGAGAATTTAGAGCTAAAATGGTTTTCCCACATCCACACAGAGGCAGAGATTATCAGCCCCAGTCTCCCGAATTCCAAAGCCTGTACACAGACCCTACTTCCCTACACTGGGTCAAAGTGAGAAATAATCTCCATAATGAGATATTTAAATATGTGTGTTTCTCATTATCTGTCCAACATTGTGCTTTTCGGCCATTATGAGTATCAGAACCTTGTTATCCCTTCAGTCCTTTCCTTGGTCAGAATTTGTATATGATCTTCATATTTAGTTATTTATAATTTTACTAAAAAATGGTAAAGTGACCCAAGTGTTAATCACTCAGTCACGTCTAACTCTTTGTGACCCCATGCTATGTAGCCCACCAGGCTCCTCTGTTCATGGGATTCTCCAGGCAAGAATACTGGAGTAGGTTGCTGTTTCCTGCTCCAGGGGATCATCCCAACCCAGGGATCGAACCCATGTCTCCTGCATTACGAGTGATTTCTTTACTGTCTGAGCCATCAGGGAAGCCTCCGAAAATAGTAAAAGGGTTTAATAAATGGGATACATGAATTTTTATTTATAAAGTGTAGGAAACGTGCTTGCATCTGGAAAAGGAAAAAAAAAAAAAACAAGAATAGCAATTAATTAAAGCAACCCTGAACCCTTGCCGGGAGGATAGAAGATGGCGGAGGAATAGGACGGAGCGACCACTTTCTCCCCCACAAATTCAGCAAAAGAACATTTGAACGCTGAGTAAATTCCATAAAACAACTTCTGAATGCCAGCAGAGGACATCAGGCACCCAGAAAAGCAGCCCATTGTCTTTGAAAGAAGGTAGGAAAGAGTATAAAAGATAAAAAGAGAGACAAAATAAGGAGGGACGGAGCTCCATCCCAGGAAGGGAGGCTGAAAAAAAGAGAGAGAGAGAAGTTTCCAAACACCTGGAAAGAGTCACTGGCGGATCTGTGGCCAACCTTGGAACCTCAGAGGGCCACATAACCAGGAGAGAAAAGAAATAAATAATTAAAACCCACAGACTAAGTGCTCAGAGGAAACTCTCAGCAGAGAAGTGGTGCAACCGCCTGCACCCCCCACTAGCAAGCAGCGGCTGGGCAGGGAGTTGCAGCGGCAGCGCTTAGAGAAAGGACAGGGCCTGAATGCCCCGAGGGCAGTCTGAGGGCATTAACCAGAGATAGCTAAGCAGAAGGGTGTTAACGGGAGATAGCTAAGCAGAAGGTGGAATAGCGACCCCGCGGAAAGGCAAAAAGCCTGAAAAAAGGTGAAAAGTCCCAACGTAAGACTCCACCAACCCCGCTCACAGAACAAAGGACTGAGCAGAGTGAGTCGACTGTGGGTGGCCCATTCCCCATCCCTCACCAACACAGGCAGGGAGGGCGGCCAGCGCTGGAAGGGGCAACCACGGCCCCAGAGAGGCTTCCCATACCAAGCTGCAGGCAAGCTTCATTGCTAACCAAGACTTCTTGGGTTCGGGCCAGTCAATATCCTCCCAAGAATTTGCGCCGGTTGGACATCCAGAAAACCGAGCAGCAGGGACCGGGGAGGCGATAAGTCGCAGCAACCGCGCTCGCCAAACACCTGGTCACCTGAGATGTAGTTCACCTGCTCAGACGTGGAAGGCACAAAATGCAGGTCTGACAAAGTCTGCGCCTTTGTGGAGTACATGAGAATCTGAGCCACTCAGACCTGGGAAATGCATGCAACCCAGCGCCGGCCGCGGACAGTTCCCAACAGAGCAACCTAGAGCCTGAGCAGCATAAACAGGGAAAACACACATGCCACAAGCAGGGGCAATCCCAGTGTAGCTGAGACACTGCGTGCACTCCCCAATGATGCCAGGGATTTTTTCTAGCAGCGTCCCTCCTTCCCCACAGCACGTCTGAACAGGTGACCTGGGTATTTCTCTGCCTCTTCATCTTACTTATATTGCTGTGCTTGGGGTGGCCTTTCCTCTTCTGACAGTTCGTGGAGTCATAACAGGACATATCCACCACTGCCCCCCGTATACCAGGATGGGACTTAGACATGGAAGAGACTAGCAAACAGAAGATCTTTAAAAGAAGGAAATGTCTTAGAAGTGACAGATGGAGAAGTCTTGGGGCTACTGCAAGAATAAGACCAAAAACGAGAGGCAGAGGCTTAAGTCCAAATCCTGAGAACACCAGAGATCTCCTGTTCCAGGGAACATAAATTGATAGGTACTCATCAAATGCCTCCATACATACACTGAAACCAGGCACCACCCAAGGGTCAACAAGTTTCAGTGAAAGACATACCAGGCAGATTTGCCAGCAACATAGTAGAATAGCCCTGAACTTCAATATACAGGCTAGCCAAAGCCACTCCAAACCCACTGACATCTCAAACTCATTACTGGACACTTTACTGCACCCAAGAGAGAATAAATCCAGCTCCACCCAACAGAACACTAACACAAGCTTCCCTAACCAGGGAACCTTGACAAGCCACCTGTCCAACCCCACACACAGTGAGGAAACTACATAATTAAGAGAACTCCACGAACTGTCAGAAGAGGAAAGGCCACCCCAAGCACAGCAATATAAGTAAGATGAAGAGGCAGAGAAATACCCAGCAAGTAAAGGAACAGGATAAATGCCCATCAACACAAACAAAAGAGGAAGATATAGGGAATCTAAAAGCCTCTTAATGAAAGTGAAAGAAGAGAGTGAAAAGGTTGGCTTGAATCTCAGCATTCAGAAAACAAAGATCATGGCATCTGGTCCCATCACTTCATGGGAAATAGATGGAAAAACAGTGGAAACAGTGTCAGACTTTATTTTTTTGGGCTCCAAAATCACTGCGGATGCTGATTGCAGCCATGAAATTAAAAGACGCTTACTCATGTATGGATGTGAGAGTTGAACTGTGAAGAAAGCTGATCGCTGAAGAATTGATGATTTTGAACTGTGGTGTTGGAGAAGACTCTGGAGAGTCCCTTGGACTGCAAGGATATCCAACCAGTCCATTCTAGAGGAGATCAATCCTGGGTGTTCTTTGGAAGGACTGATGCTAAAGCTGAAACTCCAATACTTTGGCCATTTCATGCGATGAGTTGACTCACTGGAAAAGACTCTGATGCTAGGAAAGGTTGGGGGCGGGAGGAAAAGGGGACAACCGAGAATGAGATGGCTGGATGGCATCCTCTCCCACAGAGTCCCCAAAACTCTTCTATATACCTATGTCTCTTTTGCAGTCTCGTATACAGGGTTAAGTTCACCATCTTTCTAAATTCCATATATATGCGTTAGTATACTGTATTGATGTTTTTCTTTCTGGCTTACTTCACGCTGTATAACAGGCTCCAATTTCATCCACCTCATTAAAAATGATTCAAATGCATCCTTTTTGATGGCTGAAAAATACTCCATTGTGTATATGTTCTAAAGCTTTCTTATCCATTCGTCTGCAGATGGACATCTAGGTTGCTTCCATGTCCTGGCTGTTATAAACAGTGCTGCAATGAACATTGGAGTACGTGTGTCTCTTTCAGTTCTGGTTTCCTTGGTGTGTATGCCCAGGAGTGCGATTGCTGGATCATATGGCAGTTCTATTTCCAGTTTTTTGAGGAATCTCCACACTGTTCTCCATAGTGGCTGTACTAGTTTGCATTCCCACCAAAAGTGTAAGAGGGTTCCCTTTTCTCCACACTCTCTCCAGCATTTATTGCATGTAGACATTTGGATAGCAGCCATTCTGATTGGTATGAAATGGTATCTCATTGTGGTTTTGATTTGCATTTCTCTGATTATGAGGGATGTTGAGCATTTTTTCATGTGTTTGTTAGCCATCTGCATGTCTTCTTTGGAGAAATGTCTGTTTAGTTCTTTGGCCCATTTTCTGATTGGGTCACTTATTTTTCTGGAATTTAGCTGCAAGTGCTGCTTGTATATTTTGCAGGATAATCCTTTATCAGTTGCTTCATTTGCTATTATTTTCTCCCATTCTGAAGGCTGTCTTTTCACCTTGCTTATAGTTTCCTTTGCTGTGCAGAAGCTTTTGATTTTCATTAGGTCCCATTTGTTTAGTTTTGCTTTTATTTCCAATATTCTGGTAGGTGGGTCTTGGAGGATCCTGTTGTGATTTATGTCGGAGACGGTTTTGCCTACGTTCTCCTCTAGGAGTTTTATAGAATCTGGTCTTACATTTAGCTCTCTAATCCATTTTGAGTTAATTTTGGTGTATGGTGTTAGGGAGTGTTCTAGTTTCATTCTTTTACAAGTGGCTGACCAGTTTTTTCAGCACCACTTGTTAAAGATACTGTCTTTTCTCCATTTTATATTCTTGCCTCCTTTGTCGAAGATAAGGTGTCCATAGGTGCGTGGATTTATCTCTGGGCTTTCTATTTTGTTCCATTGATCTGTATTTCTGTCTTTATGCCAGTACCATACTGTCTTGATGACTGTGACTTTGTAGTAGAGCCTGAAGTCTGGAGGGTTAATTCCTCCAGTTCCATTCTTCTTCCTCAAGATTGCTTTGGCTATTTGAGGTTTTTGTATTTCCATACAAATTGTGAGATTTTTTGTTCTAGTTCTGTGAAAAATATCGTTGGTAGTTTGATAAGGATTGCATTGAATGTATAAATTACTTTGGGTAGTATACTCATTTTCACAATATTTGTTCTCCCAATCCACGAACACGGTATATTTCTCCATCTATTAGTGTCCTCTTTGATTACTTTCACTAGTGTTTTATAGTTTTCTATGTACAAGTCTTTTGTTTCCTTAGGCAGATATATTTCTAAGTATTTGATTCTTTTCGTTGCAACAGTGAATGGAATAGTTTCCTTAATTTCTCTATTTTCTCATTTTTAGTGTATAGGAATGCAAGGGATTTCTGTGTGTTGATTTTATATCCTGCGACTTTACTGTATTCATTGTTAGCTCTAGTAGTTTTCTGGTAGGGTTTTCTGTGTAGAGGATCATGTCATCAGCGAACAGTGAAAGTTTTACTTCTTCTTTTCCAATTTGTATTCTTTTTATGTCTTTTTCTGCTCTGATTGCTGTAGCCAAAACTTCCAGAACTGTCTCTGTTTTTTAATATGCTATCTAGGTTGGTCATAACTTTCCTTCCAAGGAGTAAGCGTCTTTTAATTTCCTGTCTGCAATCAGCATCTGCAGTGATTTTGGAGCCCCCCAAAATAAAGTCTGACACGACTTAGAGACTGACTAATAACAGGAACATTGACACTCCAGTGTGAAGAGGGTGGACCAATGAATCAGGCACTAGTTCAGAGCTGCTCATCGCTGCACTCAGGACCAGACTAAAAGGAACATCTGTTCTCACACAATACTCCCTCATTCATGAGAACTTGGAGTGATAGTTTTCATTCTGAGACACATTCATAACTAAGGGCGGTCACGGTCACTCCTGTTCTAAGGCATCAGGAGGTCATCAAGGGCAGCGTTTTCCAATGTTCTCGGCACCAGACACCGATTTCATGGAAGACAGTTTTTCCTCTAACTGGGGTCTGTGGATGGGTTTTGGATGATTCGAGCATATTGCATTTATCAATCCCTGGGTCATGAAGATCCCTTGGAGGAGGAAATGGCAACCCACACCAGTATTCTTGCCTGGAACTCTACAATCCATGGGGTCAGAAAGAGTCAGACACGACTGAGAGACTTCACTTTATTTATCTTATTATGACATGAGGTCTACCTTAGGTCATCAGGTGTTAGATCCTGGAGGCTGGAGACCCCCAGTCTAGCTGAAGATCCTATAGGCTGGGGACCCCCGACCTAGGTGAAGTCACCCCGGTAGAGGTTTGCTTTTCCAACGCTTTCCACATCAGTGATCCACACCATGGGGATGGCAGACAGCAAGAGATCCCTGTGCATGAAGGGAACTGACACTCCTGAAGGAAAAAGGAAAGAAACACACGTCCAGCTGACAAGCTTGTATGCCCTCAAGACACAGGAACCATCGGATCCATCCGATTACAAGGCTGGCTGGGTGTGTTTGTTCACTTTATTTGCTCTGGAAATTACTAGGATGCATTCACTAGATATCCTTTCCATTTGCTTAAAAGTTGACTTAAGTGAATCTCCGCCAGAAAAGACACTAATTGTGTGTGTGTGTGTGTGTGTGTATGAGACACACAGTCTGAACTATCAAGCCTCAGACTCCTTTTCTCTACAGTAAAGATCAAAGTGAGGTTTACATGTGTGCTGATGGATGCTTGAAAGCCAAGAAAAGGATTTCTTCCAGAACAGGCCGTTGTGGACACAGAGCAGGAAGGAGAGGGTGGAACAAACGGAGACAGTAGCATTGAAACTCACGCATTACTATATGTAAAACAGATGTGTGCCCAGTTGCTCACTCATGTCCAACTCTGCGACTCCATGGACGTAGCCCGCCAGGCTTCTCTGCCCATGTGATTGTCCAGGCAAGAATCCTGGATTAAGTAGCCATTGTTCCCTTATCCAGGGGATCTTCCCCACCCAGCAACTGAACCCGGTCTCCCACACTGCGGCAGATTCTTGATCATCTGAGCCAGGGAGGTAAGATAGCCAGTGGAAATTTGATGGACGGCACAGGGAACTCTGTGACAACCTACAGGGTGGGATGGGCTGGGAGGTGGAAGGGAGGTTCAAGACACATGTAAACCTGTGGCTGATTCATGTCAATGTATGGCAGAAACCAACACAATATTGTAACGCAATGATCCTCCAATTAGAAATAAATACATTAAAAAAAAAGAAAGACACAACTACCATCATTTTTGAATTAGAAAATGTCAAACGTGAGAATGGGGTGAAGGTCCTGAGAACAGCTGTTAACAAATGGTTCATAAACCTGGACAGGGAAGGAGAGGCGTTTCTCCCCATGGTTGCAAGACTGGGAAGCTGTTATCTTTGTAAAGTGGATGTTTCTGTTCCCAGACAAGCAGCAAGAAGTTTTTAATGCTAATAAACAGGCCACATCTGAAGTATTTTTCATGATACTTTCCTGTACATCTACAAGTTGAAAGGTACAATACTGTAAAATAATTAGCCTCCAATCAAAATAAATTAATTTAAAAAAAAGTTTTTACTCCTCTCCCCCTCTGCTCTTTCATTTGTTTGTTGCTTCTAAGTCTAGCCAAGGCTATGGTTTTTCCAGTGGTCGTGTATGGATGTGAGAGTTGGACTGTGAAGAAAGCTGATAGCCGAAGAATTGATGCTTTTGACTGTGGTGCTGGAGAAGACTCTTGAGAGTCCCTTGGACTGCAAGGAGATCCAACCAGTCCATTCTAAAGGAAATCAATCCTGGGTGTTCATTGGAAGGACTGATGCTGAAGCTGAAACTCCAATACTTTGGCTACCTCATGCGACAAGTTGACTCACTGGAAAAGAGTCTGATGCTGGGAAGGACTGGGGGCGGGAGGAGAAGGGGATGACAGAGAATAAGATGGGTGGATGGCATCACCGACTGGATGGACATGAGTTTGCGTGAACTCCGGGAGTTGGTGATGGACAGGGAGGCCTGGTGTGCTGTGATTCATGGGGTTGCAAAGAGTCTGACACGACTGACCGACTGAACTGAACTGAAGTCTAAAGGCAAAGGTTTAGAGCCTGTTCTAAAAGAAAAATGACTATTTTGCACTAGTATTAATTTGGCTCTGTTAAATAAATATTCAGCTGAAAATTAAATGCTTTCAGTCAACCCAGTTCAGCTGCTCTGCAACCCCATGGACTGCAGCACGCCAGGCCTCCCTGTCCATCACCAACTCCCGGAGCTTACTCAGCTCATGTCCATCGAGTCAGTGATGCAATCCAACTGTCTCATCCTCTGTCGTCCCCTCCTTCTCCCGCCTTCAATCTTTCCCATCATCAGGGTCTTTTCAAATGAGTCAGTTCTTCACATCAGGTGGCTGACGTATTGGAGATTCAGCTTCAGCTTCAGTCCTTCCAGTAGGCTTTAAATAAAATCCATAGAACTGACAGGAATATTGAAAACTAAAGTAGGCAAAGCTGTTTTCGTCTGAGCACATTGTTTCCAAATTAGATTTTATATGTACAAATGTATAATTTAATGTCTGTAAAATCTGTGTGAACATGCACTTCTGTGAATTATGGCGGCATGTATATATATTTTAGGTGTACAATATATATTGATCCCACCAATCTATTGTGACAGCCTTAAGGATAAAAGCAGTATATAACCAACAGTGAATTATGGTTCACTTATACTTTGCAGGAATAAATGTTTTATTTAAAAAATATTTTAATGGGCCAATATTTGACTTGTGTTTATTTCAAGCATTTAGTTCTTCCAAGATTTATAAATTTGGGTCATAAAAACAGTTATAGTTCTGGCAAAAAATTTTATGGAGTATTTTTGTATATAAACGTATGAATGAGTGCATGCACGCTCAGTCACTCACTCGTCCCTGACACTTTTGTGGCCCCATGGACTGTAGCCCGCCAGGCTCCTCTGTCCATGAGATTTCCCAGGCAAGAATACTGGAGTGGCTTGCTATTTCCTTCTCCAGGGGATCTTCCCAACCCGGTGATTGAACCCATGCTTGCTGTATTGGCAGGCAGATTCTTTACCACTGAGCCACCTGGGAACCCCTAAATACTTGGATACTATTTTAAAATCCACAATTCCCGATTCTGGGATTAAAGTATGTCAGTAGTTGAAACACACTAGTTTACTGTGACAAAAAGAACTAACCTGAAAATAATCATAGCACTAAAAAAATACTAAAAAACTGAACTGCCTCACAACATTTTCCACGATCAAATAGGAAAACAAAGATTTTTGATGTAGTCAGTCTAAAAGATTTTTAGAATATTATTGACTTTCATTTATTTTAATGCAAATTAATAGTGAAATGAATAATAAAATTTATTCTAACCTCTAAAAAAAAAAATAATGAAAACATAGAGGTTGACTCAGTGGTAAAGAATCTGCTTCCAATACAGAAGATACAGGTTCAATTCCTGGGTCAGGAAGACCCCCTGGAAAAGAAAATGGCAAGGCACTCCAGTATTCTTGCCTGGAAAAGCCCATGAACAGAGGAGCCTAGCAGGCTTTACAGTCTACAAGATCACAGAGTCTGACACAACTGAGCAACTAAGCCACCAACGACTACGCACAAGTAGAACATGGGTTTAGGGAGGTCCAAAGGGATGTCCAAAGTATATACTAGGCTTCCCTGATAGCACAGTTGATAAAGAATCTGCCTGCAATGCAGGAGACCCCACTTTGATTCCTGGGTCAGGAAGTTCCCCTGGAGAAGGGGTAGGCTATCCACTCCAGTCTTCTTGGTCTTCTCTGGTGGCTTAGCTGGTAAAGAATCTGCCTGCAATGTGGGAGACATGGGTTAGCTCCCTGGGTTGGGAAGATCCCCTGGAGAAGGGAAAGGCTACCCAATGCAGTATTCTGGCTTAGAGAATTCCATGGACTGTATAGTCCATGGGGTCACATAGAGTCAGACACGACTGAGCAACTTTAGAAGAAGACGAAGAAGAAAGTATATTCAGTGACAGCAGTTACTACAAAAATAGCCTCGTGCACATGAGAAATGACAAAGGCTTGAGGGGAAGCAGTGCCAGGAGGAAACTGATCCTGATGCAGATCTGGAATAAACGACTGTGTTCAGAGGACAGGAAAAGAGCCGTTATTTCCTAATTAGGCACAGAAGGCATTGGGGTGCCTTTGATTCAGGGACCCGGAGAATTCATCTGGAAGTCTGCAATGTATTCAAGTAAACTCATATTCATCAGGAAGCTCACCTACGCACTCATCTCCAGGGCTGTGGCAGGAAAGTCATCACAGACTCAGTGGCTTCACACAAGTCAAATTCATTATCTTACAGTTCTGAAGTCCAAGATGGGTTTCACAAGGCCAGTATGTAGATGTCTGCAAGAATCCAGTACCTTCCGGAAGCTCAGGTAAGAATCCTTGAGAAGCCCACAGCCCTTGACTGCCAGCCCTTTCCGCCACCTTCAAAGCCAGCCTGGGCTGGTCCAGTGCTTCTCACACTACATCCCTGCCTGCCTCCTCCACCTGTCAGGACCCCTGGGATTACACTGGACCCATCTGAATAATCTACTTTGTGTCAGCAGATGGGGAGTCTTAATTCCATCTGCAACATTGCCATGGAAAGCCACAAGTTCAAAGACTCCAGGAATTACAATGGAGACATCTTTGAGGGGTAGGCTTTTTATTCTGCCTTCTACAAGTGTGGATGAGGGCTAAACCCCTTTGGTTATCTCTGACTCTTTTGCAACCCTATGGACTGTAGCCGACCAGGCTCCTCTGTCCTTGGGGTTTCTCCAGGCAAGAATACTGGACTGGGTTGCCATGCCCTCCTTCCCCAGGGGATCTTCCCAACCCAGGGATCGAACCTGCATCTCTTACATCTCCTGCATTGGCAAGTGGGTTCTTTACCACTAGCGCCATCTGGGAAGCCCACATTCTACAGCAGGGGTCCCCAATATTTTTGGCATCTGGGATGGGTGTCACGAAAGATAATTTTCCCACAGACTGGGGGCAGTTGTTAGGGGGATGGTTTGAGGATGAATCAAGCATATTACATTTATTTCTTTATTTCCATTATTATTACATCCTCTCTGTGCGGGTTTCCCTGGTGGCTCAGATGGTACAGAAACTGCCTGCAATGTGGGAGAGCTGGGTTCGATCCCTAAGTTGGGAAGATTTCCTGGGGGAGGGCATGGCCACCCACTCCAGTATTCTTGCCTGGAGAATCCCATGGACAGAGGAGCCTGGTGGGTTACAGTCCATGGGGTCACAAAGAGTCACACATGACCGAAAGGGGTAGCTGTGAGGATTTGGACATCGGATTTGACACTCCACAGCATAGAGGCCAGAACACGAACCTGGGGTTTTCCAGCACAATGAGGGGTCAGAGAACTGTCTCGGGGATGAATCTTTAGGGTGAAGATGGAAGACGTGTCCGTGAAAAAACAAAGAAAAGCAGCTGGAGGAGAAAAGGCAATCGGGAGAGAATCATATGAGTAAGATGTGGATGAGGGGAAAGGTGTGAGCAGTGGTTTCTGACTGGGAAAAATCTATGCCTGAGAAACTCTTGACGTGTTGAAATGGTGTACAAACAGCCCCGGAGGTAACGGGTTTATTTCTGACCACAGCAAAGACACATAAAGCTTTGCTATTTCTGTTTGATAATGTACATTTTATAAAACATGGCAAACATATATACATGATCTCACATTTCCATCCACGTTTGAATCTCATCTAAAATCCTCTACCCATAAATGGAGTATCAGACTAAAGAGAGCTATTCTAAGAATTTTCCATGGATTTGTTATGCCTGGATGCAGTGAACTTGAAAAGAAACAAAACAAACAAACAAAAAAAAGCCTTGCTGGATTCATTTACATTAATGTGGTGCATTCCTGTGAAATGTCTGTATCTAATGATGAATAATCAACCCTTCTTAACTCTAACAACAACAACAAAAATATCATGGAAGGACCACGTTAGTGGTAGTTTGAGTTAGCATGAATTTGGAGAGTAATTTTTTGTCATTCCATAAGTTTATTTCTATCTCTTTTTCACTGTCTTAAATATTCAGTTAATTTGATTATACTCTTTTAAGATGCCATCTATAAACACGCACACACACACACACATACACACACACACGGCTTAAATGATAGCTCAGCAGTAAAGAATCTACCTGTCAGTTCAATGCAGGAGACACAGGTTGGGTCCTTGGTTTGGAAAGATCCTCGGAGAAGGAAATGGCAACCCACTCCAATATTCTTGCCTGGAGAATCCCATGGACAGAGGATCCTGGCGAGCTACAGTTCATGAGGTCACGAAGAGTCACGACTGAAGCAACTAAGCAGAACTACAAAGATAAATCTTCTGGCCTATTGAGGAAGGATTTCATTAGGAGAGACTGGAGGCAGAGACAGCTGTCAGAAAGGCAGTGCGGCTCTTCTGGAGAGAGGTTGTAAGTCTGAGATAGGACATGGTGAACCAACCAGGAGCGGTTCATACCTGACCCTAAGAAATGGGAGAGGAGAGTGGATATAGTTCTGAGGTTTTGAAATGGGCCAGTGGAAAAGTAAGCAATTCAAACTGGAAAAAAAAAAAAAGGAAGTAGATTTCTGGGGAGACACTGAACAGCCAGGTGGCCACTGTAAGACTCACAGAGCTTAAAGGGAGCAGTGGAGAGGAGGCAGCTTTGAAAAAAGAGGTGAGCTGCTGAGATGCAAGTGGTTAGAGTAGAGACACACCTTTTCTTTCTTTCTTTATTGCCTCCCGAAATATTCCTCTATTTCCCCCCCATGTTAACATTTTATTTTGTATAGAGGTATGGCTGATTAAAAATCTTGTGATAATTTCAGACAAACAACAAAGGGGCCCAGTCATGCATACAGATGTACCCATTCTCCCCCAAACTCCCCTGCCATCCAGGCTGCCACATGACACTGAGCAGAGTTCCCTGTGCTGTCC
The DNA here is from genome assembly GCF_049115385.1 of Moschus berezovskii. NCBI lineage: Eukaryota > Metazoa > Chordata > Mammalia > Artiodactyla > Moschidae > Moschus > Moschus berezovskii. The sequence goes on along the minus strand of NC_142489.1, from coordinate 40,644,520 downwards.
AGCAGGTCTTTGTTGGTTCTTCATGTTGAATACAGCAGTGTATCCTTGTCCATCCCAAACTCTCTAACTATAGTATGTCATCCCTTATAAGCATAATCTAAAAAGCAATGGTACAAATGAAATTATGTACAAACAAATTCAGGAACAGATTCACAGACTGAAAGAACAAGCTTAAGGTTCCCACTTAAACGGAAGGATGCAGGGAAGAGAAACACCCTTTTAATTTACAGGAGACCGAGCTTTGATCTGACCAAGCCCCCAACTCTCATTAGAGCTCAGCTTGTCTAACTTGCGAGTGAGATAAAAGGGAGTGAACTGAACGTCATACTTCACTGCCATCTTGTCTAAATGTCATGCGTAAGGATTTTACTAGCTCATAACCAAATGCGCCCTCAGACAAAGTTAATGATGCTTCAAAACCAGAGGGCAGGCACGAGGGAGTGTTTATCTTTTAATCTGAGGCAGGATGATGGCAAGAGAGGGTAGGGATGACGTAGCCACATAAATCACCCCGTGGCGAGGCAGGACACATAAATATGTCATCCAGGTGGACAGTAACTGAGGCTGACTCGGATGAAATGACAGCTTGGCGAACCTCTGTATATGCTCGTACAATGAGGTTCTAAATTAACTTTTGTTTGCTTCTCCCACACTTAAAATGTTTGTCATGGAGTATCATTTGCACAGATGAAGTGACTTACTCCTTGTTTACCCAAAGCTTTCTCTTCCTGACACAATGATAAATGTTTCCCCTTAATGTTGTGCTATTGTTTAGAACTTTCATTTGCATTTTTTTTGCTTATTCTTTCAATGCTCCACTGTAAAAAATTAACATATTTTGACTCCACATGTAAGTATAAATTCCTTATCCAAAACCAAAGATGTTTCAACAGTCATGAAAAACATAGGACAAACTGGCAGTCTGTTCTATTCTCTATGTGTGTATCGAGCTTCTCTCCAATAAATACACTTAAGAGATAATGGGTAAGTGTCCAGCACTGTGACTAGCCAATGTACTAAAATCAAGAAAGAGTTCTATTCTCCCCTGTTCAGGAGAGTGGAGATGGTGACTTGAAATTCAACATCAAATAACAAAAAACACCAATAACATGGCATCCGGTCCTGTAACTTCATGGCTAAAAAGAAGAGGGGAAAGTGGAAACGGTTACAGACTTTATTTTCTTGGGCTCCACAATCACTGCAGAGGGTGACTTCAGCCATGAAATTAAGAGACGCTTGCTCCTTGGGAGGAAAGCTATGACAAACCTAGAGAGCATATTAAAAAGAGACATCACTTTGCCGACAAAGGTCTGTATAGCCAAAGCTATGGTTTGTCCAGGAGTCACATACACATGTAAGAGTTGGACCACAAACAAGGTTAAGACAAAAAACTCACAGTATACAATTCAATGATGCCTCAAAAAAAAATATATATATATATATAAGGTTCAAATCCATACGTCTCTTTGTTACAAGCAAGGGGGTTACGGGCTTTAAGCCTTTCAGGGTCTCATGACTTCGTTTATACCCAAGATGAAACTGGACCGTGGTGCCAAGAAGCTTGGGGACTAGTGACTTAGAGGGCCTAATGTTGAAATGAAACAAACTAGTATAGGTGTACAATAAGAGATTGCTGACTGATGAAACTAACAGATCATATTTTCACCTGAACACGGGTGGGAACCAATGCTAGGAGCAAAAAACACTTTCAGAAAGTGCAATGAAGTCAAGTCACGAAGACAAAGAGTAGCCAGGTCAGCTGAATAAACCGTGTGGAATGAGAAGGGAAAAAACCTGTGCATTTGCGAAGCTTTTACTGTTTTAAACAATAAAGTGAAGAGGGCAAGTGCTAAGTACGTGAGATCTACATTTTCAACGGATCTCAATTCATTACCCTAAGGAACAAGGCCAGACATTTAAAGGGATCATTACTACAAGATGGAGAACTGGATGAGCCACGCCATTTGTCATGGTGATGTGCATGAGGAAGCCCACACTGAGTGGTAGTATGCTCAATGCTTTTTTTTTCCCACATATACTTTACATATACTTGAATGTTTAAAATCAATGGGGAAAATTTAATGATCACTAGATGACTACTCCTTTGGTTGCTTTAAAGTTTAGCTCTTGTTGTCAGTCGCTAAGTTGTCTCCGATTCTTGGCCAATCCATGGACTGCAGCACACCAGGCCTCCCTGTCCTTTACCAACTCCTGGAGCTTGCTCGGACTCATGAACATTGAGTTGGTGATGCCATCCAACCATCTCATCCTCTGTTGTCCCCTTCTCCACCTGCCTTCAATCTTTCCCAGCATCAGGGTATTTTCCAACGAGTCAACTCTTCGAATCAGGTGGTCAAAGTATTGGAGCTTCAGCTTCAGCATCAGTCCTTCCAGTGAATACTCTGGACTGATTTCATTTAGGATGGACCGGTTTGATCTCCTTGTGGTACAAGGGACTCTCTAGCACCATAATGTGAAAGCATCAATTCTTTGGCACTCAGCCTTCTTTATAGTCCAGCTCTCACATGTGTACATGACTACTGGCAAAACCCTAGCTTTGACTAGATGGACCTCTGTCAGCAAAGGGATATCTCTGCGTTTTAATATGCTGTTTAGACTTGTCACCCCAACTCCAGTACTCTTGCCTGGAAAATCCCAAGGATGGAGGAGCCTGGTAGGGTGAAGTCCATGGGGTCTTGAAGAGTCAGACATGACTGAGTGACTTCACTTTCACTTTTTACTTTCCTGCATTGGAGAAGGAAATGGCAACCAACTCCAATGTCCTTGCCCGGAGAATCCCAAGGACAGATGAGCCTGGTGGGCTGACGTCTATGGGGCTGCACAGAGTCGAACACGACTGAAGCGACTTAGCAGCAGCAGCAGCAGAAGTCTTCTCACAGCTTTTCTTAACAATTATTCAATTATTTTTAAAAAGATATTCACCAGAATCTGGGGGGAAAAACAGTATTTCTAGTCCTTGTTTTTTCATGAACTGTGAACATAAACTTGGTCATGCTTTATACTCTCCCTAAAGCATTATCTCCTGTACTTAACATTACATATGTGTCTTCTCAACATCTTAGATCACTTTCACCTTAGAGCATGTATCATAATGAAATACTGCAGACACATTACATGGTTTTCACTATGGATTTTTTTTTTTTTTTTTTTTTGGTATTGCCCAGCCTCACTTGATGGATGTCAGCAATCTGCCAGATCCCATCACCCACTGGCTTCACAGACTCACTCTTCTGGTTGATGATTATTCACTGCTCCTGTATAACCACAATCAGTCCCTCAGCCTTTCACCCAAATGGCCCCACACAGACAGCTAGCTGAACTACCCTATGGCCTTGATTCCTGCCATTTTATATGGCCATAGTTGCAGTGATTGGGCAACTTAGCATGATCCCAGAGTATATTCTTATCTTAAATCTTTACACACCCCATCTACCCTGCTCTATCCCTGCAGCCAAATCTAGAAGGAAGAAGATTCTCATTGCCTGACTTTCTGGTCCAGGTGTGAATAATAACAGCTTTCCAGATCTCATTGATTCTTCCAAGTGAATTCAAATATATTTCAATCACCTGTTGTTTTATTAAGTAGAAAATTCATCATCACCACCCACACCCCTCCATTATACTAACCATTGTCTTCCCAGACCTAACTCAACAAGAAAAAATTATCCAGGCAAAGGATGCTGTGAACACAAAGCAAGTTCTTCCACTGTACCCAGCACCCAAGAACAGAAATACAGCCTTAGGGGCAGCCGTGAGGAGACACCCCTGGTCCAAGGTAAGAAGCAGTGGCTGCGCTTTGCTGGAGCAGCTGTGAAGAGATACCCCACGACCAAGGTAAGAGAAACCCAAGTAAGACGGTAGGTATTGCAAGACAGCATCAGAGGGCAGATACAGTGAATCTTAACAGAGAAAACTAGTCAATCTGATCAAACGGAGCACAGTCTTGTCTAACTCAATGAAACTAAGCCATGCCGTGTGGGTCCACCAAAGACAGGTTGGTCATGATAGAGAGGTCTGACAGAATGTGGTCCACTGCAAAAGGGAAAGGCAAACCACTTCAGTATACTTGCCTTGCAAACCCCATGAACAGTATGAAAAGGCAAAATGATAGGATTCTGAATGAGGAACTCCCCAGGTCGGTAAATGCCTGACCTATGTTACTGGAGATCAGTGGAAAATAAATCCAGAAAGACTGAAGGGATGGAGCCAAACCAAAACCAATACCCAGTTGTGGATGTGACTAGTGATAGATGCAAGGTTCCATGCTGTAAAGAGCGATATTGTATAGGAACCTGGAATGTTAGGTCCATGAATCAAGGCAAATTGGAAGTGGTCAAACAGGAGATGGCAAGAGTGAACGTCGACATTCTAGGAATCAGTGAATTAAAATGGACTGGAATGGGTGAATTTAACTCAGATGACTATTGTATCTACTACTGTGGGCAGGAATCCCTTAGAAGAAATGGAGTAGCCATCATGGTCAACAAAAGAGTCCGAAATGCAGTATTTGGATGCAATCTTAAAAACGACAGAATGATTTCTGTTCGTTTCCAAGGCAAACCATTCAATATTACAGTAATCCAAGCCTATGCCCCAAGCAGTAACGCTGAAGAAGCCGAAGTTGAATGGTTCTATGAAGACCTACAAGACCTTTTAGAACTAACATCCAAAAAAGATATCCTTTTCATTATAGGGGACTGGAATGCAAAAGTAGGAAGTCAAGAAACACCTGGACTAACAGGCAAATTTGGCCTTGGAGCACGGAATGAAGCAGGGCAAAGGCTAATAGAGTTTTGTCAAGAGAACGCACTGGTCATAGCAAACACTCTCTTCCAACAACACAAGAGAAGACTCTACACGTGGACATCACCAGATGGTCAACACCTAAATCAGATTGATTAAATTCTTTGCAACCAAAGATGGAGAAGCTGTATACTGTTAGCTAAAAAAAGACCAGAAGCTGACTGTGGCTCAGATCATGAACTCCTTATTGCCAAATTCAGACTTGAAGAAAGTAGGGAAAACCCCTAGACCATTCAGGTATGACCTAAATAAAATCCCTTATGATTATACAGTGGAAGTGAGGAATAGATTTAAGGGACTAGATCTGATAGATAGAGTGCCTGATGAACTCTGGACGGACGTTCGTGACATTGTACAGGAGACAGGGACCAAGACCATCCCCATGGAAAAGAAATGCAAAAAAGCAAAATGGCTTCTGAGGAAGTCTTACAAATAGCTGTGAAAAGAAGAGAAGTGAAAAGCAAAGGAGAAAAGTAAAGTTATAAGCATCTGAATGCAGAGTTCCAAAGAATAGCAAGGAGAGATAAGAAAGCCTTCCTCAATGATCAATGCAAAGAAATAGAGGAAAACAACAGAATAGGAAAAACAAAAGATCTCTTCAAGAAAATTAGAGATTCCAAGGGAATATTTCATGCAAAGATGGGCTCGATAAAGGACAGAAATGGTATGGACCTAACAGAAGCAGAAGATATTAAGAAGAGGTGGCAGGAATACACAGAAGAACTGTACAAAAAAGATCTTCACGACCAAGATAGTCACGATAACGTGATCACTGACCTAGAGCCAGACATCTTGGAATGTGAAGTCAAGTGGGCCTTCTAAGCATCACTACGAATAAAACTAGTGGTGGTGATAGAATTCCAGTTGAGCTATTTCAAATCTTGAAAAATGATGCTGTGAAAGTGCTACACTCAATATGCCAGCAAATGTGGAAAACTCAGCAGTGGCCACAGGACTGGAAAAGGTAAGTCTTCATTCCAATTGCAAAGAAAGGCAACGCCAAAGAATGCTCAAACTACTGCACAATTGCACTCTTCTCACACGCTAGTAAAGTCATGTCCAAAATTCTCCAAGCCAGGCTTCAGCAATACGTGAACCGTGAACTCCCAGATGTTCAAGCAGGTTTTAGAAAAGGCAGAGGCACCAGAGATCAAATTGCCAACATCCGCTGGATCATGGAGAAAGCAGGAGAGTTCCAGAAAAACATTTATTTCTGCTTCATTGACTATGCCAAAGCCTTAGACTGTGTGGATCACAATAAACTGTGGAACATTCTGAAAGAGATGGGAATAACAGACCACCTTATCTGCCTCTTGAGAAGCCTGTATGCAGGTCAGGAAGCAACAGTCAGAACTGTACATGGAACAACCGACTAGTTCCAAATAGGAAAAGAAGTGCGTCAAGGCTGTATATTGTCACCTTGCTTATTTAACTTATATACAGAGTACATCAGGAGGAACGCTGGGCTGGAAGAAGCACAAGCTGGAATCAAGATTGCTGGGAGAAATATCAATAATCTCAGCTCTGCAGATGACACTACCCTTATGGCAGAAAGTGAAGAGGAACTCGAAAGCCTCTTGATGAAAGTAAAAGAGGATAGTGAAAAGGTTGGCTTGAAGCTCAACATTCAGAGAACAAAGATCATCGCATCTGGTCCCATCACTTCATGGAAAATAGATGGAAAAACAGTGGAAACAGTGTCAGACTTTATTTTTTGGGGCTCCAAAATCACTGCCGATGCTGATTGCAGCCATGAAATTAAAAGACACTTACTCCTTGAAAGGAAAGTTATGATCAACCTAGATAGCATATTAAAAAGCAGAGACATTACTTTGCCAACAATGGTCCGTCTAGCCAAGGCTATGTTCTTTCCCGTGGTCATGTATGCATGTGAGAGTTGGACTGTGAAGAAAGCTGATCGCTGAAGAATTGATGCTTTTGAACTGTGGTGTTGGAGAAGACTCTTGAGTGTTCCTTGTACCGCACGGAGATCCAACCAGTCCATTTTAAGGGAGATCGATCCTGGGTGTTCATTGGAAGGACTGATGCTAAAGCTGAAACTGCAATACTTTGGCCACCTCATGAGACGAGTTGACTCACTGGAAAAGACTCTGATGCTGGGGAAGGTTGGGGGCGGGAGAAGAAGGGGACGACCGAGAATGAGATGGCTGGATGGTATCACCGACTCTATGGACATGAGTTTGATTGAACTCAGGGAGTTGGTGATGGATAGGGAGGCCTGGCGTGCTGTGATTCATGGGGTCACGGAGAGTCAGACACGACTGAGCGACTGAACTGAAATGAACTGAACTGAACTGAAGAATTGATGCTTTTGAAGTGTGGTGTTGGAGAAGACTCTTGAGAGTCCCATGGACTGCAAGGAGATCCAACCAGTCCATTCTAAAGGAGATCAGTCCTGGGTGTTTATTTGAAGGACTGATCCTAAAGCTGAAGCTCCAAAACTTTGGCCACCTCATGCTAAGAGTTAGTTGACTCTCTGGAGAAGACTCTGATGCTGGGATGGATTGGGGCAGGAGGAGAAGGGGACGACAGAGAATGAGATGGCTGGATGGCATCACCGACTTAATGGACATGAGTCTGAGTGAACTCCAGGAGTTGGTGATGGACAGGGAGTCCTGGCGTGCTGTGATTCCTGGGGTCGCGGAGAGTCGGGTACGACTGAGCAACTGAACTGAACTCAACTGAACTGATGGCAAAAAAAAAAAAACAGAGAGAGAGAGCTTCCTTGGTGGCTCAGATGGTAAAGCGTCTGCCTCCAATGTGGGAGACCTGAGTTTGATCCCTGGGTTGGGAAGATCTCCTGGAGAAGGAAACAGCAACCCACTCCAGTATTCTTGCCTGGAGAATCCCCAGGACAAAGGAGCTTGGTAGACTACAGTCCATGGGGTCGCAAAAAGTCGGACATGATTGAGCGACTTCACTTCACGGCAAAAAAAAAAAAAAAAAAAAAAGAAAAAAAATCACAATACTGTAATTATTCTCCAATTAAAATTAATTAGTTTAAAAAATAACAACAAAGATAAAAAAAATAATCTACCATCATTCCTGCACCCTTGTATATATTTTTGCCTCGGTTTTCCTAAATATTATTTTACTCATGGATATTACTTTCACCTAATGATGAAATATATAAAGCCTCAAATTCATGATTAAAAAAAGAAAAACAAATCCATAAATATTATATGTGGGAGAGTAGGATATAAAAATTATTTTTAAAAGTTACTTCACAATGAGTTCAGTTTAAATCAACAGTGTAAATCTATGAAACACTAGTGCAGTTCTGACTTCATTAACGAATCCATGAACACGAGGACAATAAATAAGGAATAGCTCCATTCCTCACATTTAGACTACCCCGAAGGTACTGTTCTCAGTTCTGAGCCATCTGACACATTCAACACAGTTATTAAGAATGTGGACAGATGTTGGAAAGGGTGACCTTCATATCTGGAGTACAGAAAGTCCTCCATTGGAAAAGAGAGCTTGGAAACATGGAACCCAGACCTGGAGTGGAGAGACACACAAACAATCCTTGAATCACATTGTCGTGGGGTTGTGTTACTTGCTCAGCCATGTCGGACTCTCTGTGACCCATGGGCTGTAGTCTGCTATACTCTTCTGTCCAAGGGATTCTCCAGGCAAGAACACTGCAGTGGGTAGCCATGCCCTCTTCCAGGGGATCTCCCCAACCCAGGGATTGAACTCGAGTCTCCTGCTTTGCAGGCAGATTCTTTAGCCACCCGGGAAGACCCCAAATCACACAAGTTGCTTCATTAAAAGCTGTTCGGCATTGCTGGCAAAGACTCCCTGAGAAATCAGGCAGAGACACTTCAGAGAGATCTTTTGTTTCAGAACAAGCAGGAACTTTCAATCTGTGCAAAAATAGAAGGGACTGTCTCAGAAGGCAATGAGTTCCTTTATCTTTAATGAAGGGCTCTCGCGGGTTTTTGATAAGAGGATCTATGAATTCTGTAAACAACGGGATTGGAAAAATGAAATTCCTTCCAAATACAACATTCTTTCATCTCTACTCCTATGGGATACAGATTTCCAGAAATTAAAAATTACATCTACTTGCTATTCTCCTTCTCTCTTCCGCCTACTCTCTCACTGAAGTCTGTGAAAATGAGCACCAGGGCTTCATGAGCCAGGGGAATCTATGAATTTCCTCCTTAGATCATTCTAGAATTTGTTGCTGCGGTGCTGGCAGCTGTGGTGGCTTTGTTGGTCAGTCATGCCAGACTCTTTGCAACCTCATGGACTGTAGCGTGCCAGGCTCCCTTGTCCAGAGGATTTCCCAAGCAAGAATACTGGATTGGGTTGCCATGCCCTTTCTCTAGAATTTGTTGCTATAGCTCTCTGAAAATGTGGAAACTGGGCACGGATCCCTGCTTTTCTCATGGAAACACTTCCCTCTCTTCTAATACATAGGAAGAATGTTTAACATTTAATCAAGTGACCAAAAAGTGATGTATTAAAGGGCAACGGAATTCTGTGTCAACTTTTGGCAAAACATAAGAGTATTTCTCAGCTAAACTAAGCAGAAACCATTTGGCTAATCGAGTATTTTCTGATTTTTCTTTGAGACTCCTTTTTCTATTCTACTTGGCTTTGTTGCAAGTGGTGGAAGGCAAAAACAATTACAGTACAAAGAGTTTTGAAAATATTTGAACTTAACTCACAGAGTTAAACGTTAAGTGGTCGTTACAGGTTTAGCTACCAAGTTGTAAGAAGTAAAACACATATCGTAAAACGATTTCCTTGAAATTTCCTACTGTAACAATGATCATTAAAAAGTCCAAATTTCATGACGTCAAATGCAAGTTCTAAACACCTCACTGAAAGGCACCATATGAAACACACCGTAATTTTTATGTGTATTATGCTGAGGTAGGGAATCTCTACATCGCCCAGTTAGAATGTTCCAAAGTTAGCTTACCTGAAAATTATTTAAATAGACACTTCTCCAAGCTAACAAATGCTTGCGTGTTTCCTTCAAGCACACATTGAAGGGTCTTCCCACCTGGCAACGACATAGGATAGCATGGAGTAAAATGGGTGCTCGTGCAGAGAACTGGGTCGGCACCCAAGACCAGGATGGGGAGACTGCAATCTAGTAAAACATCCAATAGCACTTCTGCCTTGAAATGCTGAGCCTGAGAACCTCAGGACTGCATGAGGAAGATCCAGGATAGTAAACCACTTGCAGGGTGTGCCTCCAAGCCAGCGGTTTTTTGGCAAACACACTGAACTGACACCAAATTCACCCACATCCTCGGGAGCACTCCTCTTTAACACGTCACTTAGCTAACCACATGTCCCCTCCCTCATTTTTGGATTTTCTCCTCTTTTATCGTGTCCGTATAGAGAAGATTTTTAGAATATTATCAGTGGCATAAACTTTTATGATGGATTTTATTTTATGATATGCAGCCAAAAACCATTCTGGGCACAGAGAGTCTGGCAGATGTGGTGAAGTAATGTCTGTTAATTCAATTTTATATATATATATAGTTATATATATAATTATATGTATAAACATGAAATATATATTATATTATATATATTACACTATATATTACATATATATGTATGACACTAATGTATAATTATCTATATTATATTATATAATAAGATAATAATATATTATTAGAGAAATCATATATATAAACACAAAATATTTTATCAAAATAACACTTGACAGCAATCAAAAGAGTTTCCCCAAATCATGGTTTGAATAAGTTTATAACTCACCACAGGCATCTCCACAAATCCCTGTCAAAAAATAGGAAATGGCGTTTCCTACATGCCAGTCTGAGAACTGACACTACTCAACAAGACATTTTCCCAAACCCCTGAAAGCTTATCTCTGAAAACCAAATTTTTGATTATGTCTTAAATAACTGAATGACTCTGCTTCTAGGATTTATTTGCTATTGTGCTTGGGAGACATAGGGCATCCCATAACTCTACCGGTGGCTTGAAAAGGAAGAGCAATGCATTACAATCATATATATTTTTAATCTTAAAGGAAGACTTTACCATGAAGACTTGGCTTTCCAGTTGGCCCTAATGGTAAAGAACCCGCCTGCCCATGCAGGAGACATAAGAGACACGGGTTCAATCCCTGGGTTGGGAATATCCCCTGGAGGAGGGCTTGGCAACTCACTCCAGTATCCTTGCCTGCAGAATGCCATGGACAGAGGAGCCTGGCAATTACAGTCTATGGGGTCACAATGAGCCAGACACAACTTTGTGACTGAACATGTGTTACTGGGACTTAACATTAAAAGTGAGATTCTGCATTTGACACTATGTGCAAGTTGCCTTATAAAACTTTCAATAAAACTATACAGAAAACAGTTTTAAAAAAATTGGTTATCTTAAGTTTAACTACATCAGTGAGTGAGGTCATCAAGAAAGACCATCTCCAAAGCTAGTGGCCAGCCTCTTTTACCAAACATCTTTTGAAAACTTAGGCAAACAAAAAATTTTCTGAAGCCAATAATCTGACAAGTGTCTGTTGACAAGAAACATTCTAGACTATAGGTTATAGGTCACTGATCTTTGGCGCTATGGGGGAAAATTTTTTGTGTTCAGTGATACAGAGAAGCTCTCTTCTCTCTCAACTTTACGAAAACGAAAAATCGGAATAAAGATAGACTTCGCTTTAATTTTTAACAGCACTTGTACAGCTACCTATTTGAAGTGTTTATTTATTTATTTGGGTGCACTGGGTCTTAGTTGCAGCAGGCAGGACCTGTGATCCTGGTGGCAGGCTCTGGGAGCTTCAGTTACGAAATGCAGGGTCCTAGCTGGGGCACGTGGGGTCTAGTTCCCTTAGCAGGGATCAAACCTGGGTGCCCTGCATTAGGAGCACAGCATCTTAGCCACTGGGCCACCTAGGAGGCCTCGTAACTCTTTACTGATCTTGGCCAAGTCAGAATCAAAAGGTTAAGTTACCATCTCAAAACAAAGGTGTGCACGTGTTCCCTTTCATCTTCATGGTGTTCCGATAACTGCTGCTTGAAGCCCATTCCTACTGCTTTGTTTACAAATTTAAACCAATGATGACTTTAAAGTGGTTTTTTAATTTAAAAAAAAAAATTAAAAAAAATAAAAAGGGAACCACGTGGGGCCATATAATTTTAGGATCACTCCTAACTGTGACAGTGAGTGAGATTCTGACCAATAAGTTTCTCTAAAGTGGGGCTTATCTGCGATCAAGTTTTAAAACAACAAGCAAATTCATTTACATATCTCTCAGTAAGTAGAATTTTTTAAAAAATATATTAGTTTTTCCCATTTTCAGGCAACCTCAGCTCTTTTTCCTTGATGCAACCTGATGTATTATGTTTAAATGGCAACTCACTCCAGTATTCTTGCCTGGAGAGTCCCATGAACAGAGGAACCTGGCGGGTTACAGTCCATGGGGTCACAATAGTCGGACATGACTGAATGACGAAACCACCCCCGCCACTTGCTTTCTACCTTACATTTGCATGAAATAATAGATTTTTAACTCATCACTACTAATAAAATTCCTTTTTCTTATATACTACTATTCTTGCACTTACATATCAGCATCTGTATATCGAAAGTCACGGTCTGTTCCTTGGAAACATTGCTCCCTTGAAACAGATCAGATCTCAGATGTTTCAGTAGAAATAAATACCGTTTCAGGTCACAGAGAACCACAGGGAGTTGAACCCAAATTGGCAAGCCACTCCAGTACTCTTGCCTAGAAAATCCCATGGATGGAGGAGCCTGGGAGGCTGCAGTCTGTGGGGTCACTAAGGGTCGGACACGACTGAGCAACTTCACTTTTCACTTTCACACATTGGAGAAGGAAATGGCAACCCACTTCAGTGTTCTTGCCAGGAGAATCTCAGGGACGGGGGAGCCTGGTGGGCTTCTGTCTATGGGGTCGCACAGAGTCAGACACGACTGAAGTGACTTAGCAGCAGCAGCAGCAGCAGTAAGAACCACAGGGGAAAACCGGATTGAGAATAGAGTAACGGGCCTGCAAAAATTCGACATCTGAAGACTCAACTTGGGTGCAAACAAAGCAGGCAGTTTGGGGGCTAGGGGGTCAAGATGTGGTGGAGAAAAGTTCAGAGGAAATTCACTGGTGGTGCGGAGGAACCACTTACATTAAGCGGCTTTTGGAAGCCTGCACATTTGAAGTTCATCTTCCTGGGTAAGAAGCTGCAAGACCCATAGGAGAGGAGAGTGACTGCTGGGCAGAAGCGGGAGGTGTAATTCAGCCACATCTAAGCCTCGCCTCGCTCTACTCTTTCCTTAGTAAGCAGACCCCTCAGCATCCACACTCTTTACTGAACCGCTCCTGCACAAGTTGTCAGCTGCCCTGTTGTCTCTGAAACACCTTTCCCTACTCGGTGAATGCCAATGGAGGTTCGGTTCAGTTCAGTTCAGTTCAGTCGCTCAGTCGTGTCTGATTCTGAGCGACCCCATGAATCACAGCACGCCAGGCCTCCCTGTCCATCACCAACTCCCGGAGTTCAATCAAACTCATGTCCCTCGAGTCAGTGATGCCATTCAGCCATCTCATTCTCTGTCGTCCCCTTCTCCTCCTGCCCCCAAACTTTCGCAGCATCAGAGTCTTTTCCAGTAAGTCAACTCGTCGCATGAGGTGGGCAAAGTATTGCAGTTTCAGCTTTAGCATCAATCCTTCCAATGAACACCCAGGATTGATCTCTAGAATGGACTGGTTGGATCTCCTTGAAGTCCAAGGGACTCTCAAGAGTCTTCTCCAACACCACAGTTCAAAAGCATCAATTCTTCGGCGATCAGCTTTCTTCACAGTCCAACTCTCGTAACATACATGACCACTGGAAAAACCGTAGCCTTGACTAGACGGACCTTGGTTGGCAAAGTAATGTCTCTGCTTTTTAATATGCTATCTAGGTTGGTCATAACTTTCCTTCCAAGGAGTAAGCGTCTTTTAATTTCATGGCTGCAATCAGCATCCGTAGTGATTTTGGAGCCCCCCCAAAAAATAAAGTCTGTTACTGTTTCCACTGTTTCTCCATTTCCCATGAAGTGATCTGAGAGAAGTTAAATGCATTTGAAAGCATTGGCATTTCATGTTCTCCTTACAGAAGGCACTCAGCACCTCCAACGAATGAGCATGTTCTCATTCATCCAAAAAACAGGCTGCTGCTGTTATGGCTGACCTGGGGGTGTCAGTTCTGGGGGGATGAAAATTCGATAATAAGCTCTGATGGTATCGATGCTGTACTGGGTAGCTTGAAGCCTGGGTTTCAAAAGCTCCTATTAAGGGGTGGTCATGACCATAGATAACATTTCAGGGCAGAGGAACTCATGTGTATCTCCACTGATGTGGTGTTGACAAGACTTCTCAGCTTCTCCGGACCCTCAAATTAGTCCTCACAGAAGCCTTGGAATGAAGGAAAATGCCTCCACCGTTTTAACTTTATTAGGAATGTTTATCTGCATGATGACAGATGCCACCTGGGGCTCTCATAGCCCAAACTGTCGCTCTACCGTTAGCTTTAGAGACAGCAATTTCAACGTAAATCAGTTCATTTCGGTGTACGTTTACTGAGTACTTCCCATGCACAAAGTTCCCAGAAATGCACAAGTAGACATAAAAGGATAATGCCCATTGTTGTTTATGAGGTGCTATTTGGTTATTACCCATCAAAGGATTTTCCCTCCTCGGGATCAAAGAAATAAGAGTCCTTTCCTGCATGAGCTGGTCACTATTATTCAGTGGTTCAGTCGTGTCCCAACTCCCTGCGACTGCGTGGACTTCAGTACACCAGGCTTCCGTGTCCTTCACCAACTCCCAGAGTTTGCTCAAACTCATGTCCATCGAGTCGGTGATGCCATCCAACCATCTCATTCTCTGTCATCCCCTTCTCCTCCTGCCTTCAATCTTTCCCAGCATCAGGGTCTTTTCTGAGGTGAGTTGGCTCACCTCAGCTCACCAACACTGATAGAATCAGCTGAATCACCATTTCATTTTCCTTTACTCAAGACATCCCATGGGATCCCATGGTCAAACTGATGTGGGGGACCTCCCTGGCAGTTCAGTGGCTACCACCCTTAGCTCCCAATGTAGGTGGCCTGGGTTTGATCCCTGGTCAGGGAACTAGACCCCATGTGTTGCAACTAAATACCCTGCACGTTACAGCAAAGACGTCGCACAGCCAAATAAATAAATTCTAGCTTCCCTGGTAGCTCAGATGGTAAAGGGTCTGCCTGCAATGCAGGAGACCCAGGTTAAAAACAAACAAACAAACTGATTGTGCTCGTTTTTAGGACTGCCAACTGAAAATTGCCCTTGTTGTCTGCTTCTTTTAGGATGAGGTCTTTGACCAGTGCAGTCACTGACCCTCCAGGCTCCCCTGAAAGGAGTTCAGGGTGGAGGTGAGGAATTGAGCCATCTGTGCTTTGGAGAGACGGGCAGACCAGGTCTGCAGACAGTTAGATATTTTCAGGAAAATATTGCTTTTTTATTTTATTTTATTTCAACATGTTGGGGACTGGGCTGGGCTACTTAGTTTCTTTTCTTTCCTTTTTTTTTAACTTTTGTCCTGTTAAGTATTTGTTTTTATTAATATTTTAAAAATGCATTTATTTTTCATTGATTGATGATTGCTTTACAATATTGGTTTGATTTTGGTCATACATCAACATGAATTAACCAGAGGTGTACATATGTCCACTCCCTCTTGAATCTCCCTCCTACCTCCCGCCTATTCCCACTCCTCTAGGGTGGGAATTATTACAGATAATTGCAAAGAATTCGTGGAGAAAGAAAGGGCAACCCACTCCAGTATTCCTGACTGGAGAAGCCCAGGGACAGAGGAGACTGAAGGGCTACAGTCCATGCGGTCGCAAAGAGTCAGACATTGCTGAAGTGAATTAGGATTCACAGAGAATTAGAATCCTAATTAGAATTATTACAGAGCCCCAGTTTGAGTTCCTGAGTCAGAGAGCAAATTCCCATTGGCTCTCTATTTACATACCTTAGTGCATATGCATCCATTCTATTCTATTTATCTCACCCTCTCCCTCTTTAGGAAGTGGCAACCTACTCCAGGATTCTTGCCTGCAGAATCCCACAGACAGAGGAGCCTGGAGGGCTACAGTCCACGGGGTTGCAAAGAGTCGGATACAACTGAGTGACTAACAGTTTCCCTTTACCCACCTCTTTGTCCATAAGTCTGTTTTCTATGTCTGCGTCTCCACTGTCACTCGGTGAACAGATTTTTCAGTGGCTACCTAGTTTCTATAATGAAGCTTTATTTCTAATATTTATTGATTTATTTCTTTGGGCCATGTGGCATATGGGACTTTAGTTTCCCAACCAGGGACAGAACACATATCCCCTGCTGTGGAAGTTCAGAGTCTGAACCACTGTGCCACCAGGGAAGTCCGAAGGAAAAGGCTTAACGTGCCCAGTTTCTCACATTGTCTCAGCTCTAGAAAGGCCCTAAAATCACTGATGGAGTTAGCAGCTCCATTTGACTACCAGCAACCCTCTGTGACCGGCCACCACCTTCTGCTAAACGTGTGTGCTTCATTGCATAAATCCCCCTTCACCAAAACCACGTTTTGCCAAGATACACAGTGACTTCTGTCCGCCCTCTCGGGAGCAGCTCCTAAGAGCTAACTTACAGGCTGTATACCAGGCCACAGTACTCATTTTGCCTCCAGTAAAACTTAACTCACAACTCTCAGTTGTGCTTTTTTTTCTCATCGACACATGTATTCTCCTTCATTCATAAATCCACTTGCAGAAAGTTACAGTCAATCCACCCAAAGCCTGCCTCATACTCTTTACCTACTCAATTTCCATGATCACCTCTGACACCCGAGGAAGGAACCATGAACATAAGGAACCTTAGAACAAAGTGAAATTCGTTGTCCCCGTGAAGCTCCTTCTGTCGCTAATTTCCATCACTGTCATATCTACATGTGCTTTTTCTCCCTTTTTTATCTTCAGGGATCTTGTGTGTGTGTGTGTGTGTGTTTCAATTCTGAAGTCTCTACCAAGTTGTCATCTTCCTGTAGCCATCAAATGGGCTATTGTTCACTCCCTCATGTATTTCTTTAATTCCTGAATAATTTTAACACTAATTATGGCAGAAAGTGAAGAGGAACTCAAAAGCCTCTTGCTGAAAGAAATATCAATAACCTCAGATATGCAGATGACACTACCCTTATGGCAGAAAGTGAAGAGGAACTCAAAAGCCTCTTGATGAAAGTGAAAGAGGAGAGTGAAAAGGTTGGCTTGAAGCTCAACATTCAGAAAACAAAGATCATGGCATCTGGTCCCATCACTTCATGGGAAATGGAAAAACAGTGGAAACCGTGTCAGACTTTGTTTTTTTGGGCTCCAAAATCACTGCAGATGCTGACTGCAGCCATGAAATTAAAAGACGCTTGCTCCTTGGAAGGAAAGTTATGACCAACCTTGATAGTATATTAAAAAGCAGAGACATTACTTTGCCAACCAAGGTCCGTCTAGTCAAGGCTATGGTTTTTCCCGTGGTCATGTATGGAGGTGAGAGTTGGACTGTGAAGAATGCTGATTACCGAAGAATTGATGCTTTTGAACTGTGGTGCTGGAGAAGACTCTTGAGAGTCCCTTGTACCGCAAGGAGATCCAACCAGTCCATTCTAAGGGAGATCAATCCTGGGTGTTCATTGGAAGGACTGATGCTAAAGCTGAAACTGCAATACTTTGGCCACCTCGTGCGACGAGTTGACTCACTGGAAAAGACTCTGATGCTGCGAAAGGTTGGGGGCGGGAGGAGAAGGGGACGACAGAGAATGAGATGGCTGGATGGCATCACCGACTCTGTGGACATGAGTTTGAGTGAACTCCAGGAGTTCGTCTTGGACAGGGATGCCTGGTGTGCTGTGATTCATGGGGTCGTGGAGAGTTGGAAACGACTGAGCGACTGAACTGAACCCCAAAGATTTCTTCATGTGGGGACTAAAGGACCTATATGTGACAACTAACTTGAAAAGCACTTCCCACTTTTCCCCCTTCTATTGAGCAAACAATTGAGTAAGAGCAACCTTCGAAGTCAAGTAAATGTTTCCAAAATAAATGCTTGCTGTGCCAGAAAATATTTGTGAAGGTATTTCAATAGCTGTAATAAATCAAATAGTTGCATAATGGTTGAACAACACATCAGAAATATTTTTGCATTCCTTTTCTGAACACCTCAAGCTTCATTCCTGACCTATCCAAGGACTTAGGAGATACTATGGGGTAGTATTTGTTCATTCCTTCCTACCACACACAGTGAAGGTAGTAAAAAATATTTCATCTGCCAAGATTTTTGTAGCGAATACACACCCAGTTCAAATTATGTGCAGTACCTTGCAATTCAGTCCTCCCAGTGGCAATCTGACAGAAAAGGACGGAAAAAGAACTAAAACTAGGCACCACTGAAAACCAATTACAGCAGGTCTCGATTTGACGGTGAAGCACCCCGGGAACAAACATTCCCACTGAAGTTCTCTCATCAGGAATGGGCACTGTGCTTCCACGACGGTCACCAACAGCACACAGTCAGTCCAGTGAACGCGGTATCAGATAATTCATCCTTCTGTGCGACAAGAAATTCTATCAAAGTCTCGTCAGGGAAACCACAACTGGTATAATTTAGCAAAAAATAAATGTCATCTCCACAGCACCTATTTTAAAATATATTATGGGGCAAAAACGTATCTCCAGGAATACTTAAAATTGTAATGTTTTAATATATGTTGATACTTTAACATATATTAATTTTAATGCTGCAGACCTTGCTGTGGCTCAGTGGGTAGGGAATCTGCCTACAATATGGAAAATGCAGGCAGACATGAGTTCAATCCCTGTATCAGGAAGATCCCCTGGAGGAGGTCATGTCAACCCACTCCAGTATTCTTGCCTGAAGAATCCCATAGAGAGAGGAGCCTAATGGGCTACAGTTCAAGGGATCACAGAGAGTCAGACACAACTGAGCAACTGAGCCCACGTTGATAACACACATTAATTTTATTTTATTTTATTTTATTTTTGTAGTTAATTTATTTTTTATTGGAGGCAAATTATTTTACAATATTATATTGGTTGGTTTTGCCATACATTGATATGAATTTGCCCCGGGTTTACATAAGTTCCCCCTCCTGAACCCCCCTCCCACCTCCCTCCTCCCTTTATCCTCCCTCTGGGTCATCCCCGCATGCCAGCCCCGAGCATCCTATAACATGCATCGACCCTGAACTAGTGATTCGTTTCACATATATATTCATTTTAATATTTTATATATTGATATTATAGTTAATATATATTGATATTACATTGCAAAGATATATCTCTACAAATACTTAAAATTCAACCTTATCTGGTCTACTTTCTTCTTTAAACTTATACTTAAAATTCCCTACACTTAATAATGGAAATTTTACTCGAATAAAATTCTACTTGAATAAAAATCTGATTTATAAGTCTATAATTCCACCCATAGTTTCTATATGACAAAGTTTAAAAATTACACAACAATTCTATGATCTGCTTCAGGAGTTCTCAAGCAGAGACAAATTTGTCCGTCCATGCTTCTGTTACCCAGAAAGGGACAGTTGCAGTATTTGGAGATATTTCTGGTTGTCAAAACTGGAAGGAACCTCTGGATTTGGTGGGCAGGGTCCAGGGTCTAAATGGCCTGTAATTCACAGACCGGACTCACTACAGACACACAGCCAAAGAAATAGAGACACAGATTGCAGTGAACAAACATATGGATACCATCGTGGGGACAGCTGCTAATAGGGTGAAATGGGAGATGGGACTGACGTACACACACTATTGATGCTATGTGTAAAATAGAGCCCCAGTCCAGGAAGATCCCCTGGAGGAGGAAATGACAATTGCCTTCATATTCCTGCCTGGGAAATCCGTGTACCGAGGAGCCTTGTGGGCTGCAGTCCATGGGGTTGCAGACTCAGACACACAGACATAAAATAGGTAACTGATGAGAACCCACTGTGTAGCTCGGGGACCTCTATTCAGTGCCTTGGGGTGACCTCAAGGGGAAGGAAATCCAAAAAAGAGAGCGGATATGTGTGTACATATAGCTGATTCACTCTGTTGCACGGCAGAAACTAACAGAACATTGTAAACTAAAATCCAATAAAATAATAAATTAAAAAACATAATTATATAGCCCAAATGACCATCATGCTAAAAGTGAGAAACCACGGTTTACTTTCATCATTTATCCTTTCTCGATAAATAAGGTCTAAAACATGAGAAAATATATTCTTTATATTAAATATTATGTATTCTGAGCTTCTGTACAGAAATGCAAGGGAACTAGACATGGGATAGGAAATAGTCTTCTGGGAAGTAAAATTCTTCAAATCCCCTTTTCCAAATTATGATTTCTTATTTTCCTAAAGGAGCGCTTAGGAAGTTCTTAATCCAAAAACATCTCAGTTTGATGAATTTTCCAGAAAAAAAAAAAAAAAAAAAGTTCAAACCTTCAGTGAAATAAAATCAGAAACATTCAACTTCTGTTCAGCTTCTTTTAATAAGCCACATGGACAGGATTAAAGGTGAAGCGTAGGTGACAAACCAGTAAGCACTCATTCTGCCTTCTAGATAATAGGGTCCTTGTCAAAGGAAGGAACTGCTGTTTCTCATCTCCACAACTCTCACAGCATGATGTCATGACAGACTCGAATTCTGGCTGCCGACTGAGCTAGCATCAAGGAAAGAGCGCACCTTCTTTAAAAATTAAAGTGTTAAAACTGAGGACTACCTTAGCTGAGTTGGTAAAGGATCCACCTCCAAAGCAGGAGACCTCGTTTCCATCGCTGGGTCGAGAAGATCCGCTGGAGAAGGGATAAACTACCCACTCCAGTGTTCTTGGGCTTCCCTGGTGGCTCAGCTGGGAAAGAATCCGCCTGCAATGAAGGAGACCTGGGTTCAATCTCTGGGTTTGGGAAGATCCCCTGGAGAAAGGAAAGGCTACCCACTCCAGTATTCTGGCCTGGAGAATTCCATGGACTGTATGCAAGGAGTGAGACATGACTGAAGGACTTTCACTTTAACTTCACTTTAGTCAAATCATCAGCAGCTATGGGAACGCTCAAAACACTCTGGTCTACAACCGAATGCAATGAAAAGAACAGAGCGTTACTTCTGTGCTGCCCTTCCAGCAAAGATGGGCAGCTCACACAGGTTCACAAGGAAATCCCAGGTAAACTGTGGGGCACTCCACGCAATGACTGGCTTGTAAACGTCTACTGTGCCAGATTAGGAATGTCAAAGCAGGCTTCCCTGCTGGTCCAGTGGTTAGCAGTCTGCCTTGTAATGCAGGGGTCACTGGTTCCATCCCTTGTCTGGGAAGATCCCACATGCCTCGGGGCTACTAAGGCCATGCTGAGCCACAACAACTGAGACCCACACTCTAGGGCCTGAGAAACACAACCGTGGAAACCTGTGCTCCACGAGAAGAGAAGCCTCTGCTATCAGAAGCCTGATCACCACAACCGGAGGATAGCCCCTACTTGTTGAAACTAGAGGAAGCCTGTGCAGGCCACCCAAGACCCAGCCAAAAATAAAACAGTAAATAAGTGAAAACAAACAAAAAAGATCCAGCCCTAACAAGGCTCAGTGGATACTTGTCTCATGTTGTGTTAAATAGCTCAGTCGTGTCGGACCCCGTGGACTGCAGCACTCCCAGCTCCTTTGCCCATGGGATTCCCCGGGCAAAAATACTGGACACGCCTTATGCTAAATTTAGTCTGTGTCTCCAGATGACCCAGTAGAAGAGGGTGAGTTGAGGAGAGACGGTACAACCCAAACACAGCCTGGACACATGGAGACTCAGGATGATGTGTCCCGATGGAGGTTAGCCCCAGGAGGAGTTGCAAAACAGAGACGACAGCACAGCACAGAGACTGAGGTGCTTACGACAGGGACAAGGAGGAAGATGGAGGCTTTATACAGAGGTGAGAGGTCAGTCCATCCTTATTGCAAAGCCAACACCATGCCTGACTCCCAGGCTGGTTTGCAGAGGGTGTCCGTGAGATATCCTTGCACAGACAGTTCTTTACTGGCTCTTTGTGACCCCATGGACTGTAACACCACCAGGCTCCTCTGTCCAAGGGATTCTCCAGGCAAGAATACTGGAGTGTATTGCCATGCCCTCCTCCAGGGGATTTTCCTGACCCAGGGATTGAAACCCAGGTCTCCTGCATTGATTGATTCTTTTGCTGCTGAGCCACCAGGGAACCATAAGTTCTATATATTGAGGCAGGTCTGGAAAAAAAAAAAAGAGAGAGAGAGAGAGCGAGAAGGAGATTAAATTGAAAAAAAAAAAAAAGTGAAAGAAAAAAGGAGATAAAATGAGGGCCTCCACCCAGTTCTTGGAACCTCAGCTCCCTCCACTGTGGTCAGACAGGCCAAGTCAGATCTGCATTTGAATCTCAGCATGGGAAGCTGAAAACGACAAGCATGCTTTTTTCTCTTGAAGTGGAAATTCAAGCCGGTAACAATATTCCCATTTCGGTCTTGCCATAGGGACAGACTCCAAGGCTTCAGGCCTAGGATTAAGTTCCTCAGTCCTGTGAGGTGCTACAGAGCAAACCACTTGCCAAGAGGTTGAGTCTTCCAGTGGACTGGAGAAAAGCCCTAATGCCTGACACACAGGGGGACTGGAGCAACTCCCTGAGAACCACAGGAGCACCAAGGCACCCTCTCCAGCATCTTCCTCCAGAGATCAGCAATTTAACCGACATTGAGTATGACTCACTAACACTTTTGACTTGTCAATTTTGTAACAATTATAATAAATCTCAGAAAGCTGAAACAGTACTTTACCATCTGGATGCCTTTTTTTAAAAAAAAAAAAAGTACACTAAAACTAAGAAACCAATGTTCTAAGGTCAAACTATATATATATATATTTTTTTTTTTTCAAAGTATAAACAATTAATTTGAAAAGAGCCTGATGCTGGGAAATATTGAAGGCAGGAGGAGAAGGGGAGGACAGAGGATGAGATGGTAGGATGTTATCACAGACTTGATGGACAGGAGTTTGAGTAAACTCCGCAAGTCAAAGATGGACAGGGAAGCCTGGCATGCTGCAGTCCAGGGGGTCACAAAATGTCGGACACGACTGAGCCACTGAACTAAATTGCGACAGTTAGTAAATGGAGACAAGCAACATTATAGAAAATCCAAACTCCATCTAACCATCACATTTGTGACAATCATGCTATTCCTTTTTTTTCCCCCTAGAGAAACTTGATTTTTACATTTATTATAATTTTTTTCTTTTGCATTGGGGTATATAGCCAATTAACAATTTTGTGAGTGTTTCAAGGTGAATATAGAGAAGGGACTCAGCCATACATATACATGTATCCATTTGTAATGAATAACTGAGATCAGCTGCTAGTGTAACTTCCACAAACAAACGTGCCTGTTGCCACAGTAGGGAAAATAATATTTTTTAATTAAGTTAAGAAGCCTGGTGTTAAACTTAAAACCAGAGGGCAGGGCAAAGCCTAGCTATCCAAGCAGAGATGGGTCTTTTATACTGTACCACAGCGCCCCCTGCAGGAACAAGTACTGTCCTCTATTTCAGAGGCAGCATTTTCAGCCAGCTCAATTCTCCGTGTCACATTTGGTTACTTAATAAAGTAACAGACAGGTAAAAGTCGGCTAGGATATTTCATTGTGAAATCACACTTTGTTCGGAGCATTCATTCAGATTACAAACAATGGGCAAAAATAAATCTTTAGTTTTTTCTCCAGAAGAAAATATTAAACCACATGATAAAAAAAAAATTTTCTTCAAAGGGAACCTGTCTGTCAACCATATGTAATAAACAGATATTAATCTCTTTTAAAGCAATAAAAAATACAAACTACTACATGCCACGTTTCTTCATTTTGCAGTGATGAATCCCACAGTCAGAGAATAAATTAAAAGACATCATAGTGTATTCATCATAGCGTGTTTCTGCATATTTGCTTTTGCTTTAAAAAATGTCAGTTTGAAAAGAAAGTGAAAGTGTTAGTCGCTTAGTCATATCCCACTGTTTGCGACCCTTCGGACTGCAGTCCACCAGTCTCCTCTGTCCATGGGAGTCTCCAGGCAACAATACTCGAGTGAGTTGCCATTTCCTCCTCCAGGGGATCTTCCCAACCCAGAGATCGCACCCTGGTTTGCAGGCAGATTCTTAAGTATCTGAGCCACCAGGATATCGGTTTATCTAAAGTTTCAGGTTTATCCCAACATTCTATTTATGGTGCATAAAATAATTCCACAAATCTAGCGTATTCTGAGTAAGCATGGTTCAATTCCGAAAGGAAGGGGGATAAGAAATTAAGCATTAAGATGTCAAGATATTAAATGTAAACATAGATATTTTGTCTATCCAATAGACAATTAAAAAAAAAAAATAGATGAGCATCCGAAAGACTTCTCCTATCAACACGGGTGGAAGGGAGGGAGAAGACCCAGAAAGGATGTTCTATGGGGAAGGCTGAACAGACTGAGCTCTGGCCCAGCCCGAGGGAATCGCAGAAAGAAGTTGGGAGCAGGAAGCCTTTGAGAGTCATGCTGGCTGGCAGGGCTGTGCCTCCCCCCACTTCAAGCGCTCTTTAGATGCGGGTCACCCCAGCAGAGACAAAGCCTTGGGTAGAGGGACACCCTGAGCTGAAGCAACACCTAACTGATGAAGTCCTTGGGCCTAGAGAAGAAAACAAGAGTCTCAAAGGCCCTTGCTGAGTCATCTCACTTTGGGGAAAACCAAACCCAACTTTCAGTCCTGCCCTGAGGTATCTACTTGGGACTTATCACCCCCTGCCCAGAAACCTCCACCCCCTGTTCAATGACAAATGCCATCTCAACTAAAGATTACCCCAAACATCCTGCCTGACTACCATTTCCCTTATCGCTTCCACAAACCTCCCTTTAAACATAAAGTCCACCTGATCCCTCTAATGCTCAGCCTGCATCATGCTGACTGTCACCCCTCCTTGCCTACCTTCATTGAGGTTGTTTCTCCTTTTTTTCTGCCTCGGACCGAACTATACCTTACACTAACCATGCCCCACAAAGGCAACCGCCCATGCTGGGCACCCGGAAGGGGCAGCCCAGTCCACCTCTGTTCTCCGTCCCTGTTTAGGGATTGTGTCCATCTCTTCTAGAACCTGGCTTATGCTCCAGGAGGGGAATTCAGCACTAAGTCAGGAGAAGAAACCTCCGCTTCCAGCAGTACATCTCACGCTAGACACCCCCCACCCTTCCTACCCCCCGCATCTGACCTCTGAACCTCAGGGGTCACCTCTGCTGGCCAGTTGGCTTCCCTGATGGAGCCACGCATGCCTCCTCACTGAGGCCAGAGCCCAGAACGCTACACTCTTGTGCGTACAGCCTCGAGGCACCTCTTCCTTGGAGAACGCCATGCCAGCCACCGTTATCAAGTGAAACCAAAAAACACCAAGGGATCCATTTTCAGGGACAACCAGCCAAGAGGGACAGCCTGCTGATGGAACAGCCTTTTAGGATCCTTGCACAGGAAAAGCCAGACAAAGGGAAAGAGTGAAATGCCAAGGATTTTCATTCTGTTGGTAAATTCAAAACATAAAAATATGAGAAGAAGGGCTCAAGGAGAGTTAAGAAAAAAAATCCAGGTGACCCTCTCGGGAAGATTGCTTACTGTGGCATCCCAATGAAAAAATTCGGGAGGGACTTGCATGCCAAGTGGACAAAAACCCCCACTGTATTGACTCTGGGTGAGCCTCCCACCAGGCAGCTGATCTTGCAAAGACCATCCTGAAAACCTCACTTCTCGCTGTACCTTGTGTCTCCCAAGTCCATTCCTTGGGCCGGTGGGCTTTATTGCCTACATCGTTAAACAAGGATTGTCAGCATGTATGTGTCTCCTCGGACAATTCATTTCCGAGGGTTAGACAAGAGCCCACCCTTGGGGGTCCTCGGGGGGGGGGGTCCCACTTTCTGCAACAAGACCTTGACCTTGAGTCGGGCTTTTGGGACCCAGGTCATCTTGCTGCAGGAAAAGACGAGTTCTGAGTCCCTGTTGGAACTGTATCCTTGACTTGCTTTATGTTGCTTTTTGTTATTATAATCGTACATAAATGGCCTGCATCAGAGCATCCTGCCCCTCTGCCTGGCCCTTAAACTAAAGCAAGCACCTTTTTTCAAAGCCCTGTTCACCTGGGGATGGCAGGAAGGAAGGAATTAACACACCCACCTGCCAGAGGTTTGCCACTACAGGGGACAGTTGCAAGATCAATGGGGCCTTTTTCCTTGGTTTTCTCACCTCCCCCTTTCTTCTCATCCATGAAACAACCTGGCACCCAGAACCCTGATAAGATGGTTACTCTGAGACACTACCCTGCCATCTCCCTGGTCAGTCTGCTCTCTGAGTAAAGTCAGATTCCTCGCCTCAACACCTCATCTCTGATTCACTGAGCAGAGTGACCTTGGATCAGGTAACCGTCTCCTCAGACACATGGTCCCACATTCAATCTCTGACCCTGTCTTCCACATCCTGATTTACTAAAGGAAATCAACCCTGAATATTCACTGAAAGGACTGGTGCTGAAGCTGCAATACTCTGGCCACCTGATGTGAAGACCTGATTCATTGGAAAAGACCCTGATGCAGGGAAAGATTGAAGGCAGGAGGAGAAGGGGGTGACAGAGGATGAGATGGTGGGATGGCATCACTGACTCGATGGACCTGAGTTTCAGTGAACTCTGGGAGATGGTGATGGACAGGGAGGCTTGCTGTGCTGCAGTCCATGGGGTCACAAAGAGTCAGACACCACTGAACAACTGAATGACACCCATACCCTGAAGGACAGTAGCCCATCTTCCCAGCTTCAGTGGTCCTTAAATTCCCAGTCATTAATTTATCTTCTTCTGTGACACTGGTGTATCGTCCAGCTCCCATCTGATGCGGGGCCAGGCTTTAGTTTCTTATTCCCGAGTCTGTCTATTCTTCGATTCTGGCCCTGACACCATGCTCCATTTATGCTCATAGTTACGGGGCCATGGCAGAAAGACGTGCACTTCCTTGGTGCCCAGCACCAGGAGGCACACTCTGTAAAGGATTATCTATGTGAGCCATTGGTGACGTTTTTTCAGAACACAGCCCAGTAGCATCTCTCCCTAATAAAAACATCTCCAAGTCCGTCACGGGCTTCCCGGGGCCACTAGTAGTGAAGAACCGGCCTGCTAATGCAGGAGACATGAGACCCAGGTTCGGTCCCTGAGTGGGGAAGA
Source organism: Moschus berezovskii (assembly GCF_049115385.1). NCBI lineage: Eukaryota > Metazoa > Chordata > Mammalia > Artiodactyla > Moschidae > Moschus > Moschus berezovskii. The sequence goes on along the minus strand of NC_142489.1, from coordinate 40,617,354 downwards.
TCCCCTGGAGGAGCTCAGTTGCAAACCACTCCAGTATCCTTGCCTGGAGACTCCCATGGACAGAGGAGCCTCGTGGGCTACAGTCACAGGGGTTACAGAAAGTCAGACCCGTGCTCACGTACTAAGTCCATCACAGAGGCTCAGAGACGCCCTTTAGTATTCAGGGTTGGCGTTGGAGAGAAAGAAAGGAACATCACCAGTGATCTCCATCAGGACAAACTGCTATCTAATATTCAACTGCTGGAAATGCTACACAACTTATAAATCACTCACATGACTGCACAAGATAAATAAATCATTCATATGATAAAGAAACACCACCACATTTAATTACTGTTATCTCCCCAGCCATCATTAAAAATAATAAATCAATAGGCTACTAAAGTGAAAAAAAAAAAAAAAAAAGCAGTTTTCTGAGGGTCATCCTCTGAGAACATATATATTTTTTTTTAAACGGGAAAGACGGGAAACTGCCTTTCTGCTAAGTTTTACAAGCTTTCCATTTCCTCTGCTTCTTATCTTAGGTGACTCGTATGGCTTATAAAACGTTCGAGAAATTTGAAACATTGAGATGTCTTCCCTGTGAAAAATGCAGCTATGGGACAGCCACATGCGGTTTGCAGATGTTTACGACCTCCCTGAAGGCCATGCATAGATTTGGGAAGATCTCCATGGATTTAGAACTTGGTAGCCAGGGTGAAGTAGAACACGCATTATGTCTGGGTTAAAAGCCTGGGCGCTGACTACTTACTAGTGACATGGCTTGATGCAAAGCTGCACCCTCAGGGACACTTTGTCAGCTCTAGCGTGAATATAATTGTTTTATGTAATTATACTTTACACAGGGTTTATGGGCATCACATGATAACACTAAGAAGGGAAACCTCTGTGCAGAGCTGGCCTACTTTAAAAAGAAAAAAAAAAGACTCAGACTAACAATAATCTTGTTGCTATTACACTTCTCCTTATGGCTTTCAATAGAGTGTTGCCTTTCTCCAACTCTTCTATGCTTTTTGACTGGATCAGTCAATTCCCAAAGCTTTTATTTATTCCTTTCTCATGAGTGAAGTGTTTGCCCCAAAGATTTTCCCCCATTAAAATTTGGTTTAAAAACTCTAATAACCATTCACATTGCATTTAGGCACTTGTGTGATGAAAAATACAGAAAATTTGATTTTGTAGCCTTCATGTGCCATGTCAGGGCTATGTGTGTGTTAAGTCACTTCTGTCGTGCTCCATTCTTTGTGACCCCATGGGTTGTAGCCTGCCATGCTCTCTGTCCATGGGATTTTCCAGGCAAGAATACTGGAGTGGGTAGTGATAACTTTCCCTTCAGGAGATGGTCCCTACCTAGCGATCGAACCTAGGTCTCCTCTGTTGCAGGCAGATTCTTTACCATCTGAGCCACCATGGAAGCACATACTCCATTTATAGCTATTAAAAAAATACTAGCTATGTTTCTTGTGCTGCACAGGATCTCTTTGTGGCTTATTTTATACATAGTACGCTGTACTTCTATGGCCCTCCCCTTGTCTTGCTGTGTTTTCGACAGTGGGAACAGTAGGATCGTCCTGTAGAAGGCTGACATCAACCCCAGGTGTGTTCCATCATGCCCTCCCCAAATTACCACACTCTCACTCTGAAACCTCTCTGGACTGTCTCTAAGCTCAAAGGAAGTGAGATGCTTTTGCATGCTTTACTCTGTTGGACTGACGGAAATACGATTAATGAAATAGGATTTCCTGGCTTTAGAGAACTTTGCAAATCTACAAACAATAGGAGAGCGAGAGACTGAGACAGACAGACCACATGAAAAAACATACACGGTATTAGGGCAAGAGAGAGAGAGACAGAGTGGTTTCCCACTAACGCCAGGATCTGAGAGTCTCCGGAGTCAGGAGAAGGCACTTGAACAGTTACTGACTCTTGAGCGTTCCCTTGTTTGCCAAAGCTCTCTCTGCTGAGAGAGGCGTTTCATGATTTAAGACATGACTTGAGAAGCTAGGCTTGGTATCCGTGACGTCTCAGATCCTGAAGTCATTCTGCTGATGCACAGAGAAAGTTTCTATTACAGGAAGAAAAGTAACCTGCGTTGCAGAGAAGGCGTTCCAAGCTCCAAACATCCTTTTCCAGTTCTGTATCACTGTCACTAGGTCACTGTCAACCACCGCTTTCAGGGAAGAGTCCCAAGCGAAGGTCAGAGGTAGCAGACCACCCTTTTAATGAAGATTCTCTGGGGCACCAAGATTTTGAGAGGGTATGGTAGAGACTGTGCCTGGTGGGGCAAAGAGAAAGATGGGTTCGATGGTCTGGGATCTTTTTCCTCCTGATCTTAAGTTACAAAAAGCTTGAACATAATAGAAGAGGTTAAGAAGAACCCTGGAAGGAACATTTTACCTATTAAATCCTTGCCACGGCCAATTTCATATACTCAGTTATCTCACTTCAGTATAATGTGAGTCTATTTGTCACCTCCCCAATGGAGCATCTACATGCTGTATATTTGAAAGGATGTTTGCAAAAAGTCCTTGCATGTAGCCATCTCTCTTCCTCTCACTCTCTTTGTGTGTGTGTGTGTGTCTCTCTCTTAATAGAGCTTCTAATCAATGGTTCATAAGCTGCAAGTCCCCAAAGATTCAGGCAAGTGTGGTTCATCTCTTCTCAGTTACAGATGGTTTCCACCAGCTCAGAGCTTTGTTAGCTCTAGAACAGTTTTTGAAAAGTCTAAGGGTGTTACTTATAGGGAAAAGTGAAACTGTTAGTCACTCACTCGTGTCCGACTCTTTGTTACCCCATGGACCATAGCCAACCGGGCTACACTGTCTATGAGATTTTCCAAGCAAGAGTACTGGAGTGGGTTGCCATTCCCTTCTCCAGGGGATCATTTTGACCCAGGGATCGAACCCAGGTCTCCTACATTGCAGGCAGATTCTTTACCACCTGGGCTATCAGGGAAGTCTACCCAGGAATGATTTCAAAACTTGTAACAAGTGAGTTGGTAACTGGGAATGAAAAATTGAACACAAGTTGCTTTTTCCTTGGCTGTGAACAATGAGTAGCAAGCCCAGAATACTGTCTTTAAAAACAGACTTTTTTATTTAAGAGGCAGCCACATCAACTTCATTTTCTTCCCCCTAAAACATCTCTTCCAGTCAAGGTTCGGGGGAGAAAAATATTAAATAATGTGCATTTAAATGAGTAGGGCTTCCCAGGTGGCTCAATTGTAAAGAATCCACCCGCCAGTTCAGGAGATGTGGGTTCGATCCCTGGGTCTGGAAGATCCCCTGGAAGAGGGAACGACAACCTACTGTAGTGCTCTTGTCTGGGGGAACTCCCATAGGCTAAGGCTCCCGGAGGCCTATAGTCTGTGGGGTTGCAAAACAGTTGGACAAGACTTAGCAACTAAACAACGACCAGCACCCCAGGTAACTCAGAGCAGACGAGAAGTGAATGTGGCCTGTTCTCTATAGCTCTGTCCCAGCTAAGAAACAGGAAGCCTTGCAGGTGTCCAGGGCAGACACCTGGCGGGCAGCACTAGAAGTCCGGTAGAGAGAGGAGACTGCTGAGAATAAGAGGTCCCCCAAGTCTCTGTGTGTTCCCTTGGAAACTTGCTGTAGGCCACCTCCTGAAAGCTTCCCAGAAAGGCCCCAACTCACAGGAAAGCTCTGCAAAGCCAGGAAAGTGTGAGTCCCTCCGTCGTGTGTGACTCTGCAACCCCATGGACCAGAGCCCGCCAGTTTCCTCTGTCCAGGGGAGTCTCCAGGCAAGAATGCCAGAGTGGGTTGACATGCACTCCTCCAGGGGATCTTCCCGACCCAGGGATCGAACCTGCGTCTCCTACATTGTAGGATGGTCTAATGCACCTGGACCTGACAGGGGATCTCTCTCTGAATAAGTTAGGGGAGACGCTGTCATCTTGGCCACGGAGTCCTCATTTCCAATACTGTAACACCCTCTGAGAAAACAGAGCACTTTCTCAATGGGGCTCTCCCCTTTGCTATGCAATTCTTCTTCCCACACATGTTCTGGGAACTGTGGGAGCTACCAGTAGGGGTCCCCTCGCCCCTCTGTTTCTCCCCCTCTGGATGAACGTCCCATTCCCACCTCTCTCTCCCCATCTGGGTGGGGGGTCCCTCCGCCCCTCTGTCTCCCCTTCCAGGTAGGAGGTCCCCTCCCCTCTGTCTCTCACCCTCATAGCTAAAGGTGCACTAGAGATCTTCTGGTGAGTGCAGTCTCCACAAATCCATGGTTCTGGTGACTGACAACTACTGCAATCCCAATAAAACCGACAGATTTTTTTACAGATTTTTACAGATTTTTTTTTTTTTTTTATGTGGACCACTTTTAAAGTGTTTGTGAATATGTTACAATACTGCTTCTGTGTTCTGGTTTGGATCTTTGGTCCTAGCTCCCTCATTAAGGATGGAAGCTGCATCTCCCACATTGAAAGGCAAAGTCTTTACTAGTGGACCAGCCGGGAAGTCCCTCCCCTGTCCTCAAAGGACATGAGTTTGCACAAACTCTGGGAGATGGTGAAGGACAGGGAAGCCTGGTGTGCTGCAGTCGGACACGACCAAGTGAATGAAAAACAAGAAATGAGTCAAATAGCCAGCTAGTTGGAACCTACTATAAAATACAGGGAGACCAGATCAGAGTGTAGGACGGAGAGGTGGGTGGGAGGCCCATCAGGGAGGGGGTATTGTATTCAGACAGCTGATTCAGGGTGTTGGGAGGCCCATCAAGGAGGGGGTACTGTATACAGACAGCTCATTCAGGGTGTTGTACAGTGGAACCTAACAATATTGTAAAGCAATTACACTCCAATAAATAAATAATAAAGAATGCACCCGGCACATTAAAAAAAAAAAAAAGGTGTCTATATGATTGTGTCCTTAGAAAAGGATTAGATTAGAAGATACGGTTTGAAATCTGAAAAAAAAAAAAAAAAGTCACTGGTGAACTCCAGAACTACTGTTCTTTGTAGCCAGCTGTCAGCATTTCAAATGCCCCTGCTTTGGGAAAATGACTGTGAAAAGAAGGGCTTTATTTTCCAACTAAACATCTTTAAAAGTCCATCGATTTTCAAAGCAAATGTAAGGAAACACCTAAACAAAAATGTTGCCTCACCAGGACACGTGTTCTATGAAAGAAAGAAAATCTTCCTAAGGAGAAACATAAAAACAAACAATGCTATATGCATGGTGGTTTTTTATGAGCTTTCAGCAACACTCAGGAAAAACATGAAAACCAGTGTTGAGGTGTCAGCCAAGTTCACCGGTGTCAGACATCCCACAGAATCCCCACGTGCCTGTCCACGCATCATGTGAGAAGCAGATTTAGAAATGCTCGTGTCACAATGGCCAAAGTTCATGCGGGGAATTGGAGAAACGTGAAAGGCATGAGAAAACTTATACAGTACGCTGGTTGCAGATAAATTAAACCAGGTGGGGGGTGGGGAGGAGAAGCCAGTTACAGGAAGAACAAAGGTGGAGACACACGGCAGACCTGTGTTCTCATCCCACAAGAGAACCGTAAGCACATTACAAAGCAGCAGGCGACGTGGAAATAAGGCCCCATGGAAAACAGCATTTCCTTGGAAAGAATTCATAGTCTTGAGAAGGAAATGAAACAGAGGTATTCGGTTTTGAGACAAAAGAGTATTTCAAACAGAAATGTCAGTTCCAAAGCTAACAGAAATGAAGGTGAGTAAGGCTGTCCAGCTGCCAGCAGTAATTTTCTCTCTGAAGGCTTTTTTGTTGTTGTTATTTGTATTAAGTACTCAGCGTGTCAACAGTAACAGGATAAGGAGGCAGAATAAATGACCTGATCCCAGGTGGTGCCATTGGTAAAGAATCCACCTGCTAATACAGAGGTGAGGGTTTGACCCTGGATCACGAAGATCCCCCCGAAAAAGGATGTGGCAGCAACCCACTCCAGTTTCCTTGCTGGGAAGATCCCTTGGACAGAAGAGCCTGGCAGGCTATAATCCATGGGCTTTCAAAGAACTGGACATAACTGAGCACACAACAGTTCACAATAGAGTCAGGGGCGAAGTGGGTCACATGTTGGTAGGAATCCCACGTAAAGATTTGGGGGGAGATGTCCACCCATGAAGATTACGTTTGGCTTCCATTTCTTCAACCAGACCCCCAGACTACTCTCCCAGTTTCTATTAAATAGACAACTATATCTTAGGCGCACATTCAAGTCTCGTGCACAGGTTTCACGTCTGATGAGCATAGCGTGGTGTGCTGAGAACATTCCTCCCTGCAAAGGGAGGCCCGCTCTGTCCACTTGAAGGGCTGAAAGGAGACCCAGTGCCCTACTGAGCACAAAGCATCTGGGGCACTCTCTGAGATGGGAAGGTGCTCTGCAAACAGGAGTGGCCTCTCCTTTTACCTCTGAGTTTGCTTCTATCAAGAAAAAGGCACTTGCGCGCTAAGTTGCTTCAGTTGCGTCCAACTCTTTGTGACCCCGTGGACTGTAGCCCACCAGGCTTCTCTGTCCATGGGATTCTCCAGAAAAGAATACTGGAGTGCATTGCCATTCCCTTCTTCAGGGGACCTTCCTGACTCAGGGATCGAACCCGCGTTTATTAACTCTGCTGCATTGGCAGGTGGGTTCTATACTACTAGTGCCCAAAGAAAAAGGTATTCAACTACAGTTCCTAAAGTCCCCTATTCTAGGGAGCATGTGGGCCTTGGAGAGCATCACTATGAAAAAAAGGAGTGGAGGTGATGGAATTCCAATTGAGCTATTTCAAATCCTGAAAGATGATGCTGTGAAAGTGTTGCACTCAATATGCCAGAAAATTTGGAAAACTCAGCAGTGGCCACAGGACTGGAAATGGTCAGTCTTTATTCCAATCCCAAAGAAAGGCAACGCCAAAGAATGTGCAAACGACCGCACAATTGTACTCATCTCACACGTTAATAAAGTCATGCTCAAAATTCTCCAAGCCAGGCTTCAGTAATATGTGAACCGTGAACTTCCTACATAGTATATTAAAAAGCAGAGACATTACTTTGCCAACCAAGGTCCGTCTAGGCAAGGCTATGGTTTTTCCCGTGGTCATGTATGGATGTGAGATTTGGACTGTGAAGAAAGCTGATCGCTGTAGAATTGATGCTTTTGAACTGTGGTGCTAGAGAAGACTCTTGAGAGTCCCTTGGACTGCAAGGAGATCCAACCAGTCCATTCTAAAGGAGATCAATCCTGGGTGTTCATTGGAAGGACTGATGCTAAAGTTGAAACTCCAATACTTTGGCCATCTCATGCGACGAGTTGACTCACTGGAAAAGACTCTGATGCTGGGAAGGACTGGGGGCAGGAGGAGAAGGGGACGACAGAGAAGGAGGTGGCTGGATGGAATCACCAACTCTGTGGACATGAGTTTGAGTGAACTCCGGGAGTTGGTGATGGACAGGGAGGCCTGGCGTGCTGTGATTCATGGGGTCGCAAAGAGTCGGACATGACTGAACGACTGAACTGAACTGAACTTCCAGATATTCAAGCAGGTTTTAGAAAAGGCAGAGGCACCAGAGATCAAATTGCCAACATCCGCTGGATCATGGAGAAAGCAAGAGAGTTCCAAAAAAACATCTATTTCTGCTTCGTTGACTATGCCAAAGCCTTTGACCGTGTGGATCAGTATGCAGGTCAGGAAGCAACAGTTAGAACCAGACATGAAACAGCAGACTGGTTCCAAATAGAAAAAGGAGTACGTCAAGGTTGTATATTGTCAACTTGCTTATTTAACTTATATGCAGAGTACATCATGAGGAACGCTGGGCTGGAAGAATCACAAGCTGGAATCAAGATTGACAGGAGAAATATCAATAACCTCAGATATGCAGATGACACCACCCTTATGGCAGAAAGTGAAGAGGAACTCAAAAGCCTCTTGATAAAAGTGAAAGAGGAGAGTGAAAAAGTTGGCTTGAAGCTAAACTTTCAGAAAACAAAGATCATGGCCTCTGGTCCCATCACTCAATGAGAAATAGATGGGGAAACAGTGGAAACAGTGTCGACTATTTTGGGGGGCTCCAAAAGCACTGCCGATACTGGTTGCAGCCATGAAATTAAAAGACGTTACCCCTTGGGAGGAAAGTCATGACCAACCTAGATAGCATATTAAAAAGCAGAGACATTACTTTGCCAACCAAGGTCCGTCTAGTCAAGGCTATGGTTTTTCCCGTGGTCATGTATGGATGTGAGAGTTGGACTGTGAAGAAAGCTGATCACCAAAGGATTGATGCTTTTGAACTGTGGTACTGGAGAAGACTCTTGAGAATCCCTTGGATTGCAAAGAGATCCAACCAGTCCATTCTAGAGAAGATCAATCTTGGATGTTCATTGGAAGGACTGATGCTAAAGCTGAAACTCCAATACTTTGGCCACCTCATGGGACGAGTTGACTCACTGGAAAAGACTCTGATGCTCGGAAGGATTGGGGACGGGAGGCGATGGGGACGACAGAGAATGAGATGGCTGGATGGCATCACCGACTCTGTGGACATGAGTTTGAGTGAACTCCGTGAGTTGGTGATGGACAGGGAGTCCTGGCGTGTTGTGATTCATGGGGTCACAAAGAGTCGGACACGACTGAGTGACTGAACTGAACTGAACTGTTGTTAATGAACATTAGGGCAAAAACCTCATGTCCAGGTGAGTACAGGTCATGAGCAGGCACCACAAGAAAAAGACGAGCAGTAGAAAGAAGAAAATGAGGGGGTAGTGGTATGGAAAGAAGCAAAGAGAAGAAATAAGAATAAACACAGGAGTTCCCTGAGGTCAGTGGCTAAGACTCTGCACTCCCACTGCAGGTGGCCCAGGTTCAGTCCGTCCTCACATGCCACAACTGATCCCCTGGGTAGATTAGAACAGGCCAACAGAACCACCTCCTCCCAAAAGACATCTTTTTTTTGTTGTCATTTGGAATTCCCTGGTGGTTCAGATGGTAAAGAGTCTGCAGTGCGGGAGACCTGAGTTCAATCCCTGGTTTGGAAAGATTCCCTGGAGAAGGGAATGGCAACCCAGTCCAGTATTCTTGCCTGGATAATCCCATGGACAGAGAAGCCTTGCAGGCAACAGTCAGAACCACCTACTCCAAGAAAACATCTTTTTTTTTTTTTTTAAGATTAAAAATTATAAAGAAGAACCAAAATATAGAAATAATGCAACTGATATGAAGAACTGACTCATTGGAAAATATCCTGATTCCGGGAAAGATTGAAGGCAGGAGGAGAAGCGGACCACAGAGCAGATGGTTGGATGGCATCACCAACTCGATGGACGTGAGTCTGAGTAAACTCCGGGAGATGGCGACGGACAGGGAGGCCTGGTGTGCTGCAGTCCATGGGGTCGTAAAGAGTCTGACACGACTGAGCAACTGAACTGAACGCAACAAACAATATTCAGATGAAACGTACTAGACAATTAACAATTCTTTCATTGCAACTTATGCACAATATATTCTTGTTAAAAACTCATACTGCTTGCCCAACATTATTAATGTGTTCAAGTTCCTCCTGTTTTTCAAAAACCAGAAATACATAACCATCATGATGCAAGTCAGATGAAAAAGTCACTGCTTTTGGTAAACTATGGGACGGGTTATTTGCAATATTTCCTTTACAGGGGACAGGGGAGGACAGTGGATATGAAGTCCCCTCTTTTAAGCAGAAAAACAGAGAATAGTATTCTGGGAAAAAAAAAAAAAGGCTAGATGAGGTGGTCAACCCTGCTGTAGGTAGTGCACAGGGCTAATTCCAGGGAGAGCTCCCTCTACAGTCTGGCTAGGGGATTGCAACATAGTTAAAAATCCCTGTTAGTCTTTTTTTTTCTTTTTTTAATGTTGATGGTTTGGAAGTCAGGGAGCTAGGTGCATGTTGGGTTTGTGTGTGGGGAGGGGTTTCCTAAAGTCGAAAGTTGCCAGGTGGGTATTGAATCATCTGCCACTTTTGAGTTCCAAAGGAAAAGTGTCATTCATCTTGTAAACAGAGAAAACCACCTCAGTGATATAGATGGTAACGATATTAAAGGCAGTGATTTATCCTTGGAGAAAAAGTCCCCAAAGTCGTCTGCAAAGATAACGAATTGCAGAAGCATAGCAGCTGGCATGGATAAAAAACTTGCCTATTCCCACGGCAACTGCATACCTTTATCAAGGATCTCTGCATTAAGCCAGCACGTCAATATAGCTTTTGATTAGCAAGCAGAGCTGGTGAACTAGGGCCGCCCGGTGCTATGGATAGGCACAACTCAACTCAGGCAGATGTTTCTCGGTTCCCTTGAACGCACACAGGTAAATCAAGAGCTGATTTTGGTGTTACGAAAAGCACCACCTGCTTGGGACTCCAATTCAATACACAACTCTTTTTTTTTTTTTTTGACCATGTAGGTGATGTAATGATTAGAAATGGATATCTTTATATAGGAAGGACACATTGAAAATCTAACAAACTCAGGAAGGCTCAGAATTCTGTTATCTTGTGACTCAGCTGTCACAGATGAGCATTCCAAGCAGGTGTTGGCTGTAAGCTCAAGGAGCCAAAGTCGTTAATGTTAGTTGACGGGAACATCTTTCGTCTTTGATTTCACTCTGACCAATTTCAAGAGAAACATTTCACTTTCCAAGAGCTGCGCTAGTGACTGGCTCATTCCAGGACGATATACCCAAGTGTAAGGAGAAATGCTTGATTACTATTATTGAAGAAGTGTGCTAGAACTTCCCTGGTGGTCCAGTGGCTAAACCCTGTCAGGAAACTAGGTCCCACACACACCACAACTAAAATTTCATGTGCAGCAACTAAAAAGTTATATCCCACGTGTGGTAAATAAGACCCAGTACAGCCAAAAAAAAAAAAAACAACAACAAAAAAAGTGCCCGCATCCATGGACTCACAGTTGTATTGAACACAGACTTCCTGTGTATCCCCTAAAAGCAAGCCTACTGGCTGAGAAGTATCTGATTTATTCTGGGGTGTGTAGAGTCTGGGCTCCGCAGACCTTAATGACAAAATCAGATGTGACATTGGCTGAGAAAGTCTCAACCAAGAAGATACCATCAAGACCTGTCAGACTCAACTGCAGGTCATATTTTTTTGGTGTTCAATAGCTGTTATGTCCGATTCTTTGTGACCCCATGGACTGTAGCCTACCAGGCTCCTCCATCCATGGGATTCTCCAGAATGAATCCTGGATTCTCCAGACAAGAATACTGGAGTGGGTTGCCATTTCCTTCTCCAGGGGATCTTCCCAACCCAGGGATCGAACCTGGGTCTCCAGCATTGGAGGCAGACTATTTAACCTCTGAACCATTACCCAAACTCATGTCCATTGAGTCAGTGACACCATCCAACCATCTCATCCTCTGTCATCCTCTTCCCCTCCCGCCTTCAATCTTTCCCAGCATCAGGGTCTTTTCCCATGAGTCAACTGTTCACATCAGGCAGCCAAAGTACTGGAACTTCAGTTTCAGCATCAGTCCTTTTAATAAATATTCAGGACTGATTTCCTTTAGGATTGACTGGTTTGATCTCCTTGCTGTCCAAGGGACTCTCAAGAGTCGTCTCCAACACCACAGTTCAAAAGCATCAATTCTTCAGTGCTCAGATTTCTTGGTCAACATCAAATTTTCTTTTGGACAAAGGTCTCATAAATGTTGTCATCAGGCATGTCATACCCAGCAGGGTCCACACGTCCTGCATGATACTCAGAGAAGTAGAATGGAGAAAGTTGGTGAAGCTGTTGACCTGTTTTCAAAATTTAATTCGCTAAGTAACAATTACTAGCATTCATGAGAAGGCAGTTTCAGGAACTGAAACAGTGATGACATGTTCCCTGCATACATGAAGCAGAGGAGATGAGAGACTTCAGTACTGGAAAACTTAGGTTGTCCACATGGAAACACAGTGTAGTTCTATTTTAAAGAATTTTTACTGTCACAGCAAAAGTAAGGAATTCTCTCAGTTTGGGGACTTACCTAGGGTTCCAGTGGATAAGGTTCTCAATACAGGGGATATGGGTTCAATCCCTGGTCAGGGAACTAAGGTCCCACATGACCTGCAAGGTGGAGCCAAAAAATAAAATAAATTTTAAAAGAAAACTTTGACAAGAGAGAAATTCTCTCATCCTAAGACTCTCAAGAAGAATCATGCTTACTTATATGGTGTTGAACATGACTGCAAAGTAACCCTTGAAAGCCCAAGGAGGGCATTCTACTCAGTTTCCTTTGGAAGGAAAATAGCCCCCCGAAAGTTTCAATTCCTCATCAGCACTGTGTTCAGCTGCTCAGTCACTTCTGACTCTTTGCAACCCCACAGACTGAGCCCACTAGGCTCCTCTGTCCATGGAATTCTCCCGACAAGAACACTGGAGTGAGTTGCCATTCCCTTCTCCAGAGGCTCTTCCCGACCCAGGGACTGAACCCACATCTCCTGTATTGGTATGCAGATTCTTTACCATCTGAGCCACCAGAGGACGGCACAATTTATCACCCAAACCAGGACACCTGAGAGGAGAAGGGGGTGGGCTTATCACCTGGGACCTGGGCAAGGGGTGTTGGCTGTAACCATTCTGGGTAAACAAGAGGCTGCCATGATTATTGATGAGATGGTTGGATGGCATCACTGCCTCAAAGGACATGCTGCTGCTGCTGCTGCTGCTGCTAAGTCACTTCAGTCGTGTCCGACTCGATGCAACAGCACAGATAGCAGCCCACCAGGCTCCTGTCCCTGGGATTCTCCAGGCAAGAACACTGGAGTGGGTTACCATTTCCTTCTCCAATGCATGAAAGTGAAAAGTGAAAGTGAAGTCGCTCAGTCATGTCCAGCTCTTTGCGACCCCATGGACTGCAGCCTACCAGGCTACTCCACCCATGGAATTTTCCAGGCAAGAGTACTGGAGTGGGGTACCATTGCCTTCTCCCCAGTGGACATGAGTCTGAGTAAATTCTGGGAGTAGCTGATGGACAGGGAGGCCTGGCGTGCTGCAGTCCATGGGGTCACAAAGAGTTGGACACAACTGAGCGACTGAACTGAAGCATGATTATTAGAAAGAAGGTTGTGAGATCTGTTCAGCCATTCTTGCCCCCAACTACACACTAGAATCATCATGGGTGAACAAACACAAGCATAAACCTATATTACATCAGCATACACACATTTACATGTACACACACATATGCGTTTGTGTATACTGAGATGTCTCATCTCTACACCAGACCAGTTAAATGAGATTTCTGAAAATGGAATGAATCTTGAGCATAGATTTTTAACAGGTCCCCCAGGCGATATAAATAGGCAAAGGACAGAGAACCACTGACCTGGACACCCTCCGAAGACCTTCCAGCTCTCAAAACTCTGGGATCCTAATTTCTGAGCATGAAGCTCTCACCCTTCCTATGGTCAACTGCAAACTACTCTCCTTTCTAGAATGCCGGGAGCCAGCGAGGGAAATCCTACCCATGGCAAAGGTCAACTGGGGAAGAGGCCTGACGGGCAAAGGCTAATCAGGACTCGAGGAGCCCCCTGGACCTACCTGAGCATCTACCCCAAAGAAAACCGGAATCTGACTGCTTTACTATCTTACGCCTCTTACCAAGTCCTCTAATACTTACGGGGGTTTCCCCCCAACCACCTTTCTCTGAAAACATTAATTCAGAGCTGTAGTTTAAAAGTTCTCCTCGGCTTAATAGGAGTGTTCCAATCCAAGCCCCTCTAACTTGCATGACAAGTTTGTCCGGGCTCTTACAACTATGAGTGTGACTGTTTATAGCCTCCCAGCCATGCAAGGACAGAAAGTCTGATATTCTAAAATACAGAAATCTGTTGAAGAAGTTAAAATCATTAGAATAGTACTAAAAGAGATTTCATTGTTGAATCAATGCTTGCTGCAAAGTTTCCTGTATCTGTTGTATCCTTGGAAATATATTAATCACATATAGAGAATATAAGTAGTAGCCTTTGATTTAACCACATCAGATCTTAAGTTAATAAATTCCTTTCTTGTAGCTCACTACACCTGTACCTTATAGGAATGTAACTTTGTTATGTGTCTAGCACCTGACTCTAGGAAAGTCACCTTAAAAGAATATAAGCCTTTTACTTGCTAACTAACCTATTGTTAGGAGAGAGGGCCATAAACTGTTAGCAGGCCACCTGGCCAGAAGATGATGTAAACCACCCAAAACTTTTGTATATCACGAGACATACAAAAATGAGCCCTGATCCTGATAAGGGTCAAGACTGCTGACCCCGCGTGATTTTGGCGTGACTCTATACCTCCCTTTCTCTGTTTCTTATGCACATAACTTAGGGTATAAAAGCAGCACTGGAAAATAAAGTTTTGGGCCTTGCTCACTGAAGCTTGGTCTCCCCGTGTCGTTCTTTCTCTTTTTCCATCCTTTTCTCTATTCTCCTTTTTCTGGTTGAGATCCTTGGAGCGCTGGGCCCTCTGAGTTTACTTATCTGCCTGGGCTTCTAAGACCCACTCGAGGGGGTGCCCTGGTGGGGTGCCTCAAGTGATTCGAGAGGGCGCCTGCGGCCTACGTAAACAGAGCAAGCCCCGTGCTGGGGTTTTATTGGTTTCCAGCGTAAACCAAGGAATCATCAGCCCCTGTCTCTCTCTCTCTCTCTGACGCCGACGCCGTTCATCCCGAGGATACCCTGGGTCATATCGGGGCTGGACCCCGATACTAGAACGCAAAAAATTTCACACTAGTACAATAATAACCAAGAGGATAATAATAACCAACATATATTTACGAAGAGTTTACACTTTACCAAGACATTTCCCCTTTACAAAAACACGTTTTCAACATTATCTTTTTTTCTTTGCATTAACGTTGCATAAACTCTATGAGAAAGTCAGGTTGGTTATTATGATTACTGACTTTCGACGGGTGAAGATATTGAGATGTCAGAGATGATGCACACTGGCATGAGGCATCTAACACAAAGAGCCTATGGAGTAATCTCGCCCATGTCTTGATTAGAAATGGTATGGGTTAGGAGCACACGCCTGGGGATCCCTGCCACGTGGGTCTGGCTTTCACATCTGTCATTCACTGGCTTGATGAGCTGGGGCAAGTTACATAACCTCTGCATGTATCAGGTCTAAAATTAAAGTTAACACCGACACTTGCTCTGCAGCAGCGGTGTAAGTATTGTATAACATTTCACATGCCACATCTCAGCAGCAGGTCCCAAAAATAGTAACAATGTGATTATTGTTGCTGCTGCTACTGTTACTCCTTCTGTTACTCCCTTCCCCACCTGCTTTTACTGCTATAATTCCCCCTCCTCCTGCTCCCTCCCCCTCCTTCCCCACCAGAAATAATAATAACATTCAGTGCCACAGGCAGAGCCCTTCAGAGAGACAAGGTTAATCATCGTGAAACCCCCGGAGCTAATCTTTACCGGCCTCTCACACACGCTCCCAAAGAACCAGAAGGCAACGTGACTCATCCTCAGAGAAGACGCTCGGTGAAACCGGACGCCCCAGATGTGTGTCCGTGTTGAACCCTGAACGTCTCTGGTACAAAGAGCAAACGATCAGTCTCTAGACAGATGCTCAGCTGGATTCAGAAACCGGGGAGAGCGGCCTCAGAGATGCGCAGCTCACATCTGCCTTTGAGGAAGAGCCCATGTTCTGTCTCGTGCAGGGAGGAGGACACCGGGTGACGGGCCTCCAGCGACATCCCCTGGGATCTGCTCCCAGGCTTCGAGAGGCCCCACTCTTTGAGGGAAGGCCCCAGCCAGAGGGAGACCAGACTTATCAGTACAAGCGTCTGGTCATGTCTGCCCCGGAGCTGCCTCCGGACCAGCGTTGAGGCCTGTGGTTTTCCCCCTCCATTTCTCCCCCATCCCTCCTTCACAATATCAGATTCTATTGCTGAGTAGAGACTCCTCAATGAAAAATAACACGAAACACCCCCATATGTGTCAAACAACTCTCTCAAGAATGGCACAGTGGTACCTTACTCAACTGAGATGCAGTGAAAACCTTACAAAATGCTTTTTTCCAAACTGTATTACTGCATCACTTTCTAAGAGTTTATTTGGAAGGTTTTATAGAGTTACAAAATATGTCTGACTTGTCTCTCTTTCTGATGAAGTGCCTACAGCGTGAGGTTTAAAAAAAGTGATTATAGATCATGTTCTAGTCATGTCATCTTTATTGTGCAAATTAAATTTGTTATGCCACATTAGCTGAAATATATGAATATTTTAATAACACTCAATCTATAAATGGCAAGGAAAATGAGTTAGAATTTTAAAATATAGTCAATTGCAAGGAATTGGATTTCTTGAGGACACATTTCATCTAGAGAGGAAAGGTATTCTAAATTACTGCATTTCCAAAGTAACCATTTAATTTCATTCTCATTTTGATAATTCAGGTTTTTCTACATACTGAAAATATTAAAAATAATCAAAACCATTAAAATGGTAGTTGGATCCAGTAATCTAAGTGTTCTTAATGTTAATATTATTACATATAACACTATTAAGTTAAGGATAACAAAAATAAAATAGTTACTAAGTGACAAAAGGTATTCTCCACTCTGTATATTAACTTATCTGGATTCAGAAATATTTAAAATTTTAAGCATAATAATATTTTCTTATACATATTAACAATTTAGTGATTATCTGGTAAATTAAATATTTCCAATGTTAATATTGTTATGGTGGAAAATAATAACAATGCAATAGTGAAACAGTTCTTACCATGTGACAAACAGAATTCTAGGCTCCTTATACACATTAACTCACTTAGCCTCACACACATTCTATAATTTAGGTGTTAATTACATTGTGTTATCCATAATATATAATGTAAGGAACTGAAAAACAGAGAGGTTAAGTAACCTTCCCAAGGTCACACAGCTATATGTGGCACTTCCTGAATTTGAACCAAACAGTCTGCATGAATGAGGAAAAACAAAATGCTGACTTACCTTAAGCCAGACCCATTAAACTTTCACTCTGTGAGTGGGTGTCTGTGTGTAAAGCTATCAATGTACATGCGAACTGAGTTGCTGTAAATCACACTGATGTGATTTAAATGCACTGGAATTTTAAAATCCGAATATGTATGGTCCTTGCTGAGTACTCACACTGAGTATCAGAAGCACGTTCAGTGGGCTTTGGCAGCCTGCCTCTCTTGTCCAAGGGAGTCTATCATCTCTGAAGAGTCTCTGGAAATGACACAATGAATGAAAAATGCCACTAGTAAAGCTGGGTCAGCACAGGCCTGTCTGTTTTTAGGCCAGCAACAGAACTTTCCAGGTGTACGTCAATCATTTTGTCAGACCTCTCACGCAATTAGCAGCAAATAGTCACTAAGGGCCTACTGTATGCCATTCCCTTTACCAAATGCCAGAACTTTTAAAAGGTTAAGCATGGGGACTTCCCTGGTGATCCAGTGATTGGGACTCTGCCTACCAATGCAGAGTTGAACCAAGGTTTGATTCCTGGTCTGGGAAGATTCCACATGCCACAGAGCAGCTAAGCCCATGAATCACAACTACTGAAACCTGTGTGCCTAAAGTCACTGCAATGAGAAGCCTGCAAATGAAGAGGAGCCCCTGATAACCACAACCAAAGAAAGTCCACTCAAAAGCCAGCCACGGCCCAGCACAGCCAAAAACAATAAATAAAATGACAAAACAAAATGTTTAAGTATGACTCTAACACTGTTCTCAACTAGCAATATTCATATGAAAAGAATCCAATTTACATGAAATGTTTATCATTTGTCCCTCTAAGGAACAGTCAATAAAATACCCTAAACTTTTGAAGAGAATTCCAAGAGCATCCCGCTTTTACAGCGACTATGATACAGTTATGATAACGTACTTTTTGAGATGTGATTAGAATACAGCACTGTGAAAGTTTGAGATGGAGAATGTAACAATTTGACTCACACGTCATGAAATAACCACGTAGGTGATTAACAATGGTGTGTTAGTTTTAGGCGTACAGCAAACGGATTCAGTTCTGCATACGCATGTATCTATTGTGTTTCAAATTCTTTTCCCATTTAGGCTGTTAATAATATTGGGCAGAGTTCCCTGTGCTGTCCAGCAGGTCCTTGCTGGTTCTCTATGTTAGATACAGCAGTGTGTGCATGTACATCCAAAACTCCCTAACTATCCCTCCCCCCATCCTTCCCGCCAAGCCCCCACTGCACACACATAACCATACGTTCATTCTCTAAGTGAGTCTGTTTATGTTTTGTAAGTAAGTTCATCTGTATGATTCCTTTTTAGATTCCATGTATAAGCAATATGATATGTATTACATGCTATTTCTCTTTCTCTGTCTGACTGACTTCACTCAGTATGACAATCTCTAGGTCTACCCACGCTGTTGCAAATGGAACTACTGATAATGAATGAACTTTTAAACACTTTACTCATAATCTTGAATTCCAATGGCCAGGATTCACCTTAGGAGTCTTTTTTTTTTTTTTTTTTAGTTCTACCAGTTTATTGCTACCAACCCATCTCCCTCCACTCTCATGCATGTAACCGCATGGAGTGTAGCCCACCAGGCTCCTCTGTCCATGGACTTTTCCAGGCAAGAATACTGGAATGGGTTGCCATCTCCTTCTCCGAGGAGTCATGTTGTTTTAACAAGTGACCTGACTCCAGGGACTAGGTTGGGTAGGGTTTCACATCATCAGTGCCAACTGAAGGATTACACCCCTGTCTTGCAATGGCTGGGCGCCATCTTTCTTTCTCATGAGACTTTAGCCTACCTGCCTCATTCATTATTACACCCATGAGCCATGAAAAATGTCAAACACAGAGCACTCACAGGCGACACTGCTGAATAAATATATTCATAGATGAAGGAGACGGTTAATCAGTTCTTAACAGGACTGTGTTGAATAAAACACTTACTTGAAAGTATCAGCTCTGATGGGTATGTTAAAAAACTTTATCATGTTACTTAATAGACAGCCTAGATCTTCGTGTATTTAATACTTCTAGCACTGACACCCATGGCAAGTCATAAATTATAAGTTTATTAAAACACAAATTCAGATAGCATGGTTGTAAAAGCCAGTGGGAAGACCCCATTTAAGTGGTGAAAAGCCTAAGCAAATCATTAAACCTCCATATCTAACATAATCTTTCCCCTCTTCACATCATTCACAAGTGGACACTACCAGAAGTTGATATGATGTTCACAAGTCTAGATTATTGATAAGATGTCTGGAAGTGAGATATGCAAAAGGGAGTAATATATACACTTAATGTTAGGCCATTGACTGTATAATCCATCAAGTTACTGGCAGCTATTAGGTTGAAAGTGTTAGTCACTCACTTGTATCCATTCTTTGAGACCCCATGAACTGTACCCTACTAGACTTCTCCATTTGTCCAGGGGATTCTCCAGCCAAGAATACTGGAGTGTGTTGCATTTCCTTCTCCAGGGGATCTTCCTGACCCAGCAATTGAATCTATGTCTCCTGCATTAACAGGCTGATCCTTTACCACTGAGCCACCACGAAGTTATTAGGTTAGATGATCTCATTTGATGGCTTTTTATATAATGTTTTGTACCAAGTTTGAGATAGAAATTTTTATACAGTAAATTATACATTCCATTTACCTATGAGTGTATGGTATATATATCACATATATTAATTTTTACATGGGTAGTCAATTTTTGTTTCTCTAAATTTGTGTCTGTATTCTCTAAATACTCTAGGAAGAATGTGTTTCTTTAGAAATAAGAAAAATGTTATTTCTTAAAATGTAAACTCGTACAGGAGTACAAATAACTTACACTTCTTCTATGAAATAATGATGCCGTTTTGAGAAAGCTGAGCACCAAAGAATTGATGCTTTTGAACTGTGGTGTTGGAGAAGACTCTTGAGAGTCCTTTGGACTGCAAGGATATCAAACGAGACCATCCTAAAGGAAATCACTCCTGAATATTCATTGGAAGAACTGATGCTAAAGCTGAAGCTCCAATATTTTGGCCACCTGATGCGAATAACTGACTCACTGGAAAAGACCCTGATGCTGGGAAAGATTGAGGGCAGGAGAAGGGGACAACAGACGAAGAGATGGTTGGATGGCATTACCAACTCAATAGGTGTGAGTTTGAGAAAGTTCTGGAAATTGGTGATGGATAGGGACACCTGGCATGCTGAAGTACATGGGGTCGCAAAGAGTTGGACATGACTGAGCAACTGCACTGAACTTGAGTGTGAGTTTGTCCATCCACAAACGAAATTCAAAAGCCTACTTTCATGACCTACAAGTTTCCCGCTGTTATTTAGTCACTCAGCTGTGTTTGGCTCTTTGTAAACCCCCTGGAATCTAGCTCACCAGGCTCCTCTGTTACATTAGCAATAGCTCTAATTATGAGAACTCATTAATAGAGAACTACACTCATTAATATATAAGTTATATTTACTTTAAAAATGGAGTTTTCTTCACTAAAAACATGGTTCATTCCAAAAACTGCAATTTAGGAGGCCTGAAGACCCCTTCCTCAACTGCAGGTATGTGCCATCTCAAGACTGTTTATTGGAACTATAAAGGAGTTAGGATGTAAAGAAAAAAGAAAACACCTTTTCTTCATAAAGATTCTCTGTCTCTTACTACCAATCACTGTCAACAAATGGCTCCAGGTACCTATGACTTAGAAAATTAAATTCAGCAACACATTGGAAGAGACCCTGACGCTGGGAAGGACTGAAGGCATAAGATATGGCGCTAGAAGATAAGCTGGTTAGATAGCATCACTGACTCAGTGGACATGACTTTGAGCAAACCCTGGGAGATGCTGAAGGACAGGGAAGCCTGGTGTGCTGCAGACCGTGGGGTAACAAAGAGTTGGACAAGACAGTGACTGAACGCACACACATGATCCAACAATTCCACTTACATGTATATACTCAAAGGAATTGAAAGCAGAGTCTTGAAAAGATATTTGTACACCCATGTATATAATACCATTTTTCACAACAGCTAAAAAAGTGGAAGTTCCCCAAGGATCTATTGACGGATGAATGGAAAAACAAAGTGTGCTATTTGCAGATCAGTTCAGTTCAGTCGCTCAGTCGTGTCAGACACTGTGACTCCATGGACCACAGCCTGCCAGGCCTCCCTGTCCATCACCAACTCCCGGAGTTCACTCAAACTCATGTCCATTGAGTTGGTGATGCCATCCAGCCATCTCATTCTCTGTCGTCCCCGTCTCCTCCCACCCACAATCCCTCCTAGCATCAGAGTCTTTTCGAGGGAGTCAACTCGTCGCATGCGGTGGCCAAAGTACTGGAGTTTCAGCTTTAGCATCAGTCCTTTCAATGAACACCCAGGATTTATCTCCTTTAGAATGGACTGGTTGGATCTCCTGGTAGTACAAGTGACTCTCAAGAGTCTTCTCCAGCACCACAGTTCAAAAGCATCGATTCTTCGGCGATCAGCTTTCTTCACAGTCCAACTCTCACATCCATACATGACCACGGGAAAAATCATAGCCTTGACTAGATGGACCTTTGTTGACAAAGTAATGTTTCTGCTTTTTAATATGCTATCTAGGTTGGTCATAACTTTTCTTTCAAGGAGTAAGCGTCTTTTAATTTCCTGGCTGCAATCAGCATCCACAGTGATTTTGGAGCCCCCAAAAATAAAGTCTGACACTGTTTCCACTATTTCCCCATCTATTTCCCATGAAGAGGTGGGACTAGATGCCATGATATTTGCAGATAATTGAACATTATTCACTTAAAAAGGAAAGAAATTTTGACATATGTCACAGTGTGGATGTACTGATGCTAGTAAAGTTCAGTTCAGTTCAGTCGCTCAGTCATGTCTGACTCTTTGTGACCCCATGAATCCCAGCACGCCAGGCTTCCCTGTCCATCACCGACTCCCGGAGTTCACTCAAACTCATGTCCATCGAGCTGGTGATGCCATCCAGCCATATCATTCTCTGTTGTCCCCGTCTCCTCCCACCCCCAATCCCTCCCTGAGTCAAATCGTCCAATGAGGTGGCCAAAGTATTGGAGTTTCAGTTTTAGCATCAGTCCTTCCAATGAACACCCAGGATTGATCTCCTCTACAATGGATTGGTTGGATCTCCTTGCAGTCCAAGGGACTCTCAAGCGTCTTCTACAGCACCACAGTTCAAACGCATCAATTCTTCGTGATCAGTTTGCTTCACAGTCCAACTCTCACATCCATACATGACTACGGGAAAAACCATAGACTTGACTAGACGGACCTTGGTTGGCAAAGTAATGTCTCTGCTTTTTAATATGCTGTCTAGGTTGGTCATAACTTTCCTTCCAAGGAGTGTCTTTTAATTTCCTGGCTGCAATCAGCATCTGCAGTGATTTTGGAGCCCCAAAAAATAAAGTCTGACAGTTTCCACTGATTCCCCATCTATTTACCATGAAGTGATGGGACCAGATGCCATGATTTTTATTTTCTGAATGTTGAGCTTCAAGCCAACATTTTCACTCTTCTCTTTCACTTTCATCAAGAGGCTATTTAGTTCCTCTTCACTTGCGGCCATAAGGGTGATGTCATCTGCATATCTGAGGTTATTGATATTTCTCCCAGCAGTCTTGATTTCAGCTTGTGCTTCTTCCAGCCCAGCGTTCCTCATGATGTACCCTGCATAGAAGTTAAATAAGACGGGTGACAATATACAACCTTGACGTACTCCTTTTCCTATTTGGAACCAGTCTGTTGTTCCATGTACAGTTCTGACTGTTGCTTCCTGATCTGCATACAGGTTTCTCAAGAGCCAGGTCAGGTGGTCTGGGATTCCCATCTCTTTCAGAATGTTCCACAGTTTATTGTGATCCACACAGTCAAAGGCTTTGGCATAGTCAATGAGGCAGAAATAGATGTTTTTCTGGAGCTCTCTTGCTTTCTCCATGATCCAGCGGATGTTGGCTATTTGATCTCTGGTTCCTCTGCCTTTTCTAAAACCTGCTTGAACATCTGGATTTCACCGTTCACATATTGCTGAAGCCTGGCTTGGAGAATTTTGAGCATGACTTTACTAGCGTGTGAGATAAGTCCAATTGTGCAGTAGTTTGAGCATTCTTTGGCCTTGCCTTTCTTTGGGATTGGAATGAAGACTGACATTTTCCAGTCCTGTGGCCACTGCTGAGTTTTCCAAATTTGCTGGCATATTGAGTGCAGCACTTTCACAACATCATTTTTCAGGATATGAAATAGCTCAATTGGAATTCTATCACCTCCACTAGCTTTGTTCATAGTGATGCTCTCTAAGGCCCACTTGACTTCACATTCCAAGATATCTGGCTCCAGGTGAGTGATCATGCCATCGTGATTATCTTGGTTGTGAAGATCTTTTTTGTACAGTTCTTCTGTTTATTCTTGCTAACTCTTCTTAATATTTTCTGCTTCTGTTAGGTCCATATCATTTCTGTCCTTTATTGAGCCCATCTTTGCATGAAATATTCCCTTGATATCTCTAATTTTCTTGAAGAGATCTCTTGTTTTTCCTGTTCTGCTGTTTCCCTGTATTTCTTTGCACTGATCGCTGAGGATGGCTTTCTTATCTCTCCTTGCTATTCTCTGGAACTCTGCATTCAGATGCTTATATCTTTCCTTTACTCCGTTGCTTTTCGCTTCCCTTCTTTTCACAGCTATTTGTAAGGCCTCCTCAGACAGCCATTTTGCTTTTTTGTATTTCTTTTCCATGGGAAAGGTCTTGGTTCCTGTCTCCTGTACAATGTCACGAACCTCCATCCATAGTTCATCAGGCACTCTATCTATCAGATCTAGTCCCTTAAATCTGTTTCTTGCTTCAACTGTATAATCATAAGAGATTTGATTTAGGTCATATCTGAATGTCTAGTGGTTTCCCCTACTTTCTTCAAATTCAGTCTGAATTTGACAATAAGGAGTTCATGATCTGAGCCACAGTCAGCTCCTGGTCTTGTTTTTGCTGACTGTATAGAGCTTCTCCATCTTTGGCTGCAAATAATATAATCAGTCTGATTTCACTGTTGACCATCTGGTGATGTCCTTGTGTATAGTCTTCTCTTGTGTTGTTGGAAGAGGGTGTTTGCTATGCGTTCTCTTGGCAAATGTCTATTAGCCTTTGCTCTGTTTCATTTCATGCTCCAAGGCCAAATTTGCCTGTTACTCCAGGTGTTTCTTGACTTCCTACTTTTGCACTCCAGTCCTCTGTAATGAAAAAGACTTCTTTTTCGGGTATTAGTTCTAAAACTTCTTGTAGGTTTTCATAAAATCATTCAACTTCGGCTTCTTCAGCATTACTGTTTGGCGCACAGACTTGGCTTACTATAATATTGATCGATTTGCCTTGGAAACAAACAGAAATCATTCTGTCGTTTACGTGGGTATAATAACACCTTTAGGGCACATGCTAAGTGAAATAAACTAATCACAAAATGACAAAATAAATAAATAAAAATAAAAACATGGTTCAAACAGTAGACTCAACAAAGTCATGGCTATTTAGAAACTCAGTGACCATTTTAGGTAAGAATAAACATAGAATCATTCTAAACAAGTAACATACTCCACAGCCACTTGACTTTTATGCAGAGCAGAACTTAATTCATCAGTACTCTACAGAGTAAACAGCTTTCCTGGTAGCTCAGCTGGTAAAGAATCTGCCTCCAATGCAGGAGACCCCGGCTCGATTCCTGGGTGGGGAAGATCCCCTAGAAAATGGATAGGCTACCCACTCCCAGTATTCTGGGGCTTCCCTGGTGGCTCAGACAGTAAAGAAGGCGCCTGTAATGCGGGAGATGTGGGTTCAATCCTTGGGTAGGAAAGATGCCCTGGAGAAGGGCATGGCAACCCACTCCAATATTAGAATCCCTTGAATAGAGGAGCCTGGTGGGTTGCAGTCTGGGGAGTTGCAAAGAATCAGACACAACTGAGTGACGAAGCACAGCAATCTAAGTCAGGGGTCCCCAACCTCTGGAGACTAATGCCTGATGATCTGAGGTGGAGCTGTTGTCATAATAAAAATAAAATAAAATGAACATTAAATGGAATGTGCTTGAATCAACCGGAAAGCATCCACTTGCACCCGCAGCCCATGGAAAAATTGACTTCCACAAACCACTTCCTGATTTCAAAAAGGTTGGGGACTGCTGGTAAATCCCACTCTCCTCTGGCTGGCCTTATTCTCCCAGCATTTCTAGGACTGTTGTCAAGAAGCTGTGCAGAATCTTTTCTATCTCTTAATGATGAAAAGTGACAGTGAAAGTCTTTCAGTCATGCCTGATTCTTCGCGACCTCATGGACTATAGTCCATGGGACTTCCAGGCCAGAATAATGGAGTGGGTAGCTGTTTCCCTTCTCCAGAGGATCTTCCCTACCCAGGAATGGAATCCAGGTCTCCTGCATTGTGGGTGGAGTCTTTACCAACTGGGCCACCAGGGAAGCCTGACGATGAAGCTGAGGCTTATTTAGCCCTGGCTTTCTATTTAGGCACCTCCCTCTCCCAAACCTGCATTATGGTTCTGGTAACCTTGTGACCCAGCTCCCCTGGTGGCTCAGCAGCAAATAATTTGACTGTCAATCCAATACAAGAGACTGGGGCTCTATCCTTGGTTCGGGAAGGGAATGGCAACCCACGCCAGTATTCTTGCCTGGAGAATCCCATGAACAGATGATCCTAGTGGGCTACAGTCCAGAGGGATCTCAAAAGAGTCAGACACGACTGAGTGCCTGAACCACCACCACCATCACCACCACCCGGGTGGCCACAATGAGAACTTCTCAAAGATCATTCATCCTCATCCTTGTCTACATCTTAGATTCCCCTGCCTGGAACAGTGGTCTTCAGCCTTGACTCACCTGGGAGCTGTCTGTCTCTTCCTGATGATAGTTTTGATGTCCAACCTCCATCATAGACTGATCAAAAGCAGAAGATTGACGCTGGAAGGTTGTACACCCTACACAGTAGGAGGGTGTCCCAGGTCCCAAGACTGAATATGGGGAAACGGACGTGGTCTGCATTGTCTGCAAACCCCCTCCCAACTTGCATGCAGAACCGGGAAGAGCAGGTGGCTCTTCTACCTCAGCACCCTGTCCTCTCCTTCTCAACTGTGCCCGTGAGCGGGAAGGCCTTCCTCCCTGTACTCGGGCAGTGACCTTCCCTAAATCATGTCCTAAGCCCCCTTCCTCCACAGGATGAAAGAACACCTCTGAGTCTGTCTTGAGAACTCCCGTGCTTAATGGTTTGCTGCAAGACAAGACTCTCATACTGGCTGCTGCAGCTAAGTCGCTTCAGTTGTGTCTGACTTGTTGCGACCCCATGTACTCTAGCCCATCAGTCTCCTCCGTCCATGGGATTTTCCAGGCAAGAGTACAGGAGTGGGTTGCCATTTCCTTCTCAAAAGTGAAAAGTTGCTCAGTGATATCCGATTCTGCAACCCCACGGGCTGTATAGTCCAGAATCCTGGGGCCAGAATCCTGGAGTGGGTAGCCTTTTCCCTTCTCCAGGGGATCTTCCCAACCAAGGGATATAACCGAGGTCTCCCACATTGCAGGCTGATTCTTTACCAGCTGAGCTACAAGGGAATCTGCCAAATGCATACATATGACCCCTCCCTGTTAAGCCTTCCTCTCCTCCCCACAAGCCACCACTCTGGGTCATCACAGAGCACCGAGCTGAGCTTCCTGCACTAGACGGCATTTCCCTACCAACTGTCCACGCTACACAAGTCAGTGTATATAGGTCAGTGCTATTCTTTCAGTGCATTCCACCCTCTCCTTCTCCGTGGGGTCCACATATCCGTTCTCTGCGTCCACGTCTCTATTTCCACCCTGCACACAGGTTCACAAGTACCATTTTTCAAGTTAAACTGCCGTGGAAGTTTGAAGATACTTGAAGCCGAATTTTCCCTTTGCCTTAGCCAGTCAGATACACCAACTAAAGACTGTATCAAACAACCTAAAGATTCATAACTCTTCTAAACAGGTATTACATGTTAACTACGTTCTAGATGCTGGCAGCAACCAGTCCGGACGAGACAGTCCCTACCCCAAATCAACTCTGAACACAGAGGGTGGAGGCAAAACACATCACTCACCAAAATAAGAGGTGATAAATGCTGTCACAATGCCCCATGCCTGGCAGCAAAGAGAAGAGTGGGATTAATATTGACAGAATTTGTTTGACTTTAATCCAAAAGGGCAGCCTGAGACAGAAGGGTTGTTTAGGCCTTGAAGGATAAGTAGAATGTAACAGAACAGACAAATGTGAAAGTACGTTCCAGCAAGAAAAGACAGGGAGATAAAAATGGACAGTTTATCCATCAGGATTTTTTTTTTTTTTTTCAAATGCCTACTCCAGTCTTTTTCTTGTATTAGACACTAAATACAGAGAAGTCAATGGCACCACACTCCAGTACTCTTGCCTGGGAAATCCCATGGACAGAGGAGCTTGGTAGGCTGCAGTCCATGGGGTCACGAAGAGTCGGACACAACTGAGCAACTTTACTTTCACTTTTCACTTTCATGCATTGGGGAAGGAAATGGCAACCCACTCCATTGTTCTTGCCTGGAGAATCCCAGGGACAGTGGAGCATGGTGGGCTGCCATCTGTGGGGTCACACAGAGTCGGACATAACTGAAGCAACTTAGCAGCAGCAGCATCAGACACTAAATAAAGTTTATTTAAAGAGTGATGAGAGGCACAAAGAAAAATTGATTCGATACATGGTATATCAGAAAGTAGGACCTTGGCCAAAGACATGACCCGCGCTTATAACACCGTTCCTAATGCAAATTTTGTTCTCATTACAATAACCAACTTTACGACACAACTTTCAAGAAAAGCAGTTATCAGAGTTACCACTGTAACTGATAAGTGAAGGAAGGGTTGCTTTCTTTTTTTATATTTATTTATTTATTTTTTATTGGAGGCTACTTACTTTACAATATTATATTAGTTGGTTTTGCCATACATTGACATGAATCCACCCCGGGTGTACATGTCTTCCCCATCTTGAAACCCCTCCCACCTCACTCCCCATCCCATCCCTCTGGGTCATCCCCATGCACCAGCCCCGAGCATCCTGTCTCATGCATCGAAACTGGACTAGCGATGCATTTCACATATGATAATATACATGTTTCAATGTCATTCTCCCAAATCATCCCACCCTCGCCCTCTCCCACAGAGTCCAAAAGACTGTTCTACACACCTGTGTCTCTTTTACTGTCTTGCATACAGGGTTATCGTTATCATCTTTCTAAATTGTATATATATGCGTTAGTATACTGTACAGGTGTTTTTCTTTCTGGCTTACTTCACTCTGTATAATAGACTCCAGTTTCATCCACATCATTAGAACTGATTCAAAAGTATTCTCTTTAATGGCTGATTAACATTCCATGTGTATATGTACCAAAGCTTTATTATCCATTCGTCTGCAGATGGACATCTAGGTTGCTTCCATTTCCTGGCTATTATAAACAGTGCTGCGATGAACATTGGAGTATATGTGATTCTTTCAAATCTGGTTTCTTCACTGTGTATGGCCAGGAGTGCGATTGCTGTGTCGTATGGCAGTTCTATTTCCAGTTTTCTAAGGAGTCTCCTCACTGTTCTCCAAAGTTGCTGTACTAGTCTGCATTCCCACCAACAGTGTAACAGGGTTGCCTTTTCTCCACACCCTCTCCAGCATTTATTGCATGTAGACTTTTGGATAGCAGCCATTCCGACTCGTGTGTAATGGTATCTCATTGTGGTTTTGATTTGCATTTCTCTGATAATGAGGGATGCTGAGCATTTTTTCATGTGTTTATTAGCCATCTGTATGTCTTCTTTGGAGAAATGTCTGTTTAGTTCCTTGGCCCATTTTTTGATTGGGTCTTTTATTTTTGTGGAATTGAGCTGGAGGAGCTGCTTGTATATTTTGGAGATGAATTCTTTGTCAGTTGTTTCATTTGCTATTATTTTATCCCATTCTGAAGGCTGTCTTTTCACCTTGCTTATAGTTTCCTTTGCTGTGCAGAAGCTTTTAACTTTAATTAGGCCCCATTTGTTTAGTTTTGCTTTTATTTCCAATATTCTGGGAGGTGGGTCATGGAGGATCCTGCTGTGATTTATGTCGGAGAGTGTTTTGCCTATGTTCTCCTCTAGGAGTTTTATAGTTTCTGGTCTTACATTTAGATCTTTAATCCATTTTGAGTTTATTTTTGTGTATGGTGTTAGGGAGTGTTCTAGTTTAATTCTTTTACAAGTGGTTGACCAGTTTTCCCAGCACCACTTGTTAAAGAGATTGTCTTTTCTCCACTGAATATTCTTGTCTCCCTTGTCAAAGATACGGTGTCCATAGGTCCGTGGATTTATCTCTGGCTTTCTATTTTGTTCCACTGATCTATATTTCTGTCTTTATGCCAGTACCATACTGTCTTGATGACTGTGGCTTTGTAGTAGAGCCTGAAGTCCGGCAGGTTGATTCCCACAGTTCCATTCTTCTTCCTCA
Source organism: Moschus berezovskii (assembly GCF_049115385.1). NCBI lineage: Eukaryota > Metazoa > Chordata > Mammalia > Artiodactyla > Moschidae > Moschus > Moschus berezovskii. Next base: position 40,587,857 of record NC_142489.1, on the reverse strand, counting down.
AGATTGCTTTGGCTATTCGAGGTTTTTTATATTTCCATACAAATTGTGAGATTATTTGTTCTAGCTCTGTGAGAAACACCGTTGGTAGCTTGATAGGGATTGCATTCAACTTATAAATTACTTTGCATAATATACTCATTTTCACAATACTTATTCTTCCAATCCACGGACACGATATATTTCTCCATCTACTAGTGTCCTCTCTGATTTCTTTCACCAGTGTTTTATAGTTTTCTATATACAGGTCTTTGGTTTCTTTAGGTATCTATATTCCTTTTTTTGTATGGTAAATCTATTTTTATTGTTGAGGAGCCATTGTATTATATTCCATAGTGGCTGCACCATTTTATTCTCCCTCCTGCAGTACACAAGAGCCACACGTTTGTGCCAACACGTGTTACTTTCTGGGTTAATTTTTGGGGGTGGGGTGGAGGGTGGGGGGAAGGGAACGATAGCTATTCTGATCAACGTAAGATAACATTCTTAATACCTTTATTTTATTTTTTAATTTTTATTTTTTATTGGAGGCTAATTACTTTACAATATTATATTGGTTGGTTTCGCCATACATTGACATGAATCTACAACGGGTGTACATGTGTTCCCCTTCTCGAGCCCCCCTCCCACCTTCCTCTTAGCCTTATCCTCCCTCTGGGTCATCCCCGTGCACCAGCCCCGAGCATCATGTATCATGCTTCGAACCTGGACTGGTGATTCATTTCACATATGATAATACACATGTTTCAATGCCATTCTCCCAAATCATCCCACCCTCACCCTATCTCACAGAGTCCCAAAGACTGTTCTGTACACCTGTGTCTCTTTTGTTGTCTCCTATACAGGGTTATCCTTGCCATCTTTCTAAATTCCATATATACGCATTAGTATACTGTATTGGTGTTTTTCTTTCTGGCTTACTTCACTCTGTAAAATAGGCTCCATTTTCACCCACCTCCTTAGAACTGATTCAAATGTACTCTTTTTAATGGCTGAGTAATACTCCATTGTGTATACGTACCAAAGCTTTCTTATCCATTCGTATGCAGATGGACATCTAGGTTGCTTCCATGTCCTGGCTATTATAAACAGTGCTGCGATGAACATTGGAGTACATGTGTCTCTTTCAATACTGGTTTCCTCAGTGTGTATGCCCAGGAGTGCGATTGCTAGATCATATGGCAGTTCTGTTTCCAGTTTTTTAAGGAGTCTCCACACTGTTCTCCATAGTGGCTGTACTAGTCTGCATTCCCACCAACAGTGTAACAGGGTTCCCTTTTCTCCACACCCTCTCCAGCATTTATTGCATGTAGACTGTTGGATAGCAGCCATTCTGACTGGTGCGAAATGGTATCTCATTGTGATTTTGATTTGCATTTCTCTGATAATGAGGGATATTGAGCATTTCTTCATGTGTTTGCTGGCCATCTGTATGTCTTCTTAGGAGAAACGTCTGTTTAGTTCTTTGGCCCATTTTTTGATTGGGTCTTTTATTTTTCTGGAATTGAGCTGGAGGAGCTGCTTGTATATTTTGGAGATTCATTTCTTGTCAGTTGTTTCATTTGCTATTATTTTCTCCCATTCTGAAGGCTGTCTTTTCACCTTGCTTATAGTTTCCTTTGCTGCGCAGAAGCTTTTAATTTTAATTAGGTCCCATTTGTTTAGTTTTGCTTTCATTTCCAATATTCTGGGAGGTGGATCATGGAGGATCCTGCTGTGATTTATATCGGAGAGTGTTTTGCCTATGTTCTCCTCTAGGAGTTTTATAGTTTCTGGTCTTACATTTAGATCCTTAATCCATTTTGAGTTTATTTTTGTGTATGGTGTTAGGGAGTGTTCTAGTTTAATTCTTTTACAAGTGGTTGACCAGTTTTCCCAGCACCACTTGTTAAAGAGATTGTCTTTTCTCCACTGAATATTCTTGTCTCCCTTGTCAAAGATAAGGTGTCCATAGGTCCGTGGATTTATCTCTGGCTTTCTATTTTGTTCCACTGATCTATATTTCTGTCTTTATGCCAGTACTGTACTGTCTTGTCGACTGTGGTTTTGTTGTAGACCCTGAAGTCCAGGAGGTTGATTAACCTAGTTCCATTCTTCTTCCTCAAGATTGCTTTGCCTATTTGATGTGTTTTGTATTTCCATACAAATTGTGAGATTATTTGTTCTAGCTCTGTGAAAAACACCGTTGGTAGCTTGATAGGGATTGCATTGAACTTATAAATTACTTTGGGTAGTATACTCATTTTCACAATACTTATTCTTCCAATCCACGAATACGGTATATTTCTCCATCTATTATTGTTGTCTCTGATTTCTTTCACCAGTGTTTTATAGTTTTCTCTGTACAGGTCTTTTGTATCTTTAGATAGATACATCACTAAGTATTTTATTCTTTTCTTTGCAACAGTGAATGGAATAGTTTCCTTAATTTCTCTTTCTATTTTTCTCATTATTAGTGTGTAGGAATGCAAGGGATTTCGGTGTGTTGATTTTATATCCTGCACCTTTGCTGTATTCATTGATTAACTCTAGTAGTTTTCTGGTAGAGACTTTAGGGTTTTCTGTGTATAGGATCATATCATCAGCGAACAGTGAAAGTTTTACTTCTTCTTTTCCAGTTTGGTTTGCTTTTATGTCTTTTTCTGCTCTGACTGCTGCGGCCTAAACTTCCAGAACTATGTTGAACAGTATCGGTGAGAGTGGGCACCCTTGTCTTGTTCCTGAATTTAGGGGAAATGCTTTCAGATTTTCAGCATTGAGGATAATGTTTTCCGTGGGTTTGTCATATATAGCTTTTATTATGTTGAGATATGATCCTGCTATTCCTGCCTTCTGGAGGGTTTTTAACATAAATGGATGTTGAATTTTGTCGAAGGCTTTCTCTGCATCTATTGAGATAATCATATGATTTTTATTTTTCAGTTTGTTAATGTGGTGTATTACCTTAATTGATTTGTGGATATTGAAGAATTCTTGCATCCCTGGGATAAAGCCCACTTGGTCATGATGTATGATCTTCTTAATGTGTTGTTGGATTCTGATTTCTAGAATTTTGTTAAGGATTTTTGCATCTATGTTCATCAGTGATATTGGCCTATAGTTTTCTTTTTTTGTGGGATCTTTACCAGGTTTGGGGATTAGGGTGATGGTGGCCTCATAGAATGAGTTTGGAAGTTTCCCTTCCTCAGCAATTTTCTCGAAGAGTTTCAGCAGGAGAGGTGTTAGCTCTTCTCTAAGTTTTTGGTAGAATTCAGCTATGAAGCCATCTGGACCTGGGCTTTATTTTGCTGGAAGATTTCTGATTAGAGATTCAATTTCCATGCTTGTGGTGGGTCTGTTCAGATTTTCTATTTCTTCCTGGTTCAGTTTTGGAAAGTTGTACTTTTCCAAGAATTTGGCCATTTCTTCCAAGTTGTCCATTTTATTGGAATATAATTCCTGGTAGTAGTCTCTTATTATCCTTTGTGTTTCTGTGTTGTCTGCTGTGATCTCTCCATTTTCATTTCTACTTTTATTGATTTGGTTTTTCTTCCTTTGTTTCCCGATGAGTCTGGCTAGTGATTTGTCAATTTTATTCACCCTCTCAAAGAGCCAGCTTTTGGTTTTGTTGATTTTTGCCCTGGTCTCTTTTGCTTCTTTTGCATTTATTTCTGCCCTAATTTTTAAGATGCCTTTCCTTATACTCACCCTCGGACTCTTCATTTCTTCCTTTTCTAGTTGCTTTAGGTGTAGAATTAGGTTATTTAGTTGACTTTTTTCTTGTTTATTGAGGTATGCCTGTTTTGCTATGAACCTTCCCCTTAGCACTGCTTTTACAGCGCCCCCCCCCCCCCAGGTTTTGGGTTGTTGCATTTTCATTTTCATTCGTTTCTATGTATATTTTGATTTCTTCTATGATTCGTTAGTTATTAAGCAATGTGTTGTTCATCCTCCCTATGTTGGCATTTTTAATAGATTTTCTCCTGTAATTGAGATCTAATCTTACTGCATTGTGGTCAGAAAAGATGCTCGGAATGATTTCAAGTTTTTTGAATTTACCAAGGCTAGATTTATGGCCCAGGATATGATCTAATCTGGAGAAGGTTCCGTGAGCTTGAAAAGAAGGTGAAATTCACTGTTCTGGGGTGAAATGTCCTATCGATATCAATTAGTTCTAGTTGGTCTATTGGATGATTTAACGTTTGTGTTTCCTTGTTAATTTTTTGTTTAACTGATCTATCCATAGTTGTGAGTGGGGTATTAAATTCTCCCACTATTATTGTGTTATTGTTAACTTCCTCTTTCATACTTGTTAGCATTTGTCTTACATAATGCGGTGCTCCTATGTTGGGTGCATATATGTTTATAATTGTTATATGTTCTTCTTGGATTGATCCTTTGATCATTATATGGTGTCCTTCTTTGTCTCTTTTCACAGCCTTTGTTTTAAAGTCTATCTTATCTGATATGAGCATTGTGACTCCTGCTTTCTTTTGGTCTCTAATAGTGTGGAATATCTTTTTCCAGTTCTTCACTTTCAGTCTGCATGTGTCCCTCGTTTTGGGGTGGGTCTCTTGTAGGCAACATATATATTGGTCTTGTTTTGGTATCCTTTCAGCTAGTCTTTGTCTTTAGGTTGGGGCATTCAACCCATTTACTTTTAAGGTGATTATTGATACGTATGATCCCATTGCCATTTACTTTATTGTTTTGGGCTCGAGGTGATACATTGTTTCTGTGTTTCCTGTCTAGAGAAGGTCCTTTAGCATTTGTTGGAGAGCTGGTTTGGTGATGCTGAATTCTCTCAGCTTTTGCTTGTCTGTAAAGCTTTTGATTTCTCCTTCATATTTGATTGAGATCCTTGCTGAATACAGTCATCTGGGCTGTAGGTTATTTTCTTTCAACACTTTAGTATGCCCTGCCATTCCCTCCTTGCCTGAAGAGTTTCTATTGAAAGATCATCGGTTATCCTTATGGGGATCCCCTTATGTGTTGTTTGTTGCTTTTCCCTTGTTGCTTTTAACATTTGTTCTTTGTGTTTGATCTTTGTTAATTTGGTTAATGTGTGTCTTGGGGTATTTCACCTTGGGTTTACCCTGGATGGGACTCGCTGGAATTCTTGGACTTGAGAGATTATTTCCTTCCCCATTTTACGGAAGTTTTCAATTATTATTTCCTCAAGTATTTTCTCATGGTCTTTCTTTTTGTCTTCTTCTGGGACTCCTATGATGCGAATGTTGGGGCGTTTAACATGGTACCAGAGGTCTCTGACATTGTCCTCATTTCTTTTACTTGGTTCTTCTTTTTTCCTCTCTGTTTCATTTCTTTCTACCAATCTATCTTCTAACTCACTTGTCCTATCATTTGCGTCTTTTTTCTACTGTTGGTTCCCTCCAGAGTGTTTTTGATCTCATATTGTATTCAGTTCAGTTCAGTTCAGTTGAGTCGCTCAGTCATGTCCGACTCTCCACCACCCCATGAATCAAGCATGCCAGGCCTCCCTGTCCACCACCAACTCCCGGAGTTCACTCAAACTCATGTCCACAGAGTCGGTGATGCCATCCAGCCATCTCATTCTCCGTCGTCCCATTCTCCTCCCGCCCCCAACCTTTCCCAGCATCAGAATCTTTTCCAGGGAGTCAACTCATCACATGAGGTGGCCAAAGTATTGCAGTTTCAGCTTTAGCGTCAGTCCTTCCAATGAACACCCAGGATTGATCTCCTTTAAAATGGACTGGTTGGATCTCCTTGCAATACAAGGGACTCTCAAGAGTCTTGTCCAACACCACAGTTCAAAAGCATCAATTCTTCGGCCATCAGCTTTCTTCACAGTCCAACTCTCGCATCCATACATGACCAGGGGAAAAACCATAGCCTTGACTAGACGGACCTTTGTTGGCAAAGTAATGTCTCTGCTTTTTAACATACTATCAAGGTTGGTCATAACTTTCCTTCCAAGGAGTAAGCGTCTTTTAATTTCCTGGCTGCAATTAGCATCTGCAGTGATTTTGGAGCCCCCCAAAAATAAAGTCTGACACTGTTTCCACTGTCTTTCCATCTATTTCCCATGAAGTGATGGGACCAGATGCATGATGTTTGCTTTTTGAATGTTGAGCTTCAAGCCAACCTTTTCACTCTCCTCTTTCAGTTTCATCAAGAGGATTTTTAGTTCCTCCTCACTTTCTGCTATAAGGGTAGTGTCATCTGCTTATCTGAGGTTATTGATATTTCTCCCAGCAATCTTGATTCCGGCTTGTGCTTCTTCCAGCCCAGCGTTCCTCATGGTGTACTCTGCATATAATTTAAATAAGCAAGGTGACAATATACAGCCTTGACGTACTCCTTTTCCTATTTGGAACCAGTCTGTTGTATTAAACTCTTAGAGGAGAACATAGGCAAAACACTCTCTGACATAAATCACAGCAGGATCCTCCATGACCCACCTCCCAGCATATTGGAAATAAAAGCAAAAATAAAATAATTGGACCTAATTAAAATGAAAAGCCCTGCACACCAAAGGAAACTATAAATACGGTGAAAGGACAGCCTTCAGAATGGGAGAAAATAATAGCAAATGAAACAACTGACAAATAATCAATCTCTAAAATATACAAGCAGCTCCTGCAGCTCAACTCCAGAAAAATGAACGACCCAATCAAAAAATGGGCCAAAGAACTAAACAGACATTTCTCCAAAGAAGACATCCAGATATCTAACAAACACGTGAAAAATGCTCAACATCCCTCATAATCAGAGAAATGCAAACCAAAACCACAATGAGATACCATTTCACACCAGTCAGAATGGCTGCTATCCAAAAGTCTACATGCAATAAATGCTGGAGAGGGTGTGGAGAAAAGGGAACCCTCTTACACTGTTGGTGGGAATGCAGACTAGTACAACCACTATGGAGAACAGTGCGTAGATTCCTTAAAAAACTGGAAATAGAACTGCCATAGGATCCAGCAATCACACTCCTGGGCATACACACCGAGGAAACCAGTATTGAAAGAGACACATGTACTCCAATGTTCATCGCAGCACTGATTATTTTAGCAAGGAAATGGAAGCAACCTAGATGTCCATCTGCAGACGAATGCATAAGAAAGCTTTGGTACATATACACAATGGTTATTACTCTCAGTTAAAAAGGATACATTTGAATCAGTTCTAATGAGGTGGATGAAACTGGAGCCTATTGTACAGAGTGAATTAAGCCAGTAAGAGAAATACCAATACATTATACTATCGCATCTATGTGGAATTTAGAAAGATGATAATAATAACCCTGTACACGGAACAGCAAAAGAGACACAGATGTACAGAACAGTCTTTTGGTCTCTGTCTGAGTGTGCGAAGGCGGGATGATTTGGGAGAATGGCATTGAAATATGTATATTATCATATGAGAAACGAATCGCCAGTCCAGGTTCAATGCATGATACAGAATGGTGTCATGGTATTGGGAGGGATGTGGGAGAGAGGTTCAAGATGGGGAACACATGTACACCTGTGGCGGATTCATGTCAATGTATGGCAAAACCAATACAATATTGTAAAGTAATTAGCCTCCAATTAAAATAAATATATTTTTAAAGATATTAATCCAACTTCAAAAATGCAAAAAAAAAATAAAAATTGAAATAAAGTAGGGTCTTCTTTTGGCAAGGTACAAGTAGGTTTAAAAATGAAAATTAAAGGAGTAATAGAGGACTTATAAAAGTTTTTAAAATGATAAACATAAATTTATTATCTAGGAACTTCTCTGGAGCTGTTGCAGACAGTGTGGGGTCTGTTCAGTTTCAGATAGTTCCTTGATCCGTCTTATAATTCTCAAGATCTATAGGCCCCTTCCCACGTAGTCGGTGCTAACTGCAGGGTTTTGATCTGTTGCACCTGCCACTTGGAAAGTAGTTCCCTCTGTTTATTTTAGCTTCTCTTTGCTGGTCTCTTCAGTGTCTAACATCCACCCTGACACAAAGGGGCAAAAGTGGTCACTTTTTTAGTTTCACTTGTTCAGTCCTGCTGTGGGGAGGGAGTAACACTGCAAACAAGTATCACTGGTGTGTGTGGGGAGTGCTCGCAGTGTTTCAGCCGCACTGGGTTTGTGCTCATGGCATGTGTGCTTTCACGGTCTACCCTTTTTAGTCTCTAGGTTGCTCTGCCAGGAACTGTCTGGGGCGGGCCCTGGGTTGCGTGCACTTCCCAGGTCTAAGCTGCTCAGGTTCAGGTTCTCAGGTACTCCACAAAGGTGCAGACTAGGTTGGGCCTGCGTTTTGTGCCCTTCCCAGGTCCCAGCAACTGTGGCGACCAGGTTCTTGGTGAGCACAGTCTCCCGCAGGTGTGTGTGTGTGTCTTATCACCTCCCCCATCTCTGTGTGTGTGTGTGTGTGTGTGTCTTATCGCCTCCCCCATCCGAGCTGCTCGGGTTTCTGGGTTGCCGTGGGCACATCCCTCTCAGGTGTGCACTGTGTCTCTTCTGGGGAGCTGATGTCTGGCCGCAACCCTCCCAGCAGATGTCAACCGTCCAGAATCCCAAGAAGTCTTGGTTAGCAACGGAACCTATTTGCAGTTTGGTACAGGATGCCTCTCTGGGGTCAAGATTTCCCCTTTCTGGCTCTGGATGACCCCTGCCTGCCTGTCTTCTGACAGGGGATGGGCTGGTCTGAAGCCTGCTAGCTCTCCTCAGACATTCACTCAGTCCTTTGTTCTGTGTGAAGGCCTGGCAGAGACTGAGGTTAGGGGTTTCACGGGATAATTTTCTGTTTTGTTTTGTTTTGTTTTTTTCCCTCTCTCTCTCTGGCTATCCCACAGTTTGGGTGGCTATCTCATGTTAGTTCCATCAGATTGCCCTCAGGGCATTCAGGCCTGATCCTTACCCTAAGCAATACAGCCCGCGCATCCCTGTTCAGCCCCCATTTGCTGGTGGTGGCTGCGTGTGCCAGGAGTTGCCGTTAGGCACGGCGCAATCTGTAGGTTTTATTTATTTATTTTTTCTCCTGTTTATGCTGCCCTCTGAGATTCCAAAACTCCCCACAGACCCGCTAGTGAGAGTGTTTCCTGGTGTTTGGAAATTTCTCCTCTTTTAAGACTCCCTTCCCGGGATGGATCTCCATCCCTACCTCTTTTTTCTCTCTTTTTATCTTTTATATTTTGTCCTACCTCCTTTCGAACACAATGGGCTACTTTTCTCGGTCCTGATGTCCTCTGCCAGCATTCAGAGGTTGTTTTGTGGAATTTGCTTAGCGTTTAAATGTTTTGTTGTTGTTTTTTTTTTTTTTTTAATGAATTTCTGGGGGAGAAAGTGGTCTCCCCATCCTATTCCCCTGCCATCTTAGGGCCACCTCTCCTGATGACCTTTAGGATGGATTGGTTGGCTCTCCTTGCAGTCCAAGGGACTCTCAAGAGTCTTCCCTAACACGAGAGTTCAAAAGCATCAATTCTTTGCTGCTCAGCTTTCTTTACAGTCCAACTCTCACATCCATACATGACCACTGGGAAAACCATAGCCTTGGCTAGATGGACCTTTGTTGGCAAAATAATCTCTCTGTTTTTTAATACGCTGTCTAGATTGGTCATCACTTTCCTTACTCCCAGGAGTAAAAGTCTTTTAATTTCATGGCTGCAATCAGCATCCGCAGTGATTTTAAGCCTCCCCAAAAAGTTAGCCACTGTTTCCCCTTCTATTTGCCATGAACTGATGGGACCGGATGCCATGATCTTAGTTTTCTGAATGTTGAGCTTTAAGCCAACCTTTTCACTTTCCAGTTCTTCTTCACTTTCTCCCATACTGTATGTAAAAGTTTTGAGCAGGATTTTGGCCCAAAAAGTAAAAGTAAAACATCCTAAAAGCAGCTTTATTTTATCTCTGACCTGAAGTTTTGGGTGTGGGCCATAATCACTCACCTGGCATCCCAAAGCCTAACCATTCTGGAAACCATAGGGTATTTTGGGTGAAGGGGAGGAAGTGTATATTTGGGGCCAAATTCATTTGGAAAGAAGAAAATATAAATCCAAGCTGAAGTGATGAAAGTGTGCTGACAGTGTTCAATCATCACCATGGCTATAAACAGGTATGATTTTTGCCCCCTTCCTTTGTCAATGACACAACAGTGCCTGGAGACATTTTGGGTTGTTTCTCACATTCAGAGGGTAGAAGACCAGGAATTCGGCTCAACATCCCAGACGGACAGGACAGCTGTCACCACAGCAAAACATATGGCACCAATGTCAGTAGCTTCAAGGCTGAGAAATCCTCATTTATCAAACACAACAGGAACAACTGTACTGTATTAATGAAGAAATGTTGTATCTAATTGTGGAAGGGAGTTACACTTTACCTCGTTAAAATCTGGAATATTCTGACACGTGATAGTTGCAAGGTTTCAGGTAACTCCACATCAATTAAATAAACAAAAAGAATGAAGCATGGCGACAGGTCAGGGTGAGGGAGAGGAGGTTTTTCTAAAACCAGCATTTGGCCTTGTTGTTTGACATCTCCGCATAATCATGAAGATGGTCACATAGCAAAAATATCTAAAGAGATTCATTGATTTCTGTCGGTACCTCCCTGAAATATTTACATTTACATTCACACTTGGGACTCTCTTGGGACTTCCCTGGAGGTCCAGTGGTTAAGCCTCCATGCTCCCAATGCAGAGGACACAGGTTCAGTCGCTGGTCAGGGCACTAGGATACCATATGCTGCTCAGTGTGGCCAAAAAAAAAAAAAAAAGCTGAAGCACACGGTTCGTCGGTTAAGGCCCGTCAGAACATCTTCCTGGAGACGTTCCCCTCTTTTTTCTGGGTGCCAGCCTCACTCTAACTGTCTTCTCACATCAATGGTTTCACTTGGGGTTCCCCTCACTTCTCCATCACGGCGTTCAGTGCTCTCAACAAGTCCTGCGACTTCTCATTTCCCCTAGAGACCCATTTGAAACTGGCTTGCACTGATATTATCCTAGGAAGAAAATTCAACGAGGCTTTGAAAAAAAATAAGTGGGTCGCTTCATAACTGGACATTTCAATGTTTTAACCACTCTTTTCTCTAAGTAATCACCTAAATTCAGGAAGCTTGGGATACTACCTCTTGAACACCAAGAGCACTCGAATAAAAAAGTCCAAACTTCAGGAGATGACAAAGCAGCCAATTTTACATGAGACCCAAATAACTGGTTTCTTGGTTTCGCCAGTGGGTCAACCACTCAGGCTCTGGCTTCAGCCGTTTGATTAGAAGTTCAAGAGAGAGCACATGTACACCCGGGGTGGATTCATGTCAATGTATGGCAAAACCAATATAATATTGCAATTAGCCTCTAAAAAAAAAAAAAGGAATAAATAAAAAAGAAAAGAAAAAAAAAAAAAAAGAAACGCATGATGTTGAGAGGGAAATTAGATTAAATAAACATTGTTATCTTCTAACTGTTAAAAAAAAAAAAAAAGAAGTGAGGTGATCACACAGGGCAGGGTGTGTCTCCAAAGCAGCAGTTTCCTACCCAAGTGAAGAAATACCCTCAACTGCCACCATCAAGGCAGAGTGAGCCTGGTAACTGGAGCCAGAACCTGACAGCGGTCTCCGGAGAACTTCTTCAGGGGCCTCCACAGCAGCCCAGAGAAAACACCCTTAGCAAACAGGGAATGAAGAATGTGAAGGAAGCTCAAGAGAGAGGAGAAACATATTTACATACAGCTGGTTGACACTGTTGTACAGCGGAAACTAACACAACATGGTAAAGCAATTTTACTCCAATATTTAAAAACTTTAAAAAAAAAGTGAAACACTGAAAACAACCACAAAACAAGAATGACAAGTGTCATCTCTGACTTCAGCTATTGTGCTTCCAGTAGTGTTCTTAGAACACTTACGATTGTTATATAATTCCATCTTCATGCATTTTACTGCATCCATCATCTGAGAGATAAACAATTCGTGTTATCAACTTCCCTGAGGCTTTTGCTAGGTGACGTATATCTAAATCTATCTGTATACAGCAAAGAAAACCATAAACTAAACAAAAAGACAACCTTCACAATGGGAGAAAAATTTGCAAATGAAACAACCCACAAGGAATTAATCTCCAAAAGGAATTATAAGCTCATGGACATCACCAGATGGTCAACACCGAAATCAGATTGATTATATTCTTTGCAGCCAAAGATGGAGAAGCTGTATACAGTTAGCAAAAACAAGACCAAGAGCTGACTGTGGCTCAGATCATGAACTCCTTATTGCCAAATTCAGACTTAAATTGAAGAAAGTAGGGTAAACCACTAGACCATTCAGATATGACCTCAATCAAATCCCTTATGATTATACAGTGGAAGTGAGAAATAGATTTAAGGGACTAGATCTGATAGATAGAGTGCCTGATGAACTCTGGACGGACGTTCGTGACATTGTACAGGAGACAGGGACCAAGACCATCCCCATGGAAAAGAAATGCAAAAAAGCAAAATGGCTGTCTGAGGAGGCCTTACAAATAGCTGTGAAAAGAAGAGAAGCGAAAAGCAAAGGAGAAAAGGTAAGATATAAGCATCTGAATGCAGAGTTCCTAAGAATAGCAAGGAGAGATAAGAGAGCCTTCCTCAGTGATCAATGCAAAGAAATAGAGGAAAATAACAGAATAGGAAAAACAAGAGATGTCTTGAAGAAAATTAGAGATTCCAAGGGAACATTTCATGCAAAGATGGGCTCGATAAAGGACAGAAACAGTATGGACCTAACAGAAGCAGAAGATATTAAGAAGAGGTGGCAAGAATACACAGAAGAACTGTACAAAAAAGATCTTCACGACCAAGATAGTCACGATAACGTGATCACTGACCTAGAGCCAGACATCTTGGAATGTGAAGTCAAGTGGGCCTTAGAAAGCATCACTACGAACAAAGCTAGTGGAGGTGATGGAATTCCAATTGAGCTATTTCAAAACTTCAAAGATGATGCTGTGAAAGTGCTGCACTCAATATGCCAGCAAATGTGGAAAACTCAGCAGTGCCCACAGGACTGGAAAAGGTCAGTCTTCATTCCAATCCCAAAGAAACGCAATGCCACAGAATGCTCAAACTACCGCACAATTGCACTCATCTCACACGCTAGTAAAGTCATGCTCAAAATTCTCCAAGCCAGGCTTCAGCAATATGTGAACCGTGAACTCCCAGATGTTCAAGCAGGTTTTAGAAAAGGCAGAGGCACCAGAGATCAACTTGCCAACATCCGCTGGATCATGGAGAAAGCAAGAGAGTTCCAGAAAAACATCTATTTCTGATTCACTGACTATGCCAAAGCCTTTGACTGTGTGGATCACAATAAACTGTGGAACATTCTGAAAGAGATGGGACTCCCAGACCACCTGACCTGCCTCTTGAGAAACCTGTATGCAGGTCAGGAAGCAACAGTCAGAACTGTACATGGAACAACAGACTGGTTCCAAATAGGAAAAGGAGTGCGTCAAGGCTGTATATTGTCACCTTGCTTATTTAACTTATATACAGAGTACATCATGAGGAACGCCTGGCTGGAAGAAGCACAAGCTGGAATCAAGATTGCTGGGAGAAATATCAATAACCTCAGATATGCAGATGACACTACCCTTATGGCAGAAAGTGAAGAGGAACTCAAAAGCCTCTTGATGAAACTGAAAGAGGAGAGTGAAAAGGTTGGCTTGAAGCTCAACATTCAGAAAACAAAGATCATGGAATCTGGTCCCATCACTTCATGGGAAATAGATGGAAAGACAGTGGAAACAGTGTCAGACTTTATTTTTTGGGGCTCCAAAATCACTGCAGATGCTGATTGCAGCCAGGAAATTAAAAGACGCTTACTCCTTGGAAGAAAAGTTACGACCAACCTTGATAATATATTGAAAAGCAGAGACATTACTTTGCCAACCAAGGTCCGTCTAGTCAAGGCTATGGTTTTTCCTGTGGTCATGTATGGATGTGAGAGTTGGACTGTGAAGAAAGCTGATCGCCGAAGAATTGATGCTTTTGAAATGTGGTGTTGGAGAAGACTCTTGAGAGTCCCTTGTACCGCCAGGAGATCCAACGAGTCCATTCTAAGGGAGATCGATCCTGGGTGTTCATTGGAAGGACTGATGCTAAAGCTGAAGCTGCAATACTTTGGCCACCTCATGCGACGAGTTGACTCACTGGAAAAGACCCTGATGCTGGGAAAGGTTGGGGGCGGGAGGAGAAGGGGACGACCGAGAGTGAGATGGCTGGATGGCATCACCGACTCTGTGGACATGAGTTTGAGTGAACTCCGGGATTTGATGATGGACAGGGAGGCCTGGCGTGCTGTGATTCATGGGGTCGCGGAGAGTCAGACACGACTGAGCGACTGAAATGAACTGAACTGAACTGAACTGAAGCTCAATATATAAAAACAAATAACAACAACAAACAAAAACCAAATAACCCAATGAAAAAATGGGCGGGGGCGGGCGGAGATCTCAATAGACATTTCTCCAAAGACATACAGATGGCCAACAAACACATGAAAACGTGCTCAACGAAACTAATTATTAGACAAATGCAAATCAAAACTACCGTGAGGAGTCAACCTGACACCAATCAGAATGGCCATCATCAAAAAATCTCAAACTATAAACGCTGGAAACAGTATGAAGAAAAGGGAACCCTCCTAAGTAGTTGGTGCGAATGTAAACTGGTATAGCCACTAAGGAGAACTATATGGATGCTTCTTAAAAACTGAAAATAAGCTACCATGTGACCCAGCAATCCTACTCCTAGGCCTGTATCTGGAGAAAACCATAATTCAAAGGGATGCACGCACCCCAGTGTTCACTGTAGCACTATTTACAATAACCAGGGCAGGGACAAAACCAAAAATGTAAATCGACAGAGGAATGTATATAGAAGATGTACATATATGCAACAACGTATTGCTCACCCATTACAAGGCATGAAGCAGTGCCGTGTGCAGAGATGTGGGTGAATCTGCTGCTGCTGCTAGGCCGCTTCAGTCATGTCCGACTCTGTGCCCCACCATAGACAGCAGCCCACCAGGCACCTCCGTCCCTGGGATTCTCTAGGCAAGAACAATGGAGTGGGTTGCCATTTCCTTCTCAATGCATGAAAGTGAAAAGTGAAAGTGAAGTCGTTCGGTCGTGTCTGACTCTTTGAGACCCCATGGACTGCAGCCTACCAGGCTCCTCCGCCCATGGAATTTTCCAGGCAAGAGTACTGGAGTGGGGTGCCATTGCCTTCTCCGTGGGTGAACCTAGAGACTGTCAAACAGAGTGAAGTAAGATAGGAAGAGAAACCATATTGTCCAACGTCGCTTATATGTGGAATCCAAAAAGATGGCAGAGATGAGAGTCACAGAAACAGAGTCACAGATGTAGCGAACAAAGTTACGGCTACCAAAGTAGGGGAATGGGGATTGGGGAGATTCAGCTTGGGAGACTGCGACTGACATATGCACATACTGTACATATACACTACTATGTATACAAGAGATAACTTATGAGAACCTACTGTCCAGCACAGGGAACTCTAATCAATGCTCTCCGGTGACCTAAATGGGCACATACCTGCCACCCCCTCCCACATCACAGGAGGGACAGAAGGGGATGGGAGAACAAACCAGGTCTCAGATCTGGCCCAGCCACTGCCAAGACATCGCTGTGCTATGCAGTTTGCTCCAATTCAGCAAGAAAATAGGACAAGGAGCACCCTTGTATCTGATGCCCGAGTTTGTTCCTGCAATTGTATCTTATCACCCACAGCTCTCTCTGAGCCCCATTCATAAAGCAAGAATAATAACAGTGCCCCCTTGTAGGGTGTGCACAAGGATTAAGGGAGAAAAAGAGGAGACCGTGGTTCACAACCTGCTGAGGAGTTCATAAAGAAATACCTGTTTTCTTATTTTCACAAAGGAATTAATTCTCATAAACATGTAATCGCAAAGTTGCTGCCAACCCCCAAAACAGTAACCTCCAAAGAACCCCCAAAATAGGCAGAAAATGAATAAAGAAAGTATCTGTTGAAATGTTGCTCCTACCCTTTGTTGCAGAGACCACAGGGGGAGGCTGCCAGCAAAAACACTTTGTGCTTTATGGTCCATCATACTGCAGGGATCTCCCTGCTCAGGCCCATTTAAAATATTCAAACAAAATGAGAAAACTCTAGAAAGTGGATGAGAGTCAATACTTTACTAATGCCATAGTTACATTTCATTTTAAAGAAATCATGAATTTTTGATCTGACCTTCATTCTCACTTCCAAATACAGCAAAGAACTCAACATTAATAAAAAAGAGCCCTTCTGCCAAAACACACAACTCTGGGTCACCTCAGACACAAGCAAGTTGCCCAGGTCCAAAACTATGTCTCTGTATTCATTTTCCTAACAGCGATGAAAATGCCTATCCAAAAGCTCATTCCTCAATTTTGTTCCACAAGTAAAGCGGAGGGCTATAGGAGATGGAATAAAAATGGCTACAGGAGAGGAGAACACTGGCTTGGCGTGAACACTAGCCAGAGCTGCGTGGCAGCCTCAGTTTTCTCATCTGTAAATAGATGACTTGGACCAAATCAATGGGAGGCGATACAAGAAGTCCAACCAATGGCAAGCAAACAAGAAGCCATCTGGGGGGACTTCCCTCATGGTCCAGTGGCTAAGATTCTGCACCTCCAATGCAGAGGGCCTGGATTTGATTCCTGTTCAGAGAACTAGATCCCACGTGTGAACTAAGAATTTGCACACAACAACTAAAGACCTGGGTCAGCCAAATAGATAAGCAATTAAAAAATGAAAGCCATTTGGGCAATACCGGACATCTTAAATCAGTTAATTTTAAAAATTACCCTCTTTCAATTCTCTTGTCATTCTACAGCAGCTCTTGTTAGGAAGAAAGGCTCCAAGTGGTACCATTAATTCTTTAATAAATTTTATTTATGCATTTATTTTTGGCTGTGCTGGGTCTTTGCTGCTTTGCAAGGTTTCATCTAGTTGCAGTGAATTGGGGTTACTCTCTAGTTGCAGTTTACGGGCTTCTCAGTGTGGTGGTTTCCCTTGTTGTAGAGCATGGGCTCTAGTCACAGGCTTCAGTAGTTGCAGTTCCCAAGCTCTAGAGCACAGGCTCAGTAAGTTGTGGTGCGTGGGTTTACTTGTTCCAGGGCATGAGGGATCTTCCCCAATGAGGGACGGACCCCATATCTCCTGCAGTGGCTGGAGGATTCTTTACCGACAAGCCACCAGGAAAGCTTGTATTAATTCTTTAACACTTGCATGCTAATCACTGGTTTTTAACAGAATGAAGATGGACTTAGGCTTCAAGCCTTGAAGAATAGGATCTGGTGAGTTTAGACTTAATTTTATTTCTGTTAAGTCACTAGAAATAAAAATATGAAGTCAATCCTAGTTCAAGGTGATGAACAGGTAAGTAAAAAACCTTGAGGCTGCCACTACACCTAACAGTTGAACACTTCTTGTTCTGAAACTCAGGGATTTGATAAAAATTCTTGTTGTGTTCAAAACGGGGGGACAGAAATACTAAATAAGAGACGTAACCCCAAGACTTGGATTTTATCTCTTTAGCCACACTGACTCTTAAGCGGGGTTGGTTGCTTTAAAAAGCCACATGTAACAACAATCAGTTTGTAGACACCGGACAGCTGTGGTCAGCAGGCCTGGTGTGAATTCACAAGTCAGCTCAAAGCCAGGTCAAGAGGATATTCTAGATGCTGGCTGTTACCATTCAAATGCCAATTAGACATTCACGGATTACGCAACCCTGGACAAGCTGTGTGACCTGGCCAGATCTCAGTATGCTCATCTATAAAATGCGTGTGAGGACATCCCTGGAAGACCAGTGGTTAAGACTTTGCCTTCCAATGTTGGCGGCAGTACAGGTTTGATTCTCTAGTCAGGGAGATAAGGTTCCACATGACTTGTAGTCAAAACACCAAAAGGTTTTAAAAGAAGGACAATGAAGCAATATTACAACAAATTCAATAAAGACTTTAAAAAATGTTCACACTTAAAAAAATATATTATTGATAAGAAGCCCAGTGAGAAGTTAGGCAGCAACCTGCTTTCATTCTATGTATACATAGAACATAACTATGTATCAATTGCTGTTCAAGGCACCAGCAGGGACCAGAAGGGACTCCCCAGAGAGCTGCAATTCTGGTGGTGATTTTCACTCCCTGGGTTCCAAAGACATGAACCTGAACATCACTCGAGAGCGCTCTCATTCGACAGCAAGGATATCTGCAAGGTTTACTTGCCCAAATTCAACAGTGAGCATAAAAGCACTTGGCAAATTAAGAGAGAAGTAGAGAGGAAGGCTGGGGTGGTGGATGGGATACATTGGGAATCTGGGATTAGCAGATGCAAACTATTACACATAGAATAAACAATAAGGTCCTCCTGTATAGCACAGGGAACTACAATCAATATCCTGAGATAAACCATAATGGAAAGGGATGTGAAAAAGTATACGTGAATATAACTGAATCATTTTCTTATAGAGTAGAAATTAACAGAACACTGTACATCACCTATACTTCAATATAATAAATTTTAAAAGACAGAAGACAGAACCTAAATGGAGAGTGTGCCCACAAGTGAACACACAGCAGGCAAGCCTGCCCACCACATCCCTAACAAGGAACATGCCAAGAGGACAGGCGAGTTGAGGAGGGACTCCACCACTTCCTGGTCCCCTTTAATTCCTGCAAATATCCAAGGCTGGTCCTCCCCTATCACGCAACTGGCACTCACGTGGCTAGTGTACTTGGTGGTCTCTGCATCGACATCAGCTGAAGCGGTGGTGATGGGCTGCCCTGACGGAGGATGCAAGGGTGCTTGTGGAACCTGAGCTGGTGACCAGGGGAGACAACAAGGTGCTGGTCTCCGGGGTGATGGTGGAGGTGGATGGGTTCTGTGTGATCACTTTCTGCTGGACAGCAGGGAAAGCAAAAGTTCTTGGTCACCCCACTGCCTGGGGAAGGCGGTCCCAGCTCGAAGATGTGGTGGGAGCAGGGCCCAAACCACACTCTTTGAGTTTCTCTGCTTTCAAGGGACAACGATTCTCCCATTGGCCAAACTTGAGCAAGGCTCCATGGAGCCCTTTCTCAGCAAGGCCTACACCTGGGTCTTTAAGGAGTAACAAGAGTTTCCAACAGCTCAAGGCTGCATCCCTAGGATGAACCCCACCCCTTTAAAGTCCCCACCTAAGAAAACTCACGATAATCACGATAACGTGATCACTGACCTAGAGCCAGACATCTTGGAATGTGAAGTCAAGCGGGCCTTAGAAAGCATCACTACGAACAAAGCTAGTGGAGGTGATGGAATTCCAATTGAGCTATTTCAAAACTTGAAAGATGATGCTGTGAAAGTGATGCACTCAACATGCCAGCAAATTTGGAAAACTCAGCAGTGGCCACAGGACCGGAAAAGGTCAGTCTTCATTCCAATCCCAAAGAAAGGCAAGGCCAAAGAATGCTCAAACTACTGCACAATTGGACTTATCTCACACGCTAGTAAAGTCATGCTCAAAATTCTCCAAGCCAGGCTTCAGCAATATGTGAACCGTGAACTCCCAGATGTTTTAGAAAAGGCAGAGGCACCAGAGATCAACTTGCCAACATCCGCTGGATCACGGAGAAAGCAAGAGATTTCCAGTAAAACATCTATTTCTGCTTCATTGACTATGCCAAAGCCTTTGACTGTGTGGATCACAATAAACTGTGGAAACTTCTGAAAGAGACGGGAATACCAGACCACCTGACCTGCCTCTTGAGAAACCTGTATGCAGGTCAAGAAGCAACAGTCAGAACTGGACATGGAACAACAGACTGGTTCCAAATAGGAAAAGGAGTATACAGTATAATGTTGTATACCGTCACCCTGCTTATTTAACTTATATGTAGAGTACATCATGAGGAACGCTGGGCTGGAGGAAGCACAGGCTGGAATCAAGATTGCTGGGAGAAATATCAATAACCTCAGATATTCAGATGACATCACCCTTATGGCAGAAAGTGAAGAGGAACTCAAAAGCCTCTTGATGAAAGTGAAAGAGGAGAGTGAAAAGGTTGGCTTGAAACTCAACATTCAGAAAACAAACATCATGGCATCTGGTCCCATCACTTCATGGGAAATAGATGGGGAATCAGTGGAAACAGTGTCAGACTTTATTTTTTGGGGCTCCAAAATCACTGCGGATGCTGACTGCAGCCAGGAAATTAAAAGACGCCTACTCCTTGGAAGGAAAGTTATAACCAAACCAGATAGTATATTAAAAAGCAGAGACATTACTTTGCCAACAAAGGTCCGTCTAGTCAAGGCTATGGTTTTTCCTGTGGTCATGTATGGATGTGAGACTTGGACTGTGAAGAAAGCTGATCGCCGAAGAATTGATGCTTTTGAACTGTGGTACTGGAGAAGACCCTGTTCCTTGTACTGCAAGGAGATCCAACCAGTCCATTCTAAAGGAGATCAATCCAGGGTGTCCATTGGAAGGACTGATTCTAAAGCTGAAACTGCAACACTTTGGCCACCTCATGCGACAAGTTGACTCACTGGAAAAGACTCCGATGCTGGGAAGGATTGCGGGCGGGAGGAGAAGGGGACGACAGAGAATGAGATGGCTGGATGGCATCACCGACTCGATGGACATGAGTTTGAATGAACTCCGGGTGTTGGTGCTGGACAGGGAGGCCTGGCGTGCTGTGATTCATGGGGTTGCAAAGAGTCGGATACGACTGAGCAACTGAAGTGAACTGAAGAAAACTCAAGGCTGCCAATAGAATGGCCTGCTTGATCCAGTCAACACCTAACGATAGGGCCCACTGCCCAGTCTCTATGGGAGGGCAGAAGCCTACCTTTAAGAGGGAACAGAGTTAGCAAACCCAGATATTTCACATGGACCAACACCCCCTTCCCACTTTTTGTAAAACTTTCATTTTCTGACTCTATAGAGTTCCCATGATTCCCACTCCCTATTCCCGAATGCTCCCTTTAAAACCCCAGTGCCCTGTGTACACACTGGAGTTGACTTCAGTTCATGCTGGACATTTTGCCCTATGGCAATAGTAAACAGCAGATTAAAATCTATCCTAACTACTTCATCTAAAGGCCAGTTTTATTTATCTTTAACAGGACAATCTGGGAATTAGGAACCATACCATCAGTGAGTTCCTTCTTGCCAACTCCCAAGTTCCCCTGGAAGGATCGTTATACTTCAGTTCAGTTCAGTCGCTCAGTCGTGTCTGACTCTTTGCGACCCCATGAATCACAGCACGCCAGGCCTCCCTGTCCATCACCAACTCCTGGAGTTCACTCAACCTCATGTCCATCAAGTCGGTGATGCCATCCAGCCACCTCATTCTCTGTTGTCCCCTTCTCCTCCCGCCCCCAATCCCTGCCAGCATCAGAGTATTCTCCAGTGAGTCAACTCTTTGCATGAGGTGGCCAAAGTATTGGAGCTTCAGCTTTAGCATCAGGCTTTCCAATGAACACCCAGGACTGTTCTTTTTTTAGAATGGACTGGTTGTATCCCCTTGCAGTCCAATATGTATATACACATACATAAATATATATGCATACATGAATTAGAAAAACATCTTATGGTTAACAATACCTCTGAGAAAGGGTGAAGAATGAAATAGAAAGTCAAAAATAACAGTAGATGTTTGTGCATTCAGGCATCCATTTCACCCCCTTCTAAGAAGACCTGTGTATAGCGTTTATAAAATGAAAAATAAAAGTACAAAAACAAGCTGCAAAAGAATTTTTCAGAATAATGCCAAATGGAATGTATCAGACCTCCAGAATACAGTGGCCAGGCAACCAAGGGTAACTAAATAAATAAAACAAGGACTATTTTTCCCCAGTCCATGCGGCAAAAAAGGAGCGGGTGCCATGGACAGCAGAGCGGGGAGGCACGGTACCTTTCACAGCCTGTCTCTTCTGATATCTCGTCCCCTGGGAAGACTGAGGCCGCTGTTGCTGGCTTTGCTGCTGCTGCTGGCGCTGCATCTTCTGCATGTGCCACTTTTGGGAGGACGTTTGAAACTTACTTGATGAGTTCCACAGAAGCTGCGGCTGGGGCAGTCTCCTTCGGTAAAATCGGCCTCTGCTTTTTCACCGGGTTACCCGTGGTGCTGGTGGTAGTGGTGGCGGAGGCTGCGGCGGCAGCAGCGGTCGGGCCGTGACCGTGCAGGTGGTGCTGGTGGTGGCCATGACACCAGCCGTGCGAGTTTGCGAGGATGAGCAGGTGAGGACCGGCATTTCCCGCGGAGACTGGCTGCCTGCTGTTGTGGATGGTGGAGTTTTACCTACAATTGAAGCCAACACATGAAAAAAGGAAACAGAAAGTAGACGGGACTCAGGCTGACCTGCAGGGTCTCTAGGCCAGTGAGTTCTAGGTGACCATCCCAGACTACCATGCCAAGGACCTCCCCGTGAATTAGCACATTCTCACTTTATATGCTTAGGCCACTTCTGCAGCATATTCTAGCTTAAAACAACAGTCTCCTTGGGTTAGGTGCTTGCTCACATTTGAGATACTTGCCAAGGCCTCTGGGGGACTGAGGTCAACATGACCCAGCCCCTGGCCTGGAGTTGCCCACCTGCTAGTCCATGACCCAGTGGATGAACAGAATCATTGCAAGTACCTTGTTTTACAAAGTTAGAGTTCAGTCAGCACTTTGAGAAAGACTTAGCCAAAGTCCATCTGGACATTAACAGGAACCCTTTCCTTGGCCAGGACACCTACAGAGCACATATCCCAAGGAATCAGACAGCCTCCCAAAGGCCAAAGCACTGAACAACAATGAATCACCCAGAAAAAAAAAGAGTATTTTCTTCCATCTCTTCTAATTCCTTTCAGAATAGTCTCAGTGTGGTCTCGGTACCTTGACACCTAACGCTCAAGGGAACTCCACACCAAGGGCAGACCCATCGCCAGGATAATGGTATTTATGGAGAATTTAGAAGCCCTGCTTTTATTTTGACTGCAGTTATCCATATTGCATCTTTTATGTAGAGCACAAAATACTGTTTACCTACTGCCTTGTAGTCAAGTTTACGTCCAAAATTGAGTTCAATTTAAGAGCTGCTGCTCCAGATAAAAAATATATTAAGGCAGTAATTGTACAAGCAGGTCTTGGGAATGACAAAAATAATGAATACAAGTGACTAGAGTTTGAAAAACGCTGCCGTTCGGAGTGTATCTACTGGGAGGAACTGAGTTATGAGGGTGGAGGGCAGGATTTCAACAGGCAGCAGGGAAAATTTGGAGGAGAACAGTTTTAGCCAAGACATGCCCAGGAATAGACAGAATTTTGGTGCGTGAGGACAGGCAGTGAGAAGGGCTGGCCGGAAGGCAGGTTAGAGCCAGAAGCACTGAACAGCGGAGAAGGGGTGACCACGTGAGTATTCATCTGTGAGGGGAAGGGAGTCAGCTGTGACTGCAGGGGCCCCAGGCACAGGAGAGATGAACATGCACCCCTAGAGAGGACCCCCTCGGGTTCACACAAAAAGCACTGGTGCCAGTCAGCATCCTTGATCTCAAACAACGTGCCTGGACATCTAACTCTTTTTAATAAGGACTGAAAGTGAAGTCGCTCAGTCGTGTCCAACTCTTTTGCAACCTCATAGACTGTAGCCCGCCAGGCTCCTCTCTCCATGGGATTTCCCAGGCAAGAATGCTGGAGTGGGTTGCCATTTCCTTCCCCAGGGGATCTTCCCGACCCAGCGAAAGAAATCTGGGCCCCCAGGATTGCACGCAGATTCTTTACTATCTGAGCCACCAAGGAAGCCCTTAATGACAACACCTTTTGTAGGGGCCCAGCATGTTTCTGCTGCATGACTCCATGCCTATCATTTTTAGATTTCTATCACCCAGAAAAGACAGGAGTTCTTGATTATTCTAGGGGAAATTTTCAGTTAACTGTCGGTCTGGGAAAACCAAGGAGTGTGAAAGGGAAAGAGTGCTGACAGGCTGACTTTTCTTCCTGGGGGTGGGGCTGTCTTGGCGGTTACACAACTGTCTGGCCCTCTTGCTCCTCTGGGGAAGAAGTCAGCCAAAGTCCTGGGCAAGAACACAGGGTGGGGCTGGGAGAAGATCTCTACCTAGAGTGAGGACACCCCTATCCTTGCCTAGGACAACCTTTCAGATATCGGTCACAGCCACTGCCCCTTCCCCTTGAGGGGGCAGAAGTGGCTTTGAGCTTGGCCTTTCTAAAAGGCAGAGATGCCACAGGCAAGGCTTCTCACCTGAAAAAGCAACTTTAGTGCCTCACTTTTCTGACATGTGATTAAAAAGTGTACTTTTCTTGTTGATTAGCTAGTCTGATACCTCCTTGGGCAAAGGACAGCCACAAAAAGGTCCTTTCTCTCTCTCATCTTGCAAGAGCAGATAGCTGGCTTTGTAGCTTGTTGCTGCTCTGATAGAGTCCCACCGGAGCTCTTTTCCAAATTAAATCAAACAGACAAACAAACAACAACAACAAGAACAGAAGTATGCAATCTGAAAACATTCCAGGCTTGACACACTCTTGGGGGCTTTTAATTTAGACACGACAACATTCTAATTTCTAAAGGATACTGATGGTTTACTTGGGGCAAGGGGGAATAAAGGCCATGGGAAATTTCATTTGTCCTAAAAATTTGGAAGGAATTCATTTGTCCTAAAAATTTGGAAGGATATAATCACCTGCAGTCTCAAAAAGAAGTGACTTTCTT
This sequence comes from Moschus berezovskii, assembly GCF_049115385.1. NCBI lineage: Eukaryota > Metazoa > Chordata > Mammalia > Artiodactyla > Moschidae > Moschus > Moschus berezovskii. The sequence goes on along the minus strand of NC_142489.1, from coordinate 40,563,159 downwards.
ACAGGTCAACACTCCAAAAGCGACCCCACCCAACTAGCCTACTTATATCTGACTGAGGTTACTGTCTTGTACATTAAAAAAGGACTTTCTAAGAGAAGGCTGGAAAGGACTGATGTGACACAGGTTAAGTGTAGCCAAGGTCCGGAAGTGAGTTCCCTTAGCGTCTACTCTGGGATCTCTAGCTAGAAAAAACAGCTTTCTGTTTGAGGATTCAGATTCTGTGTATAAGCTGCACTCGTAACTGAACATCAGCTGGAGGTCACCAAGCACTCTCCAAAATACCCATCACTTAATAAACTCATGAGTGAAACCACACCTTTGAAAAGATGCTCCACTGCAGTCTGACGTGAAGTCGATTCTTCAAGGCCGAAATCACCCTCAGGTGGCTCTGGATTTCAGCCTCTGTGAAAGCCCCACACACTCAGAGGATCCTAGAGAAACTTCCTTCAGATACCAGTGAGAAAAGCTCAGCTTCATGTTATCAACTGGAATGCTTTTCCATTTAGGGGGGAAACACGAGTTCTTTTAAAGCACTCATATGTTTGTCCCTTTTCATTTCGACTGCCAGGAAACTTGGAGCCAAAATTGAAGCCTGACTTTGCTAATTCTGAAGGTTGAAATAGTTATTTTTGTATACAAACTTTCCCCCAGATCTCTCACTATTCTATTTTCAGCTTTCTCACTGTCATCATTTCCATTTTATCAGTATATCACAGATTCTTTCTGGAAGGGGTGATAAAACCCACAACCAAACAAAAGATCTATTTCAGAAAGAGCGGGATAGTATAAATTCATAGGAACACTACCATCTGGGACCCAACAATTCCACAAACTTCATGGAATAAATGCTACTCCTGTTGCTTTCTACAGCATCAGGAGCGGTCCCTCAAACCACAATCCACACAGAATTGGGTGTTTCAGATGCCATTCATAATTTTAAGGGATGGGGTGGTGATCCCTCCTTCCTGACTGACTCAACTGCCTCTCTCTCTTCCTGCCCTGTGTCACTGAGATATTCCATCCTCTTTCAATTAACTGCAGGAACTGAGGTTCTGCAACAGTTCACAATGATACAAACGCAGAGGAAAAATGCTCAAAATCCATCCCCCTCTCCTGCTTTAAGCAGCCAGACTAAGTAAACCCCAGGGGACACAGAACTGAGAAGATAGCTCCTGTCAGAAGCTGTGTGTGTTGTCTGTTTAGTCACTAAGTTGTGTCCAACTCTTTTGTGACCCCATGGACTATATAGCCCACCAGACTCCTCTGTCCATGGAATTCTCCAGGCAAGACTACAGGAGTAGGTTGCCATTTCATTCAACAGGAGATCTTCCCAATCCAAGGATCAAATTCTTGTGTCTTGCATCGGCAGGTGGATCCTTTACCACTGAGCCACATAATTAAACCTGGCTATTCCTCTATGTAGCTCAGAAAGTCCAAGAGGTTTTAAGGCTACAATCTCCGATTTGTCCTTAGGCCATGTCTCTGCTGGGCCCTTAATTAATGCTTATCTTTCTTGGGCATATCATCACCCACTTGCCAAGCCAGCTGAGAAATTCGCTGACTGCTTCGTCAATGGGCTGAATATCCTTCAAATCACTCCTATATTCCACTGGGGGCTCTGCCAACATGCCTGGGGTGTGGCAGGTTTGAAAGCAGCCACTGCTGGTTCAGTCCCTAATAGCAGCAAAGGAGGAACTACTAAGACTCAGGCAGCAGTTCACAACTAGGGGAGATTTAGCTTTGTCAAGACACTTTTGAAGGCTGCCACTGGGTAGATGCTGCTGACATCCAGTTGGTAGATGCCAGAGATACTGGTCTTTATAAACATCCTTCAATACCCAGGACAAAGAATTATCCAGCATAAAAAGTCAATAGCGCCAAGGTTGAGACACCTCAAGCCTATGTCACTTAAATGCAAATATGACAGAGTACGGGCTCAGGTGCACATCATACACTGCCCCCTTGGATGTCTAGAGGCCTAAGGAACTCAGCAGCCTGGTGCCACCGACCCAAAAGGTCTTATATTCTACTAAGAAAATGTATTTTGAGATGCATGGGCAGCGTGAGGGGAGGTAAGGGGGAATAAACTCATCAAGGTCTTTGAATCGAACACTTTTATCAGTTTCAGCCCTGTCCAATGTCTTCACATTGACAAACACTTTAGGCATATTGGAAAAGAAACTGCTTAGGTTCAAAATGACTTGACTGCTAGAAGCAACTATTACTTTCTAAGAGACTTCTTTCCCTGTGCTCAAAATCAATCTCTTTGGGTATCAACAAGGTAAAAGGTGGGCAGGCACAGCTTAATTCCTTCTCCTGCTCAGTAACTAGCTAGGTGACCAGGAGCTAATCCAAGCTTTGTTGTGCCACACTTCATGATGTCAGAAAGTGACATGACACGTGATACTACAAATGGCAAGATGACATTCTAAAACCAAATCAAGAAACTAGAAACTGGTACAGCCACTCATCCTCCTGCTTGGGAGACAGTTCTTTGGCTTCCTTCCTAGGTTTTTGACCCTCCTATGCAGAATGGTCTTTTCCTAAATTTATGTCAAGTCCGCTCTTTGTGTTGGAGTCCAGGCCCAAATGTACTGTTGAGGATTCCGTCAATTCTTTCCCTTCAGCTTATCCTTTGTGGGATGAGGCAAGGGTTTTGCATTTTCTGAAAAGTCCTTCTCAAGCTGGGGGCTCGTCTTCTCCTAGACTGATCTTGGGTCCACTTTCTCACTGGCTGGTGACATGCTTTCAGCTCCTCTTCCATCTCCACTGGCTTCAGCAGTTTGGGCTTTTCTATTGACAGCAGATGGCTTTTTGCCCATCTGAGCCCCCTCTTTGTCTTCAGCACCTTCTGGCTCATTCTCGGACCTCTGCTTCTCACCACTGATAGAGTCACTTCTGCTACTATCTGACTTCTCATACTCCCCTGAATCACTGTGCTTGACAGCCATATAAACATATTCTGAGAATTCAAGCATGCCCAAATTAAACCAACCAACAAAAAAAAAAAAAAAAAAAACCAGCATATGGCGTAGTCACAGAATAAAGAGAAGGACCAAAAACCCACAAATATTTTCCATGCTCACTGCTAGAATTAAAAAACAAACAAACAAACAAACCACACATCACATCACACTGGCCTGGTGGCGTTAGCAGTAGACTTAAGTTGCATCTGACTACACGTGACAAATGGAACTTTCCTGGAGAGGGTTTCAGTTACTGACATTCAAAGATGACATGGGGCCAAACCACATGAATTCCTAATTTATCCAGAGCTAAATCTTGGCCGCACACATAACACACTGGGACACAGAGAATGGGAGGAATGGAAGTGAATGCTACACAGGAGTTGGTAAAACTGATCCATTTTCAGTTCAGTTCAGTTCACTTCACTTCAGTCGCTCAGTCATGTCCGACTGTTTGTGACCCCATGAACCGCAGCATGCCCAGCCTCCCTGTCTATCACCACCCCCAGAGTTCACCCCAACCCATGTCCATTGAGTTGGGTGGTGCCATCCAACCATTTCATCCTCTGTTGTCCCTTTCTCCTCCTGCCGTCAATCTTTTCCAGCATCAGGGTCTTTTCAAATGAGTCAGCTCTTCGCATCAGGTGGCCAAAGAACTGGAGTTTCAGCTTCAACATCAGTCCTTCCAATGAACACCCAGGACTGATCTCCTTGAGGATGGACTGGTTGGATCTCCATGCAGTCCAAGGGACTCTCAAGAGTCTTCTCCAACACCACAGTTCAAAAGCATCAATTCTTTGGTGCTCAGCTTTCTTTATAGTCCAACTCTCACGTGCATACATGATCACTGGGAAAAACCATAGCCTTGACTAGTTGGACCTTTGTGGTGAAAGTAATGTCTCTGCTTTTTAATATGCTGTCTAGGTTGGTCATAACTTCCCTTCCAAGGAGTAAGTGTCTTTGAATTTCATGGCTGCAGTCACCATCTGCAGTGATTTTGGAGCCCCCCAAAATAAAGTCAGCCACTGTTTCCACTGTTTCCCCATCTATTTGCCATGAAGTAATGGGACCGGATGCCATGATCTTAGTTTTCCAAATGTTGAGCAACTTTTTCACTCTCCTCTTTCACTTTCATCAAGAGGCTCTTTAGATCCTCTTCACTTTCTGCCATAAGACTAGTGTCATCTGCATATATGAGGTTATTGATATTTCTCCCAGCAATCTTGATTCCAGCTTGTGCTTCTATTTTACAGATTGGGGGAGGGAGAAAGAGGCCCTGAGAAATCACTTGTCCTGGGACACAAAGAAAACCGAGACAGAGAGACAAGGCCAGAGACACGGGCTCTTCCCACAAATTCCCAAAGCATTAAGTTTTTTTTATCAAAGAAACAAGCCAAGCTTTAAAGCAGGTGATGCAAACTCACAGCACATGAGCCACATGGGGCAAGCAGGCGTGCTATTTAGGAAGCAATGTTTTGACCCAATGTGCTCCAGTATTTTGTAATTTGTTGTTTTAAACTTAGCATGTGCTGGCCAATTCACAAATCGGGAAGTTTCACACAGAAAATAAGATGTTAGGCTTGTCTGAAAGGGAAGAAGACCTGGCCATTCTGGGTCACTTGCCTGCAAGACTGGCTTGGGCTGAGAAATACTGGCCCCTTTCAGTTGGGGGAGCACTGTCTCCAGGTGGCCCAGCTGCCCAGCCCCCATCTGGCTCCCTGCCCTGAAGCAGAGTCAACCGCTACTGTGCTTCTACTGTTTTTCTACTTGTATTTGAGTCCAGACGAAAGTCACCCATTTCCATGTCTCAAGCAAAAGGAAAAATGGTAAAACACCAGGAGTGTCCTCCATATACAAGCAAAAATGGGCAAAAGTCTATTTCTAACAATAATTTCATTTAACCATTTACGTTTTCTGCTCCCAGTAGTGAGTGTCATCCATCTGCTGGTCAATAATCCGATACCCTACACTTTCGAAAAGAGGAAATCCCCATCAACTCTGTATCATCTTCCTTCTAGAGCAATGGTTGCCATGATGGGATCATGGAAGAGAAAATCGTAAAAGGTTACCCACAAACAGCCCAGCAGGATCAGGAGTGAACTACATCCACCTCCTCCAGGGCTCAAATTGGAAGAATCTAAAAACCAAATCTGGTTTAATTTCTGGATGTCAGGGCTTGTGCAGTTGGTAATTAAAGGTTGGACAACAGAATGACAAGCATGGCCACACACGCGTGGATACTGGAGCCCAAAGGAGGTGAATTCGGATCCTGCTCCTCTGCTTCTATTAGTTGTGTGACCCTCAACGAGGGAGCTACCTCTCTGAGCCTCCGTTTCTTCCCCTGGACAATGGGTTCGATAACAGTATCAACCTTCCAGGACCATCTACGCACAGTGCAAGGGGCATACGAAGTCCTCCGTAAATCCTTATTAACAATAACAAACCGAGGACCTAGACCAGCTGCCTGCAAGAACCCAAGAAGACTACGAACTGCAAAATTTCATCCACGTCACTCAATGTCCTAACCAAATGGGCGACCCAGGAAGGAATGCTTTTGTTAGACAGCCTGGGTGACTCCCAGAGCACCCAGTGACAAAGAAACCTCACCTTGGACTGGCTTTCTCTACTGAGACCCAGCCAGCTCCTATTTCCTTACAAATGCCCTCCTGACTTTATTTATCTCGTCTACAAACATTCTAGAGCATTACTATGTGTATAAGACCAAGTATCTTGGAGAGGGCAAGTCTTTATAAGATCTTTATAAGACAAACCTCTCTGCCCTCATGGAGCTTCCAGTCTAGATTGGGAGGGATATCCACACACACAAAGGGACCACAGATGTTTTGGAACCATGAAGTACCCCCAGGAGGTGGGCAGACAGGGAGGGCAGTCAAGGAAGACTTCCTGGAGGAGGTGATGCCCAAGCTCAGCCTTAGGGATAGGTTTCGGGTAGGCAGTGTAAAACGGCAGGCAGCATGGGGACGAGGAAAGGAGGCAACAGATACAGAAGCAGGATGTATTTGCCAGGGGAAGGAGTGGGGCAGGGGCGTGGCCCAGCATGGAGGGGAAAGGTTTGTGTTGGACACATTGGACAACTGTGGGATACACGTGACCCTGAAATGAAGACACTGCCGTGTGCAGAGAAGCACACTGTAAAACTCAGGAGGCTCTTTCTGCTTCCAAATTTTCTTACAACTGGCACCTCGAGTCAGCAGGCTGCCACTCTCAAAGATCGTACTCTGACAAACTCAAAATACCCTCTGAACAGTTAACTAGCAAGTCTGAAATATTCTGCCAGGAGAAATATTTTTTGGGTGACCAAACGCGCCAAAGGTAAAACTGCTGCTAAAAAAGGAGCTGGGATTGGGCTTTCATTTCCACCAGGTGGTACCCCTAAAGACAGTAATGATGGTGATAATCATATAAGCGAACCAAGACACACACCTCTTTGTGCTTTGCAACTCTCTATCGTCTTGCCAAGATTTAGCTGGAATCTGCTGTGAATCTGCCCCTTGGGGGAGAGGAGAGAGACAGGAGCAGACTGCAGCTGGACAGACTCAGCCAGATCCATCAGGTCCATCTCGGCCTTGCTTCAATCTTGAAGACACCACCACCCCCTCGTGAGATCAGGCACTGGAGGGAAATAGCGAATAACGCTCATCACTTGGCTTCCTCTAGAAAACACCTTTTTGAGCCCAGGAGGAGAAACCCTTAAATATCTCTATCGTTTACCCCAACAATATTATCTACTCGACAGCCTGGGCTAACTTGGACATAAGAGGCTGAGAGAACATTTGGCGGGTTTCTACTGAACTATCGCCTGGGTCACTTTCAATATGGAAAATGCACAACCCCAGCCAGATGGCTGGTTTCCATGAAGCTCAGCATCACTGTGGATCCTCCATAGCCAAAGATTACACTACGTTCAACTTCAACAATAGCAGAAAAATGACACATTGAGTCTGGCCACTTTGCTTTGAACTTCAGGCTCAGATCAGCATGGGCTTGTAGCCTAGAGAGGTGCTGAGCCTCGCAGAGATAAAGCCTCACTGATAAAGATGGGGACCCCAACTCCTCATTTACCTAGAGAATTCATTCTTCGTCAACCTTGTCTGGAGGTCAAATTAAAGAAAGGGAAAATAGGAACTTCCCTGGTGGTACAGAGGTTAAACTCCATACTCCCAATGCAGGGGGCCCAGGTTGGATTCCTAGGCAGGGAACTAGATTCCACTTGCCCCTGCTAATAGTTCACATGCCACCAATGAAGGTCAAAGGTCGCGCGTCTCACAAATAAGACCCCGCCTAACCAAATAAATATTTAAAGAAAGGGAAAACAAGACAGGCAGACACTCCAGCTGGTGTGCTGTACCTCCCTTTGGCTCCTGGTATCTATCTGAGGAATGGGGCCGATTAGTCTTGGACAGGAACCTCTGTCTTCTTGCTCAGGTAAGATGTCAACTCCTCCTCACACCAACTGCGGGCAAAGACCTCTGCTTAATGACTCAGGTCCGAAGGTCCTGCCTGCCCCTACCACCACCCCAACCCCCATGTCTGCTGGGTCTTTGTTTGACCAAGTTGGTCCAGATTCCCAAGGCTCCATGAGCATGCATTTCTTGAATTCCTTTCCCACCTCCTCTGCTGCCACCTCTCAGTTCAGTTCAGTTCAGTCGCTCAGTCGTGTCTGACTCTTTGCGACCCCATGAATCACAGCACGCCAGGCCTCCCTGTCCAGCACCAGCTCCCGGAGTTCACTCAAACTCATGTCCATCGAGTCGGCAATGCCACCCAGCCATCTCATTCTCTGTCATCCCCGTCTCCTCCTGCCCCCAATCCCTCCCAGCATCAGACTCTTTTCCAGTGAGTCAACTCGTCGCATGAGGTGGCCAAAGTATTGGAGTTTCAGTTTTAGCATCAGTCCTTCCAATGAACACCCAGGATTGAGACCCCCAAAACATAACAAGGGGACAAAATGGTGGAAGTAGCAAAGGCCCAGAAAACAGTGAGAGACTCTGCAGGCAGGAAGCACGGTCTTTCATCCTGACATCACCTCCAATAGACCCGAACGCACTTGGGGTCTGATAAGGGGTGCCAAGTTCCCCTGACTGATCCCCGAAAGCAGGTCAGAAAGGATGTAGGATCCCTCAAGGATCCATCAAGAATAAAGATCAGCCTCCTCTGAGCTGGTTCCACTGGCTATCAGCTCACTATCCGACTTCTCCCATCTCTTTGCTACCCCCACCCAGAATGTCACCTCCAACCACCAACCTGGTACATAGACCAAGATACAGACCGAGTGCTGGACCGCAGGGCTCCTCCAAAGCCTTCGTTCTCCCACTTAACGTGACCATTGCACTCCGCCCAGCACCCAAGAAGGGGGGCTGCTCCTAATACCACACACCAGAGATTTACTCTTTTAAGGGGCCACACGTAGTCACCCCAAAGCCCCATCCAACCCACTCATAGAAGACTGGAGCCACAAATCGCTCAAACTTCATTTATCACCAAAATGAGGGAAGATTAGGAATGGCTCTGTCCCAAGGGCACACTTGGGGTTGGCCACCAGGGAGATTCCAAAAGGGAGTTTTCACAGCACACTGGGAAAGCATCCTGTCATTAAAGAAATCGCTCTACGAAAACTGACCCGAGTGTGCACACGTGCATGCATGTCTTTGTCTGGTGTGTGTGCACATATTGATCTGGGGCCCTTCAGAGAGCCTCACAGGGCTAGGAATGAAGATGCTTGCAAGGAGAATGGCTGAATGCTCAACTCCTTTAGAGGGGGAAGAATATTCATTCAATTTTACGGGAGAGGCATTTTTCGAAGTGAACAGACACCACGAAAGAGGGATCAAAGAGCAAAAAATAATAATAATTAAAAAAAAAACTAGGAGGAGGAGGACTGAGGAACATAGAAAAGAGGAAGATCAAACTAAACAGCAGCTGAAATGAGAACATGACAGTAAAAGGAGAAAGACAGGAGGCCCATCTCATCATTTCTGCTCTCAGAAATGAGGAACCACTGCATTCCAAAGGGCAAACACAGGCAGCCTTTTCATGCATAAAGTTAGAAAAGAAGTTATCACACAAAAATACTTCCCATGAAGTGGAGTAGCAGGAGATGGTGGTGTTGCCCATGTTACAGCAGGATATCCTGTTCTCTACAACATTCCTATGTGGTTAACAGATTCCACACATCTGTTACCGAAAAACACAACTGACCATATCAGGTAGGGTTCAACCAATTTTTTCCATAAAGAGCCACAGAGTAAATGAACCTTTGCAGGAGTATAGCCTCTACTCCAAAAGTGCCATAACATAATGCGTGAAATACTGCATTCCAATAAAACTTTATTTACAAAAACAAGTTGGGGGCCAGATTTGGTCCACAGGTTGGAATGTGTGCCAGCCCCTGACTGCTAACCATGCCTTAACATTGAAATCGCTCCCTGTCCAGTCCAGAGGTTTAGAAAAATAACCCTGACTACTTGGCCCCACCTCCAGAGACTGAGTTCACAGGCATGAGGGAAGGCCTGAGTGTTGGCCTTAAAAAGGTTCCTCGGGTGTTTCCAATTGGCCAGTAAGGCTGTAAGCCCTGTATTGCACAGATGTTGTCTGTGAGTAAAGAAAATGCCTCATGATTTGTCTTAACTCTTGTGCACCTTGTATGAAACCTTGGGGTTCATACAAACAGATCTACACATCACCAAAATAATCAGGTATGAGCATGCGTGTGTACCTGAGTGTGTCTACACTGCATCTTTTGTTTGTTTGGTTTTGCTTTTGTTCTTGCATGTGTGCTCAGTCATGTCTGATTCTTTGCAACCACATGGAGTGCATCCCGCCAGGCTTCTCTGTCCATGAGACCTCCCAGGCTGGAATATTGGAATGGATTGCCATTTCCTTCTCCAGGGGGATCTTCTTGACCCAGGAATCTAACCCACGTCTCTGGCATTGGCAGGCGGAGTCTTTATCACGAAGCCACCTGGAAAGCCTAGAGTGCATGTGGCCTACCCATGTGTGTCTACAGTAAGTGCAATGTCTTAATTTTAGCCTAAAAACTGAATATTCATAATCAAGAGGAATGAAAAATAAAGCACTTATTTTCACAAAATATGGGGTCAACGTGCTATTGTAATGTTTATTCTAATGAGAAACCACCAAAAGCCAGGGAGGGGACTGCTCTAGGGTCCCTGGGAATGGACCTTTAGGAGTTGAGTGTCACAAACTTTCAACAGTGTATGGACTCAACTGTCCTCCACAGAGAGAAAAAGATGAGCTTCTCTTTCTCATTTGGCTCCTAGCAGCTTGTGCAGACAGTGTAAGACTTTATTTTTTTGGGCTCCAAAATCACTGCAGATGCTGATTGCAGCCATGAAATTAAAAGACGCTTACTCCTTGGAAGGAAAGTCATGACCAACATAGATAGTATATTAAAAAGCAGAGACATTACTTTGCCAACAAAGGTCCGTCTGGTCAAGGCTATGGTTTTTCCCGTGGTCATGTATGGATGTGAGAGTTGGACTATGAAGAAGGCTGATCGCCGAAGAATTGATGCTTTTGAACTGTGGTGTTGGAGAAGACTCTTGAGAGTCCCTTGGACTGTAAGAGATCCAACCAGTCCATTCTAGAGGAGATCAATCCTGGGTGTTCATTGGAGGGACTGATGCTAAAGCTGAAACTGCAATACTTTGGCCACCTCATGCGACGAGTTGACTCACTGGAAAAGACTCTGATGGTGGGAAGGATTGGGAGCGGGAGGAGAAGGGGATGACAGAGAATGAGATGGCTGCATGGCATCACCAACTCTATGGACATGAGTTTGCGTGAACTCTGGGAGTTGGTGCTGGACAGGGAGGCCTGGCGTGCTGTGATTCATGGGGTCGCAAAGAGTCAGACACGACTGAGCGACTGAACTGAACTGAACTGAGATTATCAGGACTCCTTCTGCCCTTCTATATCGGGAATATCTGCAGAATCCAACCTGGCTGTCAACATTTAAACTTCTCAGCTGATAGGAAGACAACTTAGGCTATAAATGCAAACCAGGGACTAAAAGAAAGAAGGAAAGAAAGAAACACACCCACTTTGGAGAAATGAGGCACCAACCTTACCTTGCTGATGGGAACATAAATCAGAACCACCCTTCAGAGGGCAATCTGGCAATATCTCTCCAAATATCAGCAGCACAGAGGCTGTGGCCCACGGCTCCACTTCTAGGAACATATCCTGTGGATTCACTCCCACCTGGGCAGAAGGGTCTTCATCGCAGCTGTTTCCAACAGCAAAAATAGAGAACTACTCAATACGTAAAGTGCCAGGATGAATAAGTTACCATTCACCTTTAAAGGGAAGAAAATACAGCCACTAAAATAACAGCGTGATAGCTCTGTGTGCAGTGAAATGGAAAGCCCATCTGTTTAATGAAAAGGAAAATAGTAAAGGACATTAGCGCTGGTGTAGGGGAGAAAAGGAGGAAAGGAAATGCAGATACTCATATATGTGTTTTTGGGCTTCTGAGTGTGGACATTAGTGCCTTGCAGGTGGGAGTAAATGGCCAGGAGCAGTTCTGGCACTGCAAAATGTTTGACAGCAATCATGACCTCCACCCACTAGATGGCAGTAGCACTCACATCCCTGGGACAATAAAGGGTCCAGGGGATTCCCTGGTGGTTCAGTGGTTAAGACTCCATCTTCCAACTGAGGAAGCACAGGTTTGATCCCTGGGAATTAAGATCCCACATGAGACACACGGTGCAGCCCTCCCCTGGACTCCCTGTTCAAAAGTGTCTGGAGAATCCCAGGGATGGGGGAGCCTGGTGGGCCGCCATCTAATGGGGTCGCACAGAGTTAAAACTGTCTCAGTTCAGTTCAGTCGCTCAGTCGTGTCCGACTCTCCGCGACCCCATGAATCACAGCACGCCAGGCCTCCCTGTCCATCACCAACTCCCGGAGTACACTCAAACCCATGTCCACAGAGGCGGTGATGCCATCCAGCCATCTCATTCTCTGTCGTCCCCTTCTCCTCCCGCCCCCAACCTTTCCCAGCATCAGAGTCTTTTCCAGTGAGTCAACTCGTCGCATGAGGTGGCCAAAGTATTGCAGTTTCAGCTTTAGCATCAGTCCCTCCAATGAACATCCAGGATTGATCTCCCTTAGAATGGACTGGTTGGATCTCCTTGCAGTATAAGGGACTCTCAAGAGTCTTCTCCAACACCACAGTTCAAAAGCATCGATCCTTCGGCGATCAGACTTCTTCACAGTCCAACTCTCACCTCCATACATGACCACGGGAAAAACCACTGCCTTGACTAGACGGACCTTGGTTGGCAAAGTAATGTCTCTGCTTTTTAATATACTATCAAGGTTGGTCATAATCTAGTCATTGTTAAATGGGGCCCAGATCACCCAGACTGAGGTCGAAAAGAGCTTTCCAAGGAGACTAAATAGAGCCAACAAGGATAGAGGATGGACCAAAAAAATAAAAGGGGCCAACACTGGTCACACTATTATTTTCACAGGTGGGGAGTGATAAAGAGGAACAGGTGATCAGAGGTTACAGGTATAGACTGGCTTTTCATTAATCATCTTTCGGTACTTTGACTTGGAGAAGGGGATGACAATCTATGCCAGTACTCTTCTCTTAAGAATTCCCTGGACAGAAGAGCCTGGCAGGCTACAGACCATGGGATCCTACCTTGACTTCTTGTTCCCTGTGCATTCATTACATAGAAAAACATTTTTTTCTTCAATTATGTGATTCCTCAAAAATCAGAACACACTAACGAACAGCCAAGCCAGCTTTGATGTATGATGGACTAAAATCCCACTACCGAAGGCTCCAGCCATAAAAGAAACAGCCATCAAAGCAAAATGTTTTAAGGGCACTTCCTTTGTGGTCATTGATTAAGACCACGCTTTCACTACAGGGGGCACGGGTTCCATCTCTGGTTAGGGAGCTAAGATTCTGCATGCCATGAGTCACACCCCACCTCCAAAAAGTTTTAAAACAAAAATATAAACACTCCTTTATAAGTTAAAAGAAAAAAAAAAACAAAAAACTCCTTTATTCAAAAGACACAGGCAGACTATAAAGAATGGTCTTGCAGGAGGCACAAGCTAATGGCTCCTTCAAACGAATAATATCTTTAGACAAGACACCCTGGAAGATGCTCTCGTCAGTCAGTAAAGCAGACATCTTTCTCACCTCATTCACTCTAAGAAAAAAAAAATCAAGACAACAACTGGAAAACTGGGGTACCCAGAACTGCATCCAAGACCTCAAAGAATGCCTGGCTTCCAAAGTCTTGCTTTCTGCAGATAAAAGCAAGGAGGCTGGTGATATTGACAGTGGAAGAATAAACAAGAAGAAAGTTTTCAGGTCTGAGGATTTCTGTTTTTCTTGAAAATTCAGGGTTGGACAGCACAAATTCAATGGGTGGGAGCTGCCTCCTTGCAAAAAAAGTACTTTGTGCTTCATTCCATTGCCATCCAAATCCTTATCTGACCCTTGATTCCTACAGCTGGGCCAACGAACCCTACAGCAGCAAGTGGTGAGAGCTCGTGAAAGTGAAAAGATGCCCTGTCCTGCAGCATTGCAGATCATTTGTCTTGGTTAAAAAGCTACATGGCAGACAGACCCAAATCTAAAGGCAAAACTCAACCACAAGCCATGTGTGATCCTGGGTAGGTAACTTTATTTCTCTGTGCAATGGGGCTATTACCTTACCTTGAAGGTTACTGTATATTTTTTTTTAATAGTTTCCCCATACAGAGAGTAAAGTTCACTTTTTGGAGAATCCAGGAATCTTAACACCTGTGCAGATGCAAGTAAACACCAGGACAAAACAAATAGAATGCAGAACTGCCACACATGACTGGCAAAGAGGAAGGGTGACCGTGAGAATGCTTCTGTACAGCTTTCTTTTTGAGGGTGTGGAGGCGGGAGGAGAGTGTGAGAAAGCAAACCACACTGCTGAGAACTAGGAGTGAACCTGAGGGGCCCAGACTGGTCCTTGCATGTTCAAATAAGGAGCTCTCACCAGCCAACCTGAGCTGGAGCCCCTCAAGCCACTGTCCCATCACTTCTGGGTTGCAAGACCAGGTGACTGTGATAAACAAGGCCTCAGCCCCAGTGGGGACAGAGACTCACTCCAACTCCACCACCTCTGTCTCTGCATTCCCATCCCTGGGGCCCCCTCTCCAGTTCTCAGTTCCTCCCTCTGAAAATGGCATCACAGGACAAGATGAGCCCAGAGGGCACTGACCACCAGAGTCTGTGTCTTCAGGCTGGAAGATCACTCCACACTAGTGGCTTCCTGTCCCTCCATAAAACCTGGTATATTCAAAGGGCTCCGGATAGCACACCCCAAGTATTTCTTCTCTGCTTGTCTCCTGCTCCTTTCTCAGCCTCCTCTGCTCACTCTTCCTAATGCCTACATGCACAGTGGGCTTCCCTGATGGCAAAGAACCCGCCTGCCAAAGCAAGAGACACAGGTTCGATCCCTGGGTTGGGAAGGTCCCCTGGAGAAGGAAATGGCAACCCACTCCAGTATTCTTGCCTGGAAAGTCCCATGGACAGAGGGGCCTGGGGGCTACAGTCCATGGGTTTGCAAAGAGTCAGACAGGACTAAGCAACAACAACACGGGCAAGTGGATCAGGCCTCTCACTCTTTCTTTATGCTCCTGGCCAGGGTCTCTGAACGTTCGCACTACTGCCATCACGGCTGCATAATTCTCTGTCGTGGGGATTGTTCTGTGCACTGCAGAAGATTTAGCAGCATCCCTGGTCAGCAATCACTTGCCAGCAGCTTCCCTCGTTCCCCACTTCGCCTAACTTATGAGACCTACTGCTTTGAATCCAATCCCATGAATACATCTATATTCTCAGAATTGCACGTTCTGCCCTGACCTGGCCTGATTCAAGCCTCCAACTACCCTCATGTTCTCTCCACCTAGGAATCTAGCAGGCATCTCAAACTTGCGAAATTGAGACCTGAACCCAGTGGCTCTTGTTTCTCCTGCTGTATCCAAACCTGTCAACCCAGGCAAGACCCAGCAAATCTCTGCTGCAGGGCCTGCTCCAGAGGAGCAGGCTGTAGCAACAGCCTCCTAACCAAGCTGCAACAATGACTCCAGCAATCATAAAGTGGCTGGACGAAAACAGAAATGAAGTTCAGCTAGGGATGTGTCTGGAGATGAAAGTAAAGATCTGATGCTGTAAAGAATGTCACTGCATAGGAACCTGGAATGCTATGTCCGTGAATCAAGGTAAGTTGGATGGGGTCAAGCAGGACAGAGCAAGAGTAAACCTCAGTGTCTTAGGATTCAGGGAACTAAAATGGAGTGGGATGAGCAAATTTAACTGGGATGGTCATTATATCTACTACAGTGGGAAAGAATCCCATAGGAGAAATGGAGGAGCCCTCGTAATCCACTAAAGAGTCCGAAATGCAGTACTTGGGTGCAACCTCCAAAATGACAGAATGAGCTCAGTTCATTTCCAAGGCAAACCATTCACTTTACTGAAGTCTCTGCCCCAAATGCTGATGCTGAAGAAGCTGAAATTAATCAGTTCTATGAAGACCTACACGACCTTGTAGAACTAACACCTAATGAAAGATGTCCTTATCATCTCAGGGGACTGGAATGAAAAAGCAGGAAGTCAAGAGGCACCTGGAGCGACAGGCAAGTTGGACCTTGGAGTACAAAATGAAGCAGGGCCCAGACTAATCAAATTCTGCCAAGAGAATGCTCTGGTCATACCAAATATCCTTTTACAACAGCACGAGAGACGACTTTACAGGAGGATGTCACCAAATGGTCTATGCTGATGTCAGATTGATAATATTCTTGGGAGCAATCAAGGGGGAGAAGCTGTATACGGTCTGCAAAAACAAGACCCGGAGTTGACTGTGGATCATCATCAGATCATCAGCTTCTCATGGAAAAAATGCAGGCTTAAACTAAACGGGGCAGAGTGGGGTGTGGGTAGAGGGCAGAACCACTAGGCCAGCCAGGTACAACTTGAATCAAATCCCCTCTGAATATGCGGTGGAGGGGACAAATCGTTTCAAGGGTTTAGATCTAGTAAACAGAGTGCCTCAAGTACTGTGGAAGGAGATCCAAAATATTGTACAGCGAACAAACCCATCCCAAAGAAAAATAAAAGCACGAAGGCAAAGTGATTGTCTGAGGAGGGTTTACACATAGCTGTGGAAAGGAGAGAAGCAAAAAGCTTGACGAAAAGGCAAAGGTACCCCAACTAAGTGCAGAGTTCCAGAGAATAGCAAGGAGAGACAAGCAGGGCTTCTTCAATAAACAATGCAAAGGAATAGAAGAAAACAACAGAAGGGGAAAGACTAGAGCTCTCTTCAAGAAAACTGGAAATATCCAAAGAACATTTCATCCAAAGATATGCACAAAAAAGGACAGAAACCGTAAAGGCCGAAAAGAAGCAGAAGAGATCAAGATGCGATGGAAAGAATATATAGAGGTGTAGAAAAAAAAAAAAGGCCTAAACGACCCAGATAAGCACCCTTCACCTTCCCAGAGCCAGACATTCAGGAGTGTGAAATCAAGTAAGATGATGGAATTCCAGCAGAGCTACTTAAAATCCTAAAAGACAATGGTATCAAGGTGCTGCACTCAAGACGTCAGCAAATCTGGAAAACCTAATAACAGCCACGGGCCTGGAAAAGGTCAATCCTTTTCCCAATTTCCAAGAAGGGTAGGACGAAAGAACGTTCAAACCACGGCACAATTGTGCTCATCTCCCACGCTAATAAAGTTATGCTCAAAATCCTTCATGCTAGGCTTCAGCATTACATGAACTGAGAAATTCCAGATGTTCAAGGCGGGCTTAGGAACATCAGAGGAACCAGATCTCAAGTTGTCACCATTGGCTGGATCACAGAAATAGCAAGTTAACTCCAGAGAAACCTCTACCTCTTTTTCACTGACCACTCTATAAAGTCTTTGGTTGTGTTGATCATAACAGATTGTGGAAAACTCTTAAAGAGGTGGCAATACAGGACCATCTTTACCTGGATCCTGAGAGACCTGTAGGCAGGTCAGGAAGCAACAGTTAGAACCAGGTATGGAACAATTGATTGGTTCAGGATTGAGAAAGGATGACAAGGCTGTTGATTGTCACCTTGCTTATTGAACTTAAGTGCATAGCACATCATGAGAAATGCCAGGCTGGATGAGTTGCAACCCCAAATCATGATTGCTGGGAGAAATGTCAACCACCTAAGATATGCATATGAATACCCCTCTAATGACAGAAAACGAACAGGGACTAAAGAACCTCTTCATGGGGGTGAAGGAGGACAGTTCAAACGCAGGCATAAAACTCATTATAAAAACCCAGATCACAGTATCCGATTCCATCACTTCATGGCAAATAGAAGGGGGAAAGGGGAAAGCTGTGCCAGATTTCCTCTTCTTGAGCTCTAAAATCACTGCAGATGGTGACGGAAGCCATCAAATTAGAAAACACGTATTGGCAGGAAAGCTATGACAAACCTAGACAGTGTGTAAAAAGGCAAAGCTATCACTTTTCTGACAAAGGTCCAAAGAGTCGAGGCTATGGTCTTTCTAGTAGTCACATATGGTTTTCAGAGATGGACCAAAAAGGAGGCAGAACACCAAAGAACTGATGCTTTCTGAACTGTGGGCCTGGAGAACTCCTGACAGTCCCTTGGACAGCAAGGAGACCAAGCCAGTCAATGTTCAAGGAAATCAACCCTAAATACTCATCGGAAGGACTGCTGCTGAAGCTGAAGCTCTAATACTTTGGACACCCGATGTGAAGAGCCAACTCACTGGAAAAGACCCTGATGCTGGGAAAGACTGAAGGCAGAAGGTGAAGCCGGAGACAAGGATGAGATGGTTGGGTGGCATCACCGATGCAGTGGATATGAACCTGGACAAACTCCGGGAGATGGTGGAGGACAGGGAGACCTGGCGTGCTGCCATCCACAGCTTCACAAAGTGTCAGACACATCTTGGCCACTGAGCCACCACAAGGGTGTGTCCTAATTTCATTCTTTTACTTTTAGCTGTCAAGATTTTCCAGTATCAATTTTAAAAGAAATGATCTTTTCTCCCTTGCATATTGCTGCCTCCTTTGTTGTAGATTAGGGGACCATTTGGGCATGAGTTTATCTCCGGGTTTTCTATCGTGTTCCATTGGCCTATATTCCTGTTTCTGTCTCAGTTCCATGCCGCACTGATTACTATCAGTTCAGTTCAGTTCAGTCGCTCAGTCGTGTCCGACTCTCCGCGACTCCATGAATCACAGCAGGCCAGGCCTCCCTGTCCACCACCAACTCCCGGAGTTCACTCAAACTCACGTCCACAGAGTCGGTGATGCCATCCAGCTATCCCATTCTCTGTCGTCCGCTTTTGCTTCCGCTCCCACCCTTTCCCAGCCTGAGTCTTTTCCAGTGAGTCAACCTGTCACATGAGGCGGCCAAAGTACTGCAGTTTCAGCTTTAGCATCAGTCCTTCCAATGAACACCCAGGATTGATCTCCTTTTGTAGTAAAGGCTGAAGTCAGGGGGTCTGAATCCTACAGCTCTTCTTTTTCTCTCTCAAGACAGCATGGTTCTTTAAGGGCTTCTCTATTTCCATACAAGTTTGAAAAATTTTTTTTTCTATTATCTGTGAAAAATGCCATTGGTAGTTTCATACGAATGGCACTGAATCTGTAAATTGCATTTTGCGGTGTAGCCCTTTTCACAATATCGATTCTTCCAGTACACGAGAATGGTATATCTCTCCATATCTTTGTGTCACCTTTGTTTCATCCATGCCTTATTATTTTCTGTGCACCAGTCTCTTCCCAGCCTAGGCAGGTTTATTCCCAGGAATTTTACTCTTCTTGTGGCCATGGTGAATGGGATTGCTTCCTTAGTTTCTATTTTTGATGTTTTGTTGTTATTGTATAGGAAAGCAAGAGTTTTCCGTGTGTTAATTTTGTATCCAGCAACTTCCCTAAAGTCCTTAATTAGTTCTAGTCATTTCGTGGTGGCATCTTTGGTTTCTCTGGGCATGGTATCACATCATGGGCAAACAGTGGCAGTTTCACCTCTTCTTTTTCAGTTTGTTTGAAAATGGTTTTCTTCTTTTCCTCTGATTGCTGTCACTCGGAGTCCCAAGACTATACTGAATAACAATGGTGAGAGTGGGCATCTTTGTCTTATTCTAAACCTTAGGGGACATGCTTTTACCATTGGGGATCATGTATGCAGTGGATTTATCCATATGTGGTAGCCGTTATTAGCATGAAGAAGATTCCCTCTGATCCCACTGCCTGAACAGGTTTTCCCGTACACCCATCATAAATGGGTGTTGGATTTTGTCAAAAGTGTTTTTTGCGTTTTTATCCTAAATAGTTTCAAGAGCTCTCCTTGGAAAACTCAGTTATCTTTCAGTGTTCTTTCTTCCTTTTGCCCCCTGATGCAAAGAGCTGACTCATTAGGAAATGCCCTGATGCTGGGAAAGATTGAAGGTAAAAGGAGAAGTGGTCAGCAGATGATGAGATGGTTCAGTAACATCACCAAACCCAAGGACATGAATCTGAACAAATTCTGGGAGACAGGGAAGGGAAGTCTGGCAGGCTAGAGTCCATGGGGTTCCAAAGAGTTGGGTATGGCTTACTGACTGAACAACAACACAAAGTCTCTCCTTCTGTGATTCACTCTTGACTACTTCCTTTCCTAACGCACTTCACCCTATCCATATCTCAGTTATGCTAATTTCACTCCTTATCATGCTTTAGATTCAGCCACATATCACTGTCTTTTTTGCCACCCACCTGGCACCAAATGTGGGATTTCTCAACTTCAGATGACTCAGTGGTCTCCTATCCATCCTCTAGCATGCACATATTTCAATCGGACACTGTCTACCTTGCTACAGTCAGAGAAAATTGTCACTCACCAGCTAAGCCATGTGACAGGAAGCAAGATCTTGAGAAGAGCCTACGAGGACTCTGGATTCTAACTTATTCTCGATCTTCACGTTGTTCCTTTAACTCTATTCCTCAGTCACACTGAACTTTCAGTCTGTGCTTGGTTCTC
Organism: Moschus berezovskii; assembly: GCF_049115385.1. Taxonomy (NCBI): domain Eukaryota; kingdom Metazoa; phylum Chordata; class Mammalia; order Artiodactyla; family Moschidae; genus Moschus; species Moschus berezovskii. Next base: position 40,543,106 of record NC_142489.1, on the reverse strand, counting down.
CTCGGTCTCACCGTCTGTGACTATGCCATTCCTTCTGCATCCATTGCTTTTTCCTTGTTGTTAATGCCTATGAGACCTTATTTTAACTTCCTCACGCAGCTGTTTCTGACTTTACAGATTGTTAAATAGATCACTACTTCAGATTGACCTGTTCGATGTGCTTTGATAGTCTTCGCTGACTGGAACAGACGGTCATCTCCCAAGTCTATTTCGCTTGGGATTTTATTCGATTCTCTTCTGGAGTAGAGGCCTGTTTTTGAAACATATAACCTAAATAATGGAATCGATAAGAAACATGGTTTTTTTAAACTTACTAATCTTAATAAACTTAATAAACTCTGGACTCAAAGACAGATTATTGAGATCCTGTCCCTCCAAAAAAGAAGTATATTGTTTACAAGTTAAAACCAACACCTTTGGGAGGATAGAAGATGGCGGAGGAATAGGACGGGGCGACCACTTTCTCCCCCACAAATTCAGCAAAAGGACATTCGAACGCTGAGTAAATCCCACAAAACAACTTCTGAATGTCCGCAGAGGACATCAGGCACCCAGAAAAGCAGCCCATTGTCTTCTAAAGGAGGTAGGAAAGAGTATAAAAGAAATAAAGAGAGCAAAAGAGGGAGGGATGGAACTCCATTCCAGGAAGGGAGGCTAAAAAAAAAAAGAGAGAGAGACAGAGAAGTTTCCAAACACCTGGAAACACTCATGGGCGAGTCTGTGGCAAGCTTTGGAACCTCAGAGGGCCACATAACCAGGAGAAAAAAAAATAAAAAATTAAAACCCACAGACTAAATGCCCAGAGGAAACTCTCAGCGGAGAAGCGGCGCACCTGCCCCGCAACTCCCACTAGCAAGCGGGGGCTGGGCAGAAGGCAGCGCTTAGAGAGAGGACCGAACCTAAACGCCCCGAGGGCAATCTGAGGGCATTAATGGGGAGATAGCTAAGCAGACTGTGGGATAGTGACCCTGCGGAAAGGCGAAAAGCCTGTGAAAAGGTGAAAAGCCTGTGAAAAGGCGAAAAGTCCCAACCTAAGACTCTGCCAGCCCCGCTCACAGAACAAAGGACTGAGCAGAGTGAGCCAGCTGCGGCTGACCCATCCCCCATCCCCCGCCGACACAGGCAGGGAATGCAGCCAGCGCCAGAAGGGGCAAATGCGGCCCCAGTGACGCCTCCAATACCAAGTGGCAGGCAGGCTTCGTCGCTGACCGAGACTTCTTGGTTTCGGGCTGGTCGATATCCGACTGAGAAGGTGCACCCGTTGTACACCCAGAAAACCGAGCGGCAGGGAGCAGGGAGGCAATAAGTCGCAGTGACTGCGCTTGGCAAACGCCTGGTCACCTGAGCTGCTCGGACCGGGGAAGGTACAAAATGCAGGCCCAGCCAAGTCGCGCCTTTGTGGAGTTCCTGAGGACCTGAACCTGAGCCACTCAAACCTGGGAGGTGCATACACCAGCGCCAGCCACAGACAGTGCCCGACAGAGCAACCTAGAGCCTGAGCAGCATAAACAGGGAAAGCACACATGCCACCAGCGGGGGCAATCCCAGTGTAGCCGAGACACTGCACGAACTCCCCACAGACGCCAGGGATATTTGCTAGCAGCCTCCCTCACTCCCCACAGCACGACTGAACAGAGAGAAGAAATCCAGCCACACACAGAGAGGAGACTACATAATTAAGAAAACTCCACAAACTGTCAGAAGACGGAAAGGCCACCCCAAGCACAGCAGTGTAAGTAAGATGAAGTGGCAGAATAATACCCAGCAAGTAAAGGAACAGGATAAATGCCCACCAACACAAACAAAAGAGGAAGATATAGGGAACCTACCTGATAAAGAATTTCGAATTTTAATAGTGAAAATGATTCAAAATCTGGAAAGCAAAACGGAGATACAGATTAATAACTTGGAGAAAAGGATTGAGAAGATGCGAGAAAGTTTTAATAAGGATTTAGAGGAAATAAAAAAGAGTCAGTATACAATGAATAATGCAATAGATGAGATCAGAAACACTCTGGAGGGAACAAACAGTAGAAAAATGGAGGCAGAAGACACGATAAGTGAGCTAGAAGACAGAATTGTAGAAATTAATAAAACAGAGAGGGGAAAAAGAAAAACGAATTAAAAGACATGAGGACAATATTAGAGACCTCTGGGACAATGTTAAACGCCCCAACATTCGAATCATAGGAGTCCCAGAAGAAGAAAACAAAAAGAAGGTCCATGAGAGAATACTTGAGGAGATAATAGTTGAAAACTTCCCTAAAATGGGGAAGGAAATATTCACCCAAGTCCAAGAAACACAGAGAGTCCCTAACAGGATAAACCCAAGGCGAAATACTCCAAGGCACATATTAATCAAATTAACAAAGATCAAACACAAACAACAAATATTAAAAGCAGCAAGGGAAAAGCAACAAATAACACACAAGGGGATTCCCATAAGGATAACAGCTGATCTTTCAACAGAAACCCTTCAGGCCAGGAGGGAATGGCAGGACATACTTAAAGTGATGAAAGAAAGTAACCTACAGCCCAGATTATTATACCCAGCAAAGATCTCGTTCAAATATGAAGGAGAAGTCAAAAGCTTTACAGCCAAGCAAAAGCTGAGAGAATTCAGCATCAACAAACCAGTTCTCCAACAAATACTAAAGGATCGTCTCTAGACAGGAAACACAGAAAGGGTGTATAAACTCGAACACAGAGCAATAAAGAAAATGGCTACAGGATCATACTTATCAATAATCACCTTAAATGTAAATGTGTTGAATGCCCCAACCAAAAGACAAAGGCTGGCTGAATGGATACAAAAACAAGACCCCCAAATATGTTGTCTACAGGAGACCCACCTCAAAACGAGGGACACATACAGGCTGAAAGTGAAGGACTGGAAAAAGGTATTCCACGCAAATAGAGACCAAAAGAAAGCAGGAGCAGCAATACTCATATCAGATAAAATAGATTTTAAAACAAAGGCTGTGGAAAGAGACAAAGATGGAAACTACATAATGATCAAAGGCTCAATGCAGGAAGAAGATATAACAATTCTAAATATTCATGCACCCAACATAGGAGCACCGCAATATGTAAGACAATTACTAACAAGTATGAAAGGGGAAATTAACAACAACACAATAATAGTGGGAGACTTCAATACCCCACTCACACCTATGAATAGATCAACTAAACAGAAAATTAACAAGGAAACACAAACTTTAATAGATACAATAGACCAGCTAGACCTAATAGATCTCTATAGGACATTTCAGCCAAAAACAATGAATTTCATCGTTTTCTCAAGCGCACGCAGAACCTTTTCCAGGATAGATCACATCCTGGGCCATAAATCTAGCCTTGGTAAATTCAAAAAAAAAAAAAAAAAAAAAATTGAAATCATTCCAAGCATCTTTTCTGACCACAATGCAGTAAGATAAGATCTCAATTACAGGAGAAAAACTATTAAAAATGCCAACATATGGAGGCTGAACAACACACTGCTGAATAACCAACAAATCATAGAAGAAATCAAAAGAGAAATAAAAATAGGCATAGAAATGAATGAAAATGAAAACACAACAACCCAAAACCTCTGGGACACTGTAAAAGCAGTGCTAAGGGGAAGGTTCATGGCAATACAGGCACACCTCAACAAACAAGAAAAAAGTCAATTAATTAACCTAACTCTACATCTAAAAAAAAAATAGAAAAGGAAGAAATGAAGAACCCCAGGGTCAGTAGAAGGAAAGAAATCTTAAAAATTAGGGCAGAAATAAATGCAAAAGAAACAAAAGAGACCATAGCAAAAATCAACAAAGCCAAAAGCTGGTTCTTTGAGGAGGTAAATAAAACTGACAAAACACTAGTCAGACTCATCAAGAAACAAAGGGAGAAAAAACAAATCAATAAAATTAGAAATGATAATAGAGAGATCACAACCGACAACACAGAAATACAAAGGATTATTAGAGAATACTATCAGCAATTATATGGCAATAAAATGGATAACTTGGAAGAATAGAAAATTTTAACAGACCCATCACAAGCATGGAAATTGAAACTGTAATCAGAAGTCTTCCAGCAAACAAAAGCCCAGGACCAGACGGCATCACAGCCGAATTCTTCCAAAAATTTAGAGAAGAACTAACACCTATTCTACTCAAACTCTTCCAGAAAATTTCTGAGGAAGGGAAACTTCCAAACTCATTCTATGAGGCCACCATCACCCTAATCCCAAAACCTGGTGAAGATACCACAAAAAAAGAAAACTACAGGCCAGTATCAATGATGAACATAGATACAAAAATCCTTAACAAAACTCTAGCAATCACAATCCAACAACACATTAAGAAGATCACACATCATGACCAAGTGGGCTTTGCCCCAGGAATGCAAGGATTCTTCAATATCTGCAAATCAATCAATGTAATACACCATATTAACAAACTGATAAATAAAAATTATATGATTATCTCAATAGATGAAGAGAAAGCCTTCAACAAAATCCAACATCCATTTATTATAAAACCCTCCAGAAGATGGGAATAGAAGGGACAAACCTCAACATAATAAAAACTATATATGACAAATCCACAGCAAACATTATCGTCAATGGTGAAAAACTGAAAGCATTTCCCCTAAAGTCAGGAACAAGACAAGGGTGCCCACTCTCACCACTACTGTTCAACATAGTTCTGGAAGTTTTGGCCACAGCAATCAGAGCAGAAAAAGACATAAAAGAATCCATATTGGAGAAGAAGAAGTACAACTTTCACTGTTCACTGATGACATGATCCTATACACAGAAAACCCTAAAGACTATACCAGAAAACTACTAGAGCTAATCAATGAACAGAGTAAAGTTGCAGGATATAAAATCAACACACAGAAATCCCTTGCATTCCTACACACTAATAATGAGAAAATAGAGAAATTAAGGAAATGATACCATTCACTGTTGCAATGAAAAGGATTAAATACTTAGGAATATATCTACCTAAGGAAACAAAAGACCTGTACATAGAAAACTATAAAACACTGCTGAAAGTAGTCAAAGAGGACACTGATAGATGGAGAAATATACCATGTTCGTGGATTGGAAGGATAAATATTGTGAAAATGAGTATACTACCCAAAGTAATTTATACATTGAATGCAATCCCTATCAAGCTACCAATGGTATTTTCACAGAGCTAGAACAAATAATCTCACAATTTGTATGGAAATACAAAAAACCTCGAATAGCCAAAGCAATCTTGAGGAAGAAGAACGGAACTGGGGGAATCAACCCTTCAGACCTCAGGCTCTACTACAAAGCCACAGTCATCAAGACGGTATGGTACTGGCATAAAGACAGAAATATAGATCAACGGAACAAAATAGAAAGCCCAGAGATAAATCCACGCACCTATGGACACCTTATCTTCGACAAAGGAGGCAAAAATATAAAACGGAGAAAAGACAGTCTCTTTAAAAAGTGGTGCTGGGAAAACTGGTCAGTCACTTGTAAAAGAATGAAAATAGATCACTTCCTAACACCATACACAAAAATAAACTCAAAATGGATTAGAGAGCTAAATGGAAGACCAGAAACTATTAAACTCCTACAGGAGAACATAGGCACAACACTCTCTGACATAAATCACATCTGGATCCTCCATGACCCACCTCGCATTATACTGGAAATAAAAGCAGAAATTAAAAAAAAAAAAAAATGGGACGTAGTTAAAAATAAAAGCTTCTGCACAGCAAAGGAAACTATAAGCAAGGTGAAAAGACAGTCTGCAGAATGGGAGAAAATAATAGCAAATGAAGAAACTGACAAAGAAAGAAACTCCAAAATATACAAGCAGCTCCTACAGCTCAGTTCCACAAAAATAAACAACGCAATCAAAAAATGGGCGAAAGATAAACAGACATTTCTCCAAAGAAGACCTACAGATGGCTAACAAACACATGAAAAAATGCTCAACATCCCTCATAATCAGAGAAATGCAAATCAAAACCACAATGAGATACCATTTCACACCAGTCAGAATGGCTGCTATCCAACAGTCTACACGCAATAAATGCTGGAGAGGGTGTGGAGGAAAGGGAACCCTCTTACACTGTTGGTGGGAATGCAAACTAGTACAGCCACTATGGAGAACAGTGTGAAGATTCCTTGAAAAGCTGGAGATATTACTGCCATATGATCCAGCAATCGCACTCCTGGGCATACACACCGGGGAAACCAGAATTGAAAGAGACACAGGTACTCCAATGTTCATTGCAGCTCTGTTTAGATTAGCAAGGAAATGGAAGCAACCTAGATGTCCATCTGCCGATGAATGGATAAGAAAGCTTTGGTAGATATATACAATGGAGTATTATTCAGCCATTAAAAAGAATATATTTGAATCAGTTCTAATGAGGTTAATGAAACTGGAGCCTATTATACAGAGTGAAGTAAGCCAGAAAGAAAAACAACAATACAGTATACTAACGCATAGAGACGCCGGCCCTGGCGGCGCAGATGCGATGCGAGAGACGCCAGCCCCGGCAGCGCAGACGCGATGTGAGAGACGCCGGCCCCGGCGCAACGAACCACGCAAAGAGGTGCGGCCGTGAGGAGCTACCCCACACCTGGGGCCAGGGCCGGCGGCCGAGAGGAGCTAACCCACGTCCAACAGGCGGTGGCTGAGCGGGCCAGGAGGGCCGAGAGGAGCTACTCCGCGTTCAAGGTCAGGAGGGGCGGCCTTGAGGAGATACCCCTCGTCCAAGGTAAGGTACAGCGGCTGCACTTTGCTGGAGCGGCTGTGAAGAGATTTTCCACGACCAAGGTAAGAGAAACCCAAATAAGATGGTAGGTATTGCTAGGGGGCACCAGAGGGCAGACACACTGAATTCATAATCACAGGAAACTAGCCGATCTGATCACATGGACCACAGCCGAATGAGGTCCACTGGAGAAGGGAATGGCAAACCACTTCAGTATACTTGCCTTGAGAACCCCATGAACAGTAACAAAGGGCAAAATGATAGGATACTGAATGAGGAATTCCCCAGGTCGGTAGGTGCCCAGTATGCTACTGGAGCTCAGTGGAGAAATAACTATAGAAGGAATAAAGGGATAGAGCAAAAGCAAGACCAGTACCCAGTTGTGGATGTGACCAGTGATAGAAGCAAGGTCCGCTGCTGTAAAGAGCAATATTGCATAGGAACCTGGAATGTTAGGTCCATGAATTAAGGCAAATTGGAAGTGGTCAAACAGGAGATGGCAAGAGTGAACGTCGACATTCTAGGAATCAGTGAATTAAAATGGACTGGAATGGGTGAATTTGACTCGGATGACCATTATATATACTACTGTGGGCAGGAATCCCTTAGAAGAAATGGAGTAGCCATCATGGTCAACAAAAGAGTCCGAAATGCAGTACTTGGATGCAATCTTAAAAATGACAGAATGATTTCTGTTCGTTTCCAAGGCAAACCATTCAATATTACAGTAATCCAGGCCTATGCCCCAACCAGTAATGCTGAAGAAGCCGAAGTTAAACGGTTCTATGAAGACCTACAAGACCTTTTAGAACTAACACCCAAAAAAGATGTCCTTTTCATTATAGGGGACTGGAATGCAAAAGTAGGAAGTCAAGAAACACCTGGAGTAACTGGCAAATTTGGCCTTGGAGCACGGAATGAAGCAGGGCAAAGGCTAATAGAGTTTTGTCAAGAGAATGCACTGGTCATAGCAAACACCCTCTTCCAACAACACAAGAGAAGACTCTACACATGGACATCACCAGATGGTCAACACCGAAATCAGATTGATTATATTCTTTGCAACCAAAGATGGAGAAGCTGTATACAGTTAGCGAAAACAAGACCAGGAGCTGACTGTGGCTCAGATCATGAACTCCTTATTGCGAAATTCAGACTTAAATTGAAGAAAGTAGGGGAAACCACTAGACCATTCAGATATGACCTCAATCAAATCCCTTATGATTATACAGTGGAAGTGAGAAATTAAGGGACTAGATCTGATAGATAGAGTGCCTGATGAACTCTGGACAGAGGTTCGTGACATTGTACAGGAGACAGGGACCAAGACCATCCCCATGGAAAAGAAATGCAAAAGAGCGAAATGGCTGTCTGAGGAGGCCTTACAAATAGCTGTGAAAAGAAGAGAGGCGAAAAGCAAAGGAGAAAAGGAAAGTTATAAGCATCTGAATGCAGAGTTCCAAAGAATAGCAAGGAGAGATAAGAAAGACTTCCTCAGTGATCAATGCAAAGAAATAGAGGAAAACAACAGATTAGGAAAAACAAGAGACCTCAAGAAAATTAGAGATTCCAAGGGAATATTTCATGCAAAGATGGGCTCGATAAAGGACAGAAATGGTATGGACCTAACAGAAGCAGAAGATATTAAGAAGAGGTGGCAGGAATACACAGAAGAACTGTACAAAAAAGATCTTCACGACCAAGATAGTCACGATAACGTGATCACTGACCTAGAGCCAGACATCTTGGAATGTGAAGTCAAGTGGGCCTTAGAAAGCATCACTACGAACAAAGCTAGTGGAGGTGATGGAATTCCAGTGGAGCTATTTCAAGTCTTGAAAGATGATGCTGTGAAAGTGCTGCACTCAATATGCCAGCAGATTTGGAAAACTCAGCAGTGGCCACAGGACTGGAAGAGGTCAGTCTTCATTCCAATCCCAAAGAAAGGCAATGCCAAAGAATGCTCAAACTACCGCACAATTCCACTCATCTCACACGCTAGTAAAGTCATGCTCAAGATTCTCCAAGCCAGGCTTCAGCAGTATGTAAACCGTGAACTCCCAGATGTTCAAGCAGGTTTTAGAAAAGGCAGAGGCACCAGAGATCAAATTGCCAACATCCGCTGGATCATGGAGAAAGCAAGAGAGTTCCAGAAAAACATCTATTTCTGCTTCATTGACTATGCCAAAGCCTTTGACTGTGTGGATCACAATAAACTGTGGAACATTCTGAAAGAGATGGGAATCCCAGACCACCTGACCTGCCTCTTGAGAAACCTGTATGCAGGTCAGGAAGTAACAGTTAGAACTGGATATGGAACTACAGACTGGTTCCAAATAGGAAAAGGTGTACGTCAAGGTTGTATATTGTCACCTTGCTTATTTAACTTATATGCAGAGTACATCATGAGGAACGCTGGGCTGGAAGAAGCACAAGCTGGAATCAAGATTGCTAGGAGAAATATCAATAACCTTATATGCAGATGACACTACCCTTATGGCAGAAAGTGAAGAGGAACTCGAAAGCCTCTTGATGAAAGTGAAAGAGGAGAGTGAAAAGGTTGGCTTGGAGCTCAACATTCAGAAAACAAAGATCATGGCATCTGGTGCCATCACTTCATGGGAAATAGATGGAAAAACAGTGGAAACAGTGTCAGACTTTATTTTGGGGGGCCCCAAAATCACTGCAGATGCTGATTGCAGCCATGAAATTAAAAGACGCTTGCTCCTTGGAAGGAAAGTTATGACCAACCTTGATAGTATATTAAAAAGCAGAGCTATGACTTTGCCAACCAAGGTCTGTCTAGTCAAGGCTATGGGTTTTCCATTGGCCATGTATGGATGTGAGAGTTGGACTCTGAAGAAAGCTGATCACCGAAGAATCATGCGTTTGAACTGTGGTGTTGGAGAAGATTCTTGAGAGCCCCTTGGACTGCAAGGAGATCCAAACAGTCCATTCGAAAGGAGATCAGTCCTGGGTGTTCATTGGAAAGACAGACGCTAAACCTGAAGCTCCAATACTTTGGCCAACTCATGCGGCGGGTTGACACACTGGAAACGACTCTGATGCTGGGAGGGATTGCTGGCAAGCGGAGAAGGGGACGACAGAGAATGAGATGGTTGGATGGCATCACCGACTCGATGGACATGAGTTTGAGTGAACTCCGGGAGTTGGTGATGGACAGGGAGGCCTGGCGTGTTGTGATTCATGGGGTTGTAAGGAGTCGGATATGACTGAGAGACTGAACTGAACTGAACTGATGAATAAATGTGCTCAAGTGCTGTTCACACTGTTTTACACCTTAGTCTAAATAGAAGTGATAGTGAAAACCGATTGTAATGGGCATATGTACTACATATTAATGTATGCACAGACACCAGCCAGACTACAGGTCCTGATACTTTTGTTGAAGCTTCTAGATGTTTCTGGAAGCTTCTGAAGATGAAATTACATGTGATTTAGACCTGTAAATATGATCAGGACTTGGTAGCCGAGACCGGAAAAGAAGGGAAGGGAAATTCAGCCACAAGGAAGAACAATGATGAGGCACACAATGCTGCTGCTGCTGCTGCTAAGTCGCTTCAGTCGTGTCCGACTCTGTGCGACCCCGTAGACGGCAGCCCACCAGGTTCCCCCGTCCCTGGGATTCTCCAGGCAAGAACACTGGAGTGGGTTGCCATTTCCTTCTCCAATGCGTGAAAGTGAAAAGTGAAAGTGAGGTCTCTCAGTCGTGTCCGACTGAGTGACCGCATGGACTCAGCCTACCAGGCTCCTCTATCCATGGGATTTTCTAGGCAAGAGTACTGGAGTGGCTTGCCATTGCCTTCTCCGTGTGGCACACAATAGGGAACGAATAAACAATGGAGTCTAAGGGCACCTGAAGGACAGGTTACGTGTGGACATGTGCCGTGGGCAGAGATGACAGAAAAGATTAAGAAACATCATAATATGTAGGTAGTGAAACTCATCAGATATGCCTAAGTGGAGGAGTGATAGGTTCTGAGGTCTCTTCTGTATCGATAATAATAAACAGACTTTTGAGGACCTTCTGCCCTTTGGTCTCAGAATGCTGTACCTTCAACTTGCCTGAATTTAGCAGTACGAATGGAAGAGACTGATGTTTGGCCTAGTCCCGACTCCAGGACATAACCATAGCTCCAGCTTCAGGGCAGCAAACTAGTGGTATTTTCTCCTCCCGGAACATTTCTTGAAGGGATAGGATACGAGATGAAATAGGTGTTAGGACCTAGTGAGGGAACATGTTGCAGCCATCCTTGAAATTCAGCATCAGCAGCCATAATTCCGCATAGTTCCAGCAGCATGATTAAAACCCCGTTTATTTTCCTCAGCTCTTCATTACTGGAATTTGACATCAACCAGCCCCTGTAAGACTTCCTCATGGGCACCGGGGCTTCTAGATACACACCAGCATCTCTTCAACACAGCACCAAGCTGTACTTCTTATTTTAACTGTAGGTACAAAGACGACCACTGTGCCTCATACCTATTGACTGTTGCAGACCATCTCCAGGAGGGATAAATTGTAAGAACTTCTTAATCTGCAATTGGTTCTGCATGCCTACAGGTTCTGTGTCCACTTGGGACTTGCCAATACCTGGGCTCTAGAATCTTTTACAAAGAACATAAACACTAAACGTATTGACTTATTCCTGGAGCCCTATGGGAAGATCAGTGCCACTCGCTCATGGGCCCATTACAACCATCCCCAAGGCAACACGAGATCTGAAGCATCATTACCATTATGAGGAAGTTCTGGGAGACGAGGTCTAGAAAAAAGAAACGGGAAAACCTAAAAGTTGAATTATGTTGGACACAGATATTCACATTCCTCTTCTCTGCACTCTACTCCATCTATCTGCCTATTTCTCCTGCTTCAGGTATTGAATGGCAGTAAAGAATGGATCTTTGTGGGTTTTTTTTATTATTTATTTATTTTTATTTTATTTTATTTTAATTTTTGTGGTTTAGATAAATGGGACTCAATGAATTGTGATTTAGGCCAGATTTCCAGAGTATAAGCTTTTTTTTTTTTTTTTTCAATCTGTTCCTCTATGCCTTGACTCACCCCAGTCCACAATATCACAAACCTGTCTCATTCACAAGTGTACGTGTGGAATTTCAGAAAGACTCTCTGGAGCAAAGAGCTTGTACAGGTTGCTTAGTCTTGAAAGAAATGCAGGATAATACATGGTTAATTGTTTTCTTCAGCTCTAAGTATCTAACTTAATGGAGTAGGAAATAGTAACCCACTCCTGTTTTCTTGCCTGGAAAATCGCACGGACAGAGGAGCCAAGCAGCCTACATTCCATGGGGCTGCAGAGTCAGACATGACTGAGCAAACACACACACACGCACACACACACATACACATCTAACTTACATTCAGATACAAATTTGTTCTCCCTCTTTTTTTGATAGTGTTACATTCAGTTCACACTGAAGGATGAAGCCTTCATTCTAAATTATCTCTCTGCCTTTTTTATGAACTGCTGGCTGTTTCTTTTCCTTAACAAGAAAGAAAAACAAAAAAACACAAAAATCCAGCTTCCTCCTATGTGGAGAGAGTTTTGCTTCCTTTCCTCCATCAGTACTTTGGAATTTCTCTCCTGTTACCTGAAACAAGGATTTCCATCTTGTCTTGGCTTTAGGGGGTCTGGTCCATTGTTATATTTCTTTTCCAATCTGGGAATCATAACCTCTAATTTAATGTTTCCCTTGTCTAGAACAATAGGGCGTGCAATGGAAGGCTCTGGGACTGAGACGCAATGATAACCTTGAGAACCCCATACATCTCTTCCTTATCTAGGAGCTGCATGCTACTTTACAACTTGAGCAGATTTCTCAAAGCTCTAGAGAGCCACAAGAACTCATCTCCCAAGTGTATGTCACTCTGCTTCCTGTGTCTGCCATGCTGTCATGCCTAATTTTATGTTACAAGTCAAAGAAGTTTTCGATTACACTGTATTCCACAATTATTTCCATAGCAAGAATGTGACCTCCCACATATTCAATTCTCCAAGCTAACAGACCCTGTCCAAGAGTGTATCAAGAGGTCTGAAAGTCCATTTTCTGAAGAAGTTCTCGGGTATTAGTGAAGTTTTCACAGGCTTTTCATACTGTAATAAGATTGATAAGAGGTCATGAGGTTGGTCACAACTGTCTCCATGAGAAACACATACGAAGTACTGATAGAGGTAGCTGGGTGCTCAGCGGAAGATGATGTTAGGAAGATAAAAGGATGGGCTCCACAGTGACATATTTGAAGGTGTCAGAAGCAATGGGTTAGACTGATTGATTGTTACACTAAAACAGAAAGGAATGGCCAGTAAGGTCATAAGTGATCCTGTCATGAGTCTACGCAAGAGGTTGAAATCTGGGGTTTACCTTCAAGAGCAAGCAGGACCGTCATATGCAGGCAGTGTATGTGGTGAGGGGAAAGACTTAATGAGAACTACCTGGGAGAAATAGGGACTTATTGATATCTATGACAAATGAACTACTCACAAGGGTTGCTGATTTCTCCTCAGAGCTTCCCCGACACTGTTATGTCAGTCAGCCAACTCACAGCCCACTTTCCCATGGCCTTTCTTTATTTCCAACAGTCCTCAGAAGCTTGGCATGTCTGGGCTTCTGCATTTTATCTCCCTTACATTCACTTGCGCACGTCTGGTATGGTATGAGGAGTTACTATAAAATGGGCCATATTTAGTGGCAGGAAGTCATTCAGCACAATCGGCACAACTGGAGAAGTGAGAGAAATGTCCTAAGACAAAAATGTGGCTTCCAAGTTAGTGCTATCTTTCTTTTGTGTACGCAGAGATGTACTCAAAGATAAAGACAGAGAAATTCCAGATATGTGGTTATATGATCTCGTAAATGAAATACTGTAAGGACGCTCCCACAAACCTCTCATCCTTACCCACTGGGAAACAGATGGAATGGAAGCCACAGTTACAGAAAACTAACCATACTGAGCACTTGGAACATAGCCTCTTCTAACTCAGTGAAACTATGAGCCAGGCCATGTAGAACCATTCAAGAGGGGCTGGTCGTCGTGGAGAGTTCTGACAAAATGTGGTCCACTGGAGAAGGGAATGGCAAACCACTTCAGTATTCTTGCCTTGAGAACCCCCTGAATAGTATGAAAAGGCAAAAAGATAGGACACTGAAAGATGAACTCCCCAGGTCAGTAGGTGCCAAATATGCTTGGAACTACGGACAGAGGTTCGTAACATGGTACAGGAAGCCATGATGAAAACCATCCCCAAGAAGAACTACATAAAGGCAAATGGTTGTCTGAGAAGACCTTTCAAATAGCTGAGTAAAGAAGAGAAGTGAAAAGCAATGGAGAAAAGGAAAGATATATCCACCTGAATGCAGAGTTCCGAAGCATAGCATGGAGAGAGATGATAGCCTTCCTAAGCATTCAATGCAAATAGTGGGAAACAATAGACTGAGAAAGACTAGAGATCTCTTCAAGAAAATTAGACATACCAACGGAACATTTCATGCAAAGAGGGTCACTATAAAGGACAGAGACGGTACGGACCTAATGGAAGCAGAAGACATTAAGAAGAGGGAGTAAGAATACACAGAAGAACTATTGTTCATTAGACCAAGATAACCACGATGGTGTGTCCACTCACCTAGAGCCAGACTTCCTGGAGGGAGAAGTCAACTGGGCCTGAGGAACCACCACTATGAACAAAACTAATGGAGGTGATGGAATTCCGGCCAAACTATTTCAGATCCTAAATGGTGAGGCTGTGAAAGTGCTGTACTCAATATGCCAGCAAACTTGGAAAACTCAGCAGTGGCCACAGTACTGGAAAAGGTCAGTTTTCATTCCTATCCCAAATAAACAGCATGTCAAAGAATGTTCAAACTACCAACAATTGCACTCATCTCACACACTGGGCAAAGGAATGCTCAAAGTCTCCAAGACTTCAAAAGTAAGTGAACCTAGAACTTCTAGATGCCCAAGTGGGATTTAGAAAAGGCAGAAGAACCAACGAGCAAATTGCCAACATCTGCCGGATTACAGAAAAAACCAAGATGATTCAAGAAAAACATTCATTTCTGCTTCACTGAGTATGCTAGCGCCTTGGACTGTGTGGATCACAACAAACTGGAAAATTCTTAAGGAAATGCCAACACCAGAACACCTTACCTACTGCCTGAGAATCCTGTATGCAGGTCAAGAAGCAACAGTTAGAATCAGACGTGGAACAACAGACTGGCCCCAAGTTGGGGGAAAGGAGTACGTCAAGGCTGTATATTGCCACTTGGCTTATTAACTTATATGCAGAATATATCATACGAAAGGCTGGATTCGATGAAGCACAACCTGGAATCAAGATAGCCGGGAGAAATATCAACCTCAGATACAGCAGATAACCTCAGATAGGCAGATGACACCACCCTTTGTCAGAAAGCAAGGCGGAACTGAAGAGTCTGTACTGATGAAAGTGAAAGTGGACAGTGAAAAAGCTGGCTTAGAACTCAACATTCAAAAAAATGAGATCATGACATCCGGTCCCATCACTTCATGGTGAATAGAAAGGCAAATGGTGGAAACATTTTCCTCAACTCCAAAATCACTCCAGATGCTGACTGCAGACATGGAATTCAAACACGCTTGCTTCTTGGAAGAAAAGCTATGACAAACCTAGACAGCATATTAAAAATCAGAGACATTAATCTACCGACAAAGGTCTGTCCAGTCAAAGCTATGGCTTTTCCTGTAGTCATGGATGGATGTGAGAAGCGGACCACAAAGAAAGCTGAATGCCAAAGAATTGATGCCTTTGAACTGTGGTGTTGGAGAAGACTCTTGAGAGTCCCCTGGACTGAAAGAAGATCAGCCAGTCAATCCTAAAGAAAATCAGTCCTGAATATTCGTTGGAAGGACTCATGTTGAAGCTCCAACAGTGTGGCTACCTGATGCGAAGAACGGACTCACTGGAAAAGACGCTAAGCCTGGGAAAGACTGAAAGCAGGAGGAGAAGGGGATGACAGAGGATGAGATGGTTGGATGGCATCATTGACTCAATGCACCCAAGTCTGAGCAAGCTAGGGGGAGTTGGTGATCAATTAGGGAAGCTTGGTGTGCTGTAATCCATGGGGTCACAAAGAGTCGGACCCAACTGAGGGACTCAACTGAACTGAACAGTCCACTACAGCTGAGTCCTGGCTCCAGCTCTATGAAATATTCGAAGAACAAGTCTGACACAACAAGTCTCCCTCAAGTTCCACACAATCCCCCAAATATCTCCTGAATTTAGAAGTGGTGACACTGCACTTGGTCTAGTCTAGTATGCTGAGGCATAAGGACTGTAAAAGCTCGGAGGCCAGCGGCCACGTTTCCTTATTATATTTGGAAATATGTCCCCAAGGCCCGCAGGCATGTCTGAAGCAGCTCCCACCACCTCAGAAAGCCAGATCGTAGCTCAGAAACCTCCCCTTCATCTTCTTTCTGACTCCCTTCATCATATCACCAACCTGTAGCATTCTCTGTCCCTGGCCCCGGAAAGATTCTCGGTTCTTGCAGTCTTCACTGAATTCCATGAGTGCCCATCCATTGTCCATACTTTGAGCTGCATGCTGACTAACTGGAAACACTTGAGGAAGGGAAATGAGAGGCTGAAGACAGGCCTGTACTGAAATGTATTAAGTTCCATAGAGGGAACCTGCACGTCCTTTTAGCTAAGCTAAGTGTTATTAGTGATTTGAATCCTATTGACCTGATCATCTGGGAGATGAGTGTTTTCTCTCCCAAACTGGCACTAAAGGCTTCTATATGGCTTCACTTTGGGTGTCCATCTTCTCCAAGGCCTACTGTACCTGCGCTGTTACCTCCAAACATTCTCAGTTGAGCATGCCTTGGGTCTGACATGCCGCAGTAGAGTCTTCTAGGCATGGCTAAGATGGACAGCGGAGAGGTCTTGCTAGCACAGTTTCTTGAGCTGGTAGAGGACTTGAAGTCTATACTCCCTATCAATACTGGGGATGTGTCCCTGGCATGGCTAAAGGTGTAAATGATGAGCTTGCCTGGAGCTGTGGTTTTGCTGCTCATAGCAGCCCTTGCTTGGGTTGAGGACCATGTACCTCTCCATGGGTTGGGGCCCTTCAGTCTGGACTGTATTGTATTCCTGTTTTGTTTTGCTTTTTTCTTTCAGATATGTAGTTAGGAAGCTAGAACGGTGGCCTCTTTGGGGTCTCAGGAATCCAGAGGACTGGAGACAAGAGTGGCGGTCACAGACAACAAACTCTGACATGCAGAAGGTGACACCAACATGCCCACCTGGCCAACTGTGTGGGGGGTAGGCCCAGGTGGCCCCAACGGTTTGAGAGGCCTTGTGATCCTCCAGGCTGCCTCATGGCTACTGAAGCCTAGCGTCTTGGTGAGAAGAGGTTTAGGGAGGCATGGGGACTATGACATCACAACTTTGGGATTTCACTAAAGCGATAGGCAGCAATGCCTTGGTCACTACCATTTGCCTCCTAGTATTTAGAAATCGATGTACGGGAAGGATAAAAGGAGAGGACTGTATCTTTTTCACGAGGTCAGAGTGCCTTCCTTCTGTGCTTCTTTTCTTCTACCACTTCCTGTGTATTATGCTCATTCTAATATTTCCGAGGTTAACTTGACCCGTGAAATAGGATTACGTTCTAGCCCAGCTGAATCTCTATAGAGATAGTGAAAGCTATTAGGGAGCATTAGCAATCTGTGAGGATTATCAGTTAATGGGAAAGACAGCTCTTTGCCATTTTCCATTCCCTGAAAATACATGTAAGAAAAGGACGCCTCTTTTGGAGCTGACAGCTTCTTTTCAAGAGAAAGGGCGTGTACCGGTTTGCAAGGGTTGCCATTACAAAGTGCCCCATGCCAGGTAGCTTCAATAAATTTTTCCTCAAACTCCTGGGAATCAAGTCAATAATCAAAGGGTCAGCAGATCTGGCTTCTTCTGATGACTCTTTTGGATTGTGCCTGGCCATTGTTTGCCTTTATCTTCACATAGTAATGTCTGTGTTGTTTGTGACTGATCTCCTGTTCCTGTAAAGTGCCAGTCGTATTAACCCAACTACCTATGCTGCTGCTGCTGCTGCTAAGTCACTTCAGTCGTGTCCGACTCTGTGTGACCCCACAGATGTAAGCCTACCAGGCTCCCCCGTCCCTGGGATTCTCCAGGTAAGAACACTGGCGTGGGTTGCCATTTCCTTCTCCAGTGTGTGAAAGTGAAAAGTGAAAGTGACGCCGCTCAGTTGTGTCTGACCCTTAGCGACCCCACGGAATGCAGCCTACCAGGATCCTCCAACCATGGGATTTTCTAGGCAAGAGTACCACCTATATAGAGGCCCAATTTCCAAAAAGGGTCAGAAAGAAATTACAACTTATGCAGTTTGACAACATATAAAGTACAGAGAGTTAGAGTGTCAACATCCACATGTTGAGAGAATACGGTTTATTCCATAATATCGATTTTCTTCTTTCCACTTGGTCCAGCTGTATCTGTCTGCCAGAATTCACCCTCCGAAGTAGGTCTCCACGACACAGAAAACAAATGTTTAAGAAAAACGGATTGTCCAGGGGTAATAGAGATGAAGACAATATTCAGAATTTATAACCTATGTAGAAATCCTATCCTCAAAGACATAAGGGAAGGAAAGCATTTCTAATTTTTAGTAAGTAGTAAGCCATGTGACGGCACATGATAAGCAAACTACTAAAAAAGATTGACAAGACAAAAGATATACTCTATATATGTATTCCAGCAAATCAGTTCATTACAAAATTATAAAAATACTAAGTAGTCCTCAAGTAAAACCTGATGACAAACTTTGTTGCACTTTGTCCTAAATTCACCTGGTAATTGGGGGAGCTATCAGTGTTGCTAATTTGCTTTACACAGAAAGAAAAACTGTTCATACTTTTCTGAGTGTATGTGACTTTGAAATGAGGCATTCTCTCAGAGTCTGTTACCCTCCATAGACTTCCAAGATAAGGTGCTACTGTAACCAAATAGACATTTACCCAACATCCTTAGGCCAAGCAATACTGAAACATTGGAGATTAAAGCAGAGATATGCTTAATGCAGAGCCATGCAAGGAGATGGGTGGCTTATGCCTTTAAAAATCGCAATCTAACCTACAGAAACAAAAGACCTACATATAGAAAACTATCAAACACCGATGAATGACAAAAAGAGATGGAGAAATATACTGTGTTCATGGACTGGAAGGATCAATATAGTGAAAATGAGTATACTCCCCAAAGTAATCTGTAGTCAATGCAATCCCTATTAAGCTACCAACGGTATTTTTCAGAGAACTAGAACAAATGATTTCACCATTAGTATGCAAATACAAGAAAAAACCTTGACTAGCCAAAGCAATCTTGAGAAAGAAGCACGGAACTGGAGAAATCATCCTGCCTCACGTCAGGCTATACTACAAAGCAGCAGTCATCAAGACAGTATGGTCCTGGCACAAAGACAGAAACATAGATCAGTGGAACAAAACAGAAAGCCCAGAGATAAATCCACGAACCTCTGGACAACTTTTCTTTGACAAAGAAGGCAAGAACGTACAATGGAGAAAAGACAATCTCTTCAACAAGTGGTGCTGGGAAAACTGGTCAGCCACTCATAAAAGAATGACACTAGAACACTTTCTAACACCATACACACACAAAAGAATACTCAAAATGGATTGAAGTTCCAAACGTAAGACCACACACGATAACACTTCTAGAGGAAAACATAGGCAAAACATTCTCTGATGTAAATCACAGCAGGATCTTCTATGGCCCACCTCCCAAAATAATGGGAATAAAAGCAAAAATAAAACACAATGGGACCTAATTAAACTTAAAAGCTTTTGCACAATGAAGGAAACTATCAGCAAGGTGAAAAGACAGCATTCAGAATGGGAGAGCATAATAGCAAATGAAGCAACTGACAAAGACTTAATCTCCAAAATATATAAGCAACTCCTGCGGCTCAATTCCAGAAAAACAAGTAAACCAATCAAAATATGGGCCAAAGAACTAAACAGACATTTCTCCAAAGAAGACATACAAATGGCTAACAGACACATGAAAAGATGCTCAACATCACTTATTATCAGAGAAATGCAAATCAAAACCAAAACGAGGTACCACCTCACCTCGCCGGTCAGAACAGCCGCTATCCAAAAGTCTACAAACAATAAATGCTGGAGAGGGTGTGGAGAAAAAGGAACCCTCTCACACAGTCAGTGTGAATGCAAACTAGTACAGCCACTATGGAGATCAACGTAAAGATTCCTTACAAACCTGGAAATAGGACTGCCATACGACCCAGCAATCCCTCTGCTGGGCATACACACCGAGAAAACCCGTAGTAAAAGACACGTGTATCCCAACGTTCATCGCAGCACTGTTTACAATAGCTAGGAAATGGAAGCGACCTAGATGTCCATCGGCAGATGAATGGAGAAGAAATTTGTGGTACATATACACAATGGAATATTACTCAGCTATTAAAAAGAATGCATTTGTATCAGTTCTAATGAGGTGGATGAAACTGGAGGCTATTATACTGAGCAAAGTAAGTCAGAAAGAAAAACTAACGCATATATATGGAATTTAGAAAGATAGTAACAATGACCCTGTATGCGAGATAGCAAAAGAGACACCGATGTAAAGAACAGACTTTGGGACTCTGTGGGAGAAGGCAAGGGTTCCATACTTTGAGAGAATAGCATTGAAACATGTATCTTATGATATATGAAACAGATCGCCAGTCCAGATTCCATGCATGAGACAGGGTGCTCAGGGCTGGGGCACTGGGATGACCCTGTCGGATGGAATGGGGACGGAAGTAGGAGGGAGGGTCAGGATGGGGAGCGCATGTACACCCATGACTGATTCATGTGAATGTATGGCAAAAATCACCACAATACTGTAAAGTAATTAGCCTCCAATTTAAACAAAATTTTTTAAAAGGAGGTACAAAATTAAAAGATTAGACAATATTTTACCTGAATGATAATAAAAACACAGCATATCAGAATTCATGAGATGCATGTCTAGAAGTGCTTATAATTTTAAATGCTTGTATTAAAAAAGAATAAACGCCTAAGCCGATGGAAAAAAAAAAAAAATCGCAAACTCCCTCAAAGCTTTCAGCAAAGGCCACATATAGGAAACATGAGGGAGGGGTGTGATTAGCTGTTGCAAACTTCTTGCTGTCAGATCTCGTGTTTTTGAGCTAAGGTGGTGGTCAGCTAACTGTGTTCTTGTAATCATCGAGGGAAAGAAAGACTATTCCCTAGTCCCTGAAAGGAAAGGTCCCAAGCTTGACTTTCACCTTCCAAGGTCCTGATTGCAAGGAGCGGGTCCCTGTGTAGGCCAGTTATCCTGTCTGGGAGCATTCATCTAGCACCCAGTCTTGGCACTTCCAGCAGTGCCCAGTCCCAGTTGGAAGAGGCAGTTCTCAGTTCTCTGTGCCCTCCTCTTACCAAGGCCCCATACCCTGCCCAGCAGCCTTCAATGAGTGAGCCAGGTACCCAGCATGCAGCTGGCCCTCAGCCTCCTCAGTCTACCCAAATGGGGAGCAGGGTCCTGTAGACTGTTACCCACGGAGATTGCCACAACCATTCGGACATCGAGGTGGGGATGGGACACGTTGGCCATTGCTTTGAAACCTGGGCCAGGTCAGTGAGTGGCTCCAGCAAGGGCCCTTGGACTCTGTAATACACAGCCTGTCCCCAAGCTCCACAGTTCATTACCCAGCCCAAGGCCCAAGGGCCTGGAGGGCCCTGTGGGAAGGCTGTAATGTATCTTTCACTACATTATGCTGAGAGGCATTCTGTTGGTGGTGTTTGGTTTTCTAACTTCACTAATGGTCTTGGGCTGAGGTCTGCAGCTCCGTTTTCCATCCTGCCTCTATTACAGTGTCTTCCTTGATAAGCTTATTCAACCTGTGACCAAAAGTTGGTAACTTGGACCATCATGGGCCATTTCCACTAGCCCGATGACCACATTCTACTCTGTTTCTATAACATAGGGATTTCAACTTAACAATGCCATGTGATATAAAAGCTTTCGTCTTCTTCTAACTGAAGTAATTAACTTAGCATAATGACCCCGAAGACATATATTGCAAAGGGGGCTACCATTTATTTATTCACTGCTGGAGTTATAGTTCCAGCATGTAATATATTTCCAGCAACTATTTTTGGACTATTGTCGCATTACAGCGTTGCTCTAGCTTCTGCTATATGTATGTCAAAGTGAATCAATTTTAGGTGTACATACATCCCATCATTTTTGGATTTCCTTCCCATTTAGGTCACCAGAGAGCAGAGTCGGATCCCCTTGTTCTTTTACTTTTCTCAAAACATAGTAGTATTTTTTTAATTAAGTTAACTGGGGGTTAATTACTGTACAATATTGTGATGGTTTCTGCCACGCATCAACATTAATAAGCCATAAATATACAGGTGTCCCACCCACCCTGGAGCCGCTCCCACATGCCCTCCTATGCTATTCTTCTGGGTTGTTCCAGAGTACTTGCTTTGCATCCCCTGCTGCATGCAGATGAAAACACGAAAGATGATTTTTCTGCATAAAATATGTACTTATCTCTATTTCACATGTGAGAACATGGGTGCAGATGTTTCACGTGAAATAGGAAATCTGTATTTCATGTTTGAAAATCTACTTGTATCGTTTTCTTCATCATACATGGAACCTGGTCTGTTTCACACATAGATATCTGTGCACACATTTTCTATATGAGTGGGGAATTCTATATATTTCAGATATGAAAAGTTGGGCATATACTTCCCTGCTTGAATTGTGAAATTGTATACATTTCCTATATGAAAATCTCAAGGAACTTTTACTGACATGAAGTATGTAATTAAGATCTGGGGAGCCAATATGGAATTGGAATTATCCCTATTTCACGAATGAAATTCTGGGCACCACTGTTTCTTGGTGAAATACTTAATTCTTTGTATTTCTCATAGATAAAACAATGACTGTCGTCCATGAAGTATGGAGTTCTCTGTAATGCCTGTATCAAAAAGTAGGCTTTCATTCTGTTTCAGGAAAGTTGGACTTCTCTACATTTCACATCTGAAGATCAGAATGAACATTTTCCTGGGAGAAATAAGGAAATCTATGCATTTCACACGAACCACTGGTTCTTCAGTCTCTGAAACACCTGTTTGCATTAGTGTCCCTGTGCATTGCACATGTGTGTGTACATGTGTGTGCTTGGGTCACCTGATTGTGTGTGTGTGCGTCCTAAGGTAGGTGCTCAGTGTGAAAGAGCAGACATCCTAGGCGACAGAGCGTAAGCAGCTCTGTTCCTCTGGGAAGTGCATCCGCAGGAGCCCATCCTTAGCCACCCGGGTGCCTGCTCTAAGCCAGGGGCTGGCGGAAAGGGCAAGAGCTGACAGACCATAGGCCAGGGGCTCCACGGTGGTTTGGCCTGGGGCTGCGTTGTGGGGCCCAAACAGCGAGCCGAGGAAACTGCTCTGTTTCTTCCTCAGATGACGGCTGCATTCCTAACACTGCTCAAGCCTAAGACCCAAGTTTAGGGATGGACTCTGCAGCAGGTGCACCACGGTGAGGTCTGTGTAAGCCCACCGCATCCCCGCCCCCCACCTCGCCCCACCCCACGCCCTGCCATGGCTTGCAGTATGGATCCGAGGCGAGCACCTCTGTCCCTGAGGTACCCAGGAACCCTGTCTCACCTCTGTGGATCTCTGAGCATATGGAGTCGCCCACTGCTCCAGAGGCAATTTCAAGCTTGAGGATGGTCGCGGCGTCAGGTTCAGGGTCCCTTCCTTCGCCTCCAACTGGCCTGGCTCTCCCAGTCTCTGGTCAGGCACATCTGCACTGTTGAGCAGGCAAAAGGCTTGCGTGGACCGGTGCACAGAGCGCTGGCCCGACTTTGGCCCAGGGGTCACCTGGGGCCAGAGTGGCCAGAATTCCAAGGGGAGTGGCCCAGGAGCCAACACCTTTAGACTCCATTTGATTGGTTCTGTCGTGAGGTCTGGAGGTCAGGGTGTAGAGTTCAGCCCCTTCCCGCTGCCATACTACACGTGCGTGGTGGCTCACGGTTCTGCGCATGCGTGTCTCCCTTTCCCTGCTCATTGGCTCCGCACGAGTATCCTGTTGGTGGTACCGCGTTGAGTGCGGCTGCCCGGTGGGCGCGCTGTGCCGGCGTCTGCTGTGCTCTGGTGGCCACCTTCTTCGCAGCTCCGGGCTCCGGCCAGAACACCATGGCGAGTGAGACGGGGCCAGAGGAAGGCGGCAGCACCCCGGGATCCTGGATCTTGGTTGTGAGTCCGGGTCTTCAGGAGGGAGGGGCCCTGGGGCCTGTCAGCCCAGTGGGGGCGGCAGAGGCCTTGCAGGCCCCAGGTGGTGTGCCAGGCGAGGAGGCCGCCCTCTTCTGGGTGGAGGCAGCAGAGAGAGGTGCGGTCCTGGAGGAGGGAGAGCTGGCGGGAATCGGGCAGGAGTTGCAGCTGCTGGTGTTAGACGTCATGGAGGAGGTGGAGGTGGTGGCGTACGAGGAGCAGGAGCAGGTGTCCTCGGAGGAGCAGGGCCAGAAACATCCACGGCCTGGAGACCCGAGCGACCAGCCTGCACTGGAGGCGCTGGCGGCCCTGCAGGTGGAGCTGGAGCCGGTGAATAAGAGAGCGCAAAGGGCGCACGCTCGCCTGAAACATAAGAACTGTCAGAGGCGAAAGCTGCATCTAGAACACAGAAGCGCCATCATCCAGGGAATCTGTGGCTTCTGGGTCGAAGTTGTATCCCTTGGTGTGGTGGTTGTGAATTTTTTTTTCTTTTTTCTTTTTTTGTTTTCTTTAACCCTGGGATATTGCAGGAGCAGTTTTACAGATCTGGCGGTTCTGGTAGAAAGTTGTTTTTTTTTTTTGGATGATGGGTATTGGTTACCGTCCTGCATATCTGTTCCTGATATTAGGTGTGATGTTCTTGCTGTCCTGACTAGCACAAATTGATACTTGGGCTTTACTTGCAGAGGTCCCAGTCGGAATCGTCATTAGCATTAGGGACTCCTCAGAGAAAAAGCTTGTCTGGAATCCAGGTCTTCTCCAAAAAGTTGAGTGAATTTGGGGGTGGGTTTGGGATATGTAAGTGCTCATACTGGTTGTAGCTAGGAATGCTTGTTTTCCAGAAGTAAGCTACCTTGAAGGAGGCTGAGATGGAGCTTAGGGCCTTCCTGTTAGGAACAGAAGCTCCTTCTGGTAGTGCACTCATAGGCACAGCCTTGGGCCTTGTTCCGCGTTCATACAGTCTGCATACACGGAAATGTGGCGAGTTCACTAGTAGCACGTTGAAGTCAGACAATGCCATTCTACTCTTTAGGCTAGCTTTGTTCTTCCAGCACATTTACCTCTAGCATCTAGAGGCTCCTTGACCTAAAGCAGTTTATGAACCACCCCCAGATGTCAGTTATGATGAGCAACCAGGATGAAGAGATGCTTCACTTCATGACCAACTTGGAGGTCAGGCAGGGGACCCCGCTAACTGTGGAGGGGAGATGACTGGGGAGGGGAGAGGGCATGGTTTATCCCTGAATACGGGAAAGGACAGCTCTTCTGTAAAGAGGTTTCATACCCACTCCCCCTACCCCCAACACTTTGTCCTGGCAGGTGGAGGAATTCAGGCATCCCACTCATCACTGCAAGATCACATTGTCCTTTCGGAGGAATAGGTATTTCCAGAATGAAGTGATTGTTAAGGAGTATCTCATTAACGTCCCTGGTAAGAGGCAGCTCCCTGGATTTGGGGAGTGGGGGCAGAAGAGTGTAGGTTGAGTGGGAAAGTGAGCTAGGTCTTTCTCCCATGCTCCTTTTCCTGCAGGATACCGAGCGTCTCATTCCACTCCGATTCAGTGGTCCCAGGGGTTTGAACGTAAGGCATACAGCCTCAGGCACCACGACAGCAGTGTTAACTTCTTCAATTGGTTCTTTGACCACAACTTCACAGGATCTGGCCGGATTGCTGAGGTGGGGTCCCACGTGGCCACTGGGCCGAAATTGGTGATTTATGTTGGAGTTCTTGGCGGTGCACGGGAAGGCTCAGTGTCTGGCCAGCCCTGTGCCGACCTTGCTCATTTCCCTGGCAGATCATCATAAAGGATCTGTGGCCCAATCCTTTGCAGTACTATGTGAGGAGGAAGGCTCCACCGCGAGAGGTAGCAGGAGGACGAGAGATGAGGCTCCCAGGGGCTGAGCACTGGCATAAGGGTTGTCCAGGAACTTGGGTCGTTTATTTCACTTGTGGAGAAAGTGAGACTCTGTGGAATCCAGCGTGACACCGGGCACGGGGAAATCAGCAAGAGACAGCAAGTGTGGAGACCTGTAGTGAAAGACAGGTTCTAACTAGAGAAGCCTGAGGTAGATGAAGTGGCCTGGTCAGGCCAAAGTCACTCCAATTTATATCTGAGTCAGCTGCACACATCTCTGAACTGTCATTCCTTGGCCAACAAGTCCAGCCTCAGGCTTCTCTTAAATTGGGGTCCACCTACTATTCCTCATGAAGTCCCCTTTCCACCAGGTCTGTGAGTCTCCTTTGTACAAGGCTGTTCCCCCACTGACCCATCACTTGATTCCATTTTGGTCATCACGCTTTTTTTTTTTTTTCCGTTGCATCTTTTTCACCTGCCAACCTCATTCTGAGAAACTGACCACTGTGAAGGATTATGGAGAATAGTTTTTTATTTATTTTAACTGGAGCATAATTACTTTATAATGGAGTGACCGGTTTGGCCGTACATTGGCCAACATGAATTACCCAGAGGTATACACGTGTCCCCCGAATGGTGAACCCACCACTCACCGCCCTCCCCTCCCTGTCTTTCTGGGTTGTCCCACAACATGACTTTAGTTGCCTTGCTTCACGCATCAAACTCACACTGGTCATCTGTTGTTCAGAAGGTAATGTACATGTCTCAGGGCTGTTTTCTCAAATTAACCCACCCTCACCTTCTCCCACTGAGTCCCATGTCTGTTCTTTATATGTCTGTGTCTTATTTGCTGCCCTGCGTGTTGCATGTTCAGTATCACCTACATGGTGCTCAACTCCAGATATTTGTGTTAACATACTGTGTTTGTTTTTCTCTTTCTGACCCACTTCACTCCCTGTAATAGGCTCCACGTGCATTCCATCTCACTAGAACTGACTTTGATGCATTCCTTTTTAGAGCTGAGTCACACACCATTGTGTTTCGGTACCCCAACTTCCCTATCCCTTCATCTGCCGATGGGATATATAGGTTGCTTCCATGTCCTAGGTATTGTAATAGTTCTACGGGGAAGACTGGGGTACATGTCTTTTAGTATGTGCTTAGAGGACATGTAAAAATTCACAGACTCTGTCTCCTGGCAACTGACTTGAAAGAGTAAAGTTGTCTTTAGTGTTCTCAGAGAGGGTAGGTTTTCATATCTGTGTCTCTGTCTTTTTTGAAAGGAACCGCCCCTGCTCGACTTTGAGACGTTTATGAGGCAGTGTCCCCCTTTCCCTAAAATAGAAAACCTAAGAAGCTGCTTCATGTGAAGATCAATGGCTAGCAGAGTTCTCTTGGATGGGAAAGTAGTGAAGAGTGGTCTGGTGGTGAAACGGATCGAGAGGGAGACACAAGAAAACCTGAAATAATGCCGAAGGACAAATAAAAAGCGTCAACTGTATGCGTCTGCGTATTGTTTGGGGAGGGCCTCAGGACAAAAACTTCAGGTGCATGTAGGATTCTCAGTTTACCGCGTAGGAAGTACCAGTCCATGGAGAGTTGTAGAGGTGGTTAAGTCATATGTGGGTGTTGTGTCAGGAGACACAGTTCTTCCTGTGGGGTGGGGGTTGGGGAGGATGGAGAAAGAAGATGAGGGGCCCATTAACTGTGGGTCTGGCAGTTTTACAAGGGAAATGTGGATGTCCACGGACAGGGTCTGGTGAACAAGGGCCAGAGAGTGAAAAGGTGGAACGCAATTTTGTTGGAAGGTGGTGCCCCAGGTATCTTCTCTGTTGCACAGCATCAGACATTTTAAGAATACAGAACAAGGAAAAAGCCTTAACATTCAACTCACTATGAAGCAAGAAGGCATTGCAAAGAACTTACAGACAAGAAAAGTTTAGGACAGGGTCCCCCAATGCCTAATATTTCCTGCCAGTGCTTCAGTACCAGGGGTGGCTTTAGCTCTAACTTGTGCTGGAGTGAAGAGTGCAGAGATAGTCACGGGTCGGTGAGTAAAAGTGAACTGTGGATGGTTGACTTGCTGGTCAGTCTCTGGAAACTTGCCATGACTTGTGTCCCAGTCTCTTCAGGGCTTTCACTTAGGCCCTAGGGTCTCGGTGCTATTAGATTTGACTGCACACTAGGATGTGTTGTGTAAGGTTTTCTTCCACTGAATATCAATGCGTGTGAGACTTGGCGGGTTTCTGATGAATTCATGTGCATTCTGTCTCAGTCACCCTGAGCTGCATTTGCTTCCTGTTCCCTGGATGTGTTCATGTTTTCCTCTGTTTAGAATGAAGACCGGGCGTCTCCATTGTGTCTGCCCATGAATGTGAGTTGATGTTCCTTCCTGCGGGTCTGCCTTTGCCTCCTGTCTTCTTTCATGATGCACCCGTGCTTGTGCTGTTACGCACAGCTCTGCTGCCATAGCTCTCTGAGTTCTTACACTGCCCTGTTCAACACTCCTGCATTGTGTTGCTCGTATGCCCTCTTTTTTTTTATTTTTTTAATTTGTGTATCTTGTTAGATTGCATGTGAATTTGACCCTTTCTTTCACTCCTGGATCAAATGCTTCCAGCATCTTGAATTGTGACTTTTTTAAAGAGTTCCGTGATATCTGTGCTCAACAAGAAATGCGTTATCGCAGGAATAGTTAACAGTGACCCACATTTGGAAACAAGAGTACCTACACACTTAGAGTTATGCCCAACGGGCAGGAATATCACTCGCTGAAGTGAGAGTATTAGTTAGGATCACAGAGGGCAAAGATGTTGCAGGAATGCCTCTGTCAGGAAAGATTTAGGGTTGACTGGTTACGTGTTCTAAAAAACACTAGTGCCGGATTGAAATACGTTGACTTTTACCCCCACCCATGTATTCTTGCGTTGATCATTACAGTTATGATGAAACTGACATTACCCATGCAGAATTTCTTCATGATTTTAAGTGAATTATCACCCAGGTGATAAGAATTGGGGCTTGCCTTTCTGTAAAGAGAAAGTTGTTGAAGAATTGTTGTCCTCAGTGACCCAGGGAAAAGGGGTGCATGATCAATTTCCAGTTCAAAACCTCTTGCTATTTCCGTGTTGTTTCTGGAAGTAAAGCACAGGGAATGGAATCACGCCAACCTGATTGGCACTGTGAGCCAGTCCAAGACGATAGGATTAGGGAACGCAGGCACACGTCACTCAACTGTCCACAGTGAGGACTTCCAACCCTGCCAGCCTCTTTGCATGTCAGTCCCCCTCACGAGCAAATCCCATTCACCTTCCAGGATATATCGTGGAAGTAGACGAGGACACTGACTTGATCAACTAGCGAGTGAAGCAGATAACTGGGACTAAAAATGAGGGGTGCTTACCAAAGTCCGTTATACTGCACAAGTAAGCCAAGAGTCGCGCATGTGTGCAAGTTTCTTTTCAGACTTAGGGGGTGTGTGTGTATGTGTGCGTGCACACGCATGTGCGCTGGCAAAAATGGGTGTGTGAGCTTTCTGAACTGGCCTGGCTGGGGGATGGAAGAATGGACACTGGAAACGTGAAAGAGCTTGTGTAAGGTACAAAGACCTTGGGGCAGCAGAAACACTGACGTGATGGAAAAAAGCCCAGGGATCTGTCCGACAGAGCAAGCTGTAAGTGTAAACGTGGATCCCTGAGCAGAAAGGAGAGGCAGGAAAAAAGCACCCGGGGGCAGTCAGGGAGGATGTGAAGGGGCAGAGAACGAGAGTGGGCCAGATTCCCAGGCACAGACGAGGGGCTACACACAGCCCCTAGGACACCCAGCTACAGAGGGTTTTCTGTCCTCAAGTGCAGCATTCTTTCCCCGACATGACCAGCCACGTGAACCCAGCTTGCCCTCTTCTGTAAGGCTTGCGAGACGGATGGCACTGTAGCATCAGCAGCTGCTACGTGCAGAATTTGACAGTTTGAAACCACTCCATAAAAGGGTGTCTTAGGTTGATCCTCTCACCCCCTCCCAGTCCCACAGGCCTGGGCTGATGGGGTTAGCTGGCATGTGTTCTCTCACCTGGAGGCTGGATGAGAACAGAACTAGTTTGAAAGGACCTCTGTACAATGAATGTTCAGACTTCAATTCCTCTGGCACTGGGGAGTCATGGCTCTTAGCAGGACACTGTCCTTAGCATCTCTGTATTAAGAGATGCTTCATCTCTAAATCTCTCTACAGAGAGAATTCCATGTTTGTGTCACATTTTGACATGTGGGCAAAAGTGTTCTACGTGCAGCACGGAACTCGGTATTTCACATATGAATCCATGCATGAAGTTTTCATGAATGACATATGCAATTCTCTACATTTCACCTGTGAAAATCTCACCACAAACGTTCCAAAATGAAAATGGAATTCTCTACATTTTATATGAAAATATATGCACATACTGTTTTCCTTATATTTAACAATTGAAAGACTTGGCATCAATTTTCCTACAAGAAATATGGAATTTTCTATTTCCTACATAAAGTGATTTTCATGCTAGGGGTGTGAAAGTCTCTATACTGCACCCAAGAAAATTTGTTAGAAGAAAAGTTGTTAATTCTTGGGTGGGAGCAGGACTCATGCACACCCTGCCCTGCCATGCCCTCCACCTCTTGGCAGAATATCCAGCCATCGCCCCAGAAACTCGAGTTTCAAGTCAGTGTTTTTCAAGAATAAATAGTCGAGCCTTTCTGCACTCCCCAGGGAGGGGCTACAGGTGGCTACTGATCCCAGAGCTGATTCCTTCATCTCCCAGAGGCTCTGGGATAAACCCGCCCACCCCTGCTCTGTGTAGCACAGTCTCTCCTTTGTGCCGTCCCTGCAATACCAAGGGAACTTGCCCAGCGGGTCTGATGCGGTAGATCAGGAAGTCCTACAGGTGCGTGGTACCGTATGCTCTGAGTGCCCGGGAGGTCGTGCCTGATCTCTCCTTCTCCAGAGATCCAGACGAGTTTGAAAATGAAGAACAAGTCACTTTCGAAAAAGAGGAATGTTACGGTGAATCGATGCTCCAGCACCCAAGTTCACTGGCACTCAACCAAGGTCACAGACTGGTCTAAAGGCACACAGATGCCCTCTGTGCCTGCCCAGCGCCTCCCTCCTGGAGACTTCAGTGCTCAGACCGCTGGATAGGAAGTGGTCTGAAGCTGCTCTTCCACAGACACTTAAAGGTAAGCGGAAAAGTGGTTGATAGAAATTAAAGTGAAAACATCATCTAGCAAGATGAGAACCTTGACAGGAGAGAGGAAGGAGCATGTGGCAAACAGCATGGGTGCTTGGGGCGTCTGATTCTCCTTAGTAACAACATTTGCATTGTAAAACTTATGAACATTCCCTCTTATAATTTGTCTTCCCAGGGACATGATCATTGTATTGTAATCTGTCAAAATCCACTGAGTTTCATTAGAAATATGAATTTTTGCAACATATGCAAAAGAATTCTAGCCTAATGAGGCTAGAAATAGGCTAGTCATAACAGTGGTTTGAAATACTACTTCAAGATATGAAACTTAAATTTCAGGACAAAGTGTTCTATTATTTTTTTATAAAGCATCATGAAATATCCAAAATATCTTCCCTTACTGTGTTGATTGAAAAAAAAAACCAAAAAACACTCTTCTAAAATTTCGGTTACTGGATAAAATAATGAGTTAAATATGAAAAAAAAAAAAAAAAAAACCCAGAGTAAGAGGCCTTGCATACAGTAAGCTATGTAATCATTTCCGTTTGACATTAGTCATAGTGGTGGTCACTCAAATAAGAAATACCTTGTATTTATCCAAACACCCAATAAAGCAAAATTCTCAGGTGGAAAAAAAATAAAAACATGGGTTCCGGAAAAGAGGAGCCCTGATGAGATAAAGCTGCATTGCCCCATTCTGGTCAGGTTAAGAATATGCTCAAACAGTGACCAGCACAGTGAGTAATCCTTACTAAATGGCTCTCTGTCCTTTTAATTAGATGCCATCTGCTCCCTTTCACTAGTTGGGGGTATTTTATTTCTCTTTAGCCCCTGATCACCACCACCCAAGGGAGGGGCTGAGGAAAAAGCGACAGCAACATCTCTGAGTAATAAACCCGCTGGCATCTCTCATGGGAAAGAAGAAGGATTCCATAATTTCACTTTCCAGTACTCAGGGGGAGATGGTCCCAGCATATGCAGGTCTTCCTGGCCAGCACCCACTGCATCAGATCCGCTGGGAGGCTCCCTTGTGGTGCAGGGGTGGTGGGGAGGAGAGTCTGTGCACACAGAACAGCAGTGAGCGAGTTAACCTAAGTGCCTCTGGGAGACACAGGTGGTCAGCTCTGGGAACAGAGTCATGCAAGCAGGTTATTAGAAGAGCCACATCTTATTCTGCACCCAGGAAACATTTTTTTAGTAACCTTCTCAAGATCTCAGAAGTTAGGATGTTAAATACCATGATGTCAAGCTAGTGGGCGAACAAGTTAATTACACACAATCTGTATGTTTATTGTGTTTATTCATTTTCTTGGTCATGCTGCACACCTTAGGGGATCTTAATTTCCCAGCCAAGGGACTGAACCTACACCCTCAGCAGCGAAAGCACGGACTCCTAGCCACCACTGGACTAACAGGGAATTCCTCATCTTCTTAAATCTGAGTCATTTTGTGAAGAACAGAGCAGAGACTGTGATCACCCCTATTCCCACCACCTCCAACTCACCACTTTCTGATATTACGACTTACCTGCTTCCAATCTTGTACACACTCACAAATGTCTCTGACAAATGACCCAGGTGAATGTGTGTGTGTGTGCGTCTGTGTGTGTGTGTGGGTGGGTGTGTGGGGTTGTGTGTGCTTATGGGCACATTGGCAAGAGCTTGAAAATATCTGATGAAGAGCTTCTGTCAGCTGGTTGGTGTCTCTGTGATTGTCCATCCAGCCTCCTCTGGAGGGAATGCCAGTATTTGCAGCTGAGCCCTTTCAGATAAAGTCACCCCAGTCAGTGTCCTTCTGGGCTGCCTGCCCCAGTGGTGACATTTGCTTTCAGATTTGAGGCATCACTCAAGGCATCTCTGTGGATCCTGCAGGGATTTTGTTGTCCCCAGTTTGATATTCAAGCTGAGCCTGAAGCACAGGAGAGAATGACCCAGTGCTTCCCATTTCCAAATTCTCTCTTCTCTGTCGCAGCCCTGGTGTTAAACTGGGGATACTGAAGGTATAGTTCCAAGTGTTGTTTCATTCCTAGTGCATCACATCTCTACCCTTAAACTCATCGCAGAAAATCCAGAAACAACAAAATAATAGAAAAAGAAGAAATGTCAGCCAAACCCACCCATTGAGAGGCCCTGGTACCATGCTGAGCTGCTCCCCACCCAGGCTTTTCCTCTCGGAAAGGCCTTCACTTTTGAAGTTTTGGGTCTACACATTTCCTTGTGATGTCGAGTGATTTTGCAGAGCTATACCAGGGGCTTCCCCGGGGCTTCCCCAGTGGCTCAGAGGTTAAAGCGTCTGCCTCCATTGCGGGAGACCCGGGTTCAATCCCTGGGTCGGGAAGATCCCCTGGAGAAGGAAACGGTAACCCACTCCAGTATTCTTGCCTGGAGAATCCCATGGACGGAGAAGCCTGGTAGGCTACAGTCCACGGGGCTGCATAGAGTCGGACACGACTGAGCGACGGAATGGAACGGATACCAGGCTTCTGGTGGAGGGAGAGAAAATGGCGTTCCAGGAAAGCTGGGGTTTTCATTCTCATGCTGCAGCTGCGATCAATGACAAATTCCCCACTATTCCCCCTTCAGGTTCCCAGCTGCCGCTCATGTCATTATCTTCCCATGACGCTCTGACGTGTTCCCAGGGCATGCTTCACGTTGATAGAGGGTGATATATGCAAAGTACTCTGTACATATGCAATCGACTCGGCCTGATTAGTAGTAGTAGTATTTATTCTTTTGCTTCAGTACTGTGAACAGACTTTCTCTCGTTGGGGCAAGCAGGGGCTACTCCTCATTGCCGAGTGCAGCCTTCTCATTGAGACAGCTTCTCCTGTTGCAGTGCAAGGGCTCTAAAGTATGGTCCGGTAGTTGTGTCCTGGGGCCTTAGCTACTCTATAGCATGTGAAATCCTCTTGGGCCAGGGATTGAACCCGTGTTCCCCCTGCATTGCCAAGTGGATTCTCAACCACTGGACCCCCAGAGAAGTCTGACTGCCTAATTTAAACGACAAAATTAACATGGGGAATGCCTATGGAAAGACACAGAGGTGCTCACAGCATAGGAAGAAAGGCTTAGCAGCCAGGAATATGACGCAGGCAAATCTAGGGATCAAAGTACCAAAAGCCCATGGTGTTTTCTTCCAGAATCTTCTCTTGGGATGAACCAAAGGCAACCACTTTTTGGAATTGCCTTCCAGCTTCAAAGTCCAAAGTGGGAAGCAGAGAGGCTTCCCTTGGCTTGGCCACTCACTGCATGCAGGGAACAGGATGACTGCCCCTCAAAAATCTAGACATGTTCTTTGATACCAGAAGCAAGATCAGGAAGTGAATGAAAGCCCTGATCCTGCTACCCCCAGAATGCAGATTCAGCACCCTCACACATTCAGAGACATAGTGAAACACAGCCCTAAGCCCACCCATGGTCTCCTGGTGAAAAGTGCCCTCCTCCCCACAGTAAGACAGTCTCTTCTCCATCCCGCAGCCCTCTTCCTCCTCCCCAGCACCTACAGCTTCTCCCCTATGGCTTCCACAGTTCCGCCCCAGGAGCCAGCCTGTGCCATGATTTCGGTGTGCACAGCGGTTGTGGACTGGATGAACAATCTGGCCCTCCTCTACCACTGGGTGAATGGGATCACAACACCTACAAGAACAATGTTGGCAGTGAGCTGGCCAGGCAGAGGGCCACCCATGGTGGTTGGAGGGTCTGCCTGCCTGGGCTCCAGGCGCACCCTGGACCGAGGGAAATTCATCAAGAATGGGTGCTGTCACTCATATCCCAGCGGCTCGGTGCCAGGTTCCAAGAGGCTTACAAATCCTAGCTCACTCAGTGCCGCCCTCATTGACACCCTCTGGGAGAGGATCTCATCATCCCCACTTTGGTTCTGGGGAAGCTGAGGGACAGATGACTTGTCTTGCCCATCCACGATTTATGCCTCCAGCCCCACCGAGGTGTTCCACATGTGGTCCTCGGGCCAGCAGCATCAGGGTCACCTGCAGGCTCGTTGGAAATGCAGAGTCTCTGGTCCCCACCTCAGACCTGTCAGATCCACAGCTCTGGGGTGGGCCTGGCCCTCTGCATCTTAACTGGCCCTCCAGGTGATTCTGATGCTTGTTGAACATTTGAGGACCACAGGCTTCAGCCCTGACTACTCCGACTGTGTTCCCTGGTACAGCCACATGAGCATAACCTGGGAGCTTGTTAGAAATGGGACTCCAGGCCCCTGCCAAGGCAATGGAGTCAGGTCTGTGTCTTTAACAAGATTCCCAGGTGATTTCTGAAAACACTGGTTCACAAGCTTGGCTCGTATTGGAGTCCCCTGAGGATCTGCTCTTTGTGGCTTAGCTGCTGCTAGGGGCCTGAGGGTCTGTTCCCCAATCTCCCAAGACTCCAAACCTCTGAGCACT
Organism: Moschus berezovskii; assembly: GCF_049115385.1. NCBI lineage: Eukaryota > Metazoa > Chordata > Mammalia > Artiodactyla > Moschidae > Moschus > Moschus berezovskii. The sequence continues at coordinate 40,507,497 of NC_142489.1, read as the reverse complement.
CAGGTGCCCACCTCTTCTCTCCCTTCCCTGACTTCTGATAAGAAAAATTACACCCACAAAAAAAGTAATATCATTTTTTAACAATTTGATGTTTAATTCAAAGGCAGCCATCAATTTACTATGATAGTGTGAGAGTCAGTGTTTTCCTCGTTGGCAATTTGTAAGAAAGCAGACCTCTGGAGAAACAATTCTAAAATGTCTGATCTTTGGTACTCTGTTACTGGCTGCCCAGGTTGTACTTCTTTATTCAGTTACTGACTGCCCAGGTTGTACTTCTTCAGATTCTCTCACTCTGGGTTGACTGAGCTTATCTTCCCTTCCAATTCTGCCTCCTTCTTGGACTCTAACTCACATTTTGGTAACTTTTTCGGCATAGATTCAGTGTCTTACGTGCACAGGAACAGAAAAACCAGTTTGGTTTCCTTGTTTTCTTCATTTTCTTTGACTGAGTAGCATAGGATCGGACTTTCTTTTTCAAAGTCCCTTGTAGAGGTCGTCTGACACTCATGGTCATATTTCGTGCATGGAAAGAAAAAAGAAGGGTATTAGTTTTGAGGAAAGAGTATAACAGCTGAGTTGGAAGGGAGATTTCATGAAAAAGGGATATGAGCTGATGAAGGCTTTTGTGCCAGCCAAGGACAGTGTAGAAGGCTTGGGCAGGAAAGTCAATGGAAAACATGGGGAGCATGGAAGTAGTCATCTTACCTTCACACTGCCTCTGTATCTCCGTTGACAACGGATCGTATTTCTTCCTTTCATCCTTGAAGCAAACTGCATTGCAACTCTTCTTGGTTTCTGTGGCTTCCTGGTTCCCTTTGTCATGATGATCCCACGAAGTGGCCTAACCCAAAATCTCTGCCTCTGACCACCCTACATATAACTTCTCAGGACAATGAGGAGGCACAACCTTCGATCTGAATGGTCAGCTAGGCACTCCACCGGCCAATGGTGGCCTTGGGGTCTTACACATAACAATGTACCACTTTGCCCATCAACATGGGCTGGTGAAGTCTGAGGGAGTCCATGATACAACTTACCCACTGCTGACACCTATTTGTGTCTGATTCTGCGTAATGGTGATTCAGGAGCGTGGTGTTTGTGCTCACGACCTTCAGACTTTCCTTCAGTGCCCTTTATTCTTTGACTTGTCTGTCTCCCTTCAACACTCCTGCCTCCTCCTTTACTGAATGAACACTTTTCATCCCATTTCAGCATTTCAGAGTCCTCTAGTCCATTCAGCTCTAGACCAATCTCTTCCTATTGGTGATCCTTGAGAGGCTTAAGGAAGTTAAGAGCAAGCACTTAAAATGGAGAAAGGTAATTAAGAAGGTGTTGTATGTTTTTTCTACTTCAATGAACTTTAGAGACCCCAAGAATTGGTGAATCCTCATTCTGCTGTGTCAAGATCAATACACCATCTCCATAAGATTACACATCAGAGCAAAGAAAGTGTTAAATGTTTCCTCCACTAATATTGTTGGGACACTTCATCTCTCATATTGAGTAGGGAAACTCAACTTGCCCCATCTACCAGAAATACATTACTGATTTTAAAAAAAGATTAAAAAAAAAAAAAAGTAAGGTGCCCAAAGGCAAGAGTCACATGACCACTGCACCACAGACTCTTGACTGAAACACATCCCCAGTGGTCCCTCATTGACAGTAATCATCAGGTAGGGCCCACTGTGTAGTTGACCAATAGTTGAGCAGGAGATATACCGGTAGGTACCTCATTGATTTTTGGTTAATTTTGGGCGGGGCCCAGGGATGCACTGTCCAATTCCTGAGCAAGACCTGTTGCTTAGTAACAGGAAGTGGAGTAATAAGGCACAGCAATGGCCACCTGCTAAGGGCTGTGCTCATGCTACTATGTTACGTAAGTATACTTTGTGTCCAGTGTGCTGGAATCTTTTTGATTGACTCCTTCTCTACCTCAGATTTTGATTTCACGTTCTTGTTTAACTTCTGTACATCATTCTTTACATTGTATTCCCAGACATGCAGTGCTTATCACTATACCTCTCCAACAGCTGCCACTTGATCCCATGTACCACATATACATAGCTAATATTTCAAACCCAACAAGAATGTGAAGGCCAGACCACCTTAGAACTACTTTGACCAACCTTAACATCACAGTGATTCTTATTATATTCACAGTGTAACAGAGGAGGATGATGGACATTCAAAAAGTATAAAAATGAAATTCGGTTCAGTTCAGTTCATTTCAGTCACTCAGTCATGTCCGATTCTCCGCGACCCCATGAATCACAGCACGCCAGGCCTCCCTGTCCATCACCAACTCCCGGAGTTCCCTCAAACTTATGTCCACAGAGTCCATGATGTCATCCAGCCATCTCATTCTCTGTTGTCCCCTTCTCCTCCTGCCCCCAACCTTTCCCAGCATCAGTCTTTTCCAGTGAGTCAACTCATCGCACGAGGTGGCCAAAGTATTGCAGTTTCAGCTTCACCATCAGTCCTTCCAATGAACATCCAGGATTGATCTCCTTTAGAATGGACTGGTTGGATCTCCTTGCAGTCCAAGGGACTCTCAAGAGTCTTCTCCAACACCACAGTTCAAAAGCATCAATTCTTCGGCGATCAGCTTTCTTCATAGTCCAATTCTCACATTCATACATGACCACAGAAAAAACCATAGCCTTGACTAGATGGACCTTGGTTGACAAAGTAATGTCTCTGCTTTTTAATATACTATCAAGATTGGTCATAACTTTCCTTCCAAGGAGTAAGCGTCTTTTAATTTCCTGGCTGAAATCAGCATCTGCATTGATTTTCGAGCCCAAAAAATAAAGTTTGACACTGTTTCCACTGTTTTTCCATCTATGTACCATGAAGTGATGGGACCAGATGCCATGATCTTAGTTTTCTGAATGTTGAACGTCAAGCCAACCTTTTCACTCTCCTCTTTCACTTTCATCTTTCACTTTCATCAAGAGGCTTTTGAGTTCCTCTTCACTTTCTGCCATAAGGGTGGAGAGGACACCAATAAGTACGTAAATAGAAATATAGACTGTTTATATTTTGTCTATGTTGTTCTTCCTAAATGTTTATAACATATATATTATATGCATTATATAATGCTATAATATATAATATACGTATATCTGGATGAGCATTTATGCATCAGTGAATTTTTTTTAATTTGTAGAGATTGAATCAAACTATATGCACTATAGTAGCCTTCCTTTTCTATACAATATGCTGGAAGAATTTTTCCGTATCAACGAACATGTATCTGCCATTATTTCTAAGGATTACTATAGTGCTCACATGCTTGCTAAACAATAGTCCATGCGAGTGCTTTGAAGAGAGGAACCATGTGTTCTTTTGTCACTCATTGCTCCATATCTTTTCTATTGGAAATAAGGCTGTAATACACATTGGAATTCATGTATCTTTTCAAATTAGTGTTCATTGTCTTCTGATATATACCTCGGAGTGGAATTGCTGGGTAAATTTATAGTTCTATTTTTAGTATTTGAGAAACTTTCATGATGTTTTCCATAGCGAATGCACAAATTTACATTTCTGCCAATTAAATACAGGGGCTTCCCTTTCTCCACATCCTTGTCAACATTTGTTATTTTCAGAAGTTTTGATTTGATGATAGCCATGCTGAGGAGTGTGAGGTGATATCTCCTTGGGATTCTGGTTTTAATTTCTCTGACAGTTAGTGATGTTCAGGATTTTTTCATGTGCCATCTGTATATGTTCTTTGGAGAAAAGCAGATCTTCACATTGTTTTCTTTTGTTTGTTTGTTTCTTAATATCGAGTTGAATAATCTGTTTAGATAGTTTGTATATTAACCCCTTACAGTCATATTATTTGCAAATACTTACTCCCATTCAGAAGGTTGTCTTTTCATTTCTCAGTGTTTTCGTTTGCTGTGCAAAAGATTTTATTTATTTATTTTTAATTTATTTTATTGAAGGCAAATTACCTTACATTAATATATTGGTTGGTTTTGCCATACATTGACACGAATCCGCCCCAGGTGTACATGTGTTCCCTTTCTTGAACCCCCTCCCACATCCCTCTTCCCCATATCCTCCCTCCAGGTCATCCCCGTGCACCAGCCCCAAGCATCCTGTAACATGCATCGAACCTGGGCTGGTCACATATGATATTATACATGATACAATGCTGTTCTCCCAATCATCCCACCTTCACCCTCTCCCACAGAGACCCAAAGACTGTTCTATATACCTATGTCTCTTTTGCAGTCTCGTATACAGGGTTAAGGTTACCATCTTTCTAAATTCCATATATATGCGTTGCTGCTGCTGCTAAGTCACTTCAGTCGTGTCCGACTCTGTGTGACCCCATAGACAGAAGCCCACCAGCCTCCCCCATCCCTGGGATTCTCCAGGCAAGAACACTGGAGTGGGTTGCCATTTCCTTCTCCAATGTGTGAAAGTGAAAAGTGAAAGTGAAGTCGCTCAGTCGTGTCTGACCTCTAGCGACCCCACAGACTGCAGCCCACCAGACTCCTCCATCCATGGGATTCCCCAGACAATAGTACTGGAGTGGCTTGCCATTGCGTTAGTATACTGTATTGATGTTTTTCTTTCTGGCTTACTTCACTCTGTATAATAGGCTCCAATTTCATCCACCTCATTAAAACTGATTCAAATGCATTCTTTTTGATGGATGAAAAATACTCCATTCTGTATATGTACCAAAGCTTTCTTATCCATTCATCTGCAGATGGACATCTAGGTTGCTTCCATGTCCTGGCTATTATAAACAGATTTTAAGTTTAATTAGATCTCAGTTTTTTCCTTTGTTTCATTTGCCTTAAGAGACTGGTGAAAAAAATATATTACTATGAATTATGTCAAAAGTGTTCTGTGTACATTTTCTTCTAAGGGTTTCATAATTTCCAGTTTTTCATTTAGGGTTTTAATTCACCTTGATTTCATTTGTTTAATGATTTTTCTGTAAGCTGAAACCCCAATATTTTGGCCAAATAATGCAAAGAAGTTGACTCACTGGAAAAGACTGTGATGTTTGGAGGGATTGAGGGATGGAGGTGAAGGGGATGACAGAGAATGATATGGCAGGATGGCATCACCGACTCTATGGACATGAGTTTGAGTGAACTCCGGTAGTTGGTGTTGGGCAGGGAGGCCTGGCAAGCTGTGATTCATGAGGTCGAAAAGAGTCAGAGATGATTGAGCGACTGAACTGATTGAACTGAACTGATAGCTTTCTGTATATAGTATCATGTCAGCTGCAAGTAATGACAGTTTTACTTCTTCCTTCCAATTTGGATGTCTTTAATTTATTTTCTTTGAATGATGCTGTGCCTTGTACTTCTAGTGTTTTAGATGTGGCAAGAGTGGGCATCTGTGTGTTGTTCCTGATTTAGAATGATAGTTAACAGCTTTTTGTCACTGAATAGGATATCATCACTGTCTGTTATAAATCACCTTTATTATGTTCAGTCGACAACATGGACTCTACAGTCCATGGAATTCTCTAGGCTAGAATGCTGCAGTGGGCACAGTGCAACTTCCACTTTCATTTTCATTATGTTCAGAAATATTCCCTCCATATCAAGTATGGTGAGAGTTTTTGAAATGAATGAATATTGAATTTTGACAAATGCTTTTACAGCATCTCTTGAGATGATCATGTGATTTTTGTCCTATTTCCTAATGTGGTGTACAGCATTGACTGATTTGCAGATATCGAACCATCCTTGTACCCCTGGAATAAGTCCATCTTGATCATGGTATATGAAGGTTTCAATGTGATATCGAATCTGGTTCTCACATATTTTGTTAAGAATATTCACATCTACTTTCAACAGAAATATTGGCATTGAGATTCTTTATTGGTAGTGTCTTTTGTTTGATGTTAGGAAAATAATAGCTTCATAAAACATTTGGGAGTACTCCATTTTCTCAATATATTGGAATATTTTGACACTGTCGGGTATAAGCTCTTCTGTATATGTTTGTAAACTTTCTGCTGTGAAGCTGTGCGGTCATGTACTTTATTTTACTAAGAGATTCTTAATTATAAATTCAATTTCACTACTACTGTTTCAAGTATTCAGATTATACTTTCCTTCCTAATTTTTAAAAGTTGTATGGTCCTAGAGATTTGTCAGTTTCTTCTAGATTGCCCAATTGTTTGGCATATAACTCTTTGTAGTATTCTCTTATGATTTTCCCCTATTGCTGTGATGTTGGCTGTAATGTCTCCTTTGCATTTGTTTGTTTGTGTCATCTATCTTTTATTTTTGATGAACCTGCCTAAAGATTTATTTTGTTTATTTTTTTTAAAAAAAAAATCTCTTCAATTAACTGACAATTCTTTTACTTTAGGAAAGGGCAAGTCTCAATTTTATTAATGTCCTCTCTGATCTTTATTTTTGCCTTCATTCGGAGGATTTGGGACTTTATTTATTCTTCTTTTTCTACTTCATTTATATAGTAAGTTAAGCTGTTTATTTCAGTTTCTCTCCCCGTCTTGAGTAAAGCATCTGTCACTATGCAAATTCCCCTAGAACTGCTTTTGCTAAATACAATAGATTTTGGAAAGATGGTGTTTTTATTAGTCTCAAAGTATTCTCTAATTCCCTTTTTGATTTCTTCATTAGCTCATTGCTATTAAGCAGCATGTTGTTTCGTCTCCATATGGTTGTGTTTCTCCCATATTCCCGTCCTGTAATTGATTTCTTATTTTGTACCATTGTGGTTAGAAAAACTGCTTGATATTATTTCCTTCTTCTTAAATGTGCTAAGATTTGTTTTGTGATCTAGCATATGATCATCCCTGAATAACTGTCCTGTGAGCACTTGAAGGTGTGTATTCTTCTATTTTTGGATAGACTATGCCAGGTGGTTCAGAGGTAAAGAATCTGCCTGCAACACAGAAGATGCAGATCTGATTCCTGGGTCAGCAAGTTCCCCTGAAAAAGGAAATGCAATAAACTCCAGTTTTCTTGCCTGGGTAACCCCATGGACAAAGGAGCCTGGAAGGATACAGCCCATGCGGTTTCAGAAGAGTCAGACAACTTAGTAACTGAAGAACAACAACAAATGCTGTAGGTATCAATTAGGTTCAACTAATCTAATCTGTTATTTAAGACTACAGATTTCTTATTGCTTTTCTATCAGGATGCTCTGTCCATTGATGTAATAGGGTGTTTAATGTAGTTAGTGTTTAATTTGCAATTCACTTGTCTTTTAATTTTCATACTAGATTATCTACTTGGTTGATCCACAGCCTTTAATATGTGTTTGTGTGTACTGGTGGGAGCTTTTTCCTTCTGCGTCGATTTTTACTTCTTTTTCCACTTACAGAAGACTCTTAAATATTTCCTTCCGAGTTGGTTTAGTATGGATAGGCTCTTAGATTTTGCTTGTTGGAGAAATTCTTCTCTCCAATTTGCGATGATAATTTTGCAGGGTAGAGTATTATTGCCTGCAAATTTTTCCCTTCCAGCACGTGAAATATTAATTTTTGACCCCATTCTCTCTCTTTTTCTTCTACGACGCCAATAAATTGAATGTTAGTATACTTGTTGTTTAGAAGTCTCTAAAACTGTTCTCCTTTTTAACTTGTTTTTCGTTTTTTTATTCCTATTGGGCCATTTCCATAATTTTACGTTCCAGAAATTTTTCCTTCTTGTGTATTGGCAACTCTCACTTTGGTGAGAGGTGGGGCTAGATATAGAGGGTCCAGAACCAGTGCCAGGAATGAGCCAGGACTTCTCCTATGCTCAGTAGCCAACCCTGCCTATTGGGGAGTTAGGTTGAGTATCCAGTTGAGGCTAAGAAACCCTGAGGTTCAGGTCAAAGCTGATTCCACTCCATGTAAGTGTGTGCTGAATCCCCTTCCAGCATTGGAAATTGTGCCCCAAAAGAAGGAAGTCTGAGGCAAAAAGGGGTGCCAATAGTGGCTTGAGTGCATACTGCGACAGTCCCAGCACACCAGGGTTCCAGACACTCCCACTCTTCAACCTCCAAAATTACTCGTAATAGCTGCTCTCAGCGAGTTCAGATGTATGGAATAAGTTAACTCCACTCCTGGCACCTGTACCTTCTATTCAGCCATGGAAGCCTTTGCCGTAGTGTGGGAAGTGGTGTTCTACGAAATAAGAGGGGCTGGAATAGGCAGTCAGAGTGGTTTAGGTCATGACCTGACATTGTTATGGGGAAAATCCAAAATCCTGTGTAATTTCAACATGTTTCCTCTGCCTTGCTGTGTGAGAAAGGAAACGTGCTGTTGCCTCCGCAAACTCTTCACATAGAGATAAGTAAATAAAATACCAACAACCCAAACAAAAGAGGAAGAGATAGGGAATCTAGTTGATAAAGTATTCCGAGTAATGATAGTGAAAATGATTCAAAATCTTGAAAACAAAATGGAGTTAAAGATAAATAGCCTGGAGAAAAGGATCGAGAAGATGCAAGAAAGGTTTACCAAGCACCTAAGAGAAATAAAAAAGAGTCAACACATAAGGAATAATGCAATAAATGAGATCCAAAACACTCTGGAGGGAACCAAGAATAGAATAAAAGAGGCAGAAGATAGGATACGTGAAATAGAAGATAGAATGGTATAAATAAACAGAGAAAAAAAAGAGAAACAAATTAAAAGAAATGAGGACAATTTTAGAGACCTCTGGGACAATGTTAATCACCGCAAAATTTGAATCATAGGAGTCCCAGAAGAGGAAGACAAAAAGAAAGACGATGGGAACGTACTTTAGGAGATGATAGTTGAAAAGTTCCCTAAAATGGGGAAAGAAATATTCACCCAAGTTCAAGAAAGCCAGCGAGTCCCTAACAGGAAAAACCCAAGGCAAAACACACCAAGACACGTATTAATAAAATTAACAAAGATCAAAGACAAAGAACAAATATTAAAAGCAGCCAGGGAAAAACAGCAAATAATGCACAGGGGGATTCCCAGAAGAATACAGCTGATCTTTATATAGAAACTCTTTAAGCCAGGAGGGAATGGCAGGGGATAGTTACAGTGATGAAAAAAAATTGTGTACAGCCCAGATTACTATCCCCAGCAAGGATTTCATTCAAATACGAAGGAGAAATCCAAAGCTTTACACACAAGCAAAAGCTGAGAGAATTCAGCATCACCAAACTAGTTCGCCCACAAATCCTAAAGAACCTTCTCCAGACAGGAAGCAGAGAAAGGGGGTATAAACCTGAACCCAAAACAAGAAAGTAAATGGCAATGGGATTATACTTATCAATAGTTACCTTAAATGTAAATGGGTTGAATGCCCATACCCAAAGAGAAATCCTGGCTGAATGGATACAAAAACAAGACCCCTATATATATTGCCTACCAGAGACCCACCACAAAAAGAGGGACACATAGAGACTGAAAGGGAAGGGCTGGAAAAATATATTCCACCCAAATAGAGACCAAGAGGAAAGGAGTAGCAATACTCATATCAGATAAAATAGACTTTAAGACATAGGCTGTAAAAAGAGACAAAGAAGGACACTATATGGCGATGAAAGGATCAATCCAAAAACAAGATATAACAAATGTAAACATATATGCACCCAACACAGGAGCACTGCAATATGTAAGACAAATGTTAATATTTATGAAAGGGGAAATTAACAATAACTCATAAGCGTGGGAGACTTTGATACCCTACTCACACCTATGGATAGATCGACTAAACAGAAAAGGAGTAAACAAAAAGGAGAGTGAAAAGGTTGGTTTGAAGCTCAACATTCAGAAAACAAAGATCATGGCATGTGGTCCCAGCACTTCATGGGAAATAGTTGGTAAAACAGTGGAAATAGTGTCAGACTTTATTTTGTTTAGTCTCCGAAATCATTGCGGATGCTGATTGCAGCCATGAAATAAAAGATGCTAACTCCTTGGAAGGAAAGTTATCACCAACATAAATAGTACATTAAAAAGCAGAGACATTGCCAACAAAGATCTGTCTAGTCAAGGCTATGGTTTTTCCAGTGGTCATGTATGGATGTGAGAGTTGGACTATAAAGAAATCTGATCGCCGAAGAATGGATGCTTTTGATCTGTGGTGCTGGAGAAGACTCTTTAGAGTCCCTTGGACTGCAAGGAGATCCAAGCCATCCATTCTAAAGGAGATCGTTCCTGGGTGTTCATTGGAAGGATTGATGCTAAAGCTGAAACTCCAATATTTTGGCCACCTCATGCGACAAGTTGACTCACTGGAAAACACTCTGCTGCTGGGAAGGATTGGGGGGTGGGAGGAGAAGCGAAAGACTGTGAATGAGATGGCTGGATGGCATCAGCAACACAATGGACATGAGTTTGAGTGAACCTCGGGAGTTGGTGTTAGACAGGGAAACCTAGCGTGCTGTGATTCATGGGGTCGCAAAGAGTCGGACACAACTGAGCAACTGAACTGGACTGAACTGATAGCTCTCTGTATAGAGTATCATGTCAAATACAATTAGACACAGTTTTACTTCTTCCTTCCAAATTGGATGTCTTTTATTTATTTTCTTTGAATGTTTGCTGTGCATAGTTCTTTTCGTGTTTTAGAAGTGGCAAGAGTTTTCATCTGTGCCTTTTTTCCTGATTTAGAGGGATAGCTTTCAGCTTTTTGCAACTAAATATGGTATCATCTCTGTTACTTACAAATCACCTTTATTATGTTCACAGGACCACATGGACTATACAGTCCATGGAATTCTCTAGGCCAGAAAATGGGAGTGGGCATAGTGCAACTTCCATTTTCACATTCATTATGTTCAGATATATTCCATCCATATCAAGTATAGTGAGAATTTTTAAATGGATGAATATGAATTTTCCGTATGCTTTTACGTCATATGTTGAGGTGATCATGTTATCTTTGTCCTCTTTCCTAATGTGGTGTACCACACTGACTTATTTGCAGACATTGAACCATCCTTTTACCCCTGGAATAAGTCCATCTTGATCATGGTATATGATGGTTTCAATGTGATGTTGAATTTAGTTCTCTCCTATTTTGTTAAGAATATTCATATCTATATTCAACAGAAATATTTGCATTGAGTTTTCTTTTTTGGTGGTTTCTTTGTCTGGTTTTGGCATTAAAAAAATAATAGCTTCGTAAAAAATTTGAGAGTACTTCATTTTCTTAATTTTTTGGAAGACTTTGAATTTGTTGGGTATAAGTTCTTCTGTATATTTGTGTAAACATTCTGCTATGAAGCTGTGTGGTCCTGAACTTTATTTTACTAAGAGATTTTTTTTATAAATTCAATTTCACTACAACTGTTTCAACTATTCATATTACATATTCCTTCCTGATTGAGTTTTGTAAGGTTTTATGGTCCTAGAGATTTGTCAGTTTCTTCTAGGTGGTCCTGTCGTAATTTTTCCCTATTGCTGTGATGTTGGCTGTAATGTCTCCTTTGCATTTGTTTTTCTGAGTCATCTATCTTTTATTTTTGATGAATCTGGTTAAAGACTTAATTACTTTGTTAATCTTTTCAAAAAATATCCTTTCACTTAACAGTTTTTTTCTTACTTTAGGAAAGGGGAAGTCTCAATTTTATTAATGTCCTCTCTGATCTTTATTATTGCCTTCATTCTGAGGATTTGGGGCTTTATTAATTTTTCTCTTTCTACTTCATTTATATAGTAAGTTAAGTTGTTTAGTTAAGTCCCCCCCCACCCCCCGCCTTGAGGGAAGCTTCTGTCACTATACAATTTTTCCCTAGAACTGCTTTGGCTAACTCAAATAGATTTTGTAAAGTTGGTGTTGTTATTAGTCTCAAAGTATTTTCTTAATCCGTTTTTGATTCCTTCATTAGCTCAATGGTATTTAGCAGCATGTTGTTTCGTCTCAATATGTTTGTGTTTGTCCCATATTCCACTCCTGTAATTGACTTCTATTTTGTACCATTGTGGTCATAAAAAGTGCTTGATATAATTTCTGTCCTCTTAAATGTGCTGAGGCTTGTTTTGTGGCCTAGCATTTGATCATCCCTGAAAAAACGTCCTGCCCATTGAAGGTGTGTATCCTTCTACTTTTGGATAGACTGTGCCATGTGGCTCAAAGGTAAAGAATCTGCATGCAACGCAGAAGATGCAGATTTGATCCCTGAGTCAGCCAGATATCAAGGGAAAGGAAATGCAACAAACTCTATGTTCTTGCCTGGGGAATCCCATGGACAGAGGAGCCTGGAGGGATACAGCACACGGGGTTTCAAAAGAGTCAGACAACTTAGTAACTGAAGAACAACAACAAATGCTATAGATATCTATTCAGTTCAAGTACTCTAATCTGTAATTTAAGACTACAGTTTTTTTAATTGCTTTTCTATCAGGATGCTCTGTCCATTGATGTAATAGGGTGTTTAATGTAGTTAGCATTTAACTTGCAATTCACTTGCCTTTTAATTTTCATACTAGATTATCTACTCGGATGATCGACAGCCTTTACTATCAGTTTATATGTACTGCTGGGAGTTTTTCCCTTCTCTGTAGATTTTTACTTCTTTTTCCACTAAGAGAAGACTTTTAATATTTCCTTAAGAGTTGGTTTAGTATTAATAGGCTCTTAGATTTTGCTTGTCTGAGAAATTCTTCTCTCCAAATCGCGATGATAATCTTACTGAATAGAGTATTATAGGTTGGAAGCTTTCCCCTTGCAGCACGTTAAATATACATTTTTCACTCCCTTCTCTCTTTTCCTTCTACGACCCCGGTAAATTGAATATTAGTATACTATGTTGTTTAGAATCTCTTAAACTGTTCTCCTTTTTAACTTGTTTTTCGTTTTGTTTTTCCTACTGGGCAATTTCCATATTTTTCCGTTCCAGATTAATTTTGTTTCTTGTGTATTGGCAACTCTCACTTTGGTGAGAGGAGGGGCTGCAGATAAAGGTTCCAGATCCAGTGCCAGCTATGAGGCTGGACTTCTCCTGTGCTTAGTATCTATCCCTGCCTATAAGGGAGTTAGGCTGAGTATCCAGTTGATAGTACAGAAGCCCTGAATTTCAGGTCCATGTTGATTCCATTTCATGTAAGTGTGTACTGTATCCCCTTCCAGCTGGAAATTTTGTCACTAAAGAATGAAGTGCTGGAGCAAGAAGGGATGTCCAATATGGGCTTGGGTGCATACTGGGACAGTCCCAGCACACCCTTCAGAGTTCCAGATACTCTCATGTGCCACCTCCATAAGCACTGGTAATGGATGCTCTCAACTTGATCAGATGTAGGCAGATCTGACTGGGCTCCAGTTCTGGCACCTGTACATTTTTCTTAGCCATGGACTCTTTTGCCATAGTTGTGGGAAGGGGTGTTCTATGAAATAAGAGGGGCTGGAGTAGATATTCAGAGTGGGTTACCTCATGACCTGGCATTGCTATGGGGAAACAGCCAAAATCCTGTGTAATTTCAACATGTTTCCTCTGACTTGCTTTGTGAGTAAGCAAACGTATGGTTGCCTCCGAAAACTATTCACATAGAGATAAACAAATATAGGCCCACCAACCCAAAGGAAACAGGAAGAGATAGGGAATCTACCTGATGAAGAATCTGAATAATGATAGTGAAAATGATCCACAATCTTGAAAACAAAATGGAATTACAGATATATAGCCTGGAGACAAGAATCGAGAAGATGAAAGAAAAGTTTAATAATCACCTAGAAGCAATAATAAAGAGTCAATACATAAGGAATAAAGCAATAGAAGAGATCCAAAACACTCTGGAGGGAACCAACAGAATAACAGAGGCAGAAGATAGGATAAGTGAGATAGAAGATAGAATGGTATAAATAAATGAAACAGAGAGGAAAAAAAGAAAACCGAATTAAAAGAAATGAGGACAATCTCACAGACCTCTGGGACAATGTTAAACGCCACAATATTCCAATCATAGGAGTTCCATCAGAGGAAGACAAAAAGAAAGACCATGGGAAAATACTTTATTAGACGATAGTTGAAATGTTCCCTAAAATGGGGAAGGAAATATTCACCAAAGTCCAAGAAACCAGAGAATCCCACGCTGCAAAAATCCAAGGCAAAACATCACAAGACACATATTAAAAAAAAAAAAAATTAATAAAAATCAAAGACAAAGAACAAATATTAAAAGCAGCAAGGGAAAAACAGAAAATTAAACACAAAGGGATTCTCACAAGGATAACAGCTGATCTTTCAATAGAAACTTTTCAGGCCAAGAGAGAATGGCAGGGCATACTTACAGTGATGAAAGAAAATAGCCTAAGGCCTAGATAATTGTACCCAGAAAGGATCGCATCCCAATATGAAGTGGAAATCCCAAGCTTTACACATGAGCGAAAGCTGAGAGAATTCAGCATCACCAAACCAGCTCTCCAACAAATGCTAAAGGACCTTATCGAGACAGGAAGCAGAGAAAGGGGGTATGAACTCGAAACCAAAATAATAAAGTAAACGGCAATGGGATCATCCTTATCAATAATAACCTTAAATGTAAATGGGTTGAATGCCCCAACCAAAAGAAAAGACTGACTGAATGGTTACAAAAACAAGACCCCTATATATGTTGTCTACAAGAGACCCACCTCGAAACGAGGGAAACATACAGACTGAAAGTGAAGGACTGGAAAAACATGTTCCCCACAAATAGAGACTAAAATATAGAAGGAGTAGTAATACTCATATCAGTTAAAATACATTTAACAAAGAAGGACACTACATGATGATCAAAGGTTCAATCCAAAGACCAAATATATTAATTATAAATATATATGCACCCAACACAGGAGCACTGCAATATATAAGACAAAAGTTAACAATTTTGAAAGGGGGAATTAACAATAACACAATCAGAGTGGGAGACTTTAATATCCCACTCACACCTATGGATAGATGGACTAAACAAAATGAACAAGGAAACACAAAAAGTTTTCAATCCCTGGTCAGGAACGAAGATCCCACAAACTGAATGGTGCCCCCCACCCCAAAAATTTATCTATCTGTGGTGATCCTGTTTGCCATATGCACAGGGATTCGGCCACCTCCATGGCCCTGCCCTTGGGAACACACTCATCCGCCAAATTTCTTAGATTAACAGTGGTCTAATTGATATTTGGTCTGTTCCCTCCAAATATTATTTGAATCGTTGGGAGTGCTAGCTGTGGGTTTTAGTTGTATCAGCATTTTTTGCCTCCTGAGCACCATTAGCTGAGAGCATAGGCGAGTGATGCAACAAAGTCCTTTATGATGTAGGTGTGCAGGAGGTGATTTCTGCCTGCTTTTCTGAGGGGAATTTTGACATTCACCATCCCTCTGTTTAAACCTTTTCCCATTTGGGTTCTGGCAATCTAGACCCTAATGTCATTCCACACCCAAAACAAAGGCAGTAACACCACTTCACTAAGCCTTGTCACTGAGATCAATTGTTAAGGAGGGTTATCCATCTTCAGTGCAGCTTCCTGACCCAGTCCAGACCTCTTCTGTCTGGTTAACTGGGTGACTGAGGTCTGTTCCCAATCTTCTGGGACTCCAAACCCAACCCCACTCAGGTGCCCACTTCTTCTCTCCCTCCCCTCCTTTCCCATCAAAAAATTCACACACACACACAAATATCATCTTTTCACAATTTGATGTTTATTTTCATGGCATCCATCAGTTTACTATATTAGTGTGAGGGTCTGTCTTTTCCTGGTTGGCCATTTGTAAGAAAGCAGACCTCGGGAGAAACAATTCTAAATTGTCTGACTTTTAGTATTCAGTTACTGGCTGCCCACGTTGTACTTCTCCAGGATCTCTCTTTCTGGGGCTGCTGAGTTTACCTTCTCTTTCGACTCTGCCTCCTTCTTGGACTCTGCCTCATATTTTGGTACATTTTTCAGCGTTGATCCAGTGTCTTACCTGCAAAGGAACAGATAAACCAGTTTGCTTTGTTTGGTTTCTTCACCATGTTTGACTGAGTGGCATATGATTTGGTTTTCTTTCTCAAAGTCCTTTATAGAGGTCTTCTGACCCTTATGGTCATATTTCGTGCCAGGAAAGAAAAGAGAAGTGCATGAGTTTTGAGGAAAGAGTATAGCAACTGTATTTGAAGGGAGATTTCATGAAAAGGGATGTGGGCTGATGAGGGCTTTTGTGCCAGGCAAGGGCAGTTTAGTGGTCTTCAGCAGCAAAATCAATGGAGAACATGGGGAACATAGACGGAGTCATTTTACCTTCACATGTCCTCTGCATCTCTGTCGACAATGGGTTGTCTTTCTTCCTTTCATCCTTGGAATAAACTGCATTGCAACGCTTCTCTGCTTCTGTGGCTTCTTGGTTAACTTAGTCATGATGATCCCACGAAGTGGCCTAACCCAGGTTCTCTGCCTCTGATCCCGCTATATGTACCTTCTCAGGAAAATGAGGAGCCACACCTTTCAATCTGATTGGTCAGCTAGTCACTCACCCATTCGTGGCCTTGTGGTGTTAGACATCACAATGTACCACTTTGCCCATTAACATGGTCTCGTGGAGGCTGAGGGTTCCATGATACAACTTACCCACTGCTGACACCTCTTTGTGTCTGATTCTTAGGAGTGGTGATTCAGGGCCATGGTGTTTCTGTTCATGACCCTCAGACGTTCCTTCAGTGCCCTTTATTCTTTGACTTATATGTCTCCCTTCAACACTCCTGCCTCCTCCATTCCTGTATGAACACTTTTCATCCTATTTCAGCACTTCAGAGTCCTCTCGTCACTTCATATCTAGACAACCCTCTTCCTACTGTAGGTTTTTCAGGGGCTTAAGGAAGTTATAAGCAAGCACTTAACATGGAAAAAGGAATTTAAGTACACTTTGTATGTTTTTTCTACTCCAATGAGCTTCAGAGACCCCAAGATTTGGTGAATCTTCAGTCTGTTGTCCCGAGGTCAATACACCGTCTCCATAAGATTAAACATCAGAGCAAAGAAAGTGTTCAGTGTCTTCTCCACTAATATTGTTGGGAACAATTCAACTCTCATGTTGAGTAGGGAAACTCAACTTGTCCCATGTACCAGAAATATATTCCTGAGTTAAAAAAATGAGGAAAAAAAAAAAAGTAAAATGCCAAAGGCAAGAGTCACAGGACTACTGCACCAGGGACTCTTGACTGAATCACATCCCCAGTGGTCCCTCATTGACAGTTATCTTCATATAGGGCCCACTGTGTAGCTGACCAATAGCTGTGCAGGAGATGTACCAGAAGATACCTCATTGAGAGTTGCTTGCTTATGGGCGGGTCTAAGGGATGCACTGTCCAATTGCTGAGCAAGACCTGTTGCTTAGTAACAGGATGTGGAGTAGTAAGACACAGCAATGGCTACCTGCCAAGTGTTGTGTTCATGCTGCTCTGTTACATAAGGATACTTTGGGTCCAGCGTGATGGAATATTTTTCATTGACTCCTTTCCAACCTCAGATTTCGATTTCACATGATTCTTTAACTTTTGTATATCATTCTTTTCATTGTATTCCCAGGCATGTCTGTCAGCAGTGCTGATCTATATGCCCCTCCAATAGCTGCCACCTGATCCCATGTGCAGCATAAAGTATAGCTAATATTTCAAACCCAACAAGAATGTGAAGGCCATCCCACCTCAAGAATTCTTTTGGCAAACCTTAATATCACAGTGATTCTTATTCTATTCATAGTATAACAGAGCAGGATGATTGAAATTCAAAAAGTATAAAAATGAAATAGAAAACCATTAAATATGTCTATAGAAATACATATATACTGTTAATATTTTGTCTTTTTTCTTCTACCTAAATGTTAATGATGTATATATTATATGTATTATATAATGTTAGAATATAGAATACACATATATTTGGATGAACATGTATACATCAGTGAATTTTTTTTTAATTTGTAGACATTGAATCAAACTATATGCACTATTGTATCCTTCGTTTTCTATACAATATGTTGGAAGAATTTTTCCATCTCAACAAACATGTATCTGCCATTATTTCTAAGGATTACTATAGTACTCAAATGCTTGTTAAACAATAGTCCATGAGAGTGCTTTGAAGAGAGGAACCATGTGTTCTTTTGTCACTTATTGCTCCATATCTTTTCTATTGGAAATAAGGCTGTAATACACATTGGAATTCATGTATCTTTTCAAATTAGTGTTCATCGTCTTCTGAAATATACCTCGGAGTGGAATTGCTGGGTAAATTGGTAGTTCTTTTAGTTTTTTGAAAAACTTTAGTTTTCCATAGAGACTGCACAAATTTACAAGGGCTTCCCTTTCTCCACATCCTTGTCAATATTTGTTATTTTCTGATTTTTGATCTGATGATAGCCATTCTAGTGAGTGTGCGGTGATATCTCCTTGTGATTTTGGTTTGAATTTCTCTGACAGTTAGTGAGGTTCAGCATTTTTTCATGTGTCATCTGTAATCTTCTTTGGAGGAAATCAGATCTTCCCATTGTTTTATTTTTGGCTAGTTTAATTGTTTTTTAATATCGAGTTGAATAATCTGTTTAGATAGTTTGGATATTCACCCCTTATAATCATGTCTTTTCCAAATACTTACTCCCATTCAGTAAGTTGTCTTTTCATTTTGTCAGTGTTTTCGTTTGCTGTTCAAAAAGCTTTTAATTTTAATTAGATTTCATATTTTCTTTTGCTTCCTTTGCCTTAGGAGACAGGCGAAAAAACGTTGCTATGAATTATGTCAAAGAGTGTTCTGCCTATATTTTCTCCTAGGGTTTCATACTTTCCAGTCTTTCATTTAGGATTTTATTTCACCTTGATTTCATCTGTTTGATCATTTTTTTGTAAGCTGAAACTCCAATGCTTTGACCACCCTATGAGATGCATAAACTCACTGGAAAAGACTCTGATGCTGGGAGGGATGGCGGGCGGGATGAGAATGTGACAACAGAGAATGATGTGTCTGGATGGCATCACCAACTCGATGGACATGAGTTTGAGTGAAATCCGGGGGTCAGTGTTGGACAGGGAGTCCCGGTGTGCTGTGATTCATGGGGTCGCAAAGAGTCAGACAAGACTGAGCGACTGAACTGAACTGAACTGAACTGATAGCTTTCTGTATAGTATCATGTCAACTGCAAGTAGTGACACTTTTACTTCTTCCTTCCAATTTGGATGACTTTTATTTATTTTCTTTGAATGATTGTTGTGCCTAGTATTTCTAGTGCTTTAGAAGTGGCAAGAGTGAGCAGCTGTGTCTTATTCCTGATTTAGAGGGATAGCTTTTCCGGCTTCTTCCCACGGAATATGATATCATCTCTGTTTGTTATAAATCATCTTTATTATGTTCAGACGACAAAATGGACTATACTGCCCATGGAATTCTCTAGGCCAGAGTACTGGGATGGGCACAGTGTGCGTTCAACTTTCACTTTCATTATGCTCAGATATATTCACTCCATATAAAATATGGTGAGCGTTTTTGAAATGAATGAATATTGAATTTTGACAAATGCTTTTATAGCATCTGTTGAGATGATCATGTGATTTTTGTCCTTCTCTTTCTTAATGTGGTGTACCACACTGACTAATTAGCAGATATTGAACCATCCTTGTACCCCCGGAATAAGTCCACCTTGATCGTAGTATATGATATTTTCAATGTGATGTTGAATTTGGTTCTCTCATATATTGTTAAGAATATTCACATCTATATTCAACAGAAATATTGTCATTGAGTTTTCTTTCTTGGTGGTGTCTTTGTCTGGTTTTGTTGTTAGGAATATAATAGCTTCATAAAAAATTTAGGAGTACTCCATTTTCTCCATTTTTGGAATATTTTGAGAATGCTGGGTATAACCTCTTCGGTATATGTTTGTAAACATTTTTCTGTGAATCTGTGTGGTCCTGAACTTTAATAAGATATATGTTTTTTTTTCTTATAAATTCAATTTCACTGCTAGTGTTTCAACTCTTCAGACGATACATTCCTTCGTGATTCACTTTTGTACGTTTGTATGGTCCTAGAGATTTGTCAGTTTCTTCTAAGTTGCCCAGTTTTTTGGTATATAACTATTTTTAGTATCCTCTTATGATTTTTCCCTGTTTGTGTGATGTTGGCTGTAATGTCTCCTTTGCATTTGTTTATTTGAATTATATTTCTTTATTTTTGATGAACCTGACAAAAGACTTAATTATTTTGTTTATATTTTCAAAAGATATCTTTAACTGATTTTTTTACTTTATTAAAGGGGAAGTCTCAATATTATTAATTTCCTCTCTGATCTTTATGATTGCTTTCATTCTGAGGATTTGGGGCTTTATTTATTCTTCTTTTTCTACTTCATCTGTATAGTGAGATAAGTTGTTTATTTCATTTTCTCCTCCCACCTTGAGGGAAGCATATGTTACTATACAATTTCCCCTTAAACCGCTTTTGCTCAATCCAATAGATTTTGGAAAGTTGGTGCTTTTATTAGTCTCAAAGTATTTTCTGGTTCCCTTTTTGATTTCTTCATTAGCTCATTGGTATTTAGTAGCATGTTGTTACCTCTCCATATTTTTGTGTTTGTCCCGTATTCCCCTCCTGTAATTGATTTCTTTTTTTTTTTTTTGTAATTAATTTATTTTTTATTGGAGGCAAATTATTTTACAATATTATATTGGTTGGTTTTGCCATACATTGAAATGAATTCGCCCCCCCGGGTTTACATAAGTTCCCCCTCCTGAACCCCCCTCCCACCTCCCTCCTCCCTTTATCCTCCCTCTGGGTCATCCCCGCATACCAGCCCCGAGCATCCTATAACATGCATTGACCCTGAACTAGTAATTCATTTCACATATGACAACATACGTGTTTCAATGACATACTCCCAAATCATCCCACCCTCACCCTCTCCCACAGAGTCCCAAAGACTGATCTATACATCTCTGTCTCTTTTGCTGTCTCGTATACAGGGTTATCATTTGCATCTTTCTAAATTCCATATATATGCTTTAGTATGCTGTATTGGTGTTTTTCTTTCTGGCTTACTTCACTCTGTATAATAGGCTCCAGTTTCATCCACCTCATTAGAACTGATTCAAATGTATTCTTTTTAATGGCTGAATAATACTCCATTGTGTATATGTACCAAAGCTTTCTTATCCATTCGTCTGCAGATGGACATCTAGGTTGCTTCCATGTCCTGGCTATTATAAACAGTGCTGCAATAAATATTGGAGTACATGTGTCTCTTTCAATTCTGGTTTCCTCGGTGTGTATGCCCAGGAGTGCGATTGCTGGATCATATGGCAGTTCTATTTCCAGTTTTTTGAGGAATCTCCACAGTGTTCTCCATAGTGGCTGTACTAGTTTGCATTCCCACCAACAGTGTAAGAGGGTTCCTTTCTCTCCACATCCTCTCCAGCATTTATTGCATGTAGACTTTTGGATAGCAGCCATTCTGACTGCTGTGAAATGGTATCTCATTGTGGTTTTGATTTGCATCTCTCTGATTATGAGGGATGTTGAGCATTTTTTCATGTGTTAGCCATCTGTATGTCTTCTTTGGAGAAATGTCTGTTTAGTTCTTTGGCCCATTTTTTGATTGGGTCATTTATTTTTCTGGAATTGAGCTGCAGGAGCTGCTTGTATATTTTGGAGATTAATCCTTTATCAGTTGCTTCATTTGCTATTATTTTCTCCCATTCTGAAGGCTGTCTTTTCACCTTGCTGATAGTTTCCTTTGCTGTGCAGAAGCTTTTGATTTTAATTAGGTCCCATTTGTTTATTTTTGCTTTTATTTCCAATATTCTGGGAGGTGGGTCATGGAGGATCCTGCTGTGATTTATGTCGGGGTGTGTTTTGCCTACGTTCTCCTCTAGGAGTTTTATAGTTTCTGGTCTTACATTTAGCTTTCTAATCCATTTTGAGTTTATTTTGGTGTATGCTGTTAGGAAGTGTTCTAGCTCCATTCTTTTACAAGTGGCTGACAGTTTTCCCAGCACCACTTGTTAAAGAGATTGTCTTTTCTCCACTGAATATTCTTGTCTCCTTTGTCAAAGATAAGGTATCCATAGCTGTATGAGTTCATCTCTAGGCTTTCTATTTTGTTTCATTGATCTATATTTCTGCCTTTATGCCAGTACCATACTGTCTTGATCACTGTGGCTTTGCAGTAGAGCCTGAAGTCCAGCAGGTTAATTCACCCAGTTCCATTCTTCTTCCTCAAGATTGCTTTGGCTATTCGAGGTTTTTTGTATTTCCATACAAATTGTGAGATTATTTGTTCTAGTTCTGTGAAAAATATCGTTGGTAGCTTGATAGGGATTGCATTGAATGTATAAATTACTTTGGGTAGTATACTCATTTTTACAATATTTATTCTTCCAATCCATGAGCATGGTATATTTCTCCATCTATTAGTGTCCTCTTTGATTGCTTTCAGTAGTGTTTTATAGTTTTCTATGTACATTCTAGGAATCAGTGAATTAAAATGGACTGGAATGGGTGAATTTAACTCGGATGACCATTATATCTACTACTGTGGGCAGGAATCCCTTAGAAGAAATGGAGTAGCCATCATGGTCAACAAAAGAGTCCGAAATGCAGTACTTGGATGCAATCTTAAAAATGACAGGATGATTTCTGTTCGTTTCCAAGGCAAACCATTCAATATTACAGTAATCCAGGCCTATGCCACAACCAGTAATGCTGAAGAAGCCGAAGTTAATCGGTTCTATGAAGACCTACAAGACCTTTTAGAACTAACACCCAAAAAAGATGTCCTTTTCATTCTAGGGGACTGGAATGCAAAAGTAGGAAGTCAAGAAACACCTGGAGTAACTGGCAAATTTGGCCTTGGAGCACGGAATGAAGCAGGGCAAAGGCTAATAGAGTTTTGTCAAGAGAATGCACTGGTCATAGCAAACACCCTCTTCCAACAACACAAGGGAAGACTCTACACATGGACATCACCAGATGGTCAACACCGAAATCAGATTGATTATATTCTTTGCAACCAAAGATGGAGAAGCTGTATACAGTTAGCGAAAACAAGACCAGGAGCTGACTGTGGCTCAGATCATGAACTCCTTATTGCGAAGTTCAGACTTAAATTGAAGAAAGTAGGGAAAACCACTAGACCATTCAGATATGACCTCAATCAAATCCCTTATGATTATGCAGTGGAAGTGAGAAATAGATTTAAGGGACTAGATCTGATTGATAGAGTGCCTGATGAACTCTGGACGGAGGTTCGTGACATTGTACAGGAGACAGGGACCAAGACCATCCCCATGGAAAAGAAATGCAAAAGAGCGAAATGGCTGTCTGAGGAGGCCTTACAAATAGCTGTAAAAAGAAGAGAGGCGAAAAGCAAAGGAGAAAAGGAAAGATATAAGCATCTGAATGCAGAGTTCCAAAGAATAGCAAGGAGAGATAAGAAAGCCTTCCTCAGTGATCAATGCAAAGAAATAGAGGAAAACAACAGAATAGGAAAAACAAGAGACCTCTTCAAGAAAATTAGAGATTCCAAGGGAACTTTTCATGCAAAGATGGGTGCGATAAAGGACAGAAATGGTATGGACCTAACAGAAGCAGAAGATATTAAGAAGAGGTGGCAGGAATACACAGAAGAACTGTACAAAAAAGATCTTCACGACCACGATAGTCACGATAACGTGATCACTGACCTAGAGCCAGACATCTTGGAATGTGAAGTCAAGTGGGCCTTAGAAAGCATCACTACGAACAAAGCTAGTGGAGGTGATGGAATTCCAGTGGAGCTATTTCAAATCTTGAAAGATGATGCTGTGAAAGTGCTGCACTCAATATGCCAGCAGATTTGGAAAACTCAGCAGTGGCCACAGGACTGGAAGAGGTCAGTCTTCATTCCAATCCCAAAGAAAGGGAATGCCAAAGAATGCTCAAACTACCGCACAATTGCACTCATCTCACACGCTAGTAAAGTCATGCTCAAAATTCTCCAAGCCAGGCTTCAGCAGTATGTAAACTGTGAACTCCCAGATGTTCAAGCAGGTTTTAGAAAAGGCAGAGGCACCAGAGATCAAATTGCCAACATCCGCTGGATCATGGAGAAAGCAAGAGAGTTCCAGAAAAACATCTATTTCTGCTTCATTGACTATGCCAAAGCCTTTGACTGTGTGGATCACAATAAACTGTGGAACATTCTGAAAGAGATGGGAATCCCAGACCACCTGACCTGCCTCTTTAGAAACCTGTATGCAGGTCAGGAAGCAACAGTTAGAACCACTCATGGAACAACAGACTGGTTCCAAATAGGAAAAGGTGTACGTCAAGGTTGTATATTGTCACCTTGCTTATTTAACTTATATGCAGAGTACATCATGAGGAACGCTGGGCTGGAAGAAGCACAAGCTGGAATCAAGATTGCTGGGAGAAATATCAATAACCTCAGATATGCAGATGACACTACCCTTATGGCAGAAAGTGAAGAGGAACTCAAAAGCCTCTTGATGAAAGTGAAAGAGGAGAGTGAAAAGGTTAGTTTGAAGCTCAACATTCAGAAAACAAAGATCATGGCATCTGGTCCCATCACTTCATGGGAAATAGATGGAAAAACAGTGGAAACAGTGTCAGACTTTGTTTTTTTGGGCTCCAAAATCACTGCAGATGCTGATTGCAGCCATGAAATTAAAAGACGCTTGCTCCTTGGAAGGAAAGTTATGACCAACCTTGATAGTATATTGAAAAGCAGAGACATTACTTTGCCGACCAAGGTCCGTCTAGTCAAGGCAATGGTTTTTCCCGTGGTCATGTATGGATGTGAGGGTTGGACTGTGAAGAAAGCTGATCGCCGAAGAATCGATGCTTTTGAACTGTGGTGTTGGAGAAGACTCTTGAGAGTCCCTTATACTGCAAGGAGATCCAACCAGTCCATTCTAAAGGAGATCAATCCTGGATGTTCATTGGAGGGACTGATGCTAAAGCTGAAACTCCAATACTTTGGCCACCTCATGAGACGAGTTGACTCACTGGAAAAGACTCTGATGCTGGGAAAGGTTGGGGGCGGGAGGAGAAGGGGACGACGGAGAATGAGATGGCTGGATGGCATCACCGATTCTGTGGACATGGGTTTGAGTGTACTCCGGGAGTTGATGATGGACAGGGAGGCCTGGCGTGCTGTGATTCATGGGGTCGCGGAGAGTCGGACACGACTGAGCGACTGAACTGAACTGAACTGAACTGATGTACAAGTCTTTTGTTTCCTTAGGTAGATATATTCCTAAGTATTTAATTCTTTTCATTGCAACAGTGAATGGAATAGTTTCCTTAATTTCTCTTTCTATTTTCTCATTATTAGTGTATAGGAATGCAAGGGATTTCTGTGTGTTGATTTTATATCCTGCAACATTACTGTAATCATTGATTAGCTCTAGTAGTTTTCTGGTAGAGTCTCTAGGGTTTTCTGTGTAGAGGATCATGTCATCAGCGAACAGTGAAAGTTTTACTTCTTCTTTTCCAATTTGTATTCCTTTTATGTGTTTTTCTGCTCTGATTGCTGTAGCCAAAACTTCTAGAACTATGTTGAAGAGTAGTGGTGAGAGTGGGCACCCTTGTCTTGTTCCTGACTTTAGGGGAAATGCTTTCAGTTTTCACCATTGAGGATAATGTTTGCTGTGGGTTTGTCATATATAGCTTCTATTATGTTCAGGTATGTCCCTTCTATTCCCACTTTCTGGAGGGTTTTTATCATAAATGGATGTTGAATTTTGTCGAAGGCTTTCTCTGCATCTATTGAGATAATCATATGATTTTTATGTTTCACTTTGTTAATATGGTGTACTACGTTGATTGATTTGCGGATATTGAAGAATCCTTGCATTCCTGGGATAAAGCCCACTTTGTCATGATGTATGATCTTCTTAATGTGTTGTTGGATTCTAATTGCAAGAATTTTGTTAAGGATTTTTGCATCTATGTTCATCAGTGATATTGGCTGGTAGTATTATTTTCTTGTGGGATCTTTACCAGGTTTTGGGATTAGGGTGATGGTGGCCTCATAGAATGAGTTTGGAAGTTTCCCTTCCTCAGCAATTTTCTGGAAGAGTTTGAGTAGAATAGGTGTTAGCTCTTCTCTAAATTTTTGGTAGAATTCAGCTGTGAAGCCGTCTGTACCTGGGCTTTTGTTTGCTGGAAGATTCCGGATTACAGCCTCCGTGCTTGTGATGGGTCTGTTCAGATTTTCTATTTCTTCCTGGTTCAGTTTTGGAAAGTTGTACTTTTCTAGGAATTTGTCCATTTCTTCCAGGTTATTCATTTTATTGCCATATAATTGCTGATAGTATTCTCTAATAATCCTTTGTATTTCTGTGTTGTCAGTTGTGATCTCTCCATTTTCATTTCTAATTTTATTGATTTGGTTCTTCTCCCTTTGTTTCTTGATAAGTCTGGCTAGCGGTTTGTCAATTTTATTTACCTTCTCAAAGAACCAGCTTTTGGCTTTGTTGATTTTTGCTATGGTCTCTTCTGTTTCTTTTGCATTTATCTCTGCCCTAATTTTTACAATTTCTTTCCTTCTGCTGACCCTGGGGTTCTTCATTTCTTTCTTTTCTAGTTGCTTTAGATGTAGAGTTAGGTTATTTAGTTGACTTTTTTCTTGTTTCTTGAGGTGTGCCTGTATTTCTATGAACTTCCCCCTTAGCACTGCTTTTACAGTGTCCCAGAGGTTTTGGGTTGTTGTGTTTTCATTTTCATTCATTTCTATGCATATTTTGATTTCTCTTTTGATTTCTTCTATAATTTGTTCATTATTCAGCAGCGTGTTGTTCAGCCTCCATATGTTGGCATTTTTAATAGTTTTTCTCTTGTAATTGAGATCTAATCTTACTGCAATGTGGTCAGAAAAAATGCATGGAATGATTTCAACTTTTTTGAATTTACCAAGGCTAGATTTATGGCCCAGGATATGATCTATCCTGGAAAAGGTTCCGTGTGCTCTTGAGAAAAAGGTGAAATTCATTGTTTTGGGGTGAAATGTCCTATAGATATCTATTAGGTCTAACTGGTCTATTGTATCATTTAAAGTTTGTGTTTCCTTGTTAATTTTCTGTTTAGTTGATCTATCCATAGATGTAAGTTGGGTATTAAAATCTCCCACTATTATTGCATTATTGTTAATTTCCCCTTTCATACTTGTTAGTAATTGTCTTACATATTGCGGTGCTCCTATGTTGGGTGCATAAATATTTATAATTGTTATATCTTCATCTTGGATTGATCCTTTGATCATTATGTAGTTTCCTTCTTTGTCTCTTTTCACAGCCTTTGTTTTAAAGTCTATTTTATCTGATATGAGTATTGCTACTCCTGCTTTCTTTTGGTCTCTATTTGCATGGAATATCTTTTTCCAGCCATTCACTTTCAGTCTGTGTGTGTCCCTCGTTTTGAAGTGGGTCTCTTGCAGACAACATATATAGGGGTCTTGTTTTTGTATCCATTCAGTCAGCCTTTGTCTTTTGGTTGGGGCATTCAACCCATTTACGTTTAAGGTAATTATTGATAAGTACGATCCAGTATTCATTTTCTTTATTGCTTTGGGTTCAAGTTTATACACCCTTTCTGTGTTTCCTGTCTAGAAAAGATCCTTTAGCATTTGTTGGAAAGCTGGTTTGGTAATGCTGAATTCTCTCAGCTTTTGCTTGTCTGTAAAGCTTTTGATTTCTCCTTCATATTTGAATGAGATCCTTGCTGGGTACAGTAGTCTGGGCTGTAGGTTATTTTCTTTCATTACTTTAAGTATGTCTTGCCATTCCCTCCTGGCCTGAAGAGTTTCTGTTGAAAGATCGGCTGTTATCCTTATGGGAATCCCCTTGTGTGTTATTTGCTGTTTTTCCCTTGCTGCTTTTAATATTTGTTCTTTGTGTTTGATCTTTGTTAATTTGATTAATATGTGTCTTGGAGTATTTTGCCTTGGGTTTATCCTGTTGGGGACTCTCTGTGTTTCTTGGACTTGGGTGATTATTTCTTTCCCTATTTTAGGGAAGTTTTCAACTCTTATCTCCTCAAGTATTCTTTCATGGTCTTTCTTTTTGTCTTCTTCTTCTGGGATTCCTATGATTCGAATGTTGGAGCGTTTAACATTGTCCCAGAGGTCTCTAATATTGTTCTCATTTCTTTTAATTTGTTTTTCTTTTTTCCTCTCTGTTTCATTTATTTCTACAATTCTATCTTCTAACTCGCTTATCCTGTCTTCTGCCTCTGTTATTCTACTCTTTGTTCCTTCCAGAGTGTTTCTGATCTCATCTATTGCATTATTCATTGTATATTGACTCTTTTTTATTTCCTCTAAGTCCTTATTAAACCTTTCTTCCATCTTCTCAATCTTTTTCTCCAGGTTATTTATTTGTAACTCCATTGTGCTTTCAAGATTTTGAATCATTTTCACCATCAAAATTCCAAATTCTTTATCAGGTAGATTCCCTATATCTTCCTCTTTTGTTTGTGTTGATGGGCATTTTTCTTGTTCCTTTACTTGCTGAGTATTTCTCTGCCTCTTCATCTTGCTTATAATGCTTTGCTTGGGGTGGCCTTTCCCTCTTCTGGCCGTTTGTGGAGTTCTCTTTATTATGTAGTTTCCTCGTTGTGTGTGGGGTTGGACAGGTGACTTGTCCACGTTCCCTGGTTATGGAAGCTTGTGTCGATGTTCTGGTGGGTGGAGCTGGATTTGTTCTCTCTGGAGTGCAATGAAGTGTCCAGTAGTGAGTTATGAGATGTCAGTGGGTTTGGAGTGACTTTGGGCAGCCTGTATATTGAAGCTCAGGGCTAGTTTCCTGTGTTACTGGAGAATTTGCGTCGTATGTCTTGCTCTGGAACTTGTTGACCCTTGGGTGGTGC
Organism: Moschus berezovskii; assembly: GCF_049115385.1. NCBI lineage: Eukaryota > Metazoa > Chordata > Mammalia > Artiodactyla > Moschidae > Moschus > Moschus berezovskii. The sequence continues at coordinate 40,478,701 of NC_142489.1, read as the reverse complement.
TTGGTTTTAGTGTAGGTATGGAGACGTATGATGAGCTCCTATCGATTAATGTTCCCTGGAGTCAGGAGTTCTCTGGTGTTCTCAGGATTCGGGATTAAGCCTCTTGCCTCTGGTTTTTGGTCTTAGTCTTGGAGTAGCCTCTAGACGTCTCTATCTGTCATTTCCAAGGTGGATTCCTCCGTTTTAACTTCTGTTTGCTGGTCTCTTCAGTGTCTAATTTCCACCCTGATACTAGGGGGTGGGTGGACACTTTTTAAGGCTCAGTTGTTCAGTCCTGTTCTGGGAAGGGAGGAACGCTGCAGACGAATATCTCTGGCATCTTTGGGGAGTGCTCGCAGCGTCTCAGCCACACTGGGTTTGCCCCTGCTCACAGCGCATGTGCTGTCCCAGTCTACACTGCACATGCTCTAGGTTGCTCTGCCGGGAACTGTCCGAGGCCGACGCCGGGTTGTATGCACTTCCCAGGTCTGAGCGTCTCAAGTTGAGGTTCTCAGGTACTCCACAAAGGCGCAGACTTGGTTGGGCCTGCGTTTTGTGCCTTCCCTGGTCCGAGCAGTTCAGGGGACCAGGTGTTTGGCGAGTGCTGTCTCTGCGACTTATCGCCTCCCCAGTCCCCGCCACTCAGTTTTCTGGGTATACAACCGGCGCACCTTCTCAGGGGGATATCGACCGGCCCGAGCCCAAAAAGTCCTGATTAGCAACAAGCCTGTCTGCAGTTTGTATCAGATGCCTTTCTGGGGCCACGGTTTTCCGCTCTGGCTCTGGCTGCGCTCCCTGCCTGTCTCGGCGGGGGATGGGGGATGGGCCAGCCGCAGCTGGCTCACTCTGCTCAGTCCTTTATTCTGTGAGCAGGGCTGGCCGAGTTTTAGGTTAGAGCTTTCCGCCTTTTCGTGGGGGAGCTATCCCACAGTCTGCTTTGCTCTCCCCAGTTCTTTCAAATTGTTCTTGCGGCATTCAAGCCCAGTCCTCTCTCTAAGCAGTTCAGCCGGCTCCTCCCTGCCCAGCCCCCGCTTGCTAATGGTGTATGCAGGCATCTGCGCTGCTTCTCCGCTGGGAGTTACCGTTTGGCGGGTAGTCTGTGGGTTTTAAAAAAAATCTTTAAAAAAAAGAGGGTTATATGGCCCTCTGATCTTCCAAGGCTCGCCACAGATTCGCCAGTGAGATTGTTTCCTGGTGTTTGGAAACTTCTCTCTTTTTAAAGCCTCCCTTCCTGGGACGGAGCTCTGTCCTTACTTCTTTTGTCTCGCTTTTTATCTTTTATGTTTTTTCCTACCTCCTTTCGAAGACAATGGGCTGCTTCTCTGGGTGCCTGATGTCCTCTGCCAGCATTCAGAAGTTGTTTTGTGGACTTTACTCCACATTCAAATGTTCTTTTGATGAATTTGTGGAGGAGAGAGTGGTCTCGCCGTCCTATTCCTCCGCCATCTTGTTCCTCCCCTTGTAATTGATTTCTTCTTTTGTACCACTGTGGTCAGAAAATGTGCTTGATATAATTCCTGTCTTCTTAAATGTGTTGAGACTTGTTTTGTGGCCCAGAATTTGATCATCCCTGAACAAATATCCTGTGCACACTTGAAGGTGTGTATTCTTCTATTTTGTGATAGACTATGCCAGGTGGCTCAGAGGTAAAGTATTTGCCTGCAACGCAGAAAATGCAGATTTGATCCCTGGTCAGGAAGATTCCCTTGAAAAGGAAATGCAATAAAGTCCAGTGTTCTTTCCTGCAATATCCCATGGACAGAGGAGACTGGAGGGCTACAGCCAATGGGGTTTCAAAAGAGTCAGATTACTTAGTAACTGAAGAACAACAACAATTGCTGTAGGTATCTGTTAAATACAACTAATCTAATCTGTAATTTAAGACTACAGAGATTAGTAGAAGATGGTGGAGCAATAGGACCGGGCGACCACTTTCTCCCTGACAAAAGAACACTTGAACAGTGAGTAAATCCCACAACCTCTGAATACCGGCAGAGAACATCAGGCACCCAGAAAAGCAGTCCATAGTCTTCGAAAGGAGGTAGGAAATAGTATAAAAGATAAAAAGAGAGGCAAAAAAGGGAGGGATGGGGCTCTGTCCTGAGAAGGGAGCCCTGAAAAAAAAGAGAGAGAGAGAGAGAGAAGTTTCCAAACACCTGGAAATACTCATGGGCGAGTCTGTGGAGAGCCTTTGAACCTCAGAGAGACACATAATCGGAAGGAAAAAAATATATATATAGTTAAATCCCACAGACTAAGTGCCCAGAGGAAACTCTCAGCAGAGAAGCAGCAAATATGCCGGCACCCCCCAGTAACAAGTGGGGGCCTGGCAGGGAGGCGAGGCAGCAGCGCTTAGAGAAAGGACCAGGCCTGAATGCCCCAAGCGCAATCTGAGGGCGCAAACAGGAGATAACTAAGCAGACTGTGCATCTAAATGGCGAAAAGCCTGTGGAAAGGTGAAAATCCCCAACTTAAGACTCAGCCAGCCCCACTCACAGAACGAAGGATTGAGCAAAGCGAGCCGGCTGCGGTCAGCCCATCCCCTCATCCCCCGCTGGGACAGGCAGGGCATGGTGGCCAGGGCCGGAAGGGGCATCCGTGGCCCCTGAGAGGCTTCCCATACCAAGCTGCAGGCAGGCTTCATTGCTAACCTAGACTTCATGGGTTCAGCCTGGTCGATATCCACCTGAAAAGGTGGGCCGGTTGTACACACAGGAAACTGAGCGGCAGGGACTGAGGAGGCAATATGTCGCAGCGACCGTGCTTGCCAAACGCCTGGTCACCTGAGCTGCTCGAACCAGGGAAGGTACAAAACGCAGGCCCAACCAAGTCTGCGCCTTTGTGGAGTACCCGAGTACCTGAACCTGAGCCGCTCAAACCTGGGAAGTGCATGCAACACAGCGCCGGCCACACACAGCTCCCAGCAGAGCAACCTAGATCCTGAGCAGCATAAACAGGAAAAGCACACACACCACGAGCAGGAGCAATCCCACAGTAGCCAAGACACCGGGAGCATTACCCACAGAAACCAGTGATATTTGTTAGCAGCGTTCCTCCTTCTCCACAGCAGGACTGAACAGGTGAGCAGAAAAAAAATGTGTCCACCACTGCCCCCTGGTATCAGGACGGGAATTAGACACTAAAGAGACCAGCAAACAGAAGAGCTTTAACAGAAGGAAATGCCTTGGAAGTAACAGAGAGAGAAGTCTTGAGCCTACAGTAAGAACAAGACTGAAAACCAGAGGCAGAGGCTGAAGTCCAAATGCTGAGAACACCAGAGGTCTCTGGTTCCAGGGAACAAAAATTGATAGGTTCTCATCAAATGCCTTCATACATACACTGAAACCAGGCAACACCCAAGGGTCAACAAGTTTCGGAGAAAGTCATACCGAACAAATTCTCCAGCAACACAGGAGAATAGCCCTGAGCTTCAATATACAGGCTGCCCAAAGCTACTCCAAACCCATTGACATCTAAAACTCATTACTGGACACTTCATTGCACTCCAGAGAGGAGAAATCCAGCTTCACCCACCAGAACACCAACACAAGCTACGCTAACCAGGGAACCTTGTCAAGTCACCCGTCCAAACCTACACACAGTGAGGAAACTACTTAATAAAGAGAACTCCACAAGCTTCCAGAAGATGGAAAGGCCACACCAAGCACAACAATATAAGCAAGATGAAGAGGCAGAAAATACCCAGAAAGTAAGAAACAGAAGAAATGCCCACCAACACAAACAAAAGAGGAAAATATAGGGAACCTACCTGATAAAGAACTTCTAATTTTAATTGTGAAAATGATTCAAAATCTGGAAAGCAAAATGGAGATACAGATAAATAAACTGGAGACAAGGATTGAGAAGATGCTAGAAATGTTTAATAAGGAATCAGAGGAAATAAAAAAGGGTCAATATACAATGAATAATGAAACAGATGAGATTGGAAGCACTCTCGAGGGAACAAACAGTAGAATAACGGAGGCAGAAGAAAGGATAAGCAAGCAAGAAGATAGAACTGTAGAAATAAATGAAAAAGAGACAGGAAAAAAAAAAAGAATTAAAAGAAATAAGGACAATATTAGAGACCTCTGGGACAATGTGAAACGCCCCAGCATTCGAATCATAGGATTCCCAGAAGAAGAAGACAAAAAGAAAGACCATGAAAGAATACTTGAGGAGATAATAGTTGAAAAATTCCCTAAAATGAGGAAGGAAATAATCACCCAAGTCCAAGAAAACCAGAAAGTCCCTAACACGATAAACCCAAGGCGAAATTCTCCAAGACACATATTAATCAAATTAACAAAGATCAAACACAAAGAGCAAATGTTAAAAGCAGCAAGAGAAAAGCAATAAATAACACACAAGGGGATTCCCATAAGGATAGCAGCTGATCTTTCAACAGAAAATCTTCAGGCCAGGAGTGAATGGCAATGCATACTTAAAGTGATGAAAGAAAGTAACCTATAGCCCAGATGACTATACCCAGCAAGGATCTCATTCAACTATGAAGGAGAAATCAAAAGTTTTACAGACAAGCAAAAGCTGAGAGAATTCAGCATCACCAAACCAGCTCTTCAGCAAATACTAAAGGATCTTCCCTAGACAGGAAGCACATAAAGGGTATATAAACTCGAACCCAAAGCAACAAAGAAAATGGCAACGGGATCATACTTATCAATAATCACCTTAAACGTAAATGGGTTGAATGCCCCAACCAAAAGACAAAGCTGGCTGAATGGATACAAAAACAAGACCCCGTATATGCTGTCTACAGGAGACCCACCTCAAAACGATGGACACATACAGACTGAAAGTGAAGGGCTGGAAAAAGATATTCCATGCAAATAGAGACCAAAAGAAAGCAGGAGTAGCAATACTCATATCAGATAAAATAGACTTTAAAACAAAGGCTGTGAAAAGAGACAAAGAAGGAAACTACATAATGATCAAAGGATCAATCCAAGAAGAAGATTTAACAATTACAAGTATTTATGCACCCAACATAGGAGCACCACAATATGTAAGACAATTGCTAATAAGTATGAAAGGGGAAATTAACAACAATGCAATAATTGTGGGAGACTTTAATACCCCACTCACACCTATGGATAGATCAACTAAACAGAAAAGTAACAAGGAAACACAAATTTTAAATGAATCAATAGACCACTTAGACCTGATAGATCTCTATAGGATATTTCATCCCAAAACTATGAATATCCCTTTTTTCTCAAGTGCACACGGAACTTTTCTAGGATATATCCTATCCTGGGCCATAAATCTGGCTTGATAAATTCAAAAATAGTTGAAATCATTCCAAGCATCTTTTCTGACCACAATGAAGTAAGATTAGATCTCCATTACATGAGAAAAACTATTAAAAATGCCAACATATGGAGGCTGAACAACACGCTGCTGAATAATGAACAAATTATAGGAGAAATCAAAGTATGCATAGAAATGAATGAAAATGAAAATGCAACAACCCTAAACCTCTTGGACACTGTAAAAGCAGTGCCAAGGGGAAGGTTCATAACAATACAGGCACACCTCAAGAAATAAGAAAAAAGTCAACTAAATAACATAACTTTACATCTAAAGAATCTAGAAAAAGAAGAAATGAAGAATCCCAGTGTTAGTAAAAGGAAAGAAATCGTAAAAATTAAGGCAGAAATAAATGCAAAAGAAACAAAAGAGACCATAGCAAAAATCAACAAAGCCAAAAGCTGGTTCTTTGAGAGGGTAAATAAAATTGAAAAACCATTAGTCAGACTCATCAAGAAACAAAAGGAGAAAAACCAAATCAATAAAATTAGAAATGAAAATGGAGAGATCACAACAGAAAACACAGAAATGCAAAGGATCATAAGAGATTTCTATCAGCATTTATATATGTCAATAAAATGGACAACTTCAAAGAAATGGACAAATTCTTATAAAAGTTCAGTTCGGTTCAGTCGCTCAGTCGTGGCCGACTCTCTGCAACCTCATGAATCACAGCATGCCAGGCCTCCCCGTCCATCACCAAATCCCGGAGTTCACTCAAACTCATGTCCACAGAGTCGGTGATGTCATCCAGCCATCTCATTCTCTGTCGTCCCCTTCTCCTCCCTCCCCCAACCCTTCCCAGCATCAGAGTCTTTTCCAGTGAGTCAACTCGTCACATGAGGTGTCCAAAGTATTGCAGTTTCAGCTTTAGCATCAGTCCTTCCAATGAACACCCAGGATTGATCTTAATAAAACTGAACCAGGAAGAAATAGAAAATCTTAACAGACCCATCTCAAGCACGGAAATAGAAGCTGTAATCATAAATCTTCCAGCAAACAAAAGTCCAGGTCCAGACGGCTTCACAGCTGAATTCTACCAAAAACTTTGAGAACAGCTAACACTAATTCTACTCAAACTCTTCCAGAACATTGCTGAGGAAGGGAAACTGCCAAACTCATTCTATGAGGCCACCATCACCCTAATCCCAATACCTAGTAAAGATCCCACAAAAAAAGAAAACTACAGGCCAATATCACTGATGAACATAGATGCAAAAATCCTTAACAAAAGTCTAGCAATCAGAATCCAACAACACATTAAGAAGATCACACGTCATGACCAAGTGGGCTTTACCCCAGGAATGCAAGGATTCTTCAATATCCGCAAATCAATCAATGTAATATGCCACATTAACAAACTGAAAAATAAAAATCTTATGATTATCTCAATAGATGCAGAGAAAGCCTTTGACAAAATTCAACATCCATTTATGATAAAAACCCTCCAGAAAGTGGGAATAGAAGGGACATACCTGAACATAATAAAAGCTATAATGACAAACCCACAGCAAGCATTATCCTCAATGGTGAAAAAAAGTATTTCCCCTAAAGTCAGGAACAAGACAAGGGTGTCCACTCTCACCACGACTATGCAACATAGTTCTAGAAGTTTGGTCACAGCAATCAGAGCAGAAAAAGACATAAAAGGAAAACAAATTGGAAAAGAATTAAAACTTTACTGTTTGCTGATGACATGATCCTCTACTCAGAAAACCCTAAAGAGTCTACCAGAAAACTACTAGAGCTAATCAATGAATACAGTAAAGTTGCAGGATATAAAATCAACACACAGAAATCCCTTGCATTCCTGTACACTAATAATGAGAAAATAGAAAGAGAAATTAAGGAAACTATTCCATTCACTGTTGCAATGAAAAGAAATACTTAGGAATATATCTACCTAAAGAAACAAAAGACTTGTATATAGAAAACTATAAAACACTGGTGAAAGTAATCAAACAGGACACTGAGAGATGGAGAAATATACCGTGTTCGTGGATTGGAAGAATAAATATTCTTTAAATGGGTATACGACCCACAGTAATTTATACATTCAATGCAATCTCTATCAAGGTACCAACGATATTTTTCACAGAACTAGAACAAATAATCTCACAATTTGTATGGAAATACAAGAAACCTCGAATAGCCAAAGCAAACTTGTGGAAAAATAATGGAACTGGGGGAAACATCCTGCCAGACATCAGGCAATACTACAAAGCCACAGTCATCAGGACAGTATGATACTGGCATAAAGACAGAAACATAGATCAATGGAACAAAATAGAAAGCCCAGAGACAAATGCAAGCACCTATGGACAACTTATCTTTGACAAAGGAGGCAAGAATATAAAACGAAGGAAAGACAGTCTCTTTAACATGTGGTGCTGGGAAAACTTGTCAGCCACTTGTAAACAAGAATGAAACTAGAATATTTCCGAACACCATACACAAAAATAAACTCAAAATGGATTAGAGAACTAAATGTAAGACCAGAAACTATAAAACTCCTAGAGGAGAACATAGGCAAAACACTCTCCGACATAAATCACAGCAGGATCCTCCAAGACCCACCTCCCAGAATATTGGAAATAAAAGCAAAACTAAACAAATGGGACCTGATTAAAATCAAAAGCTCTGCACAGCAAAGGAAACTATAAGCAAGGTGAAAAGACAGCCTTCAGAATGGGAGAAAATAATAGCAAATGGAAAAACTGACAAATAATTAATCTCCAAAATATACAAGCAGCTCCTGCAGCTCAATTCCGGAAAAATAAATGACCCAATCAAAAAATGGGCCAAAGATCTAAACAGATATTTCTCCAAAGAAGACAAAAAGATGGCTATCAAACACATGAAAAAATGCTCAACATCCCTCATAATCAGAGAGATGCAAATCAAAACCACAATGAGATACCATTTCCCACCAGTCAGAATGGCTGCTATCCAAAAGTCCACATGCAATAAATGCTGGAGAGGATGTGGAGAAAAAGGAACCCTCTTACACTGTTGGTGGGAATGCAAACTAGTACAGCCACTATGGAGAACAGTGAGGAGATTCCTCAAAAAACTGGAAATAGAACTGCCATATGATCCATCAATCACACTCCTGGGCATACACACCGAGGAAACGAGAATTGAAAGAGCCATATGTACTCCAATGTTCATTGCAACATTGTTTATAACAGCGAGGACATGGAAGCAACCTAGATTTCCATCTGCAGACGAATGGATAAGAAAGCTTTGGTAAATACACACAATGGAGTATTATTCATCCATCAAAAAGAATACATTTGAATCAGTTCTAATGAGGTGGACGAAACTGGAGCCAATTATACAGAGTGAAATAAGCCAGAAAGAGTGACACCAATACAGTATACTAGCGCATACAAATGGAATTTAGAAAGATGGTAACCGTAACCCTGTAACGAGACAGCAAAAGAGACATAGGTGTATAGAACAGTCTTTGGGACTCTGTGGGAGAGGGTGAGGGTGGGATGAATTGGGAGAATGGCATTGAAGCATGTATATTATCATATGTGAAATGAATCTCCAGTCCAGGATTGACGCATGATACAGGATGCTTGGGGCTGGTTGTACGGGGGTGACCCGGAGGGAGGATGTGGGGAGGAGGGAGGTGGGAGGAGGTTCAAGAAAGGGAACACATGTACACCCGGGGCGGATTCATGTCAGTGTATGGCAAAACCAACCAATATAATATTGCAAAGTAATTAGCCTCCAATAAAAATAATAAATAAAAATAACAAAATGTTCGAGTATTATAACAAATGAGAGCTGTCTCAAGGTGACATACATTAATTTTATCCACGAAAATGACAGAACGGTTAAGCTCTCAAACAATGTCTATAGTCTCTTCCAGCTACACTTTTGCATTTATCCCCTTGTTTTTAGAGCAAGGAAAAGTCAACAAAAGTGAAGCAGTTTATCCAAAATCACAAATGTTATTTCCACGAAAAGCTATCAGTTACTGTGAATATTTATCTACTAATTGGAGAAAATCAGTTCAGTCTTGGTCTTCGTGAGTTCATGCTCTACCTTTGGGCAACAAAGTGGCTCATTTCAGAGTGCACCCTAAGTGCTGACTTAGCAACCTCTCACGCTGAGTATTCGCAAAATCTCAGTTCTCCTTTCCCTCATTATATCCACGGGTAATCAGCAGTAGGCTGATAATTAACAAACTTTTGCTTGAGAACACGTTGATGCTGTTTCTAAAGTTCTTAAAATGGCATTTCAAGATAAAGTGCCAAATGTTTAAAGACAATTATATCTAAGCAGAGTCAAGAGGTCGCCTGATTCTACTGTCACTTGAAAACACTGACATAGGCATTAGCCAGTATGGGACCTTGTCTTCTTGACCTAAATAACGAAAGCAAACATCAGAATAAAGACAAAGCAAAAAGTAGTTAATATAAAGCCAGTACATTACTAAATTTTTCACTAAGGACTAACATCAAAGTGACAGCCACTGCAGCCACGAAATTAAAAGGAGCCTGCTCCTTGACCTTTCAGATACGACATAAGTCAAATCCCTAATGATTATACAGTGGAAGTGAGAAACAGATTTAAGGGACTAGATCTGATAGAAAGAGAGCCTGATGAACTATGGACAGAGGTTTGTGACTTTGTACAGGAGACAGGGAGCAAGAGCATCCCCAAGAGAAAGAAATGCAAAAAGACAAAACGGCTGTCTGAGAAGGCCGTACAAATAGCTATGAAGAGAAGTGAAAAGCAAAGGAGTAAAGGAAAGATACACCGATTTGTATGCAGAGTTCCAAAGAATAGCAAGGAGAGGTAAGAAAGCCTTCCTCTGTGACCAGTGCAAAGCAAGAGAGGAAATTAGTAGAATGGGAATGATTTCTTCAAGAAAATTTGAGTTACCAAGGGAACATTTCATGCAAAGATGGGCTCCAGGAAAGGCAGAAATGGTACGGAACTAACAGAAGCAAAAGATATTGAGAAGAAGTGGCCAGGATACACAGAACTGTACAAAAAAAAAAAAAATCTGCCCGACCCAGATAATCACCATGGAGTGATCACTCACCTGGAGCCAGACATTCTGGCTTGTGAAGTCAAGTGGGCTTTAGGAAGCATCACTAAAACAAAGCTAGTGGAGGAGATGGAATTCCAGCTAAGCTATTTCAAATCGTCGATGACAATGAGGTGAAAGTGCTGCACTCAACATGTCTATAGTCTCTTTGTTGAGTGCAGCAAATTTGGAAAACTCAGCAGTGGCCACGGGACTGAAAAAGTCAGTTTTCAGTCCAATTCCAAAGAAAGGTAAGGCCAAGGAACGCTCAAACTAGTGCACTATTGTACTCATCTCAAAATTAACAATATTTTGTACTTCAATATAAAATATCATGCCGGAGGAGGGGGGGTGGAGATTTGTGTATTTCTTTGCATTTAAACTTATATTCAAAGCAAAGTGTGGTAAACAAACACAACTCACTTATTCATGGCAGGCTAGCTGAAATACAGAGGTGCATACTGATGCCTGAAGTTTATCACAAAATACACTATGGAATAAGATGGATTGATGGACGTATAGAGGGATGTACAAATGGATAGACACATGAGAAAGAAAGAATTGTAAAATGGTTACAGTAGAATTTAGATGGGACGTCTTTGTGTTTTAGCTAGAAAACATATTTAACCTTGTTGAATGTTTGGAAATATTTATAATAAATCGTTGGAGAACATACAGAGAAAAGAACAATGAAAAGCAAACTGTACTTGAAGCATAATTTCAGCTTTCAAAATATTACCTGACAAAGTATGGGTAGGAGATCGGATAAAATACATGTCCCTCAGTCATGTCTGATTCTTTTGCAATCCAATAGTCTTAGCACACCAGGCTCCTCTGTCCATGGAATACTTTAGGTAAGAACACCAGAGTGGGTTACCAATCCCTTCTCCAGGGGATCTTCTCAACCCAAGTATATATTACCACTGAGTCACCAAGCAAGCCTTAAAATATGAACTGTAGTGAAACTAAACATGTGTTTTATTTACATTTTCATACTCTGTGAGCTGACCAAGTTCTTTTCCCAATATTCTCAGACTACATTTTCCACAATACAAGTAGCATCACTTTCCCTCTGGCCCAAGGGAGACAAGCCTACTGCACAGCATCATCGTATCACATGTGATCCCCTCCTGGTGACCTTGACTTTGAGCTCTTTCTGGGTCTCCCAGATTTCTCCAATCACAGCTCTAGAGATGTGTCCCTGTTGACTTCACAGGGCTGACCAAGCCTATGTCTGACTCATCTGTTTGGAGGCCCAGGTGCAGCCCCACCCATTCTGTCTTTATCTTGGTGCATCATGGCACTACCCAACTCTACTTCATTTTTTCTTTATATATGTGTATGTAAGGGTAGTACATGCGGAAATAGCCCCGCTACCCTGCAACTCTTTCAACCTTCACCCTCTAGCTCCATGGAGTTTTTCAGTTGTTTAAATTTCTTAATTTACTGAACTTTGTTCAGAAGCTGAAACGGCAAAATTTACACTGTGTAGTGAATTTCCTTCCTGGGTAAATAAATAAAATCATGGAATTATAAAATGACAAATGAGAAATATTTGGAAGCTAGCTGACAAAGGGCATATTTACCTAATTTATGCAGAGTCCAAAGTTAAAATAAAAAGAGATGAGAAACCCAATAGAAGACAAACATGAAGTAAATATAGGGTGAAGAAATGCAAATTACTGAGAAGAAAAATTATTAAAAAAAACAGGAGGGAATGCTGAACCTAATTGGTAATAAAAGAGATGTAAGCCAAAACAAAAATGGGATACGATTTCTCAACATGCAAATTGCCAAAAATTCAATGAAAACATTCAATGACACCAAATTTTTCCTCCAAATTGCTGATGAGAGGGTGGAATGCTCATGCGTGGTTATGAAAGCATAAAGTGATGCAACTTTCTGAAAGACAATTTGACAGTATCTAGTAAACTCATAAATGCATGGAGTCACATAGCAACACCCTGTTTGGGATTCACATTGCAGAAATATTTCTGCAATTTCACAAAGATTATATATATATATATAATGTTCATTGCAATATTTTTGCCCCGTCATCCTAGAAAATTACTTTGGGCCCCTTCCCCACACTGCCCTTCCCACATGCAACCCCTGTACTCAGTTGTATAGATTAGTTTTGCCTCATCTAGAACTGCATATACACGGAGCCCACAGTAAGTACACGTGTAGTTGCTTTACAATGTTGTGCTACATTCTGCTGTATAACAAAGTAAGCTGGTTGTGCATGTGTGTGTATATAAATATCTATATCTATACCCATTTTTTAAAATTTCTTTCCCATTTAGGTCACCACAGAGAACTGATGGTGATTGCAGCCATGAAATTAAGACTCTTACTCCTTGGAAGGAAAGTTATGACCAACCTAAACAGCATACTGAAAAGCACACATTACATTGTCAACAAAGGTCTGTCTAGTCAAGGCTATGATTTTTCCAGTAGTCATGTATAGATGTGAGAGTTGGCCTATAAACAAAGCTGAGCACAGAAGAATTGATGTTTTTGAAGTATGGTGTTCAAGAAAACTATTGGAATCCCTTGAACTGCAAGGCGATCCAACCAGTCCATCCTAAAGGAGATCAGTCCTGGGTGTTCATTGGAAGGACTGATGTTAAAGCTGAAACTCTGATACTATGGCAACCTGATGCGAAGACCTGACTCACTGGAAAAGACCCTGATGCTGGGAAAGTTTAAGTGCCAGAACAGAAGGGGATGGTAATAGACAGGGAGGCCTGCTGTGTTGCAGTTCATAGGGTCACAAAGAGTTGGACACAACTGAGAGACTGAACTGAATTGATTGTGTATAACTGAATTATTGGGCTGTAGGAGATCCAACCAGTCCATTCTAAAGGAAATCAATCCTGGGTGTTCATTGGAAGGACTGATACTAAAGCTGAAACTGCAATACTTTGGCCACCTCATGCGACGAGTTGACTCACTGGAAAAAACTCTGATGCTAGGAAAGGTTGGGGGCGGGGGGAGAAGGGGATGAGAGAGAATGAGATGGCTGGATGCCATCACCAACTCTGTGGACATGAGTTTGAGTGAACTCCGGGAGTTGGTGATGGACAGGGAGGCCTGGCATGCTTTGATTCATGGGGTCGCAGAGAGTCGGACATGACTGAGCGACTGAACTGAACTGAACTGAAAGCAGAAATTAACACACGATTGTAAATCAACTATACTTCAACTAAAAAATAACATGACTGGGAAGGAAAAGTTTGGAATATTTCATTGTATTCAAAGTATATATTTCAAAGAAAACTTCTGTAAACAAATGCAGCTCGCTACTTAATATTATGCTTGCTGAAATATGTACAGAGATGCATACAGATGTCTGAAATTTATCACAAAATAAACAAAGAAATAAAGTCAATTAATGGATGGATATAGGGATGGAAAGATGGACAGATGCATTACAAGGGAAGTACTGTAAAATGGTTACTGTAGAATCAAAGTGAGACGTCTTTGTCTACTAGCTAGGAAAAGAAATTAACTTTGTTGAATGTTTGGAAAATTTTATAATAAAATGTTTGGGATAGTACAAACCAAAGAACAATGTAAAACACAATGCATATGTAGTCTAATTCCAATTTTAAAAATATGAGCTGAAACATGATGGGGAGGAAATGGGGTAGGATATGCACCATGGTAAAGGTAATCAAGATTTTTGCTTACTTTTTCATACTCTGTGCACTGACCAACTTCTTTCTGTGATATCCACAGACTATATTTTTCATAGTAAAAGTAGCATCACCTTCTCTCTAGCCCAGGCGAGACACGCCTACTGCACAGCATAATTTCCCGTTTGTACTCCTTGATTCGTGTCCGTGGCTTTGAACACCTGCTAGGGCTCCCAGAGTCCTATATTCACAGCTCTAGAGATGCGTCCCCGTTGGCTTCACAGGGCTGACCAAGCCTACAGCTGACTCATATATTTGGAGTACCAGGTACTGCCTCATCTATCCTGGTATTATCTTGGACCATCATGGCAGTGCCCGGCTCCACTTCATTTTTTTCTCTTTACATATATAAATGATAAAGGAAAGAGCTTATTGAAGAGTACCTGTGGAAAGGCACACAGCTGAACTCAGAGAGTTGAACACTCCCGCCCCCGTCCTCCACAAACTTTCCACCTATACCCTCTAGCTTCCTGTATATTTTCTGTTATTTAAATAGCTTTATTGAAGTATGTTTGTCCAGAAGCTAAGAAGGGAAAATTTATACTGTGTAGTAAAATTCTTGCATGGGTAAATAAACAATAAAGAAGGAATTATGAATGACATTTGGGAAATATTTGGAAGATAGATTGCAAAGGGCTAATTTACATAATTCATGCAAACTAAAAAAAGTTAAAATAAGAAAAGATGATAAAAGTCAATAGAAGATAAACACAAAGTAAACAAAGAGAATGAATAAATGCAAATTACTCAGAAGAAAATAAAAACTACCAAAAAATAAAAAAGAGGAAATGTTGAACCTAACTAGTAATAAATAGAAACCAAAACCATAATGATACTAATTGCCAAAATTTCATGAAATAGTTGAATGATAACAAATTTTTCCTTCAAATTGAGGATGAAAGGTTGAAAATTGAGTACCCATGCATTTTTGTGAAAACATAAATTGATGCAACTTTCTGAAGGACAATTTGAGAGTATCTAGAAGGCAATGTCAAGCCACTCCAGTACTCTTGCCTAGAAAATCCCATGGATGGAGGAGCCCAGTAGGCTGCAGTCCATGGGGTAGGTACGAGTCAGAAATGACTGAGCGACTTCACTGTCACTTTTCACTTTCACACATTGGAGAAGGAAATGGCAACCCACTCCAGTGTTCTTGCCTGGAGAATCCCAGGGACTGGGGAGCCTGGTGGGCTGCCGTCTATGGGGTCACACAGAGTCGGACACGACTGAAGTGACTTAGCAGCAGTAAATTTGTAAATACATGGAACAACTGAGCAAGACCTTATTTAGAATGTACATTTTTTAACTATTTCTTTAATTTCATCAGAATTATATATATGATGTTCACTGCAATATTTCTTTCCCTATCATCCCCATAAACTCTTTTGGCACCGTCTGCACACTGACCTTCACCCATGCAACCCCTTTTCTCAGTTCTATCAGTATACATTAGTTTCGCCTCATCTAGATCTTTCTCTAAATGGAACCCACATAATGAACATATGTAGTTGATGTGCAATGTTGTGTTACTTCCTGATGTACAACAAACTAAATCATCCATGCGTATGTGTATATGTGTGGGGAGGATATGTTCCATTCTTTTTGGATATCTTTCCCATTTAGGTCACCATAAAGCATTGAAGACAGTTACCTTTGCTTCAGAGATGGTTTTCATTCGTTATCAAGGCATTATTCTCAAAACCATCCAAACAGCCTTTGTAGCCCAGTGTCCAAAAAACAAATAAATAAAAATAAATCTCAATCAAAAAGGGGCAGATCTTAATAGACATTTCACCAAAGACATACAGATGATGAAAAAGCAGAAGAGGTTCAGCATCACTAATTATTAGAGAAATGCAAATCAAAATTACAATGAGATATTATTTCACACCAGTCCAAATAGCCACCATCAAAATTTCTACAAACAAATATTCATAGAGAGGGTGGAGAAAAGGGAACCCACTTGTACTGTCGGTGGACATATAAAATGAAACACCCACTATGATGAACAGTATGGCAGATCCTTAAAAACTAAAAATACAATCACCATATGATCTATTCCTGGGCATTTTCCTGGAGAAAACCTTTAATTTAAAAAAGATACATACACCCCAATGTTCATTGCGGCAATATTTATATAGCCAAGACATGCAAGATTTTTTAATAATAGTGAAAATGGAAAACAACAAAAACAAACAAACAAACAAAAAAAAACCTTGAAGCAAACAGTCTTTAAAAATGGGGGCCAGATTACTAAATATTTGTAACGAAACAGGCTTAAAGATACGTAAACAAAGCAAGAATCACAAATCGGAAACAAGTTCTATGTTACCATTGAAATAGCAGAAAATGTGATGTTATATTAAAAGAACTAGTACAGCCTCATCATTTTTTATCTCTCCATCTCAGGAAATCGAATCTGAGCCAATGATCGGGTGAGATCATGGAAGACTTTTTTCTTTCTTTATATTTTTCTGGAAACCTTACATTCTCTGTTATGAGCATGTACTAATTATTAATAAAATTAAACTGCATCTTTTTCTACATGTAAAAATACATCTGGATTTGATATATTATATTCATAAGCATTCTTCTATTTCTTCTTGAGAGGGCAGCATAAACACAATAAATATTTCTTCACATCCATGTAAACCCTTGAGAATCCTTGGACTTGCAAGGCTATTAAACCAGTCAATCCTAAAGGAAATCAGCCTGAATATTCATACGGACCAACGTTGAAGCTGAAACCCCAATGTTTTGGCCGCCTGATGTGAAGAATTGACTCATTGGAAAAGTCCCTGATGGTGGAAAAATTGAAGGTGGAAGGAGAAGGGGATGACAGAGAATGAGATGGTTGGATGGCATCACTGACTCGATGGAGACGAGGTTGAGCAGGCTCCAAGAGTTGGTGATGGACAGGGAAGTCTGGCGTGCTGAAGTCCATGGGGTCGCAAAGACTCAGACACGACTGAGTGACGGAACTGAACTGACATATACATATAAAATCCTAATACAGGCTCAAAATGGAAGTACTATGCCAAGAGTGGTGTACTACATAATATATATGTTTTCATAATCTATATGTGAAAATAACCACAGATGAAGACCTCTATGTATGGTTAAGATGATTCAAGAATCTGCACAGGTACAACAATAAGGCCAGTAAATATTTATTCATACCCACATATACTCTGGAGAATCCATTGGACTGCAAGGAATTCAAACTAGTTAATCCTAAACAAACCAGTCCTGAATACTGAATACTCCATGTCCAATGGCAGAGAAGCAACAGCCAGAAAGAGGGAGGGGCAAAATCATATTTAGAATCAAACTCCATACCCAGCAGAGACTTTCAGAGGTCTCAAACAAACCTTGTGTGCACTGGGACCCAGAGACCTCACAAAAAACAAGACAGGACTGTGTATGAATGTCTCCTGTGGAGGTATGGGTCAGCAGTGTACTGATGCAGGGTAGGGACTCTGGGTGCAACAGACCTGGGTGTGGCATAAGCCTTCTTGGAGGAGGTCGGCATTAACCCTACCATAGAGCCACCAGAACTTACACGGGGCTGGGAAACAGACACTTGGAGAGTACAAACAGAAACTTGTGTTCACCAGGACTCAGGAGAAAGGAGCAATGGCCCCACAAGAGACTGACCTAGGCTTGCCAATAAGTGTCCAGGAATCTCCGGTGGAGGCATGGGTTAGCGGAGGCCTACTGCAGGGTTGTGGGCGCTTACTGTAGTAGTGCATGTATGGGGCCTTTTGAAGGAGGTCCCCATTATCTTCATTACCTCTGCCAAAATTCGGCCTCAGGTCAAATAACAGGGAGGGAACACAGTCCCGCCCATCAACAGAACATTTTATTAAAGATTTACTGAGCATAGCCCTGTCCATTAGAACAAGACCCAACTTCCGCCTCAGTCAGTCTCTCCTATCAGCAAGCTTCCATAAACCTCTTATCTTTCTCCATCAGAGGACAGACAGACTGAAAACTGCAATCACAGAAAACTAACCAATCTGATCACAAGAACCACAGCCTTGTTTAATTCAATGAAACTGATCCATACTATATAGGGCCACCCAAGACGGGCTGGTCATGGTGGAGAGTTCTGACAAATTGTGACACACTGAATAAGGGAATGACAAATCACTTCGATAGTATTGCCTTGAGAACCCCGTGAACAGGATGAAAGGGAAAAAGATAGGACACTGAATGATGAACTCTCCAGGTTGGTAAGTGCCCAATATGCTACTGGAGATCAGTGGAGAAATCACTCCAGAAAGAACGAAGAGACAGAGGCAAAGCAAAAACAACACCCATTTGTGATGTGATTGGTGATGGAAGCAAAATCTGATGTGATAAAGAGCAATACTGCATAGAAACCTGGGATGGTAGGTTTCTTTTTTTTTTTTTTTTATGGTAGGTTTCTTAACATTTGTTAAGGCAAATTGGAAGTGGTCAAACCAGAGATGGCAAGAGTGAACGTCAACATTTCAAGAATCAGAGAACTCAAATGGACTGGAATGAGTGAATTTAACTCAGAAAACCATTTTATCTACTACTCTGGGCAAGAATCCCATAAAAGAAATGGAGTAGTCATCATAGTCAGAAAAAAAGTTTGAAATGTAGTCCTTGAATGCCATCACACAAACAACAGAATGATCTCTCTTAGCTTCCAAGTTCAGTTCACTTCAGTTACTCAGTTGTGTTTGACTCTTGGCAACCCCGTGAACTGAAGAACGCCAGGTCTCCTTGTCCATCACCAGCTCCTGAAGTTTACATAGACTCATGGACATTGAGTCTGTGATGCCATCTAACTATCTCATCCTAAGTTGTCCCCTTCTCTTTCTGCCTTCAATCTTTCTCAACATGAGTTCCTGTTCAAATGAGTCAGCTCTTTGCATCAGGTGGGCAAAATAGTGGAATTTCAGCTTCAACATCACTCCTTCCAAAGAACACCCAGGATGGATTTCCCTTAGGATGGACTGGTTGGATCTCCTTGCAGTCCAGGGACTCTCAAGAGTCTTTCCCAACACAACAGTTCAAAAGGCATCAATTCTTTTGCACTCAGCGTCCTTTATAGTCCACCTCTCACATACATACATGACCACTGGAAAAACCATAGCCTTGGCGAGGTGGACCTTTGTTGGCAAAGTAATATCTCTCCTTTGTAATATGCTATCTAGGTTGGTCATAACTTTCCTTCTAAGGAGTAAGCGTCTTTAAATTTCATGGCAGCAATCACCATCTGCAGTGATTTGGACCCCCCCCCAAAAAAAAAAAATAACGTCAGCCACTGTTTCCACTGTTTCCCCATCTATTTGCCATGAAGTGATGGGACCAGACGCAATGATCTCAGTTTTCTGAATGTTGAGCTTTAAGCCAACTTTTTGCTCTCCTCTTTCACTTTCATCAAAGGCTTTTTAGTTCTTCACTTTCTGCCATAAAGTGGTGTCACCTGCATATCTGAGGTTATTGATATTTCTCCTGGCAATCTTGATTCCAGCCTGTACTTAATCCATCCCAGTGTTTCTCATGATGTACTCTGCATATAAGTTAAATAAACAGGGTGACAATATACAGTGTTGATATACTCCTTTTCCTATTTGGAAAAGTCTGTTTGTTCCAGTCTGTGGTTCCATGGCCATTTCGAACTGTTTCTTCCTCACCTGCGCATCAGTTTCTCAAGAGGCAGGTCAGGTGGTCTGGCGTCCCCATCTCTTTCACAATTTCCACAGTTTATTGTGATCCAAACAGTCAAAGGGTTTGATATAGTCAATAAAGCATAAATGCATATTTTTCTGGAAGTCTCTTGCTTTTTCCATGATCCAGCAGATGTTGGCAATTTGAACTCTGCTTCCTCTGTCTTTTCTAAAACCTGCTTGAACATCTGGAAGTTCAAGGTTCACGTATTGCTGAAGCCTGGCTTGGAGAATTTTGAGCATTACTTTACTAGTGTGTGAGATGAGTACAATTGTTTGGTAGTTTGAGTATTCTTTGGCATTGCCTTTCTTTGGGATTGGAATGAAAGCTGACATTTTCTAGTCTTTAGACCACTCCTGAGTTTTCCAAATTTTCTGAAATATTGAGTGCAATATTTTCGCAGAATCATCTTTTACGATTTGAAATAGCCTAACTGGTATTCCAATACCTCCACTAACTTTGTTAGTAGTGATACTTCCTAAGGCCCGCTTGATTTCACATTCCAGGATGTCTGCTTCTAGGTGAATGATCACACCATCATGATTATTATTTTTTTTTTCATGAAGATCTTTTCTGTATAGTTCTTCTGTGTTCTTGCCACCTCTTCTTAATATCTTCTGATTCTTTAGGTCCATACCATTTCTGTCGTTTATTGAGCCCATCTTTGCAAGAAATGTTCCCTTGGTATCTCTAATTTTCTTGATGCACCATTTAGTATCAAAACAATCCAAGTCTATGCCCCAACCAGTAATGCTGAAGAAGCTGAATCTGAACAGGTCTGTGAAGACCTACAAGACCTTCTAGAACTAACACTCCCAAAAAGATGTCCTTTTCATTATATGGGACTGGAATGCAAAAGTAAGTCAAGAAACACCTGGAGTAATAGGCAAATTTGACCTTTTAGCACACAATGAAGTAACACAAAGCTAACCTAATTTTGCCAGAACACACTGGTCATGGAAAACACAGTTTTCCAACAACACAAGAGGAAAATATACACATGGACATCACCAGATGATCAATACTGAAGTCAAGTTGATTATATTCTTCGTAGACAAACATGGAGAAGCTCTATACAGTCAGTAAAAATATTGGGAGCTGATGTGGTTGAGATCATGAAATCCTCATTGTCAAATGCAGGCTTAAATTGAAGAAAGCAGGGAAATCCAATAGATCATTCAGGAATGACCTAAATCACATTGCTTATGATTATACAGTGTAAGTGACAAATAGATTCAAGGAATTAGATCTGATAGGCCAGGAAATGGCAACCCACTCCTGTGTTTTTGCCTGGAGAATCCCAGGGACGGCAGAGCCTGGTGGGCTGCCACCTATGCGGTCGCACAGGGTCGGACACGACTGAAGTGACTTAGCAGCAGACAGAAGGCCTAAAGAACTATGGATGGAGGTTCATGACTCTGCCACTGAGGCAGGGATCAAAATCATACCCAAGAAAAAGAAACGCAAAAATGTAAAACGGTGGTCTGATGAAGCCTTACAAATTTCTGTGAAGTGAAGATAAACCAAAGGCAAAGGGGAGAAGGAAAGATAAACATATTTGAATGCACAGTTCCAAAGAATACGAAGGAGAGATAAGAAAACTTTCCCCAGTGATCTAGGCAAAGAAATATTGGAAACAATAGAATAAGAAAAAATAGAGGTGTCTTCAAGAAAGTTGGAGATATCTAGGGAATATTTCATGCAAAGATAGGCACAGTAAAGGAAAGAAATTGTATGGATCTAAGAGAAGCAGAAGTACTAACAGTAGTCTTTTTGATTTCTCAGTAGTGATATCCTGTTGCAATCTAACTTCTCATATCACTGACAATAAAGCAAATGAGGCACATTTCTAGAGGCACCTTTCTTCATTGAATTGCAGTTACCTATTGGCATTTCCTTCCTAATCGTGTGGTTTATTCTCGTTTTTATTTCAGTGTACACCCCCTGGCCATATAGTAAGGGTAGTTATTGTTTAGAGCCCAGCCACCTTCCGAATAGTCAATGTCCATCAGCCCACAGTTTCAGGCTGCTGTTCCCAAAAGGGGCCACCAGGAGGCAGCATTTCCTCGGGTTCGCCTCTTCTCACTGTGGTAGTTGCATCTTTAGAGATATGCACAGTCTCGGCTTGTAAATGAGGGTTGAATGAATTAGAGGAAGCCGCCGAAAGCGTGTGCTTGCTTCCTTCTTGGTTTTATTGAAGTTAGTATTTCTTGTTTGACGAAGCTGATGGATAGAATTGACTTTGACATTAACTGCACCGATTCTTACTCCATTACTCCATTACACAGAAGCATTCAGCAGCAATTATTTCTTCCGACCTGATCTCAGAAACTGTGTAATACGTCACTCTTGCTATGTCAGTCCCTATAGATAAAGTATTTGACAGGTATTTGTGGGATTCCATAAATTTCGGCCTTCCAATATAAGCGTTCCTCATACCCATCCTCTTTGCTAAGCATCAGTGTGTTCCCAGCACTGTGTGTCCATTTCACTTTGGAGAGGAAAATTCAGAGATCATTACACTGAGTGAAGTGGGGTTAATTCAAGTACATTCATGGGAGGCAACGGAGATGTGGGATACAAAAATCCATAGCAGTGAGCACCCACACAAAGGTTAAAAGGATATCCAACCTGGCGAGAAACTTAGGGGAAGCAGAGGACCCTGGTGGATGGAGGGGATACATCTGGAGCTTGTAATTAGTTTTGTCCCAAAGATACATATAATATATGGAATCCACGTAAAACTACTGCAACAAGAGGGGCAATTGAAACATGTTCTAATAACATCTAGGTGAAAATAAACACAAGTGAATACATCTAATACTCTCAGTGCCATGGACAAAGAATCTGTTCATGTAAAAAAAATGTATCCTTGTAAATCAACTTATGTAGAATAGAAATGTTTACTTAAAATCCAGGAGTGAGGAGACACCATTTTTGGTGTCATCCTCTGGCTCATTATACTCTAATGTAAAACAAGTCTTGAAAAAAGCTCCAAGGTGGGGGAGGCCAACCTAAAAGAAGAGGGAATAAAGAAACCTTGCAGCATGGAGGCTTTTCTCTGTAACCACAGACTGAAAACTATCGCTGATTGACATCTGATATTCAGAAGGCCACTGGACTCGACATGACACCTACCCTTGAACATGTCAGGAGTGAAACATCCAAAAGTAAATCAGTAAATAAAATGAAACAAACAAACAAACTGGAAACTTTCAGGAAGTAAACATCAACAGGTAAGTACAACTCAAAATGCTTTCCAAAAATAAAAAGCCCATGGACAGTGCTCCATAGGATTTCTTCTCAGAGATGCAAAATCCAAACAGCCATGAGCCATCAACTCTTAGCACTGGAAAAGGCCACAATGAACAACAGTCCAGACATAAAGTGTATGTTGTCATTAGTCAGGGGGGTCATTTTATAATTGTGGAGGGAAATCAGTGAGGGTAGAGAGTATGAGAATAACTGTCCAAGTACCTTTATAGAAGAAAAGAGGTAGAAAGTATGGCATGGCCCCTCTATTCCAAGGACACCTCAGAAATTCACAGATTTGGAAACCACACAGCCCAAAGCATGCACTGCAGGAGTATTTGTGATGCCAAGAGATAAAAGTAAGAGAAATACACTGGGATGGAAAAATCAATGAATCAAGAAATGGGATACGGTTTCATGACGGAATATGACTCAGGTATTGAAACAAGGAAATAATGTCATTGTCAGAGGTACAGATAAGTGTGGTGATAATCAGACTCAGTGAAGAAGAACAGATTAGAGCTATGTTAGAGGATTTACCTTTCAAATGGGACAGACAATATTGCTGGCAGAGCGTGCCCCAGCTAACTGGAAATGAACAGCAAGTGCTGGGAACTCCCTGATGCTTAGCAAAGATGATTTGTGGGAGATAGTCTTATATTTGAAGGGCGAAATTCACGGGTTCCCACAAATACCTGTCAAATACATAATCTACAGGGACCACTTCGCAAGAGTAAAGTGCTATACACTTATGGAGAGCAGGTCAGAGGAAATAACCACTGTTGAATACCTCTGTGAAAACTTGTAAGGGAGCAAGACTTGGTAGAGCTACAACAAAGGCAATTCTGTACATCAGCTTCATGAAACGAGAAATATGAACTACAGTAAAACCTGAAGGAATGAGACACAAGCATTTGGGGGCTTCCTGTAGTTCATCCTACTCTCATTTCCAAGCAGAAATGGAACATACCTCTAAAGATGCAGTTACCATAGTAACAGGAGAAGAACTAGAAGAAGTGCTGCTGCCTTGTGTTTGCTCTCGGGAACAGCAAACTTAAAACCTGGGATAATAGACACTGATCATTCATAAGGAGGCGAGGCTCTAAATGTTACCTACACTTACAAAATCTAAAAGGGTCGCACGACAAAATCAAAAGAAAACAACTCGTACGATGAGGAAGGAAACTTCAACAGGTAAATACAATTCAATGCTTAAAAAGAAGCTTCTGGAAATGTGCCTCAGTTGCTTTCTTATCAGTGATATGAAAAGTTTAACTGCATTGCAATATCACTACTCAGAAATTACAAAGGCCACTATTTGAAACTATAAAGACAAGAAAGAGTAGAGCAATATTAGGAAAGGGGATCCTTATATGCCAGTGATGGGTGGTAAACCTTTGAAGCTGTGTGGGCATGACTCAAAGAGCCTCAGTGCTGTAGCAGGATTCACAATGCCCAAGAGATGAAAGGAAAGAGAATTGTTGGGTGCACATGAAAAGAGAAAGAAATGAGACAGAGATACACAATGAACTATAACGCCGACATTATGAAAATGGGAAAAAAAAAGCCGTTTCAAGGATATAGAGAAATCTAGAGCGAATCACAGTATGTAAAAAAAGGGCAGATTAAAGAGATATCACATCATATAACTTCCAGAGAGTATTTAAGAAAAATGTTGGTGGCAATGAATATCCAAACAAGAGTGAAATGGACTTATACTCCTGGTAACTAAATTATGCTTAACAAAGAGTATTGGTGGGTGGGAGGCCCAAAGGTGAAGGCTGCAACAAATTTATTCCCTCAAATACCTATGTAATTCATAATCCACATGGACCTCCAGTATCAAAACATGTCCTCAACAGATTCTAAAAACAGCTGTGATGGCAACCACAGGTGAATACTTTCAGGTATTCGTGGATGGGAAGGAAAAATTAACTCACTGCAACAACTACAATGGTGCAAATAGTCTTATATGAGAAAGAAAAGTTTCACTTAAAGAAAAAACCTCAAAGGATAAAGAGACAGAAGCTTTTGGTGAATTTCTACACCCAGAAATGATGTCATTTTCATTATAGGGGACTCGAATGCAAAAGTACGAAGTCAAGAAACACCCAGAGAAACAGGCAAATTTGGCCTTCGAGCACGAAATGAAGCAGGGCAAAGGCTAATAGAGTTTTGCAAAGAGAATGCACTGGTCATAGCAAACACCCTCTTCCAACAACACAAGAGAAGACTCTACACATGGACATCACCAGATGGTCAACACCGAAATCAGATTGACTATATTCTTTTCAGCCAAAGATGGAAAAGCTCTATACAGATAGCAAAAACAAGACCAAGTGCTGACTGTGGCTCAGATCATGAACTCCTTTTTGCCAAATTCAGACTGAAATAGAAGAAAGTAGGGAAAACAACTAGACCATTCAGATATTACCTAAATCATATCCCTCATGATTATACAGTGGAAGTGAGAAATAGATTTAAAGGACTAGATCTGATAGATAGAGTGCCTGATGAACTCTGGACGGAGGTTCGTGACACTGTAAAGGAGACAGGGACCAAGATCATCCCCATGGAAAAGAAATGCAAAAAAGCAAAATGGCTCTCTGAGGAGACCTTACAAATAGCTGTGAAAAGAAGAGAAGCGAAAAGCAAAGGAGAAAAACAAAGATATAAGGATCTGAATGCAGAGTTCCAAAGAATAGCAAGGAGAGATAAGAAAGCCTTCCTCAGTAATCAATGCAAAGAAATAGAGGAAGACAACAGAATAGGAAAACAAGAGATCTCTTCAAGAAAATTAGAGATATCAAGGGAAAATTTCATGCAAAGATGGGCTCGATAAAGGACAGAAATAGTATGGACCTAACAGAAGAAGAAGATATTAAGAAGAGGTGACAAGAATACAGAGAAGAACTGTATAAAAGAGATCTTCACGACGAAGATAATCACGATGGCCTGATCACTCACATGGAAACAGACATCTTGGAATGTGAAGTCAAGTAGGCCTTAGAGAGCATCACTACGAACAAAGCTAGTGGAGGTGATGGAATTCCAATTGAGCTATTACAAATCCTGAAAGATGATGCTGTGAAAGTGCTGCACTCAATATGCCAGCAAATTTGGAAAACTCAGCAGTGGTCACAGGACTGGAAAAGGTCAGTCTTCATTCCAATTCCAAAGAAAGGCAATGCCAAAGAATGCTCAAACGACCGCACAATTGCACTCATCTCACATGCTAGTAAAGAAATGCTCAAAATTCTCCAAGCCAGGCTTCAGCAATATGTGAACTGTGAACTTCCAGATGTTCAAGCAGATTTTAGAAAAGGCAGAGGAACCAGAAATCAAATTGCCAACATCCACAGGATCATGGAGAAAGCAAGCGAGTTCCAGAAAAATATCTATTTTTGCTTCACTGACTATCCCAAAGCCTTTGACTATGTGGATCACAATATACTGTGGAAAATTCTGAAATAGATGGGATTACCAGACCACCTGACCTGCCTCTTGAGAAACCTGTATGCAGGTCAGGAAGCAACAGTTAGAACTGGACATGGAACAACAGACTGCTTCCAAATAGGAAAAGGAGTACGTCAAAGTTGTATATTGTCACCCTGCTTATTTAACTTCTATGCAGAGTACATCATGAGGAACGCTGGGCTGGAAGAAGCACAAGCTGGAATCAAGATTTCTGGGAGAAATATCAATAACCTCAAATATTAGGATGACACTACCCTTATGGCAGAAAGTGAAGAGGAACTCAAAGGCCTCTTGATGAAAGTGAAAGAGCAGAGTGAAAATGTTGGCTTGAAGCTCAACATTCAGAAAACGAAGATCATGGCATCTGGTTCCATCACTTCATGGGAAATAGATGGGGATACAGTGGAAACGGTGTCAGTCTTTATTTTTTTGGGCTCCAAAATCACTGTGGATGCTGATTCCAGCCAGGAAATTAACAGACGCTTACTCCTTGGAAGGAAAGCTATGACCAAACTAGATAGCATATTAAAAAGCAGAGACATTACTTTGCCAACCAAGGTCCGTCTAGTCAAGGCTACGGTTTTTCCCGTGGTCATGTATGGATGTGAAAGTCGGACTGTGAAGAAAGCTGAGCGCCGAAGAATTGATGCTTTTGAAGTGTGGTGCTGGAGAAGACTCTTGAAAGTCCCTTGGACTGCAAGGAGATCCAACCAGTCCATTCTAAAGGAGATCGATCCTGGGTGTTCATTGGAAGGACTGATGCTGAAGCTGAAACTGCACTACTTTGGCCACCTCATGCGACGAGTTGACTCACTGGAAAAGAGTCTGATGCTAGGAGGGATTGGGGATGGGAGGAGAAGGGGACGACAGAGAATGTGATGGCTTGATGGCGTCACCGACTCGATGGACATGAGTTTGAGTGAACTCCGGGAGTTGGTGATGGACAGGGAGGCCTGGCGTGCTGTGATTCATGGGGTCGCAAAGAGTCGGACACGACTGAGAGACTGAACTGACTGACTGACTGACTCTGTCTCTTTTACTCTCATTTACAATCAGGACTGGGATAGGCACAGAGGCTGCTGTTACCATAACAACAAGAGGAGGGAAGGAAGAAATGCTGATGCCTTGTTGACATTTTCCCTAACAACAACCTTAAAATGCTTGCTGATGGACATGTTATTTACAAGGGTTCTGAGCTCTAACCAATATCCACCCGTAACAAACTGCCAGCGTTCAAATGTTGGGTGGGGGGGAAGTAAAGTAAACACAGAGGAAGCTAACAGGAAGAGGATACAAACAGGTAAACTCAATTATGTGTTTCTTTTGATAAAGCACAAGACAATTTGCACACGGGGTGGATTCTAAAAGATACAGACATCTAAGCTATAAGGACATGATCACCTCTGCCTGAGCACTGAAAAAGGCCACTGTCAAATTCTGGACATGGTATCAATGGTAGAGTAGAATTAATTCAGTGGATGCTTTAGGATAATGGTGGGATGAACCTGATAAGAGTCACTGTGAGCATGACTAGAAAAGAGCACTCCCATGAGAGATAAAAGAGATGTAGAGACAGTATGATAAATCAGGTCCTCTCCTATAACATTTCAGAAATGAACAGATTTAAAACACCACACATCCCAAACCAGGTCCTGTGGCACAGAACATTAAGGTGATGAGAATAAAGATTGCCTACATGGACAGAGGAAAGGATAAAGAAATGTGATATTGGTCTAGAGTGAATGTTGAATCAAGGATTGAAATGTGAAAGTAGGCCATCTTCAAAGATAGATATAAATCCAGAGATCAACACACTGAGTGAAGGAGGCTTGATTCAAAAATCATCATGGGATGTAATGAAGAGGTGGGATACGAATATCCACAGCAGTGAGCACCCACACAAATGTGACATGGATATCCAAACTGTCAAGAAATGTATGGATAGCAGAGGACCCTGATGGATGGAAGGGATACATCTAGAACTTGACATTAATTTCCCCCACAAATACATATAAAATACGGAAACCACAAAAACCTACCTCAGCAAGAGTGGTAGATGAAACATGTTCTAATAATATATAGGTGAAAGCAAGCACACCTGAATATATGTAGTAATCTCAGTGTCACTGAACAGGAATCTATACATGTAAAACCAACTCACCCTTGTCTTCTACTTAAAAAGGTTAGGAAGATTTACTTCAAAACTCCAAGAGTGAGGAGACACGAGGTTTGGTGGCATCGTTTGGCTCGTTCTACTCTAATGTACCACCAGGCCTGACAAAAAGTCTCAGACTGCGGAGACCATCCTAAAAGAGGAGGGAATAATAAAACCTATCAGCATGGAGAGTTTTCTCTGTAACAACAACCTTAAAACCATCACTGATGGACGTCAGATATTCACAAGTCCATTGGACTTAATATGACACCTACCCTGGAACATGACAGGGGTCACTCATGCATAGAAAAAGAGAAAAAGAAAATCTAGAATGCTCTTCGGAGAAGGCAATGGCAAGCCACTCCAGGACTCTTGCTTAGAAAATCCCATGGATGGAGGAGCCTGGTAGGCTGCAGTCCGTGGGGTCGCTAAGGGTCGGACACGACTGAGCGACTTCACTTTTCACTTTCACACATTGGAGAAGGAAATGGCAACCCACTCCAGTGTTCTTGCCTGGAGAATCCCAGGGACGGGGGAGCCTGGTGGGCTTCCGTCTATGGGGTCACACAGAGTCGGACACGACTGAAGTGACTTAGCAGCAGCAGCAGCAGATTGCTCTTAGGAAGAAAATATTAACAGTTCAATACGGTTCAAAGTGCTTTTAAAAATAGAAAAGAAAACAGAATCACTGAATATTCCCAAGGATTCTGGGCTTTAAAAGTTATCTATCTTTCAAAAATTGCTCATGGGATCCTGTGAATAAAAACTGTCCAGTAGCACACAGTATCTGGAAGAAACTATCAACAGTTAAATACAATTCTCAGTTTTTCTTTAAAAGCACATGAAATATAGTTTATTATGTGAATTACTGTGAAATTTTTGGGGTCCATCTCTTTGTGATCCAGGAGACCATAGTCCACCAGGTTCCTCTGTCAATGGAATTTTCCAGGCAAAATTTATGGAGTTAGTTGAGATTTCCTCCTAAAGGGGATCTTCCCAAAGCACAACTCTTTTGGCTCCTGCCTATGCAGGAAGATTCTTTATGACTGTGCCACTTGGGAATCCCAGTGTATCATTAGAGATACACAGATTATACTAATGAGGTATCACCTCTAAGTAGTGAAAAAAAAATGTTAAATATTGTACATGGAAGACATAGTGGATTAATATTTTTAAAGTGAACTCTTTGTATGGAAATAAAATAAAACCTCGAATAGCCAAAGCAAACTTGAGGAAGAACAATGGAACTGGGGGAATTAACCTGCCAGACTTCAGGGTCTACTAAAAGCCACAGTCATCAAGACAGTATGGTACTGGCATAAAGACAGAAACATAGATCAATGGAACAAAATAGAAAGCCCAGAGATAAACCCACACACCTATGGACACCTTATCTTTGACAAGGAGGCAAGAATATAAAATGGAGAAAAGACAGTCTCTTTAACATCTGGTGCTGGGAAAACTTGTCAGCCACTTGTAAACAAGAATGAAACTAGAACACTTCTTAACACCATACACAAAAATAAACTCAAGTGGATTAGAGAACTAAATGTAAGACCAGAAACTATAAAACTTCTAGAGGAGAACATAGGCAAAACACTCTCCGACATAAATCACAGCAGGATCCTCCAAGACCCACCTCTCAGAATATTGGAAATAAAAGCAAAAATAAACAAATGGGACCTAATTAAAATCAAAAGCTTCTGCACAGCAAAGGAAACTATAAGCAAGGTGAAAAGACAGCCTTCAGAATGAGAGAAAGTAATAGCAAATGAAGCAACTGACAAAGGATTAACCTCAAAAATATATAAACAACTCCTGCAGCTCAATTCCAGAGAAATAAACGACCCAATCAAAAAATGGGCCAAAGAACTAGACAGACATTTCTCCAAAGAAGACCTACAGATAGCTAACAAACACATCAAAGGAAGCTCAACATCATTCATTATCAGAGAAATACAAATCAAAACCATAATGAGATACCATTTCACACCAGTCAGAAGGGCTGCTATCCAAACGTCTACATGCAATAAATGCTGGAGAGGGTGTGGAGAAAAGGGAATCCTCTTACACTGTTGGTAGGAATGCAAACTAGTAGAGCCATTATGGAGAACAGTGTGGAGATTCCTTTAAAAACTGGAAATAGAACTGCCATATGATCCAGCAATCGCACTCCTGGGCATGCACACCGAGGAAACCAGAATTGAAAAAGACACATGTACTCCAATGTTCATTGAAGCACTGTTTATAATAGCGAGGACATGGAAGCAACCTAGATGTCCATCTGCAGACGAATGGATAAGAAAGCTGTGGTACATATACACAATGGAGTATTACTCAGCCATTAGAAAGAATACATTTGAATCAGTTCTAATGAGGTGGAAGAACCTGGAGCCTATTATACAGAGTGAAGGAAGCAAGAAACGAATACACCAATACAGTATACTAATGTATATATATGGAATTTAGAAAGATGGTAACGATAACCCTGTATACGAGACAGCAAAAGAAGCGCAGGTGTATAGATCAATCTTTGGGGCTCTGTGGGAGAGGACGAGGGTGGCATGATTTAGGAGAATGTCATTGATATATGTATATTATCATTTGTGAAATGAATCACCAATCCAGGTTCGACGCATGATACAGGATACTGGGGGCTGGTGCATGGGGATGACCCAGAGGTTGGATAAGGGGAGAAGGGAGGTGGGAGGGGGGTTCAAGAAGGGGAACACATGTACACCCGGGGCGGATTCATGTCAATGTATGTCAAAACCAACCAATATAATATTGTAAATTAATTAGCCTCCAATGAAAAATAAATAAATAACCTATCTGGTATGAGGCACTTTCTTACGGTTACCCTAGCAAAACAATACACTTATTCAATTTCAAATGAGGCCTCTGTTTCTTGCCTAGGTTCTCAGGGAAATGAAACAGGTAAAGAACTCTTACACATAAACTAATAATCCTCACATATTCCTAATTCTCCCTAAGAGCTTTCACTCTATTTTAGAGACTGAACTGGTCTAGAACTTATTGTTGATTCATGGGCAGATTTGACCTAGGCAATATTAGAATGAGAATAATTTGCAAGAAGTTGTAGAATAAAATAAGCATATCTGGAAGGCATCCCAATCTGGTAAAAGCAAAAACTTCCTCTCCTTTTATCCTTACCATAGATCTCTTTTTAAAGCCCTAGGAGACAAAGGGTAGTTACCAAGACATTGCTGCCTATTTCTGTGGTAATATCACAAAGTTGTGATGTCATGGCAACCATGCCTCCCTCAACCTCCTGTAGCCAAGATACTAGGCTGCAATACCCATGGGACAGCCTGGAGGATCACACACCCTTCGAAACTATTGGAACCACCTGTGCTTTTCCCATGGAGAGTTTTCTAGGCATGTTGTGTCATCTTCTCCAAGACAGAATTTGTAGTCTATGACCACAACTCTTATCATCAGTCCTCTGGATTCCTGAGATCCCCAAGAGACCACCATTCCAGCTTGAAAACTACAAGTCTGAAAAAAATAAAAACAACTAGGAATACAATCCAGTCCAAACTGAAGAGCTTCAACCCATAGAGATGTGCATGGTTCTCAACCCCACAAGGGCCCTGATTACCGGGAACCAGCGAGGGAAATCCTACCCTTGGCAAAGGTCAATTGGGGAAGAGGCCTGACGGGTAAAGGCTAATCAGGACTCGAGGAACCCCCTGGACTTACCAGAGAATCTACCCCAAAGAAAATCGGAGTCTGACTGCCTTACTATCTTACGTCTCTTACAAAGTCCTCTAATACTTACGGGGGCTTCCCCCCAACCACCTTTCCCTGAAAACATTAATTCAGAGCTGTAGTTAAAAAGTTCTCCTCAGCTTAATAGGAGTGTTCCAATCCAAGCCCCTCTAATAGCTTTCTAACTTGCCTGACAAGTTCGTCCGGGCTCTTACAACTATGAATGTCACTGTTTACAGCCTCCCAGCCATGCAAGGACAGAAAGCCTAATATTCTAAAATACAGTAATCTGTTGAAGAAGTTAAAATCATTAGAATAGTACTAAAAAAGATTTCATTGTTGAATCAATGTTTGCTGAAATGTTTCCATATTTTCTATTGTATCCTTGGAAATATATTAATCACATATAGAGAAAATAAGTAGTATCCTTTGCTTTAACCACCTCAGATCTTAAGATAATTAATTCCTTTCTTGTAGCTCACTACACCCTTGCCTTACAGGAATGTAACCTTGTCATGTGTCTTTGGAGAATAGCGCCTGACTTTAGGAAAATCACCTTGAAAGAATATAAGCCTTTTCCTAGCTAACTAACCTTTGTTAGGAGAGAGGGCCATAAACTGTTAGCAGGCCTCCTGGCCAGAAGATGATGTAAGCCACCTAAAACTTTTGTATATCATGAGACATACCAAAGTAAGCCCTGATCCTGATAAGGATCAAGATTGCTGACCCTGCGTGATTCTGGAGTGACTCTATTCCTGCCTTTCTCTATTTTTTATGTGCACAACTTAGGGTATAAAAGAAGCACTGGAAAATAAAGTTTTGGGCCTTGCTCACTGAAGCTTGGTCTCCCCATGTCGTTTTTTTCTCTTTTTCCATCCTTTTCTCTATTCTCTTTTTTCTGGTTGAGATCCTTGGATCACTGTGCCCTCTGCCTTTACTTATCTGCCTGGGCTTCTAAGACCCACTAGAGGGGATGCCCTGGTAGAGTGCCTCCAGTGATTCGAGAGGGCGCCTGCGGTCTACGTAAACAGAGCAAACCCCATGCTGGGGCTTTATTGGTTTCCTGCATAAACCAAGGAATTATCAGCCTCTGTCTCTCTCTCTCTCTCTCTCTCTCTCGCTGACGCCAACACCGTTCATCCCGAGGATACCCTGGGTCCTTATCAAACAGGTTTCCGATGACTGATGAACAGCAAAACCACAGTTCCAGGCAAGCTCACAGTTAACACTTGCTGCCGTGCCAGGAACATATAACAAGTACAGATAGAATGCAGAATTTAAGTTTTCTACCAACTCGAGAGATTGTGCCAAAAAGACCCTTCAACCTTCCATTTTTGCCAAGTGTAAAGGATAGACTATACTGCAGCACATCAGGTGAAAATCACACTCAACTGAGAATATTTAGAGTTAACATTAACAGGCAAGAGGAGATGTGGGTCGGATGTTCACGCAACTTGAAGTAATATAAAAGTCTTTTGTGTCAGTTTCAGAGAGAAATTTTTCCACTGCCAGATGACCCAGGAGACAGGATTCAAATCACTAACAATCAAATCAGACACAATTCAGGGCCACATCCCTCTATGGAACTTAATCAAGAAGTTCCAGTGCAGGCCTGTCTGCAGCCTTTAATTGCCATTCCTCAAATGATTTCATTCAATCACCAGACAGTTCAAAATATGGACAATGGGCTAGTGGAAGATGTTGAAGACTATAAGAACAGGGACAGAGAATGGTACAGATTGGTGATAAGATGGAGGAAGATGGAGAGGAGAATGAAGGGAAGATTTCAGAGCTAGGATCTGGGTTTTTGAGGTAGTGGGAGCTGCTCCTGATCTGGTTACTGGCTTTGGGTACATATTTCAAATTTTAAAAACCAACGTTTTCTCTGGCCTAAGGAACTTTTGCAATATTTATGCCTCAAAATGCTAGACTAGACCAACAGTAGTCATACAGTTTATAAATTCAGGAGATATTATTTTGGGGAGGGGGAGTGACTTGTGGGAGACTTGCTGTATCAGACTTGTTTGAACACATAGCCTACTTAATCAAGCTGGAGTCAGGATTCAGCTATATATAGACAATTACCTTCTGCATATTTCAATTATGAGATCATATAACAGCATATCTGGGATTTCATTTTTTCTCTTTGAATATTTTTCTACTTGTACAACAGGAACATAGCACTATCTTGAAAATCATATTATTGTATTTGGACTTTTCTGTCACCTTTCCAACTGTTCCAATTGTGCTTAATGACTTCCAGTCACTAAATATGGCCCACTTTATACTAACTCATGCCAGAGGCTGTCAAGAATATGTAAAATGCAAATGTACAGACAAACTAACCTTCTGAGGAGTTTTTGAAATAAAGAAATACCATAGGAAAATAAACCATGAATTGGTTGATTGACATATTAGTGTCAGGAAAATCTGATGAAAATTCAGCAAACCTTGTAAATAGTTTATTTATAATTATCAATAAGTCCCTATTTCTCCTAGGTAGTTCTCATTAAGTCTCTCTCCTCCTTATATACACACTGTCTTCAGTTGATGATCCTGTTTGACCTCAAATGTAGACCACACTTTTCAACTTCTTCCTTAGACTTCAGACAGGAATACTGATGATCTCATTGGCCATCCTCTTTGTTTTACTGTAAAAATCAGAAGTCTAGCCCGTTTCTACTGACACCTTCAAATATATCCCTGTAGAGGCCATCCTTTCATGTTCCTAACATTCTCTCCTTTTTCTCCTGAGGATCCAGATAACTCATTCAATACTTGTGTGTTTCTCATAGAGTCCATTGTGACCACTCTCATGATCTCTTATCAATCTTACAAACTATGAAATAGGCAAATAGGTTAAGTGTTGGGGAAACTTCACTAATACCTGAGAACTTTTTCATAAAAAGGACATGCATTCTTGCTGAAACATTCTGGGGAACAAACTACTAGATTGGTGAGAATGAATACAAATGAGATTCATATCCTTACTGTGGAAAGTATTGTGGAATAAAGTGAAATCTATTAGCTCTTTCACTTGTGATTTAAAAATGCATGACAGCATGGCGTGGAAAAGACAGGAGGCAGAGCCATGTACCTTTGGGAGATAAGTTTGTGCTTCTCTGATTCTATGACAGACATGTTCAAGTCATAAAGAAGACTGTACCTACTTTATGGTAGGAAGTAGATAGGAAGTCAGTAGGAAGTATTTGGGCCTCAATGCTAAAATTTACTCACTTCAGAGCAAACCATTGTACTCTTTCCTTCTCTGCTGCTGCTGCTGCTAAATTGCTTCAGTGGTGTCTGACTCTGTGCGACCCCACCAGGCTCCTCTGTCCCCGGGATTCTCCAGGCAAGAATACTGGAGTGGGTTGCCATTTCCTTCTCCAATGCTTGCAAGCATGCTAAATTTCTTCAGTCATGTCTGACTCTGTGCAACCCTATGGACAGCAGCCCACTAGGCTCCTCGGTCCAAAGGATTCTCTAGGCAAGAATACTGGAGTGGGCTGCCAATTCCTTCTCCACTTTCCTTCTCTAGACAAGGGAAAAGTTAAGTTAGAGCTTATTATTCACAAATAGAGAGAGAAATATTCCGATGGATCAGGCTTCTTAAGCCAAGACAAGGCTTATTTCAGATGACAGGAAGCAAGTTCCAAAATGTGAATGGAGGAAAGAAAGCACAACACTCACCTCATAGGAAAACAATTTTTACATTTTGTAAAGAAAAGAAACATCCAATAGTCTGTATATAAAAAAAAAAAAGCACAAAAAAATTAGATAAAGGCCTAACCCTTCGGTATGAACCAGATGAAGTCCTACCAGAAAAGAAAGAGCATTTTTGTATCTGACATTAAGTTCGATGCCTGCTCAGTTGTGTCTGATTTTTTGTAACACCACGGGGTGTAGTTGACCAGGCTCCTCTCTCCTTGGGATTTTCCATGCAGGAAAACATGTGCAACTTTTCATTTCTAACTATATTTCACTAAGTTAGATTTGTAAAGCTGAATGAAAATATTATGTGTGTATTTTTTTGCATCTTTTTCAAGACAAAGCAAACCATATAAGCTCTTTGCTCCAGAGAGTCTTTATGAAATTAAAAATTTGTACTTGTGAATGAGTCACATTGATAATATTATGGACTGGGATGAGTCAAGGCAAATAAGTGACAAATTAAATTGAAATATTAACTTCTAGAAATCTGGCCTACCTTACATTCAGTGAGAGCAATTGTGTTTCTAAACCATATAACAACAGAAGAGCCATTCTTTTTTTTTTTTTTTTTTTCATCATTCAATACCTAGGGCAGCAGAAATAGGTAGATAGATGGAGTAGAGTACACAGAAGAGGAGCATAAATCTCTGTGTCAGACACAGTCAATTTTCTATATTTTCACTTTCTTTCCTTCTAGACATCATCTTCTCAGTTCAGTTCAGTTCAGTCGCTCAGTCACGTCCGAGTCTTTGTGACCCCATATCTTCCTAATAAGTGTAATGATGCTGCAGATCTTGTGATGTCTTGGTGTTGGCAGTAAAACAGGTCCATGGCCTGGGGCAGTGATTTTCCCTCAGGGACCCAGGAATAAGTCAATAGGTCCTGTGTTTATGTTCTCTGTAAGAGGATCTAGGGATCAGGTTTTGGCAACACCCAAATAGACATAGAACACATAGGCATGCACTACCAGTTGCAGATTAGGTATTTGTTACCATTTGTGCCTCCTGGACATGGTTTGCAACAAGCTCAATAACTACCACACATAGTTGTAGGCTTTATACCTACAATTAAAATACAAAGTACAGGTGATGCTGGGTTGAAGAAAGGCTGGAAATGTATCTAGAAGTATCAGCACCAATGAGGAAATCATGCAGGGGCTGATTGTTGTTAATGACAGCTTACTACATCTGATGTAAATAAACATATTTTATAGCATGCTACAACTATGTAGAACAGTGGCTGCTTATGCTGTATTTCAAGGATGGCTGTAACATATTCCCTATTAGATCCTACTATCTATTCCTGCCATCCTATCCCTATTAGAAATATTCACAGAAAAGGAAATACCACTAATTTTGCATCCTGACACTAGAGCTACTGTATGTCTTAGAGTAGGGAAGGGGCTTAGAATCAATCTCTTCTACTCATACTAATTCCAGGCAAGAAGAAAATACAGCATTCCAAGACTGTAAATCAGATAGGGTCCTCAAAACTCTGTTTATTCACATTTTTACTCCACAGAATAGACATGAGAAACTTTCTCTCCTCCACTAAAACTTTCTGATGAGTTTCACTGTTGTAGAAACCATAGTGGCTAAGAGTCAAGTGGCATTCAGACATGCAAAACAAGAGCGTTTATTCAGCAATGGTGTAGGGTCAGCAGAGGCGCCTCCAGAAGTATGTGCCTGGACTTTGTTTTGGGTATCTTTTATACAGCAGAGACTTCCAGGTCTTCAGGTCTTACCTGTTCAAGCAGCTCAGATCCCTCCTCCCCAGGCAGCTTAGTTTCCCAGTGATGAACTGAGCAAGCAAGATGACATAAGTGGAGGTGTTGAGTGGCGAGCAAAATGTATTTTAGTAAGATACCAGAGGCAGAAGTCATAAAGTTATTATTCTAGAAGAGGTTGCTCTTCTAGTTGGGGGTTTCCACCTCATTCCCCCTGCTAATGCTCAGATTGTATCAGCAGCCATCAGAGAACATAACCCATTAACTGCTGACATCCTTTAAAAAATAGCATTTGGATAGCCATTTTCTGTTCAACAACTGCCTCTATGAACCCCGTTATAATCCTTAATAAAGGGGTGTGATGCAGGGAATAAGTAGGTACATACCAAGTAAGACTGCCAATCACTCTCTTAAACCCTCCTAGCCAGGAGAAGCATCCTCCAAAGTGGACCTCCATATCCCATCCCTTCCGAATGAACTGAAACATGGGTAATCTTCCTGGTATTTTTAGCTACGTCTGTCACAGCCTTTCCATTGTCATCTATTTGGAGTCACCAGCCAGTTTGGTTGAATTTCCCAGAATCTTCTCCTTCCTCCACTAGATGAATATGAGTGATGGCAAGACTCATCCTATCCCAAGCATAACCTATTCCCTTTCAGTTTAACCATTTCTCACCTATTGTAATTGTGCACAGAGTGCAACTCCAGATAGCACCCTACCACCACCCACCTCTTGATGATTGAATCCACTGAAATATCTGGAAGGCATCTAATCCCATGCCCCTCCATGGCCACACCTAGTTCATCCAGGGTCCTCCACAGACTTAGCAATTAGTGATACCCAGTTCTCAGGCTACCTCCCCAGCTAGATGAACAAAAAGACTATTTTCCACATCATGCATTTCTAGAATGTTTTTTATGGAAGTTTGGAGCTAGTCATGTAGTCCCTTATTGCCTGGATTGGGGTATATCCCCTTGGATCTAGTTGTAGTGGCTCAAGGATGAGGTATTTTCACCAAGGGAGTTAAATAGGTGTAGGACTCTTTAGGCCAGACTCAAAGATTTGTTGAGCCACAGTCATAGCATACTACTTCTCCAGGGGTTTCAGAACACCACCCATCATCTACCCATTGTAATCTGACCTTATGATGATACTCTCAATAAAGTTTCCATGCCACCACAAGGAACATTTAGAAACAGAGTTATAGCATGCTGGTGTCTGGTGTATATAGTAGGTGAAAGAGGGACATGCCTTTCCTATAAGATCAAAAGTTGTATAGTCAGAACAGTCAACCTGGTTTCTAGATGGAGCAGAGATCTTACAACTTAACAGAGATGCAAGGGGAAAAAAATAAGTTGATTTCATAGATAAGTTGTTAACAGTAAGAGAACCCCCCCCCCAAATAAAGAGTATGAGGAAATAGGTGAAGTAGAGAGATAGTACACTGCAGGGGAGACAGAGTAGAATCCTATTTCAAATAGGATAAATAGAGGGTGTTCCAGTTCAATTAATAGCCAATACATCTGTTGTTCACTGGTCCTGACGGTTCCTCAATTTTCTGTTGTGTGTTGCCTAACCAGCTTCTGGTGTGCCCAGAACAAGGCTTGGAATTCTTGTTTCCATCTTCCCTAGGTCAGGTGCATGGGTTCCCATGGATTGAATTTTGCTTCCCACTTCTCTTCGCTATCAGTTGGGCCTGTGGGTTTGACTCTGGATTGATTGATCCAAGCATATATACCTGTCATATTGAAAGCACTGGGGGTGGTTAAGGGTACAGAATGTGGCCCTCTCCACATTGGATTCTAGGGCTCTTCCAGTCTTTTACCCATATTTGGTTCCCGGGTAATTGGGGCTGTACTCTTATGCCTAAGGATATGGGTATCCTACCCATGACCCATTTGTGTATTTGGGAAATGGTGTGTCCTAATCCTTGCAGCTGTTTACGTAAGTTCAAGACTCACGGATCTCTGGTTTCCCCTCTTAAGCTGATCAGAGGGGTCAGCCATCTGTACAGAATTTCAAATGGGGAGAACCCCATCCCTGCCCAAGGTGAACATCTCACGTCAAGAGGGCCATGAGTAATATGACTAACCATGGCAAACTGGCCTCCTGACAGTCTGGCTGGTTTGTTTGAGCATTCAATTCATACATTCTACTTTCCCTGAGCTCTGAGGGGAGTAAAGCAGTATGCAGTTTCCATCAGACCTTCAAATCCCTTGTCACTTGTTCTACTATCTCAGCTACAAATGCTGGTTCATTGTCTGACCCTATGGTGAAAGACATCCCATATCTGGGGACAATAATTCTGAGGAATGCATTAGTCACTTCTCTCGCTTTTTTGGCTCAGGTTGAAAAGTCTACAACCACCCCATAAAGGTGCAGATGATAACTAAAATGTATCTGAGTCCTTGGTTTAGAGAGACTTTAGTAAAGTCCATTTCCATATCATCAAATGGGGTTAATCCACAGTACTTTGTCCTTGCCAGCCTAAAAGATCCCTGGCAAGCATTATTTTATAAACAGGCTATACACTGCTTGGGACAGAAAAGTTGAGTTGGGAGAAGGTGAGTGATGAGATAATATCTGCCTACCAAGGTCTCTACAGTGGTTTATATCTTTCCAGCTGGTTTCCCCTTCTCTCATTGTTGGGGTCCCATTAGGGCTCATCTTCCAGGAAGGTTTCCCATGCCCAGTTCTCCACGTCTAATTGACCCCCTGGGGCATAGGCATAAAGCTATTTCTAAGCCTATGTCATGATTCATTGGGACTCCTGGGTGATGATCATGGTGAGAAGATGCCTACATTTCACCCAAGTGGGTGAGTGAGTCAGGGTAATGAAATCTAGGAGACTGATGAGGACCTGAGTTTGTTTTTCAGATTTTGAGGGGGGGATGATGCTTCTAGTTGAGAATATCTATGGTGTAAAATGGTTTGTAGGAGAAGATAGTTTCACTCTCTTGTAGAGTCCCATCAGAGGCAATATGCTGTTGTCCCTGGGTCTCCCTTAGACGCATTTGAAGTGCTGAGACAGCTGACAATTGCGCTGACCAGGCATACCTGCCCATTGACGGTGGGGTAGCTGGCCTTGGGAGCATGATAGCTTCAGAATCATCAGGAGAAGGTGAAATGGAAGGCAGTGGACTGTCTGGTAAATGTGGATCTGCTGCTCGCAACAGGAGATCCATGGTGACATAAAGGGCATTTGAGGCACATCTGCAGCCTAACCTTAGAGGAAAGGTGGTTCCTTTTTCTGGAATGAAGCCTTTTCTCTGATTGAGTCACAAGAAACTTACATTGCCCCTGACCTGTCATGCAGAACTGAACCAAGAGAGGCTTTAACTTGGTGATTTCTAACCACTGCTCAATAAATGGAAATTAGCCTGGGTGACCAGTGTCCCTGGTCACAATTCTAAATACTGATCAGACAATAGGCACATCTAAGGTCCCATTTAAGGATCATCTGACCCCCGAAGAGAGTCACTCTAGGAGGCAAAGAGTGCACAATTTTTCAGGACTCAATTTTAAATGGGCTGGTCACTTGGGGCTCCTGACCTTGTATGTTTCTGGCTCTACTCCTCTGGTTTATCCCGCCACTCCTGAAAGGACACCTGCTCCTGCTCCTCAGCCACCACCACTTCCACCTTTTCCATAATATTTTGCAACTGGAACTCCTACTGGATTCTCGACATCTCACCCTCCTCCAGGGCCCTTTCCTCCACGGCCTCCGCTCTGAAGAGGGCAGCTTCCTCACGTGGGGAGCCAC
The DNA here is from genome assembly GCF_049115385.1 of Moschus berezovskii. Lineage (NCBI taxonomy): Eukaryota > Metazoa > Chordata > Mammalia > Artiodactyla > Moschidae > Moschus > Moschus berezovskii. Next base: position 40,437,117 of record NC_142489.1, on the reverse strand, counting down.
CTGGTTCCTGCATCCTCCCTGCCACCTCCACAGACCCTGCCACAGTGCCTGCACCCTGAAGACTTGGTCTCACAACTGAAAAGATAAAGGGCCCCAGGTGTTCCCAGCTTCCTCTGTGAGTGACTCACTCTCCACTTGGCCCTCTCAATGATAATGACCTGGGTCAGCTGCAAAGGACCTGGACTTGACAGCAGTGCTGGTGGTCTGTACAGCCTGCCCACAGGTTGCCATCATCCTCTGGTGAGATCTAGCTCTTTCTAAAGGTGCCCTCAGATTGAAGAAAGCAGTGGAGGATGGCATGGGGCAAGGGACGCATGCTGGGCCCTATTGCCCAGGCCAAGCATTCCCCATAGTCTGCTAGAGCTGTGAGTCATGCCCAGGTTGCTGGGAAAAAATCTCCACAGATCACGGGGAAGGTAATGGGTGGCACCCTCCAAGGACACTTCCCTAGTCAAGGGGGAATCACCCTAGGTCTCCAGTACTCCAGCACTCCAAAGTGGCTGCCTCTTCTCTGCTGAGTGTGGGCATCTAGACACTTTGCATCTTCTTCATCTGGCCCCACCCAGGCGCCTGCTGTCATTGACTAGGCCTCTGGAAATTTGAAACACTGGTTTCCGCTCCCACATTCAAAAAGTCCACTCCTAAGTTGTGCAGGATCTTAACCACTTCCCTGGTGGCTCAGAGGTTAAAGCATCTGCCTCCAATGCGGGAGACCCGGGTTCGATCCCTGGGTCGGGAAGATCCCCTGGAGAAGGAAACGGTCACCCACTTCAGTGTTCTTGCCTGGAGAATCCCGTGGACGGAGAAGCCTGGTAAGCTGCAGTCCACGGGGTCACATAGAGTCGGACACGACTGAGCGACGGAATGGTAACAGAACGGTAAGTTGTGCAGGATCTTAACCACTACGTGCTCTCACAATGTGTCCAATGAAAGGCATGGGTGCAATGTGGCTGGGGATTTTCCTCCACTGGGCAGAGAATTGAAAGCTGTCTGGATGATACAGGAGTGTGCACAAAAACATCTTTTTGCTACAGTTGAGTTCCTTTGCTCAGGGGAATCAGAGCCATAGGGTACAGAGCTTTCTCTGTGTCTCTCTGTCTCACTTGCTGGTATGCACTGTTTCCCTGCCCATATTTCTGTGCGTGTATTAGGGGCTTGGTGTCTATATGTCTCTCTCTCCAACTGGTATTGTTGCCCTCTACCACTCTCTAGACAGCAGAGCTCAGAAAAGACACTTCAGTTTAGTCGCTCAGTCATGTCCGACTCTCCGCGACCCCATGAATCACAGCACGCCAGGCCTCCCTGTCCATTACCAACTCCCAGAGTTCACTCAAACTCATGTGCACAGAGTCGGTGATGCCATCCAGCCATCTCATTCTTTGTCGTCCCCTTCTCCTTCTGCCCCTAATCTCTCCCAACATCAGTCTTTTCCAGTGAGTCAACTCGTCGCATGAGGTGGCCAAAGTATTGCAGTTTCAGCTTTAGCATCAGTCCTTCCAAGGAACACCCAGGATCGATCTCCCTTAGAATGGACTGGTTGGATCTCCTTGCGGTACAAGGGACTCTCAAGACTCTTCTCCAACACCACAGTTCAAAAGCATCAATTCTTCGGCCATCAGCTTTCTTCACAGTCCGACTTTCACATTCATATATGACCACGGGAAAAACCATAGCCTTGACTAGACAGACCTTTGTTTGCAAAGTAATGTCTCTGCTTTTTAATATATTATCAAGGTTGGTCATAAGTTTCCTTCCAAGAAGTAAGAGTCTTTTAATTTCATGGCTGCAATCAGCATCTGCAGTGATTTTGGAGCCCAAAAAAATAAAGTCTGACACTGTTTCCACTGTTTTTCCATCTATTTCCCATGAAGTGATGGGACCAGATGCTATGATCTTCCTTTTCTGAATGTTGAGCTTCAAGCCAACCTTTTCACTCTCCTCTTTCACTTTCATCAAGTGGCTTTTGACCGGTGGCACAGATGCGAGAGACACTGGCCCCGGCGCAAATGACCATGCAAAGAGAAGTGACCGAGAGGAGCTACCCCATGCCTGAGGCCAGGGCCAGCGGCCGAGAGGAGCTGCCCCACGTCCAACAGGAAGGTGGCTGCGCAGGCACATGAGGGTCGAGAGGAGCAATTCCACGTTCAAGGTCAGGAGGGGCGACCTTGAGGAGATACCCCTCGTCCAAGGTAAGGTACAGCGGCTGCACTTTGCTGGAGCGGCTGTGAAGAGATTTTCCACGACCAAGGTAAGAGAAACCCAAATAAGACGGTAGGTATTGCGAGGGGGCATCAGAGGGCAGACACACTGAAATCATAATCACAGGAAACTAGTTGAGCTGATCACATGGACCACAGCCGAATGTGGTCCACTGGAGAAGGGAATGGCAAACCACTTCAGTATACTTCCCTTGAGAACCCCATGAACAGTATCAAAGGGCAAAATGATAGGATACTGAATGAGGGATTCTCCAGGTCGGTAGGTGCCCAGTATGCTACTGGAGATCAGCGGAGAAGTAACTCTAGAATGAATAAAGGGATGGAACGAAATTCTTCAGTACCATTTTTCTAGATTCTGTATATATGTGTTAGAAGATGATATTTATCTTTCTCTTTCTGACTCACTTCACTCTGTGTAATAGGTTCTAGCATCATTAACATAATTCAAACTGACTCAAATGCGTTCATTTTTATGTCTGAGTAATATTCTATTTTGTATATATACCACCACTTCTCTATTCATTCATCTGTCAATGGACATCTAGATTGTGCCCATGTTCTAGCTACAGTAAATAGTGACGCAATGAACAATGGGATATATGGGTCTCTTTCAATTTTGGTTTCCTCAGGGTATATGCCTAGGAGTGGAATTGCTGGAACATATGGTGGATTTTTCCCTAGTTTCTTAAGGATTCTCCATATTTTTTTCAATAGTGGCTGTATCAATTTGCAGTCCCATCAATAGTGCAAGAGTATTCCCTTTTCTCCACACTCTTTCCAGCTTTTACTGTTTTTAGAATTTTTTTCTTTTTTTAAATTTATTTGTTTTAATTGGAGGCTAATTCCGTTAAATATTGTATTGATTTTGCCATACATCGACATGAATCTACCTCTGGTGTACACGTGTTCCCCATCTTGAACCACCCTTCCACCTCTCTCCCCATCCCATCCCTCTGGTTCATCCCAGTGTAACAGCCCTGAGCATCCTGTATCATGCATCGAACCTGGATTGGTGATTCGTTTCACATATGTTAATATGCATGTTTCAATGCCATAATCTCAAATCATCCCACCCTTACCCTCTCCCACAGAATCCAAAAGACTGTTCTATACATCTGTTTCTCTTTTGCTGTCTCGTATACAGGGTTATCGTTATCATCTTTCTAAATTCCATATATATGCATTAGTATACTGTATACTGTATTACAGTATTAGTATACTGTATTACAGAGAAGGCAATGGCAAGCCACTCCTGTACGCTTGCCTAGAAAATCCCATGGATGGAGGAGCCTGGTAGGCTGCAGTCCGTGGGGTCGCTAAGGGTCAGACACGACTGAGCGACTTAACTTGCACTTTTCACTTTCACACATTGGAGAAGGAAATGGCAACCTACTCCAGTGTTCTTGCCTGGAGAATCCCAGGGACGGGAGAGCCTGGTGGGCTTCCGTCTATGGGGTCACACAGAGTCGGACACGACTGAAGTGACTTAGCAGCAGCAGTAGCAGCAGTATACTGTATTGGCATTTTCTTTCTGACTTACTTCACTCTGTATAATAGGCTCCAGTTTCATCCACCTCATTAGAACTGATTCAACTGTATTCTTTTCAATTGCTGAGTAATACTCCATTGTGTGTATGTACCACAGCTTTCTTATCCATTCGTCTGCAGATGGACATCCATGTCCTGGCTATTATAAACAGTGCTGCGATGAACATTGGAGTACATGTGTCTCTTTCAATTCTGGTTTCCTCGGAGGGTATGCCCAGGAGTGCGATTGCTGGGTCCTACGACAGTTCTGTTTCCAGTTTTTTAAGGAATCTCCACGCTGTTCTCCACAGTGGTTGTACTAGTTTGAATTCCCACCAACAGTGTAAGAGGGTTCACTTTTCTCCACACCCTCTCCAACATTTATTGCTTGGAAACATTTGGATAGCAGCCATTCTGAATGGTGTGAAATGGTATCTCATTGTGGTTTTGATTTGCATTTCTCTGATTATGAATGATGTTGAGCATCTTTTCATGTGTTTGTTAGCCATCTGTATGTCTTCTTTGGAGAAATGTCTATTTAGTTCTTTGGCCTATTTTTTTATTGGGTAGTTTATTTTTCTGGAATTGAGCTGCAGGAGCTTCTTGTATATTTTGGAGATTAATTCTTTGTAAGTTCTTCATTTGCTATTATTTTCTCCCATTCTGAAGGCTGTCTTTTCACCTTTCTTATAGTTTCCTTTGCTGTGCAGAAGCTTTTAATTTCAATTAGGTCCCATTTATTTATTTTTGCTTTTATTTCCAATATTCTGGGAGGTGGGTCATGGAGGATTTATGTCGACATGGTTTGCCTATGTTCTCCTCTAGGAGTTTTATAATTGCTGGTCTTACACTTAGATCTTTAATCCATTTGAGTTTATTTTTGGTGTCACGGAGTGTCCTAGTTTCATTCTTTTACAAAATGGCTGACCAGTTTTCCCAGCACCACTTGTTAAAGAGATTGTTTTTTCTTCATTGAATACTCTTGCCTCCCTTGTCAAAGATAAGGTGTCCATAGGTTCGTGGATTTATCTCTGGGTTTTCTATTTTGTTCCTTTGATCTATATTTCTGTCTTTATGCCAGTACCATGCTGTATTTATAGATAACTGTGGCTTTGTAGTAAAGCCTGAAGTCTGGAAGGTGGATTCCCCCAGTTCCATTCTGCTTACTCAATATTGCTTTGGCTATTCGAGGTTTTTTGTATTTCCATACACATTGTGAAATTATTTGTCCTAGCTATGTGAAAAACATCGTCAGTAGCTTGATAGGGATTGCATTGAACTTATAAATTACTTTGGGTAATATATTCATTTACACAATATTTATTCTTCCAATCCATGAACACGGTATATTTCTCCATCTATTAGTGTCCTCTCTGATTTCTTTCACCAGTGTTTTACAGTTTTCTATATATAGGTCTTTTGTTTCTTAGATCGATATACTGCTAAGTATTTTATTCTTTGTGCTGCAATTGTAAATGAAATTGTTTCCTTAATTTCTCTTCCTATTTTCTCATTAAATTATGTAGAAATGCAAGGGATTTCTGTGTGCTGATTTTATATCCTGCAACTTAACCACATTCGTTGATTAGCTCTAGTAATTTTCTGGTAGAGTCTTTAGGGTTTTCTGGTAGAGGATCATGTCATCTGCAAACAGTGAGAGTTTTACTTCATCTTTTCCAATTTGGATTCCTCTTATGTATTTTTCTGCTCTGATTGTTGTGGCTAAAACTTCCAAAACTATGTTGAATAGTAGTGGTGAAAGTGGCACCTTTGTCTTCTTCCTGACTTTAGGGGCAACGCTTTCAATTTTTCACCACTGAGGATAATGTTTGCTGTGGGTTTGTCATATATAACTTTTATTATGTGGAAGAATATCCCTTCTATTCCCACCTTCTGGAGGGCTTTGATCATAAATGGAGGTTGAATTTTGTCAAAGGCTTTTTCTGCATCTATTAAAATAATAGTATGGTTTTAATTTTTCATTTTGTTAATGTGGTGTACTACATTGATTGATTTGAGTATATTGAAGACTCCTTGCACCCCTGGGATAAAACCCACTTTGTCATGATGTATGATCTTTTTAATGTGTTGTTGATTCTGATTGCTAGAATTTGGTTAAGGATTTTTGCATCTATGCTCATCAGTGATATTGGCCTGTAGTTTTCTTTTATTGTGGCATTTTTGTCAGGTTTTGGTATTATGGTGACTCTGGCCTCATAGAATGAGTTTGAACATTTACCTTCCTCTGCAAATTTGTGGAGGAGTTTGAGTAGGATAGGTATTAGCTCGTCTCTAAAGTTTTGGTAGAATTCAGCTGTGAAGCCGTCTGGACCTGGGCTTTTGTTTTCTGGAAGAACTCCGATTACAGTTTCAATTTCCGGGCTTATGATGGGTCTGTTCAGATTTTCTATTTCTTCCTGGTTCAGTTCGGAAAGTTGTACTTTTTTAAGAATTTGTCCATTTCTTCCAAGTTGTCCATTTATTGGCGTACAATTGCTCATAGTAGACTCTTATGATCCTTTGTATTTCTGTTTTGTCTGTTGTGATCTCTCCCTTTTCATTTCTAATTTTATTGATTTGGTTTTTCTCCCTTTGTTTCTTTATGAGTCTGACTAGTGGTTTGTCAATTTCATTTACCCTCTCAAAGAACGAGCTTTTGGCTTTGTTGATTTTGCTATGATCTCTTTTGTTCCTTTTGCGTTTATTTCTGCCCTAATTTTTAAGATTTCTTTCCTTCTACCAACACTGGGGTTCTTCATTTCTTCCTTCTCTAGCTGCTTTAGATATAGAGTTAGTCATTTAGTTGACTTTTTTCTTGTTTCGTGAGGTATGCCTGTATTGCTGTGAACCTTCCCCTTAGCACAGCTTTTACAGTGTTTCAGAGGTTTTCAGTTGTTGTGTTTTCATTTTCATTCATTTCTATGCATATTTTGATTTTTTCTTATTTCTTCTACGATTTATTGGTTATTCAGCAGCGTGTTTTTCAGCCTCCATATGTTGGAATTTTTAACAGTTTTCCTCCTTTAATTGAGATCTACTCTGTGGTCAGAAAAGATGCTTGGAGTGATTTCAATTTTTTTGAATTTACCAAGGCTAGATTTACGGCCCAGGATGTGATCAATCCTGGAGAAGGTTCCATATGCGCTTTTCAGTTCAGTTCAGTTCAGTCGCTCAGTCGTGTCCGACTCTCCGCGACCCCATAAATCACAGCACCCCAGGACTCCCTGTCTATCACCAACTCCCGGAGTACACTCAAACTCATCTCCACAGAGTCGATGATGCCATCCAGCCATCTCATTCTCTGTCGTCCCCTTCTCCTCCCGCCCCCAACCTTTCCCAGCATCAGAGTCTTTTCCAGTGAGTCAACTCGTCGCATGAGGTGGCCAAAGTATTGCAGTTTCAGCTTTAGCATCAGTCCTTCCAATGAACACCCAGGATCTATCTCCCTTAGAATGGACTGGTTGGATCTTCTTGTGGTACAAGGGACTCTCAAGAGTCTTCCCCAACACCACAGTTCAAAAGCATCAATTCTTTGTCAATCAGCTTTCTTCACAGCCCAACTCTCATATGCATACGTGACCACGGGTAAAACAATAGCCTTGACTAGACAGACCTTTGTTGGCAAAGTAATGTCTCTGCTTTTTAATAAACTATCAAGGTTGGTCATAACTTTCTTTCCATGGAGCAAGCGTCTTTTAATTTCATGGCTGCAATCAGCATCTGCAGTGATTTTGCAGCCCCCCAAAATAAAGTCTGACACTGTTTCCACTGTTTTTCCATCTATTTCCCATGAAGTGATGGGACCAGATGCCATGATCTTTGTTTTCTGAATGTTGAGCTTCAAGCCAACCTTTTCACTCTCCTCTTTCATTTTCATCAAGAGGCTTTTGAGTTCCTCTTCACTTTCTGCCATAAGGGTAGTGTCATCTGCATATCTGAGCTTTTTGATATTTCTCCCAGCAATCTTGATTCCAGCTTGTGCTTCTTCCAGCTCAGCGTTTCTCATGATGTACTCTGCATAGAAGTTAAATAAGCAAGGTGATAATATACAGCCTTTACGCACTCCTTTTCCTATTTGGAACCAGTCTGTTGTTCCATGTACAACTCTGACTGTTGCTTCCTGACCTGCATACAGGTTTCTCAAGAGACAGGTCAAGTTGTCTGGTATTCCCGTCTTTTTCAGAATTTTCCAGACTTTATAGTGATCCATACAGTCAAAGGCTTTGGCATAGTCAATGAAGCAGAAATAGATGTTTTACTGAAACTCTCTTGCTTTCTCCATGATCCAGCAGATGTTGGCAATTTGATCTCTGGTGATTCTGCCTTTTCTAAAACCTGCTTGAACATCTGGGAATTCACGGTTCACATATTGCTGAAGCCTGGCTTGGAGAATTTTGAGCGTGACTTTACTAGCGTGTGAGATGAGTGAAATTGTGCGGTAGTTTGAGCATTCTTTGGCATTCCCTTTCTTTGGGACTGGAATGAAGACTGACCATTTCCAGTCCTGTGGCCACTGCTGAGTTTTCCAAATTTGCTGGAATATTGAGTGCAGCACTTTCACAGCATCATCTTTCAAGATTTGAAATAGCTCAACTGGATTTCCATCACCACCACTAGCTTTGTTCGTAGTGATGCTTTCTAAGGCCCACTTAACTTCACATTCCAAGATGTCTGGCTCTAGGTCAGTGATCACGTTATCGTGACTATCTTGGTCGTGAAGATCTTTTTTGTACAGTTCTTCTGTGTATCCTTGCCACCTCTTCTTAATATCTTCTGCTTCTATTAGGTCCACACAATTTCTCTCCTTTATTGAGCCCATCTTTGCATGAAATGTTCCCCCGGAATCTCTAATTTTCTTGAAGAGATCTCTTGTTCTTCCTTTTCTGTTGTTTTCCTCTATTTCTTTGCATTGATCACTGAGGAAGTCTTTCTTATCTCTCCTTGCTACTCTTTGGAACTCTGCATTCTGATGCTTATATCTTTGCTTTTCTCCTTTGCTTTTCGCTTCTCTTCTTTTCACAGCTATTTGTAAGGCCTCCTCAGACAGCCATTTTTCTTTCTTGCATTTCTTTTCCGTTGGGATGGTCTTGGTCCCTGTCTCCTTTACAATGTCACAAACCTCCGTCCAAAGTGTATGCGCTTTATAAGAAGGTTAAATTCATTTTTTGGGGGTGAAATCTCCTATAGATATCAATTAAGTCTAACTGGTCTATTGTATAATTTAACATCTGTGTTTCCTTGTTAATTTTCTGTTCAGTTGATCTGTCCATAGGTGTGAGTGGGTAATAAGTCTCCCACTATTATTGTGTTCTTGTTTATTTCCCTTTCACACTTGTTAGCATTTGTGTTAGTTTGCGATCCTTCTATGTTGGGTGCATATATATTTATCATTGTTATATCTTCTTCTTGGATTGATCCTTTGATCTTTATGTAGTGTCCTACTTTGTCTCTTTTCACAGCCTTTGTCTTAAAGTCTATTTTATCTGACATGAGTATTGCTACTCCTGCTTTGTTTTGGTCTCTATTTGTGTGAAATATCTTTTTCCAGCCCTTCACTCTCGGTCTGTATGTGTCCCTCATTTTGAGGTGGGTCTCTTGTAGACAACATATATGGGGGTCTATTTTTATATCCATTCAGCCAATCTTTGTCTTTTGGTTGGGGCATTCAACCCATTTACATTTAACATAATTATTGATAAGTATGATCCCTTTTCCATTTACTTTACTGCTTTGGATTCGACTTTATACACTCATTCTTAATTTCCTGTGTAGAGAAGCCCCTTTAGTATTTGCTGGAGAGCTGGTTTGGTAATGCTGAATTCTCTCAGCTTTTGCTTGTCTGTAAACCTTTTGGTTTTTTCTTCTAATTTGAATGAGATCCTTGCTGGGTACAGTAATTTGGGCGTAGGTTATTTTCTTTCATCAGTTTAAGTATGCCCTGCCATTTCCTCCTGGCCTGAAGAGTTTCTACTGAAAGAGCAGCTGTTATCCTTATGGGGATCTCCTTGTGTGTTATTTGTTGCTTTTCCCTTGCTGCTTTTAATATTTGTTCTTTGTGTTTGATCTTTGTTAATTTGATTAATATATGTCTTGGGGCATTTCGCCTTGGCTTTATCCTATTTGGAACTCTCTGGGATTCTTGGACTTGGATGATTATTTCCTTTCCCATTTTAGGGAAATTATCAACTATTATCTCCTCAAGTATTTTCTCATGGTCTTTCTTTTGGTCTTCTTCTTCTGGGACCTCTATGGTTCGGATGTTGGGGATTTTAACATTGTCCCAGAGGTCTCTGAGATTGTCCTCATTTCTTTTAATTCATTTTTCTTTTTCCTCTCTCTTTGATTTATTTCTATCCAATCTATCTCACTTATTCTATCTTCCGCCTGCCTTATTCTACTGTCGGTTTCCTCTAGAGTGTTTTTGATCTAATTTCTTGCATTATTTACTGTATATGACTCTTTCTTATTTCTTCTAGATCCTTGTTAAACCTTTCTTTCATCTTCTCAATCCTTGTCTCCAGGTTATTTATCTGTAACTCCAATTTGTTCTCAAGAGTTTGGATCATTTTCACTATCATAATTAGGAATTCTTTATCAGGTAGCTTCCCTAATTCCTCTTTTGTTTAGGTTGGTGGGCATTTACAATGTTCCTTTATTTGCTGGGTATTTCTCTGTCTCTTCATCTTGCTTATATGTGTGGCCTTCCATCTTCTGGCAGTTTGCAGAGTTCTCTTCATTGTGGAGTTTCCTCTCTGTGGGTGAGGTTGGACAGGTGGCTTGTCAAGGTTCCCCATTTAGGGAAGTTGTGTCAGTGTTTTGCTGGGTGGAGCTGGATTTCTTCTCTCTGGAGTGCAATGAAGTGTACAGTAATGAGTTATGAGCTGTCAATGGGTTTGGAGTGATTTTGGGCAGCCTGTATAATGAAGCTCGGGGCTATGTTCCTATGTTGCTGGAGAATTTGCATGGTATGTCTTGCTCTGGAACTTGTTGACGCTTGGGTGGTGCTTGGTTTCAGTAGGTATGGAGGCGTTTGATGAGCTCCTATCAATTAATGTTCCCTGGAGTCAGGGGTTCTCTGGTGTTCTCAGGATTTGGACTTAAGCCTCCTGCCTCTGATTTTCAGTCTTATTCTTGCAGTAGGCTCTAGACTTTTCTATCTGTCACGTCTAAGGTGGTTCCCTATGTTTTAGATTCTGTTTGCTGGTCTCTTCAGTGTCTAATTTCTGCCCTCACACTAGGGGTTGGTGGTGGACACTTTTTAAGGCTCACTTTTTCAATAGTGTTCTGGGAAGGGAGGAACGCTACAGGCAAATATCTCTGGTGTCTGTGGGGAGTGCTCGCAGTGTCTCGGCCACACTGGGTTTGCCCCTGCTCACGGCATGAGTTCTGTCCCAGTCTACAATGCAAAGGCTCTAGGTTGCTCTCCCGAGAACTGTCTGAGGCCACCGCTGGGTTGCACGCACATCTCAGGTCTAAGCCGCTCAGGTTCAGGTACTCGGGTACTCCACAAATGCGCAGACTTGGTTGGGTCTGTGTTTTTTGCCCTCCCCCTGGTCTGAGCATCTCTGGTGACCAGGTGTTTGGTGAGCACGGTAACTGTGACTTATCGCCTCCCTGGTCCCTCCTGCTTGGTTTTCTGAGTGTACAACTGGAGCACATTCTCAGACGGGTGTCGACCAGCCAGTAACCGAAGAAGCCTTGGTTAGCGCAGAAACCTGTTCGCAGTTTGGTATCGGATGCCTCTCTGGGCATTGCGCACTTCGAGCGCTGGCTGCCCTCCTCTGCCTGTCTCGGCGGGGGATGGACCGTCTGCCACTGGCTAGCTCTGTTCATTCCTTTTTTCTGTGAGCTGAACTGGCAGAGTCTTCAGTACAGTTAAGTTCAGTCGCTCAGTCATGTCCGACTTTTTGCGACCCCATGAATCACAGCACGCCAGGCCTCCCTGTCCATCACCAACACCCGGAGTTCACTCAAACTCATGTCCACAGAGTCAGTGATGCCATCCAGCCATCTCATTCTCTGTCGTCCCCGTCTCCTCCCACCCCTCAATCCCTCCCTGCATCAGACTCTTTTCCAGTGAGTCAAATCGTCGCATGAGGTGGCCAAAGTATTGCAGTTTCAGATTTAACATGAACACCCAGGATTGATCTCCGTTAGAATGGACTGGTTGGATCTCCTTGCAGTCCAAGGGACTCTCAAGAGTCTTCTCCAGCACCACAGTTCAAAAGCATCAATTCTTTGGCGATCAGCTTTCTTCACAGCCCAACTCTCACATCCATACATGACCACGGGAAAAACCATAGCCTTGACTAGGCGGATCTTGCTTGGCAAAGTAATGTCTCTGCTTTTTAATATGCTATCTAGGTTGGTCGTACCTTTAATTCCAAGGAGTAAGCGTCTTTTAATTTCCTGTCTGCAATCAGCATCTGCAGTGATTTTTGAGACCAAAAAAAAAAATAAAATCTGACACTGTTTCCACTGTTTCCCCATCTATTTCCCATGAAGTGATGGGACCAGATGCCATGATCTACATTTTCTGAATGTTGAGCTTCAAGCCAACCTTTTCACTCTCCTCTTTCACTTTCATCAAGAGGCTTTTGAGTTCCTCTTCACTTTCTGCCATAAGGGTGTTGTCATCTGTGTATCTGAGGTTATTGATATTTCTCCCAGCAATCTTGATCCCAGCTTGCGCTTCTTCCAGCCCAGCGTTCCTCATGATGTACTCTGCATACAAGTTACATTAGCAGGGTGACAATATACAACCTTGATGCACTCCTTGTCCTATTTGGAACTGGTCTGTTGTTCTATGTCCAGTTCTAACTGTTGTTTCTGACCTGCATACAGGTTTCTCCAGAGGCAGGTCCGGTGGTCTGGTATTCCCATCTCTTTCAGAATTTTCCACAGTTTATTGTGATCGACACAGTCAAAGGCTTTGGCGTAGTCAATGAAGCAGAAATAGATGTTTTTCTGGAACTCTCTTACTTTTTCCATGATCCAGCGGATGTTAGCAATTTGATCTCTGGTGCCTCTGCCTTTTCTAAAACCTGCTTGAACATCAGGGAGTTCACGGTTCATATATTGCTGAAGCCTCGCTTGGAGAATTTTGAGCATGACTTTACTAGCATGTGAGAGGAATGCAATTGTGCGGTCGTTTGAGCATTCCTTGGCATTGCCTTTCTTTGGGATTGGGATGAAGACTGACCTTTTCCAGCCCTGTGACCACTGCTGAGTTTTCCAAATTTGCTGGCATATTGAGGCGGAGTCTTAGGTTAGGGCTTTTTGCCTTTTCACGGTGTAGTTATTGCTCAGTCTGTTTTGCTAGCTCCTGTTAATTCTCTCAGATTGCCCTTATGGCATTCAGGCCTGGTCTTCACTCTAAGCAGTTCAGGTGGCTCCTCCCTGCCCAGCCCCCTCTTCCTAATGGCGGATGGGGGCGTATGCGCTTCTTTTCCTCTGGGAGTTACTGTTGGGTGAGTAATCTGTGGGGTTTAATTATTTATTTCTTTTTCCTTCCCGTTATGTTGCCCTCTGAGGATCCAAGGCTCACTACAGACTTGGCAGTGACAGTGTTTCCTGGTGTTTGGAAACTTCTCTCTTTTTTAAGCTTCCCTTCCCAGGATGGAACTCCATCCCTACCTCTTTTGTCTCTCTTTTTATCTTTTATGTTTTTTATACCTCCTTTATAAGACAATGGGCTGCTTTTCTGGGTGCCTGAAGTCCTCTGCCAGCATTCAGAAGTTGTTTTGTGGAGTTTACTCAGCGTTCAAATGTTCTTTTGATGAATTTGTGGGGGAAATGTGGTCTCCCCATCCTATTCCTCCACCATCTTGTTCCCTCTCTCTGTTTGTAGACTTTTTGATGAGGGTCATTCTGACGAGTATGAGGCGATATCTCATTGTAGCTTTGATTTTCATTTCTCTAATAATGAGTATAAGCATCTTTTCATGTTTCTTAGCCATCTGTATGTCTTTGAAGAAATGTCTGTTTAGGTATTTTTGCCCACTTTTTGACTGGGTTGATTTTTTTCTTTCTGGTATTGAATTGTATGTGCTGCTTGTATATTTTGGAAATAAATCCTTTGTCAGTTATTTCATTAGCTATTATTTTCTCCCATTATCAAGATTGTCTTTTTTTCTTGCTTGTAGGTTCCTTTGCTGTGAACAAGCTTTTAAATTTAATCATGTTCCATTTGTTTACTTTTATTTTTATTTTCATCACTCTAGGAGGTTGGCCATATAGGTATGTCATGGACTGTTCTCCCTATGCTTTCCTCTAAGAGTTTTATAGTTTCTGGTCTTACATTTAGGTCTTTAATCCATTTTGAATTTATCTTTGTAGATGGTGTTAGTTTTCTAATTTCAATCTTTTACAAGTAACTGTCTAGTTTTCCCAGTACCACTTATTGAAAAGTCTGTCTTTGCCCCATTGTATACTCTTGCTTCCTTTGCCAATAATAAGGTACCCATAGGTGCATGGATTTATTCCCGGGCTTCCAATGTTGTTCAATTGGTGTATATATATTTTGTGTGAGTGCCACTACCAAGTTGTCTTGATGACTGCAGCTGCATAGTACAATGTGAAGTCAGGAATCTTGATTCCTTCAGCTCCGTTCTTCTTTCTCAAGACTACTGTGACTATTCAGGATCTTTTGTGTTTCCATATGAATTGTGATTTTTGTTGTTATTGTTTGTTCTGGTTCTGTGAAAAATGCCGTTGGTAATTTGTTGGGATTGCATTAACTCTGTAGATTGCATTTGGTAGTAATGTCATTTTCAAAATACTGATTCTTCCTACTCAGGAACATGGAATTTCTCTCCACCGTTTTATATCATCCTTGGTTTCTTTCATTAGTTTCTTAGCATTTTTTGTGTACAGTTCTTTCATCTCCTTAGGTAATTTTATTCCTAGATATTTAATTCTTTTTGGTGCAACAGTGAATGGAGTTGATTCCTTAATTACTCTTTCTGATTTTTTTATTTTTACCATATAGAAATGCAAGTGATTTCTTTGTATTGATTTTGTCTCCTGCAACATTGCTAAATTCACTAATTAACTGTAGTAATTTTCTCGTAATATCTTTAGGGTTTTCTATGTACAGCATCTTGTCATCTGCAAACAGTGGGAACTTTACTTCTTCTTTTCCAATCTGGATTCCTTTTATTTATTTGTCTTCTCTGATTGCTGTAGATATGAATTCTAGAACTCATGTTGAATAACAGTTGTGAAAGTGGACACCCTTGTCTTGATCCTGATCTTAGGGGGAGTTCTTTCAGTTTTTCATCATTGAGAATAATGTTTCCTGTAGGCTTATCATATATGGTCTTTACTATGTTGAGACAGTTTCCTTCTATGCCCATTTTTTGAAGAGTTTTTATCATAAATATGTGCTGAATTTTTTCAAAGGCATTTTTTTTGCATTTATTGAGATGATCACATGGTTTTTATCTTTCAATTTGTTAGTATGGTGTGTCACATTGATTGACTTCTGTACTTTGAAGAATTCTTTTCTCCCTGGAATAAACCCACCTTGATCATGGTGTGTGACCTTTCTGATGTGCTGCTGAATTCTGTTTGTTAAAATTTTCTTGAGGATTTTTGCCTTTATGTTCATCAGTGATATTGGCCTGTAGCTTTCTGTTTTTGTGTTGTCTTCATCTGGTTTTGATAGCAGGGTGATGGTGGCCTCACAGAAGTTTGGAACTGTTCCTTCCCCTGCAATTTTTTTGGAAAAAGGTTTAGAATGACAGGCATTTGCTCTTCTCTAAATATCTGGTTGAATTCTGTGAAGACATCTGCTCCTGGGCTCTTGTTTTTTGGAAGATTTTTGATCACAGCTTCAATTCCAATGTTTGTCATTGGGTTGTTCATAATTTCTATTTCTTCCTCGTTCAGTGTTTGAAGATTTAACATTTCTAAAAATCTATGCATTTCTTCTAGGTTATCTATTTTATTGCATATAGTTGTTCATAATAGTATCTTATAATCTTTTGTATTTCTGCATTGTCTGTTGTAATCTCTCCTTTTTCAATTGTAATTTTGTTGATTTGATTCCTCTCTCAATTTTTTCTTGATGAGTTTGGATAAGGTTTTGTCAATTTTGTTTATATTTTCAAAGAACTAGTTTTTTGTTTCATTAATCTTTTCTGTTTTTTCTTTTCTTTTTCAATTATTTCTGCTCAGATCTTTATGATATTTTTCCTTCTTATTTTTTTCCTTCTTTTTCCAGTTGTTTTAGGTATAGAGTTAGGTTGTCTATTTGATCTTTTTCTTGTATCTTGAGGTAGGATTCTACTACTATAAACTTCCCTCTTAAACCTGGTTTGGAGTTGCCATGTTTTCATTGTCATTTATTTCTAGAATTTTTTCCCCCTTTGATTTCTTCAGTAATCTGTTGGTTATTTAGAAATGTGTCACTTAATCTCCATGTGTTTGTGTTTCTCACAGAAAATTTTTGTAATTTGTGTTTTCTTAAAAAAATTCTTGTAGTTGATAACGAGTATCATAGCATTGCAGTCAGAGAAGATGCTTGATACAATTTCAATTTTCTTAAGTTTACTGAGGTTTGATTTGTGACGCAACACGTGGTCTACCCTGGAGAATGTTCCATGTGCACTTGAGAAGAAGGTATATTATTCTGCATTTGGATGGAATGTCCTGAAGATATCAATGAGATCCATCTCATCTAATGCATTATTTAAGACTTGTGTTTCCTTATTAATTTTCTGTTTTTATGATCTGTCCATTAGTGTGAGTGGGGTGTTAAAGTCTCCTACTATTACTGTGTTAGTCAATATCTCCTTTCTTATGCATTAGTGTTTGTCTTATGTATTGTGCTACTATGTTGGGTGTGTAAATATGTCTCTTTTTTTTTGGATTGATCCCTTGATCATTATGCAGTGTCCTTGTTCATCTCTTGTATTCTTCTTTATCTGAAGATTTATTTTGTCTGATATAAGGATTACTACTCCAACTTTATTTTGCTTCCCATTTGCATGAGGTATATTTTTCCATCCTCTCACTTCCAGTCTGTATGTATCGTTAGGTATGAAGCTCATTTCTGGTAGACAGCATGCATATGGCTCTTCTTTATGTATCCATTCAGCCAGCCTGTGTCTTTTGATTGGAGCATTTAACATTTACATTTAAAGTAATTATTGATATATATGTTTCTATTGTCATTTTCTAATTGTTTGGGGTTGATTTTGTAAATTGTTTTTCTTCTGTTGTATTTCATGACTATATACGTACATTTAACATTTGTTGTAAAGCAGGTTTGATGGTACTGAATTCTCTTAAATTTGCTTCTCTGTAAAGCTTTTAATTTTTCCATCATTTTGAATGAGATCCTTGTTGGATACAGTAATCTTAGTTGCAGATTTTTCCCGTTAAGTACTTTAAATATATCCTGCCATTCCCTTCTGGCCTTGATAATTTCTGCTGAAAGATCAGCTCCAAAGTGTGTGGGGTTTCCCTTGTCTGTTTCTTGTTGCTTCTCCCTTGCTGCTTTCAGTATTCTTTCTTTATGTTTAGTCTTTGTTAATTTGATTAGTATGTGCCTTGGCTTGTTTCTCCTTGGGTTTCTCCTTTAGGGGACTCTTCGTGCGTCTTGGACTTGATTGGATATTTCGTTTCCTATATTGGGGACATTTTCAACTATAATATCTCCAAAAATTTTCTCATACAATTTATTTTTCCCTTCTTCTTCTGTCAGTTCAGTTCAGTCGCTCAGTCATGTCTGACTCTTTGCGACCCCATGAATCGCAGCACGCCAAGCCTCCCTGTCCATCACCAACTCCTGGAGTTCACTCAAACTCATGTCCATCGACTCGATGACGCCATCCAACGATCTCAAGCTCTGTTCCCCCCTTCTCCTTCTGTCCCCAGTCCCTCCCAGCATCAAGGTCTTTTCCAGTGAGCCAACTTTTTGCAACAGGTGCCAAAGTATTGGAGTTTCAGCTTCAGCATCAGTCCTTTCAATGAACACCCAGGACTGGTTTCCTTTAGGATGGACTGGGAGGAACTTCTTGCAGTCCAAGAGACTCTCAAAGAGTCTTCTCCAACACCACAGGTCAAAAGCATCGATTATTCTTTCTCAGCTTTCTTCACAGTCCAAATCTCACATCCATACATGACCACTGGAAAAATCATAACCTTGACTGGAAGAACCTTTGTTCACAAAGTAATGTCTCTGTTTTTTAAAATGCTCTCTACGTTGGTCGTAACTTTCCTTCAAAGGAGTAAGCGTCTTTTAATTCTGTGGCTGCAGTCACCATCTGCAGTGATTTTGGAGCTCCCAAAAATATAATCTGTCATTTTTTCCACTGTTTCCCTGTCTATCTCCCATGAAATGATGAGAACAGATGCCATGATCTTCGTTTTCTGAATGTTGAGCTTTAAGCCAACTTTCTCACTCTCCTCTTTCATTTTCATCAAGAGGTTTTTTAGTTCCTCTTCACTTTCTGCCATAAGGGTGATGTCATCTCCATATCTGAGGTTATTGTTATTTCTCCTGGCAATCTTGATTCCAACTTGTGCTTCTTACAGCCCAGAGTTTCT
The DNA here is from genome assembly GCF_049115385.1 of Moschus berezovskii. Classification (NCBI taxonomy): domain Eukaryota; kingdom Metazoa; phylum Chordata; class Mammalia; order Artiodactyla; family Moschidae; genus Moschus; species Moschus berezovskii. The sequence continues at coordinate 40,418,815 of NC_142489.1, read as the reverse complement.
CATGATGTATTCTGCATATAAGTTAAATAAGCAGGGTAACAATACACAGCCTTGACTTATTCCTTTCCCTATTTGGAATCAGTCTGCCGTTCCATGTCCAGTTCTAATTGTTGCTTCCTGACATGCATACATGTTTCTCAAGAGGTAGGTCAGGTGGTCTGGTATTCCAATCTCTTTCAGAATTTTCCACAGTTTATTGTGATCCACACAAAGGCTTTGGCATAGTCAATAAAGCAGAAATAGATGCTTTTCTGAGACTCTCTTGCTTTATCGATGATCCAGCGGATGTTAGTAATTTGATCTCTGGTTCCTCTGCCTTTTCTAAACCCAGCTTGAACATCTGGAAATTCATGTATTGCTGAAGCCTGGCTTGGAGAATTTTAAGCATTACTTTACTAGCATGTGAGATGAGTTCAATTGTGCGGTAGTTTGAGCATTCTGTCATTGCCTTTCTTTGGGATCGGAATGAAAACTGACATTTTCTAGTCTTGTGGCCACTGCTGAGTTTTCCAAATTTGCTGGCATATTGAGTGCAGCACTTTCACAGCATCACCTTTTAGGATTTGAAATAGGCCAACTGAAATTCCATCACCTCCACTAGCTTGCTCGTTGGAAGGAAACGTATGACCAACCTAGACAGCATAGAAAGTAAAATAAAATGAAAAGCAGGGACATGACTTTGCCAACAAAGCTCCATCTGATCAAGGCTACGGTTTACCCAGTGGTCATGTATGGATGTGAGAGTAGGACTATAAAGAAAGCTGAGCACAGAAGAATGGATGCTTTTGAACTGTGATGTTGGAGAAGACGCTTGAGAGTCCATTGGCCTGCAAGGAGATCCAAGCAATCCATCCTAAAGGAGATCCTCATTTGTAAAGACCCTGATGCTGGGAAAGATTGAGGGCAGGATGAGAAGGGGAAGACAGAGGATGAGATGGTTAGATCGCATCACCGACTCAATGGACATGGGTTTGGGTGGACTCCAAGATTTGGTGATGGACAGGGTGCCCTGGCATGCTGTGGTTCATGAGGTCTCAGAGTCAGACACGACTAAGCCACTGCACTGAACTGAACCATCATTTTTCTGAATGGTTTTTCAGGTAATCTTCCTATTTCCTCTTCATTTATTTGGACTTCTGTTTCTAGTTTGTTCCTTCATTTATACAGTATTTCTCTCCTTTTCTTTCCTTTTTTTTATTTAAGTTATTTTGTTTGAGATCTCCTTTTCCTAGCCTTCAAGGAAAGTTGATTTCTTTATTCCTTTTGGTTTCTAGCCCTCCAAAGGTTGGTCCAGGAGTTTGTGTGAGCTTCATATACGGTGAGATTTGTGCTGAGTTTTTGTGTTTATTTATCCTCTGATGGGCAAGGCTGAGTGAGGTGGTTGATTGGGTTTTTGTTGCTGTTGTTGTTTGCTTGTTTTGTCATTTAGATGAGGCGTCCCTCACAGGGTGCTACGTGTGGTTAGGTGAGGCCATGTCTTGTATTAAAGTGGTTTCTTTTGTGTGAGTTCTCACTATTTGATACTTCCTAGGATTAGTACTCTGGTAATCTAAGGTCTTGGAGACAGTGCTCCCACTCCAAAGGCTCAGGATTTGATCTCAGGTCAGGAATGAATATTCCACAAGCAGTTAGTTATGGCCTTCAGTTCAGTTCAGTTCAGTTCAATTCTGTCGCTCAGTCGTGTCCATCTCTCCGCGACCCCATGAATCACAGCACGCAGGCCTCCCTGTCCATCGTCAACTTCCGGAGTTCACTCAAACTCATGTCCATCGAGTCGGTGATGCCATCCAGCCAGTGTATTTACCCATTAATAAAAAAATAACTTAAGACTAACTGGAAAATAAAGCTTACTCAACTTGCCTCAGTTCAGTTCAGTTCAGTCACTCAGCCGTGTCCAACTCTTTGCTACCCCATGAATCACAGCACACCAGGCCTCCCTGTCCATCACCAACTCCCAGAGTTCACTGAAACTCAGATCCATTGAGATGTCATCCAGCCATCTTATTCTCTGCCGTCCCCTTCTCCTCTTGCCCTCAATCCCTCCCAGCATCAAAGTTTTTTCCAATGAGTCAGCTCTTCGCATGAGGTGGCCAAAGTATTGGAGTTTCCACATGCCTAGTGGAGACTAAATCAACGAACCCAAAACTAGCAAATACGCTGAGAGGAAAGGAAAGAAAGAACAGATATGCAAAGTTAAAAAGAGGTAGATGAAGAAATATATATACATATTAAATATTAACTCCATGGGGAAAGAACAGTAATAAAGGCAAATAAAAGAATATATTTAAAATAAAATATGTTTTAAAAATTAAAATTATAAAAACTAAAAAAGAGGGAAAAAAGGAAGAAAAAGAAAAAAGTGAAGAAGAAGAAAAAAAAAAAAAAAAAAACTCCACAAAACTGCCAAAGCTCAACTTAGAGGCAGAGGTTTATGACAACAGTAGAAAATGTGATTGAATACACACACACACACACACACACACACATACACCCATAAGCAAAATCAAAACAGTTCAATAAAAATTACAATATATTGACCTGGTGAACAAAGGAAACAAAAATTTAAATCTACCCGAACAAAACTAATTAAAGCACACACTGGAAAACAAAACTAAAGTAAGGTGCCCTCAGGGAAACTAAACAGAGAAAATAAAACTAACAAATATGTTGAAAAGAAAGGAGAGAAGAAAAAGAAATAAAGAATATGTCAAGTTAAACAAAGGTAGATAAAGATTTATATATATATATATATATATAAATCTTATATTTCAGTTCAGTTCAGTTTAGTCGCTCAGTCGTGTCCGACTCTCTGCGACCCCATGAATCACAGCACGCCAGGCCTCCCTGTCCATCACCAACTCCCGGAGTACACTCAAACCCACGTCCACAGAGTCGGTGATGCCATCCAGCCATCTCATTCTCGGTCGTCCCCTTCTCCTCCAGCTCCCAACCTTTCCCAGCATCAGAGTCTTTTCCAGTGAGTCAACTCGTCGCATGAGGTGGCCAAAGTATTGCAGTTTCAGCTTTAGCATCAGTCCCTCCAATGAACATCCAGGATTGATCTCCTTTAGAATAGACTGGTTGGATCTCATTTCAGTGTAAGGGACTCTCAAGAGTCTTCTCAAGATTAACTGTAAGGGGGAAAGAACAGTAAGGAAAAAAACAAAGGAATAAATGTAGAAAAATACAAATTTCATGTAACTTAATCTCTGTCTAGATTTTCATTTGTGAAATTTTCATATTTCATATTTTAGGAATGAAAATTTGCTCCTGGAATTTCATGTTTGAAATTCAGTATAGAGAATTACACTCAGAAAATTCAATTGAGTAACTCATTTGTGAAATATAAATTTCCATACTTCAATAAAGAAATTGTGTGCTCAAATTTTCCTATGTGAATAACAGAGAATTCTATGTTCATGGCAGAAAATATGTACACAGATATTCATATGTCAAACATACAGTAATCCATATATCATTACCAAAAATATGCAGCTAGATAATTAAATGTGATATAGATTTCATACTTCATGTAGAAAAACCTGTACCTCTATTTTCATATGTGATATATATAAAGCTGAATAGCTGATGCAAGAAAATCATCATTGAGGTTTGCACATGAATGAAACAGAGCAGCCAAAAGCAGTGCTGTGGAATAACCCAGAGGAATAGGGTGGGAAGGAAGGTGTGGGAGAGCTTAAGAATCTGTAGGACACATGTACACAAATGGCTCATTAACACTGATGTATGGTGAAAGCCATCACAATATTGTATAGTAAACATCATCCAGTTGAAATAAAATAGTTTAAATTATTAACAAAATAAGAAGAAAGAAATGTACAAGGACCTCTACACAATGCTCTGTGTTGGCCTAAATGGGAAGGTATTCCAAGAGCGAGGGGATCTATGTATTCATATAACTGATTCATTTTGATGTACAGCAGAAGCTGATACAAGAGTGTAAAGCAACTGTACTCCAATAAATTTTTGTTAAATATTACAATTCAACCAAGGAAGACAAAAACTTTATCATCGCATGATATTGTTAGTTAAAATATCTGAGTTATAGAAACAGAGAGATATACTTATCAGGGCTATATCAGTGGAATGGGGCATAATGGTCCACATTACCAACTTTTATTATAGCTTGAATAATCACACTAAGGAAGATACTGTAATAGGGGCAGGATGGACATGGAGCTGAAGCCCTTAGCTCAAGACCATTACTGAAGTTAGAAGACCAGCTCCACCAACAATCATATATATATATACATGCACACGTACATACACACAGACAGCCCCCTTTAAAAATCCTCCTGAAATAACACACGCCTTTAAAAATCCTCCTGAAACCCCCAAAAGCTTTCAGGAAAGGGAAGGGATGCAACAAAGGTCCGTCTAGTCAAGGCTATGGTTTTTCCCGTGGTCATGTATGGATGTGAGAGTTGGACTGTGAAGAAAGCTGATCGCCGAAGAATTGTTACTTTTAAACTGTGGTGCTGGAGAATACGCTTGAGAGTCCCTTGGACTGCAAGGAGATCCAACCAATCCATTCTAAAGGAGATCAATCCTGGGTGTTCATTGGAAGGACTGATGCTAAAGCTGAAACTGCACTACTTTGGCCACCTCATGCGACGAGTTGACTCACTGGAAAACACTCTGATGTTGGGAGGAGAAGGGGACGACAGAGAATGAGATGGCTGGATGGCATCACCGACTCTGTGGACATGAGTTTGAGTGAACTCCGGGAGTTGGTGATGGACAGGGAGGCCTGGCGTGCTGTGATTCATGGGGTCGCAGAGAGTTGGACACGACTGAGTGACTGAACTGAACTGACTGAAGAGACGCATGTGATTAACTGTTGCAAATTTCTTGCTGTCAGATTCTCTGTACTTGACAGCGTCTTTGCCCAGGGCCCTCCAGGATCTCTCACCTTGGGTTGGGTAGCAAGCTGTGGAGTATGTAGACAAGCTAAAAGCTGTGTCTTGCAGAGGCCCAGAGCTCTTGCTAGAGCCAATCACTGGCCTGGCCCAGTGTTCAGAGCAATAGCTAAACTACCTTTCCCATCCCCACCTCAGTGCCCTAAAGCTTGTGGCAATCTGCATGGGTCACACTCTATGGGACCCAGATCCTACTAGGGGAGACTGAAATTACTGAGTCCTAGTTGTTTGCTGAACACCCGGCTCCCTCACTGAAGGTGGTTGTACAAGATATGAGGACCTTGGTAAGAGGACGGCACAGAGAACTGAGAGCTGCCTCCTCAGCAGAGACTGGGCACTGGTGGGAGCACTGACTGGGTGCTGGATGAATGTTCCCAGACAAGAAATGAGGGACCCCTTCCTTCTAACCAGGGCCTTAGAAGGTGAAAGTAAATACTGGAACATTTCCTTTCAGCGTAGGGAATAACAAGTTTATAGGAACACAGTCACACCACATAATTTACTTCAAGTACAGAGGATCTGACAGCAAGTGATTTGCAACAACTAATCAAACGCCTTCCTCATCTTTCAATAAGAAGTGGAATTTGATGAAAGCTTTGGGGGGACTTCAGGATTTTTAAACGTGTAAACCACCCATCTCCTTGTATTCAGTTCAGTTCAATCGTTCAGTCGTGTCCGACTCTTTGCGACCCCATGAATCACAGCACACCAGGCCTCCCTGTCCATCACCAACTCCCGGAGTTCACCAAAACTCATGTCCAATGAGTCGGTGATGCCATCCAGCCATCTCATTCTCTGTCATCCCTGTCTCCTCCCACCGCCAATTCGTCCCAGCATCAGAGTGTTTTCCAGTGAGTCAACTCGTCGCATGAGGTGGGCAAAGTATTGCAGTTTCAGCTTTAGCATCAGTCCTTCCAATGAACACCCAGGATTAATCTCCTTTAGGATGGACTTGTTGGATCTCCTTGTAGTCCAAGGGACTCTCAAGAGTCTTCTCCAACACCACAGTTCAAAAACATCAATTCTTCGGCTATCAGCTTTCTTCACAGTAAACCACTCATCTCCTTGTATAGCCCTGCAATAACTCTCTCTCTGCTTTAAGCTCCAGTGCTCTGATATTGCCTGGCCTAACTATGCTGGAAACATGGATGCTCGTTAACAGTATCACTTTATTTTTTTTTTTTTTTCCTGTGGAGGTTAAGGGAGTATCTGTAAGAAGGTAAGAAGGTCTCTTTCTAAAACCACATACAGTCATGAAAGTTTGTAAAGATTATCATTTTTCTATAGAAAACAATGAGTAAACATTGGTGGCTACCCCAATTATCAGGTTAATTTAGGGCAAAATAACTGGAAAAAATGTGATTAGGTCTTTTTTGAGGACTACTTTTTATTTTGCAAATTTTGTAATCAACTATGCTTGCTGGGACTAGTTCAGACTCTATCATGTCTGAATCTTTACCACTCCATGAACTTCAGCATGTCAGGCTTCCCTGTCCTCAATCTTGACAAGAAAGCTCAAATTCAAATCCATTTAGTCGTTGATGCCATCCAACCATCTTGGCTTCTGTCATTTCCTTCTCTTCCTGTCTTGAATCTTTCCCCACATCAGGGCTTTTTGCAATGAAATGGATCTTCACATCAGGTGGCCAAAGCATTGTGGCATCAACTTCAGCATTAGTCCTCCCAATGAATATTATGGACTGATTTCCTTTAGGATTGATTATTTTGATCTCCTAGCACTCCAAGGGACTCTCAAGAGCCTACTGTAACACCACAATTGAAAAACATCAGTTCTTTGACACGTGACTTTCTTATTGGTCTATCTCTCACACCCATTCACAACTACTGCAAAAACCATAACTTTGACTATACAGACCCTTGTCAGTAAAGTAATGGACCTGCTTTTTAAAATGCTGTTTAGGTATTGATAGCTTTTCTTCCAAAGAGCAAGCATGTTTTAATTTCATTGCTACAGTCAAAAGCAGTGATTTTGGAGCCCCCTCCCCCCCAAAAAAAAAAGTTGGTCACTTTTTCTGTTTCCCCATCTATCGACCATGCAATGATAGGTCTGAATGCTATGGTCTTAGTTTTCTGTACATTGAGTTTTAAATCAACTTTTTCACTCTCATCTTTCACTTTCAACCACAGGCTCTTTAGTTCCTCTTCACTTTCTTCCATAAGGATGGTGTCATCTGCATATCAAGGTTGTTTTTATTTCTTCCTGCAATCTTCATTCCAGCTTGTGCTTCTCCAGTCCTTCATTTCTCATGATGTATTTTGCATATAAGTTAAGTAAATAAGATGACAATATTCAACCTTGACTTACCTACCCTTTTCCAATGTAGATCAGTCCATTGTTGCAGACACAGTTCAATATATTGCTTCATGATCTGCATTCAGAATTCTCAGGTGGCAGGGCAGTTAAGGTGGTCTGGTATTCCCATCCACTTAAGAATTTTTAAGATTGTTGTGATCCACACAAAGTCTTTAGCACAGTCAATAATTTGCTGGATCTAGATGAAGCACAAGCTGGAATCAAGATTGCCTAGATAAATATCAGTAACTTCAGAAATGCAGATGACTTCACCCTTATAGAAAAAGTGAAGAACTAAAGAGCAACTTGACTAAAGTGAAAGAGGAGAGTGAAAAAATTGGTTCAAAGCTCAGCATTCAGAAAACTGAATCTTTTAAGATCATTGCATCCGGTCCCAGATGGGGAAACGGTGGAAACAGTGGCTGACTTTATTCTTTGGGTCTCCAAAATCACTGCAGATGGTAATTGCAGCCATGATTAAAAGATATTTACTCCTTGAAAGGAAAGTTATGACCGACCTAGACAGCATATTAATAAGCAGAGACATTATTTTGCCAACAAAGTTCCATCTAGTCAAGGCTTTGGTTTTTCCAGTAGTCATGAATGGATGGAAGTGTTGGACCATAAAGAAAGCTGAGCCCAGAAGAATTGATGTTTTGGAACTGTGGTGTTGGAGAAGACTCTTGAGAGTCCCTTGGACTTCAAGGAGATCCAACCAGTCCATCCTAAAGGAAATCAGTGGTGGCAGTTGAAGCTGAAAGTACAATACTTTGGTCACCTGATTCGAAGAGCTGACTCATTTGAAAAGACCCTGATGCTGGGAAAGATTGAGGGCAGGAGGAGAAGGGGATGACAGAGCATGAATTGGTTGGATGGTGTCACCAACTCAGTGGGCATGAGTTTAGGTAAACTCTGGGAGTTGGTGATGGACAGGGAGGCCTGACATGCTGCGGTTCATGGAGTCACAAAGAGTCAGATACGACTGACAGACTGAAATAAACTGATGTACAAAATAAACCTTTTGTCTTTGTAAAGTATTAATAGTTCACTTATCATGTGCATCACATTTTTTTTTCCACATAACTGCTTTCTGGGTTGAGAAGACCCAATTAGTTGGTTGAAATCTGTGACACAGATGAATAAACTTCAGTACCAAGTGAAAAGATGGAAATCAATATTATAAATATGCTGTATTCTCTCGAAATTTGTATGTTGAAAACCGAACCCTATTTGTATTTAGTCAAATATGAATAAACTGTAATTTCTTTCTGACCCTATTTGGAAATAGAACCTCTAAATATGTACTTAATAAAATTGTTTCTCTGTAAGAAAAGGTGATCAGAGAAAACACAGAAACATTGCTATGTGAAGAAAAAGCCAGAAGATGGACAGTCACTATCCAGAAGAAGAAGAAAAAATAAATCTGCTTACCATTTGATTGTTGACTTGATCCCCAGAAGTTTGAGGGGAAAATTAATTAAGCTAACTGGTATGGTATGGTACACCTGATATAGCAACAGAAATACCCACAAACTCTTTGCAAAGAGGCTTTCAATTTCAAGTGAGACTCCTTTTCCTACCTATGTACTCAGGGAACAGAAAATAGTAAAGGACTCTCTTACCCATAATCCTTCAGTTCAGTTCAGTTCAGTCGCTCAGTCATGTCCGACTCTCTGCGACCCCATGAATTACAGCACGCCAGACCTCCCTGTCCATCACCAACTCCCGGAGTACACTCAAACTCATGTCCACAGAGTCGGTGATGCCATCCAGCCATCTCATTCTCCGTCGTCCCCTTCTCCTCCCGCCCCCAACCTTTCCCAGTATCAGAGTCTTTTCCGGTGAGTCAACTCGTCGCATGAGGTGGCCAAAGTATTGCAGTTTCAGCTTTAGCATCAGTCCTTCCAATGAACATCCAGGATTGATCTCCTCTAGAATTGACTGGTTGGATCTCCTTGCAGTATGAGGGACTCTCAAGAGTCTTCTCCAGCACCACAGTTCAAAAGCATCGATTCTTCGGTGATCAGCTTCCTTCACAGTCCAAGTCTCACATCCATACATGACCACGGGAAAAACCATTGCCTTGACTAGACAGACCTTGGTTGGCAAAGTAATGTCTCTGCTTTTTAATATACTATCAAGGTTGGTCATAACTTTCCTTCCAAGAAGCAAGCGTCTTTTAATTTCATGGCTGCAATCAGCATCTGCAGTGATTTTGGAGCCCCAAAAAATAAAGTCTGACACTGTTTCTACTGTTTTTCCATCTATTTCCCATGAAGTGATGGGACCAGATGCCATGATCTTTGTTTTCTGAATGTTGAGCTTCAAGCCAACCTTTTCACTCTCCTCTTTCACTTTCATCAAGAGGCTTTCGAGTTCCTCTTCACTTTCTGCCATAAGGGTGGTGTCATCTGCATATCTGAGGTTATTGATATTTCTCCCAGCAATCTTGATTCCAGCTTGTGCTTCTTCCAGCCCAGCGTTCCTCATGATGTACTTTGCATAGAAGTTAAATAAGCAAGGTGACAATATACAACCTTGACGTACACCTTTTCCTATTTGGAACCAGTCTGTTGTTCCATGTCCAGTTCTAACTGTTGCTTCCTGACCTGCATACAGGTTTCTCAAGAGGCAGGTCCGGTGGTCTGGGATTCCCATCTCTTTCAGAATGTTCCACAGTTTATTGTGATCCACACAGTCAAAGGCTTTGGCATAGTCAATGAAGCAGAAATAGATGTTTTTCTGGAACTCTCTTGCTTTCTCCATGATCCAGCGGATGTTGGCAATTTGATCTCTGGTGTCTCTGCCTTTTCTAAAACCTGCTTGAACATCTGGGAGTTCACGGTTTACATACTGCTGAAGCCTGGCTTGGAGAATACAGGTTCCTAACGCTCACTAAGAATATTCAAGTTTCTTTAGAGACTCAACTAGGCTATAATTTATTCTTATTTTATCGGTAAATTTGACCTAGGGACATTTAGAATGTAAATAATTTACGGGAAGTGTTAGAAAAAAATAAGTATCAGGAAGGTATTCTGTCCTCGTCAGAAAGATGCAGTCCACTCCTTTTATCCTTACCATAGATTTCTTGCTAAATCCCTAGGAGACAACGTGTAGTGACAAAGGAATTGCTGACTATTTCATCAGTGAAATAAAAAAATGTTGATGCCATTGCAACCTTGCCTCCCTAAGCTCCGTATAAAGACATTAGAGGGCAGTAGCCATGGGGAAGTTTAGAGGATCTCAAGACCTCCCAAGCATTGGAACCACGTGGGCCTTCTCTCCAGTCAATTTTCCAGGCATGTTGGTATCACCTTCTCTGTGGCAGAATTTGTAGTCTACTGCCACCACACTTATCAAGAGTCCTCTGGATTTCTGAGAACCCCAAGAGATCACCATTCAAGGTTGAAAACTGCAAGCTTACAATCCAGTCCAGCCTGACAGGCTCCACCCCATGTAGATGTATATGATCCTCAACCACAACAAGGGCTGTGACGAGCAGAAAAACCACAGCTTCAGGCAACTTCACTGTTAACACCTACAGCTATGTCAGGGACATATCGCAAGTGAAGACTTTAGGTCCTCTACCGAGACAGACATTCGATACCAAACTGCAAACAGGCTTTGCTGCTAACCAAGATTTATTGGCCTTCTTACTGGTTGACATCCGCTTGTGAAAGGGTGCCGGTTGTACATCCAGAAAACCAAGTGACAGAGACGGGGAGGCTATAGGTTGCAGCGACTGCGGTCGCCAAACACCTGGTCACCTGAGCTGCTCGGAACTGGGAAGGGCACAAACCGCGGGCCCAACTGAATCTGTGCCTTTGTGGAGTACCCGAGTACCTGAACCTGAATGGTTTTGACCTGGAGAGTGCATGCAAACCAGTGAAGCTTCAGACAGTTCCTGGCAGAACAATCTAGAGCCTGTGCAGTGCACACTGGGACAGCAAACCCAGTGTGGCAGAGACACTTAGAGTACGCCCCACAGATGCCAGTTCCTCCCTCCCCACAGCGCAACTGAACAAGGGAGCTTAAAAAAGTGACCACCACCTTCCCTTTGTGTCAGGGTGGAAATTAGACACTGAAGAGATCAGCAAACAGAAGTTGAAATAGAGGGAATAACCTTGGAAGTGCTAGATGGCGAAGTCTTGAGGCTAACACAGGAATGAGATTGAAAATCAGAGGCAGAGGCTTAAGTCCAAATCATGAGAACACTAGAGAGTTCCTGACTCCAGGGAACATTAATTGATAGGAGATCATCAAACGCCTCCATACTTACACTGAAACCAAGCATCATCCAAGGATCAACCAATTCCAGAGTAAGACATACGACTCAAATTCTCCAGCAACACAGGAAAATAGCCATGAATTTCAGTATAAAGGCTACCCAACGTCACTCCAAAACTATTGACATCTCATAACTCATTACTGGACACTTCATTGCACTCCAGAGAGAAGAAATCAAGCTCTACCCTCAAGATCACCGATACAAGCTTCCCTAACCAGGGAAGCTTGACAAATAACCCATCCAACCCCACATACAGTGAGGAAACTTTACAATAATGAGAACTCCACAAACTGCCAGAAGACGGAAAGGCCACCCCAAACACAACAATATAAGCAAGATGAAGAGGCAGAGATATACCAGCACGTAAAGGAACAGGATAAATGCCAACTAATCCAAACAAAAGGGGAAGAGATAGGGAACCTACCTGGTAAAGAATTCCAAATAATGATGGTGAAAATGATCCAAAAATCTTGAAAACAAATTGGAGTTACAGACAAATAACCTGGAGACAAAGATTGAGAAGATGCAAGAAAAGTTTAACAAGGATCTAGAAGAAATAAAAGAGTCAATATACAATAATTCAATAGATGAGATAAAAAGCACTGTAGAGGGAAGCAACAGTAGAGTAACGGAGGCAGAAGATAGGATAAGAGAGTTAGAAGATAAAATGGTAGAAATAAATGAAACAGAGAGGAAAAAGAAAAACGAATTAAAAGAAATGACGACAGTATCAGAGACCTCTGGGACAATGTTAAATGCCCCAACATTTGAATCATAGAAGCCCCAGAAGAAGAAGAAAACAAGACCATGAGAAAATACTTGAGGAGATAATAGTTGAAAACTTCCCTACAAAGGGGAAGGAAATAATCACCCAAGTCCAAGAAACCTAGAGAGTCCTAAACAGGATAAACCCAAGGCGAAATACCCCAAGACACATATAATCAAATTAACAAAGATCAAACACAAAGAACAAATATTAAAAGCAGCAAGGGAAAAATAACAAATAACACACAAGGTGATTCCCATAAGGATAACAGCTAATCTTACAATAGAAACCCTTCAGGCCAGGAGGGAATGGTAGGACATACTTAAAGAACTGATAGAAATTAACCGACAGCCCAGATTACTGTACCATGCGAGGATCTCATTCAAATATGAAGGAGAAATCAACAGCGTTACAGACAAGCAAAAGCTGAGAGAATTCAGCATCGCTAAACCAGCTCTCCAACAAATCCTAAAGGACTTTCTCTAGAGAAGAAACAGAGAGGGTGTATAAACTCGAACCCAAAACAAAAAACTAAATGGCAACGGGATCATACTTATCAATAATTACCTTAAATGTAAATGGGTTGAAAGCCCCAACCAAAGACAAAGGCTGGATGAATGGATACAAAAACAAGACCCCCATATATGTTGTCTACAGGAGACCCACCTCTAAATGAGGGACACAAACCGACTGAAAGGTAGGGGTTGTAAAAAGGTACTACACGCAAAAGAAGACGAAAAGAAAGCAGGAGAAGCAATACTCATATCAGATAAAATAGACTTTAAAACAAAGGCTGTGAAAAGAAACAAAGAGGACACTACATAATGATCAAAGGATCAATCCAAGAAGAAGATAGAACAATTGTAAATATATATGCACCCAACATAGGAGCACCGCATTATGTAAGACAAATGCTAGCAAGTATGAAAGGGGAAGTTAACAATAACACAATAGTAGTAGGAGAATTTAATACTCCACTCACACCTATGTATAGATCAACTAACAGAACATTAATAGGGAGACACAAACATTAAATGATACAATAGATCAGTTACACTTATTAGGTCTCTATAGGACATTTCACCCCAAAACAATGAATTTCACCTTTTTCTCAAGCGCACACGGAACCATCTCTAGGATAGATCACGTCCTAGGCCATAAATCTAGCCTTGGTAAATTCAAAAAAAATTGAAATCATTCCAAGCATCTTTTCTGACCACAATGCAGTAAGATTAGATCTCAACTACAGGAGAAAAACTATGAAAAATTCCAAAATAAGGAGACTAGACAACATGGTGCTGAATAACCAACAAATCATAGAAGAAATCAAAATATGCATAGAAACAAATGAAAATGAAAACACAACAACCCAAAACCTGTGGGACACTGTAAAAGAAGTACTAAGAGGAAGGTTCTTATCAATACAGGCATACCTCAAGAAACAAGAAAAAAGTCAAATAAATAATTTAACTCTTCACTTAAAGCAACTAGAAAAGGAAGAATCGAAGAATCCCAGCATTCGTAGAAGGAAAGAAATCGTAAAAATTAGGGCATAAATAAATGCTAAAGAAACAAAGGAGACTATAGCAAAAATCAACAAACCCAAAAGCTGGTTATTTGAGCGGGTAAATAAAATTGACAGACCACTAGTCAGACTCATCAAGAAACAAAGGGAGAAAAACCAAATCAATAAAATTAGAAATGAAAATGGAGAGATCACACAGACAACACAGAAATAAAAAGGATCTTAGAGACTACTATAAGCAATTATATGCCAACAATATGGACAACTTGGAAGAAATGGACAAATTCTTAGAAGAGGACAACTTTCCAAAACTGAACCAGGAAGAAAGAGAAAATCTTAACAGACCCATTACAAGCACGGAAATTGAAACTGTAATCAGAAATCTTCCAGAAAACAAAAGCCCAGGTCCAGACGCCTTTACAGCCGAATTCTACCAAAAATTTAGAGAAGAGCTAACACATATCCTACTCAAAACCTTCCAGAAAATTTCAGAGGTAGGCAAACTTCCAAACTCATTCTATGAGGCCAGCATCATCCTAACACCAAAACCTGACAAAGATGGCGCAGAAAAGGAGAACTACAGGCCAATATCACTGATGAACATAGATGCAAAAATCCTTCACAAAATTTTAGCAATCAGAATCCAACACACATTAAAAAGGTCATACATCATGACCAAGTGGGTTTTATCCCAGTGATGCAAAGAGTCTTCAATATTTGCAAATCAATCAATGTAATAAACCACATTAAAAAAATGAAAAATAAAAAAATATATATGATTATCTCAATAGATGCAGAAAAGGCCTTTGACAAAATTCAACATCCATTTAGGATAAAAACCCTCCAGAAAGTGGGAATAGAAGGGACATACCTGAACATAATAAAAGCTACAATGACAAACCCACAGCAAGCATTATCCTCAATGGTGAAAAAAAGAAAGCATTTCCCCTAAATTCAGGAACAAGACAAGAGTGTCCACTCTCACAACGACTATTCAACATAATTGTGGAGTTTTTGCCACAGCAATTAGAGCAGAAAAAAACATAAAATGAATCCAAATTGGAAAAGAAAAAGTAAAACTCTCACTGTTTGCAGATGTCATGATCCTCTACACAGAAAAACACTCTACCAGAAAATTACTAGAGCTAATCAATGAATATAGTAATGTTGCAGGATATAAAATCAACACACAGAAATCCCTTGAATTTCTATACAATAATGAGAAAATAGAAAGAGAATTTAAGGAAATAATTCCATTCACCGTTGCAATGAAAAGAATAAAATACTTAGGAATATATCTACCTAAAGAAACAAAAGACCTATATATAGAAAACTATCAAACACTGGTGAAAGAAATCAGAGAGGACACTAATATATGGAGAAATATACCGTGTTCATGGATTGGAAGAATTAATATTGTGAAAATGAATATACTACCCAATGTAATTTATAGATTCAATGCAATCCCTATTAAGCAACCAACAGTATTTTTCACAGAGTTAGAACAAATAATTCCACAATTTGTATGGAAATGCAAAAAAATCTCGAATAGCCAAAGCAATCTTGAGAAAGAAGAATGGAACTGGTGGAATCAACCTTCTGGACTTCAGTTTAGTTCAGTTCAGTCCCTCAGTCGTGTCCGACTCTCCGCGACCCCATGAATCACAGCACGCCAGGCCTCCCTGTCCATCACCAACTCCCGGAGTACACTCAAACTCATGTCCACAGAGTCGGTGATGCCATTCAGCCATCTCATTCTCCGTCGTCCCCTTCTCCTCCCGCCCCCAACCTTTCCCAGCATCAGAGTCTTTTCCAGTGAGTCAACTCGTCGCATGAGGTGGCCAAAGTATTGCAGTTTCAGCTTTAGCATCAGTCCCTCCAATGAACATCCAGGATTGATCTCCTTTAGAATGGACTGGTTGGATCTCCTTGCAGTATAAGGGACTCTCAAGAGTCTTCTCCAGCACCACAGTTCAAAAGCATCGATTTTTCGGCGATCAGCCTTCTTCACAGTCCAACTTTCACATCCATACATGACCACGGGAAAAACCATTGCCTTGACTACGCGGACCTTGGTTGACAAACTAATGTCTCTGCTTTTTAAGATACTATCAAGGTTGGTCATAACTTTTCTTCCAAGGAACAAGCGTCTTTTAAATTCCTGGCTGCAATCAGCATCTGCAGTGAATTTGGAGCCCAAAATAGCAAAGTCTGACACTGTTTCCACTGTTTTTCCATCTATTTGCCATGAAGTGATGGGACCAGATGCCATGATCTTTGTTTTCTGAATGTTGAGCTTCAAGCCAACCTTTTCACTCTCCTCTTTCACTTTCATCAAGAGGCTTTCGAGTTCCTCTTCACTTTCTGCCATAAGGGTGGTGTCATCTGCATATCTGAGGTTATTGATATTTCTCCCAGCAATCTTGATTCCAGCTTGTGCTTCTTCCAGCCCAGCATCCCTCATGATGTACTCTGCATATAAGTTAAATAAGCAAGGTTACAATATACAACCTTGACGTACCCCTTTTCCTATTTGGAACCAGTCTGTTGTTCCATGTCCAGTTCTAACAGTTGCTTCCTGACCTGCATACAGGTTTCTCAAGAGGCAGGTCCGGTGGTCTGGGATTCCCATCTCTTTCAGAATGTTCCACAGTTTATTGTGATCCACACAGTCAAAGGCTTTGGCATAGTCAATGAAGCAGAAATAGATGTTTTTCTGGAACTCTCTTGCTTTCTCCATGATCCAGCGGATGTTGGCAATTTGATCTCTGGTGCCTCTGCCTTTTCTAAAACCTGCTTGAACATCTGGGAGTTCACGGTTTACATACTGCTGAAGCCTGGCTTGGAGAATTTTGAGCATGACTTTACTAGCGTGTGAGATGAGTGCAATTGTCCGGTAGTTTGAGCATTCTTTGGCATTGCCTTTCTTTGGGATTGGAATGAAGACTGACCTCTTCCAGTCCTGTGGCCACTGCTGATTTTTCCGAATTTGCTGGCATATTGACTGCAGAACTTTCACAGCATCATCTTTCCGGTGCTGTAAAGAGCAATATTGCATAAGACCCTGGAATGTTAGGTCCATGAATCAAGGCAAATGATTGGTCAAACAGGAGATGGCAAGTGGTCAAACAGGAGATGGCAAGGGTGAACGTCGACATTCTAGGAATCAGTGAATTAAAATGGACTGGAATGGGTGAATTTAACTCGGATGACCATTATATCTACTACTGTGGGCAGGAATCCCTTAGAAGAAATGGTATAGCCATCATGGTCAACAAAAGAGTCCGAAATGCAGTACTTGGATGCAATCTTAAAAATGACAGGATGATTTCTGTTCGTTTCCAAGGCAAACCATTCAATATTTCAGTAATCCAGGCCTATGCCCCAAACAATAATGCTGAAGAAGCCGAAGTTAATCGGTTCTATGAAGACCTACAAGACCTTTTAGACCTAACACCCAAAAAAGATATCCTTTTCATTATAGGGGACTGGAATGCAAAAGTAGGAAGTCAAGAAACACCTGGAGTAACAGGCAAATTTGGCCTTGGAGCACGGAATGAAGCAGGGCAAAGGCTAATAGAGTTTTGTCAAGAGAATGCACTGGTCATAGCAAACACCCTCTTCCAACAACACAAGAGAAGACTCTACACATGGACATCACGAGATGGACAACACCGAAATCAGATTGATTATATTCTTTGCAACCAAAGATGGAGAAGCTGTATACAGTTAGCGAAAACAAGACCAGGAGCTGACTGTGGCTCAGATCATGAACTCCTTATTGCGAAATTCAGACTTAAATTGAAGAAAGTAGGGAAAACCACTAGACCATTCAGATATCACCTCAATCAAATCCCTTATGATTTTACAGTGGAAGTGAGAAATAGATTTAAGGGACTAGATCTGATTGATAGAGTGCCTGATGAACTCTGGACGGAGGTTCGTGATATTCTACAGGAGACAGGGACCAAGACCATCCCCATGGAAAAGAAATGCAAAGGAGCGAAATGGCTGTCTGAGGAGGCCTTACAAAAGCTGTGAAAAGAAGAGAGGCGAAAAGCAAAGGAGAAAAGGAAAGTTATAAGCATCTGAATGCAGAGTTCCAAAGAATAGCAAGGAGAGGTAAGAAAGACTTCCTCAGTGATCAATGCAAAGAAATAGAGGAAAACAACAGAATAGGAAAAACAAGAGACCTCTTCAAGAAAATTAGAGATTCCAAAGGAACATTTCATGCAAAGATGGGCTCGATAAAGGACAGAAATGGTATGGACCTAACAGAAGCAGAGGATATTAAGAAGAGGTGGCAGGAATACACAGAAGAACTGTACAAAAAAGATCCTCACGACCAAGATAGTCACGATAATGTGTTCACTGACCTAGAGCCAGACATCTTGGAATGTGAAGTCAAGTGGGCCTTAGAAAGCATCACTACTAACAAAGCTAGTGGAGGTAATGGAATTCCAGTTGAGCTATTTCTGGACTTCAGGCTCTATTAAAAAGCCATAATCATCAAGACAGTATGGCACTGGCATAAAGATGGAAATATAAATCAATGGAACAGAATAGAAAGCCCAGAGATAAATCCATGCACCTATGTACAACTTATCTTTGGCAAAGGAGGCAAGAATGTAAAATGGAGAAAAGGCAATCTCTTTAACAAGTTGTACTGTGAAAACTTGCTAACCTCTTGTAAAAGAATGACACTAGAACAATCATTAACAGCATACACAAAAGTAAACTCAAAATGGATTAAAGATGTAAGTGTAAGACCAGAAACTATAAAACTCGTAGAGGAGAACATAGGAAAAGCACCCTGCGACATATATCACAGCAGGATCCTTCATGACCCACCTCCCAGAATATTGGAAATAAAAGCAAAGTAAACAAATGGAACCTAATTAAAATAAAAGCTTCTGCACAGCAAAGGAAACTATAAGCAAGGTGAAAAGACCGCATACAGAATGGGAGAAAATAATACCAAATGAAGTAACTGACAAAGAATTAATCTGAAAAATATACAAGAAACTCCTGCAGCTCAATTCCAGAAAAATAAATGACTCAGTCAAAAAATGGGCCAAAGAATTAAACAGACATTTCTCCAAAGAAGACATAAAGATGGCTAACAAACATATGAAAAGATGCTCAACATCACTCACAATCAACGAAATGCAAATCAAAACCACAAAAAGGTTCCATTTCACTCCAGTGAGAATGGTTGCTATCCAAAAGTCTATGAGCAATAAATGTTGGAGAGGGCGTGGAGAAAAGGGAAACAGCTTACACTGTTGGTGGGAATGCAAACTAGTAGAGTCACTATGGAGAACAGTGTGGAGATTCATTAAAAATACTGGAAATAGAACTGCCATACCACCAAGCAATCCCATTGCTGGGCATACACACCGAGAAAACTAGCATTGAAAGACACACATATACATCAATGTTCATCGCTGCACTGTTTATAATAGCCAGGACATGCAAGTAACCTAGATGTCCATTTGCAGACAAATGGATAAGAAAGCTGTGGTACATATACATAATGGAATATTACTCAGCAATTAAAAAGAACACATTTGAATTAGTTCTAATGAGGTGGATGAAACGAGCCCATTATACAGAGTGAAATAAGCCAGAAATGAAAACACCAATACAGTATACTAACATATATATATGGAATTTAGAAAGATGGTAACGATAACCTGTATACAAGACAACTAATCTTCAAAAGTATAGGCATAAATTTGTTTCTGTTATTTATATTCTTAATGCTTTTAAGAATAATTCCCATTTTTCATACTGTTTATTTGTAAGATTTTTCTTGTTGATTATTGTTACCTGATGTTTCCCTTTTTAGTGAAGCTTGTTAAGACAGCTTTGACACTGCTGAAACTCTCAATTTTATTTTTATTGCATTAGTCCCAGGTATACGTTAGGGGATTTCTTTTCTTTATGATTATTTTGCTTATTTTGCTAAATTTTTAAACTGGATGTATACTTGTATATGCATTGTTTTTCCTTTTTATTTAAAGTCTACTGCATGTAAGGCCTCAGTGGATAATGTTTCCCATATCCCGTAGGTTTTAAGACTTTGTATTTTTGTTATCTTTCTTTATAAATTAAAAAAAAAAAATAAGTAAAAAATAATGATAAGTCCTCTCCAACTCAAGAAATTGTTACCCAAAATATCTTTCACCTTCAATCTTCAGTTCAATTCAGTCGTTCAGTCATGTCCGACTCTTTGAGACCCTATGAATCACAGCACGCCAGGCCTCCCTGTCCATCACCAACTCCCGGAGTTCACTCAAACTCATGTCCACAGAGTCGGTGATGCCATCCAGCCATCTCACTCTCGGTCGTCCCCTTCTCCTCCCGCCCCCAACCTTTCCCAACATCAGAGTCTTTTCCAGTGAGTCAACTAGTTGCATGAGGTGTCCAAAGTATTGGAGTTTCAGCTTTAGCATCAGTCCTTCCAGTGAATACCCAGGATTGATCTCCTTTAGAATGGACTGGTTGGATCTCCTTGCAGTCCAAGGGACTCTCAAGAGTCTTCTCCAACACCACAATTCAAAAGTATCATTTCTTCGGCCATCAGCTTTCTTCACAGTCCAACTCTCACATCCATACATGGCCACGGGAAAAACCATATCCTTGACTAGACGGACTTTGGTTGGCAAAGTAATGTCTCTGCTTTTTAATATGTTATCTAGGTTGGTCATAACTTTCCTTCCAAGGAGTAAGTGTCGTTGAAATTCATTGCTGCAATCAGCATCTGCAGTGATTTTGGAGCCCCCAAAAATAAAGTTTGACACTGTTTCCACAGTTTTTCCATCTATTTCCCATGAAGTGATGGGACCAGATGCCATGATCTTTGTTTTCTGAATGTTGAGCTTCAAGCCAACCTTTTCACTCTCCTCTTTCACTTTCATCAAGAGGCTTTTGATGAAAGTGAGTTCCTCTTCACTTTCTGCCATAATGGTAGTGTCATCTGCATATCTGAGGTTATTGATATTTCTCCCAGCAATCTTGATTCCAGCTTTTGCTTCTTCCAGCCCAGCGTTCCTCATGATGTACTCTGCATAGAAGTTAAATAAGCAAAGTGACAATATACAGCCTTGACGTATTCCTTTTCCTATTTGGAACCAGTCTGTTGGTCCATGTACAGTTCTGACTGTTGCTTCCTGACCTGCATACAGGGTTAGTGACAGAGAATGCCAAAGTTTGGTGATGAAATGGAATAAGATGGAGAGGAGAATGAAGGGGTGACTTCAAAGCTAGGATATGGCTCTTCGAGGTCATGGAAGCTGCTCCAGACCTAGCTGCAGGCCTTGGGGACATAGTTCAAAATATATTAAACAATGTCGTCTCTGGCATCAGTAATCTTTTACAATATTAAAAATCCTCAGCACACAAGATTAGACCACCTGAATGATACCACTTGGAAATTCAGGAGATATTACTTGTGAGTGGGGGCTGGTACTTGCCAGAGTCTTGCTCTATCAGAATTGTTCAGCAAAAGAGACACAGGTGTATAGAACAATCTTTTGGACTCTGTGGAAGAGGGTGAGTGTGGGATGATTTGGGAGAATGGCATTGAAACATGTATAATACCATATGTGACATGAATCACAAGTCCAGGTTCGCCGCATGATACAGGATGTTTGGGGCTGGTGAACGGGGATGAACCAGAGGGAGGATAAGCGGAGGAGGGAGGTGGGAAGGGGTTTGAAGAAGAGGAACATATGTACTCCCGGGGCGGATTCATGTCAATGTTTGGCAAAACCAACCAGTATAATATTGTAAAGTAATTAGCCTCCAAAAAAAAATTAAAAGTAAAAAAATATTGTTCAAACACTTGTCATATTTAATAGAGATGGAGCCAATATTCACCTGTGCATAGACTGTTTTCTTAAGCATATTCCAATTATGAGGACATATACTACCTCTCTGGGGTTTCACTTTCTTTCTCTTTGAATGCTTCTCCACTTACACAAAAGAAGATAGCACTAATTTGAAATCACATTTTTATATTAGGATTTTTCTCTCACTTTTCTAAATGTATCAGTTGTGCTAAATAACTTCCTGTTACCAAATATCCCACTTTATAATAACTAGTCTTGTCATACCAGAGGCTTTCAAGAAAATGTAAGTGCAGATAAAATATAAAAGCACAGACAAGCCAGGCTTCTCAGGAGTGTTGGGAAAAAAGAAAAACCACGAGAAAATAGGCCATGAGTTGGCTGTGTGGCAAGATAGTGTGGGGAAACTCTGATGAAGTGTTAGCAAACCTTGCAATTAGTTCATTTGTCATAGATATGAGTAAACCCCTATTCTTCCCATGTAGTTCTCATTAAGTTTCTTCCCTCATTGCATATACTGCCTACAGGTAATGATCCTGCTTGATCCCAAATCTAAATCATACATTTTTAACTTCTTCCTTTGTCTCATGACAGGATTACTGATGACCTCATTGGCCATTCCCTTTTGTTTTACTATAGCAACCAGTGGTCTAGCCTTTTGTTTCTGACACTTTCAAATATGTCCGTGTAGTGGCCATCCTTTCATCTTCCTAACATCATCTCCATCTTCTTCTGAGCATCCAGATACCTTCAGTTCAGTTCAGTCGCTCAGTCGTGTCCTCATGAATCACAGCACACCAGGACTCCCTGCCTATCACCACCTCCCAGAGTTCACTCAAACTCACAAATAAACATATATCAGTGTTCAAAATACAGTATACTAACATATACATATGGAATTTAGAAAGACACTTTCTGATGAATAGCCATAGATAGGGCCACAAGCATGACAGATAACTTTAATATTGCTCATAGTTAAGACATTCATCAAGGAGATTCACAGCTAGATTTTTATATCTCTAGAATAATATATAAAAGAAATTTATCTGTCAAAACTGAACATGATCAGAAACAGTTGCACTAGAGCTACTGCTGCTAAGTCACTTTAGTCGAGTCCGACTCTGTGTGACCCCATAGATGGCAAACTACCAGGCAACTCCATCCCAGGGATTTTCCAGGCAAGAACACTGGAGTGGGTTACCGTTTCCTTTTCCAATGTATGAAAGTGAAGAGCGAAATGGAACTCGCTCAATCATGTCGACTCTTCGAGACCGCATGGGTTACAGACTACCAGGCACCTCTGTCGATGGGATTTTCCAGGCAAGAGTACTGCAGTGGGTTTTCATTGCCTTCTCCTACTGCTGATGAGAACAATACAATGGAAATATGGAAAATGATAATACTGATAATAGTGGATTGCACAGAGTATCAGGTTGCTTGCTGTAGTCCCTTGTTCAACCTTAGGAAAATGTAAGAATAACAGTAGCTTGAGAATGTACTACAATTTCATCAAGTGGAGAGTTCCTGAGGAAACCTCGTACTAATAACTTTCTGGACTTGAACAAACAACTTCCCTTATATGTCTATGTCTTCTAAATACCTAAGATATTTTCAGATTAGCAGCCGCCAAACTCTAAATTTTAACAATTTCTTCCTCAGATTATGTTGCATAGAGTAGATAAAATGTAAACTGTTTGAGGTGGAACTTTGGAATGAATGTGGGCCTGCAAAGCTCTGTCTTCTAATTTTTATTTTTCTCATAATCTTCATAATCAAACCATTTCCTTGGAACTGTTAAGCTCTTTCACATTTAGGTATTTTCAATACCAACCACTTGGTTATTCTGCTTCTTAGCAGGCTTTCTTCCCATATGTAGTGGTCCAAAGATCAGAGGTAGCCTCTATTTCAGGGGTACGGAAAGTAAAAAGACCAATTTTTAAAGAGAGATGAAGCGTGGCAAGCTGGGGAGACTGTGTCCAGACTATCTGTCTTTTATAGTGCCCCACCCAGGTCTCTTTCATTAGGCACCCTTCAAGCTCTACAAGCCCTGGCCGCTAATCTCTTTAAAAAGTTCCCTAGTCTGAAAATAATTTCCTTTGGTCACATGAAAGCCTCCTCGTGTGAGAGGAGAAGATCCCATTTCCATGGGTAAAACTTAAACAGTGAGTGACTTGGAAACAAATGGCTTAATTCAAAGTGAGAAAAACTTTTGAAAAATTTATATACAAAGTGGTGCAATTTGTTCTACACTTAATATTAGATTCTGTACTCCTTCTGATATATCTTTGTTCCCTCTTTCCATTTCTCCTTGAAATCCTCAGCAATAAGTCACTGGAAGAGCAATTATGGACTCTGATTTAAGGGATACTGATGAAAACATTCCCACTACAGAAGAGCAAATACCATTCACCAAGAAAAGGAAAGTGAAAAATAATTTTACTCTAACCACAATTTCTCTAAAGTGGAAATGCCCCTGTCTGTTGTTATTTAGTTCTCCTGATGTAGAATTCTGAATTTCGTTTTGTTTGTTTGCTTTTATATGTTCTAATCCTTTTTTATTTGCAGTTTTCTTTTCTCTTTTTTTTTTTTTTTTACTTTAAAGTAGTGTATTGTTTTTGCCAGGTATTGACATGAATCTCCCATGTGTGTACATGTGTTCCCCATCCTTAAACTCCCTCCTACCTCTCTTCCCATCCCATCCCTCTGGGTCACCTCAGTGCACTAGCCCTGAGCACCCAGTATCATGCATCGAACATGGACTGGAAATTTCTTTCACATGTGATAATTTACATGTTTCAATGTCATTCTCCCATATCATCTCTCCCTCGTCCTCTCCCACAGTGTCCTAAGACTGTTTTTTACGTCTGTGTCTCTTTTGCTGTCTCGCATACAGGGTTACCATTACCATATTTCTAAAGTCCACAAATATGCATTAGTATACGCTATTGGTGTTTTTCTTTCTGGCTTATTTCACTCTCTAAGTAAGGCTCTGGTTTCAGCCACTCTTTAGACCTGATTTTAATGGCTGAGTAATATTCTTCTACTGGAACAATAGACTGGTTCCAAATACGAAAAAGAGTACATCAAGGCTATATATTGTCAGCCTACTTATTTAAATTCTTCAGAGTACATCATGATAAACGCTGGTCGGAAAGCACAATCTTGGATCACGATTCCCGGTAGAAATATCCATAACCTCAGATATGTAGATGACATCACGCTTATGGCAGAAAGTGAAGAGGAACTAAAAAGCCTCTTGATGTAAGTGAAAGAGGAGAGTGAAAAAGTTGGCTTAAAGCTCAACATTCAAATAACTAAGATCATGGCATCTGGTCCCATCACTTCATGGGAAATAGATGGGGAAACAGTCAGACTTTATTTTTTTGGTTTCCAAAATCACTGTAGATGGTGATTGTAGCATGAAATTAAGACTCTTACTCCTTGAAAGGAAAGTGATGATCATCCTAGACAGCATATAAAAAAACAGAGACATTAATATGACAACAAAGGTCCGTCCAGTCAAAGCTCTGGTTTTATCAGTGGTCAGGTATGGATGTGAGAGTTGAACTTGCAGAAAGCTGAACACCAAAGAATTGATGATTTTGTACTTTGTTGTTGGAGAAGATTCTTGAGAGTCCCTTGGATTTCAAGGAGATGCAACCAGTCCATCCTATAGGAGATCAGTTCTGGCTGCTTGTTGAAAGGACTGATGATGAATCTGGGTCAATATTTTGGGTACATACTGTGAAGAGTTGGCTCATTGCAAAACACCCTGATGCTAGGAGAGATTGGGGGTAGGAGGAGAAGGGGATGACAGAGGATGAGACGGATGGATGGCATCACCGACTCTATGGACATGAGTTTGTGTAAACTCTGGGAGTTGGTGATGGACAGGGATGCCTGGCGTGCTGAGACTCATGGGGTGCTCGAGTCGGACACTACTGAGAGACTGAACTGAACTGAAGTGAATATTCCAGTGTGTATATTCATCACAGCTTTCTTATCCATTCGTCTTCAACGAATGGACATCTAGGATGCTTGCATACCCTGTCTATGATAAACAGTGATGCAATGGAGATTGGCGTACACCTGTCTCTTTCAATTCTTGTTTCCTCGGAGTGTATGCCAGGCAGTGTAATCTGGGTCACATGGCAGTCCTATTGCAGTTTTATTTTTTAAGGAATCCCCACACTGTTCTCCATAGTTGCTGTACTAGCTTGCATTCCACCAACAGTGTAAGAGGCTTCCCTTTTCTCTGCAACCTCTCCAGAATTTATTGCTTGTAGACTTTTGGATAGAAGTCAATTTGACTGGTATGGAACCTTATTGTGGTTTTGATTTGCATCTCTGATAATGAGCATCATCATATGTTTGTTAGACATCTGTATGTCTCCTTTGGAGAAAAGTAATCTCAGTTCTTTGGCCCAATTTCTGATTGGGTCATTTATTTTTCTGGAATTGAGCTGTAGGAGTTGCTTGTATATGTTTCAGATTAATTTGTTGTCCATTGTTTCGTCTGCCATTTGCCTTAATCATCATTTTAAAATATGCTTTTCACAGAAGCTGATGATATTTTTTGGCTGATCTAGGGATGAATAGACAAAGTTGGCAGTTTTAACTTGCAAACAATATACTCCTTTATTGGAGATAATTTTCTTTTCAAATCTAGACTTTATTAAGATTTACATATTTAAGTTTTATTTCTTGTTTGTTTCATTATTTAGGCTATATTTTTCAAACAGAGGCCTCTAATCCTGAACAGCGGTGAGTAAATCATAAACAGAAATAGTCATATGATTTGACTGTTTATTTCAACTGGAGAACATATTATATCAAAGAACATCAAACAGGTCAATATGGAATAGTCATCACATAAGAATGTACAAAACAAAGAAAAAAAATCTTCATTAGTAATTTAAAAGAATGTCTCATATACATTAACAGCAAAGAAAAATCAAGGGAAATAGAAAATTGGCTTATGCACACAATGTGAGACCGAGATGAACAGAATAGAATGAAACATCAGTGTGTCAGGAAAATATCAGGATGCTGGTGGTTAGGAAACCACTGAAACATGTGGAGTTTAAAATCACACAAATGTTGGGCCATGTGGGTAGCAATAAAAACAGCAAAATGTGGCTGAATCTCAACATGATAAGGAGCCGATGTAACATAAGTAGAATCTAGATAGGGTGAGGTGGGATAGAAAATGAAGTAGTAAAAAAAAAAAAAAAAAAGCTACTCCTGTCAAGAACATAAGGAGAACATTTGCTGTTATTCAGTCATTAAGTCAGCTCTGGCTCTTTGTCACCCCATGGACTTTAGCCTGACAGGCTTCCCTTCACTATTTACCACAATTTGTTCAGATTTCCTTCCATAGAATCAGTGATGTTATCTCACCATCCCATCACTGGCTACCCACTTCTCCTTTACCTTCAATCATTCCCAGCATCAGGACATGTGGCCAAAGGAAGAAAAACAAACAAACAAACCGAAAGATACCTAAGTATTCCAAGGAGAGGTGTTGAATCTGTTTAGGATATAGATTCAGAAAAAGCTTTTGACAAAATTTAACACCTAGTTATGATTAAACATGTAGAGGAGGAGGGAATAAAGGGAATCTTCTTTAACATAATAAAGGCCATTTATGGATAAACTCACCACAAACAGTGTTCTCTATAGTAAAATTCTGAAACCATGACCCCTAATTCATGAATACAAGAAAGATGCTTCTTATTCACCATGGTTACTCAACACAGTCTTGGGACACCTAGCTACTGCAATCAGAGAATAGGAAGAAGAAGGAAAAAAAGTTTCAAATGAAAAGGAAAATAGGTAAAACTGTCCCTGTTTGCAGATGATATGATACTATGCACAGAGAATCCTACCATACAACCAGATAATTGCTAGCAGTACTTCATGAATTCAGGGAAGTGTCTGGCTATAAAATTAACACACAGCAATCTCTGGCATTCCTATAAACTGACATCAAAAACAAATTAAGAAAGGAATCCCAGTCACCACTGCAAGAAGAATAAAATTCCCGAAAGTAAACCTGGGAAAAGATTTGTGTGCTGAATTGAATAAGACATGGAGGAAATAAATCAAGGGTGACAAAATAAATGAATAAGTATAACATTCTCTTTGACGTGGAGAATCAATACTGTGAAAATGGCTGTGCGACAAAAAGCAGTTTACATATTCAAAGCAATTGCTTTGAAATTGCCAATGACATTTTTCACAGAACTAAATAAATTTTTTTTTACAACTTGTTGGGAAATGTAAAAGACCTTGAATAGCCATGCTATCATGAGAAAAATAAGCAGATGTGGACGAATCAGGTTTCCTGTTTTCAGTCTGTAATTCAAAGTTGTAGTCATCCACACAGCATGAAACTTCCAAAAAAAAAAAAAAAAAAGAATACAGCCCAATGGAACAGATAGAAGACCCTGAAATAATCTCTTGTCCAAATGCTTACCTAATCTATGACAAAGGAGGCAACAATATACAATGGAGAGAATATATTATCCTTTATAGGTGCTGCTGGAAAATTTTGAGAGATAAAGATGAAAGTGCAATTAGGACGCTCCCTTTTGTTGTTTAGTGGGAAGTCATATCTGACTCCTTGTTATGTCATGGACTGCATCAGGCAAGCCTCAATAGGCACTACCATCTCCCAGAACTTGCCCAAGTTCATATCTATTGCATTGGCAGTGATGCCATCCAACACACTCATTCTTGTCACACCCTTCTCCTTCTACCTTCAGTACTTCTCATTATCAGGGTCTTTTCCAATGAGTTGGCTGTTTGCATCAGATAGACAAAGTATTAGAGCTTCAGCTTCACTAGCAGTTCATCCAATGGTTATTTTGGGCTGATTTCCTTGACGATTGACTAATTTGATCCCCTTGCTGTCCAAGGAACTCTCAAGAATCTTCTCCAATACCACAATTCAAAAGCATCAATTCTTCAGGATTCTGCCACTTTTTTGGTCCTGCTCAATCAACTCTATGTGAATACCGCAAAGACCACAGACTTGACTATACCAAAGTTTGTGAGCGAACTGGTATCTTTTCTTTTTCACACATGTCTCGATTTCTCATAGCTTTTCTGACAAGAAATATTTGTTTTCTAATTTGATGTCCAAAGTCACCATCTGGAGTGATTTTAGAGCCCAAAAAGATAAAATACGTCAATGACTTCCATTTTTCCCTTTCTATTTGCCATGGAGTGATAGGACCGGGTGCCATGATCTTAGTTTTCAGAATGTTTAGCTTTAAGCCAACTTTTTCACTCTCCTCTTTCACTTTCATCAAGAGGCTCTTTTACTTCTTCTTCACTTTCTGTCAAAAGGGTGGTGTCATGTACATATCTGAGGTTAGTGAAATATGTCCCAGCAATCTTGCTTCCATCTTGTGCTTCCTCTAGCCCAGCATTTCACATGATGTACTCTGTCTATAAGTTAAATAAGTAGGGTGACAACATACAGCCTTGATGTACCCCGTTTCCTATTTGGAAGCAGACTGTTGTTCATGTCCGTTCTAACATGTTGCTTCCTGACCCTCATACAGATTTCTCAAGGGGCAGATCAGGGGGCCTCGTATTCCCATTCCCTTTGGAATTTTCCATAGTTTATTGTGATCCACGCAGTCAGAAGCTTTGGTATAGTCAATAAAGAAGAAATAGATGTTTCTCTAGAAGTCTCTTTCTTTTTTGATGAACAAGCAGATATTAGCAATTTGATCTCTGGTTCCTCTACCTCTTCTAAAACCAGCTTGAACATCTAGAAGTTCATGGTTTACATATTGTTGAAGCTTGGCTAAGAGAATTTTAAACATTGCTTTACTAGCGTGTGAGATGGGTGCATTTGTGTGGTAGTTTCTGCATTCTTTGGCACTGGCTTTCTTTGGAATTGAAATGAATGTTGACCATTTCCATTCCTGTCGCCACTGCTGAGTTTCCAAGTTTGCTGAGAGTGATCAACGAAATTTAGTACTTCTATGACTTCTAAAATCCAGCAAATGGTGACCATTTCAACTCTTATACCTCTGATATGTCTGACCCAGCTTGAACATCTGGAGTTCCTCAATTCATGGAATGATGAAGAGAAGCTTAGTGGATTTTGAGCATAACTTTACCTGCTTGGAAGACAAGTGAAGTTGTGCAGTGGTTTTTATCATTCTTTAGTACTGTCTTTCTTGCGGACTGGGGTAAGAATTTCCTTTTTCTAGTTCTGTGACCACTGCTAAATTTTCCACATTTGCTGACATAGTGAATGTGACATTTTCATAGCATCAATATTTGGAATTTTATGCAGCACTGACAGAATTCCATCACCTACATTAGCTTTGTTGACAGCAGTGCTTTGTAAGGCCCACTTGACTTCACATTCAAGAATGGCTGGCTCTGTGGGATTCATCACAGTGTCCTGGTTATCTGGGGCAGTAAGATCTTTTTGTCCTAAAGTTCTTTGCATGCTTTCCATCTTGTCTTGATCTCTTTTCCTTCTTTTAGGCCTTTCAATTTTCTGTCTTTTACTGAGCCCACCTGTGGATGAAATGTTGCATTTATATATTCAGATATTTTAAGAGATTTTTTTTAGTCTTTCCGCTTCTTTTGATTTCTTATATATCTTTGCATTGTGTACTGAAGGAGTGCTTTACATCTCCTTTCTCTTCTCTGGAAATCTGAACTTTGTTTGGGTACTTTTGCCTTTTCCACTTGCTTTCTGCTGCTCTTCTTTCCTCAGCTATTTGTACATCCTCCTCCATGCTTTTCTTTTTCTCTGGCATTGTTTCACTCACTGTTTGCTGTACAATATTTTGCACCTCCTTCCCTAGTTTTTGAGGTGCTCTGTTTACTAGATATAAACCCTGGAATCTCTTTGCCACCTGCACTGCATATTCATAGAGGATTTGATTTTCTAGTCCCTGGCTGGCCTAGTAGTTGTGCATCTGACCTTCTGAATTTGGCAGATTGTTACTGATGATCTGATCCATAGTGGGCTCCAGATTTTTTTTTCCCCTGAACTTATACACTTCTCCCTCTGATTATATAGTCAGGCTGATACCATTAGGCACCATTTGGTGATGTCCATGTGTAAAGCCATCTCTTGTGTGGTTGT
The DNA here is from genome assembly GCF_049115385.1 of Moschus berezovskii. Taxonomy (NCBI): domain Eukaryota; kingdom Metazoa; phylum Chordata; class Mammalia; order Artiodactyla; family Moschidae; genus Moschus; species Moschus berezovskii. Next base: position 40,388,005 of record NC_142489.1, on the reverse strand, counting down.
CAAAGGATCTTTGCTTTGACCACTACATTTTCTTGACAGTTTGATTAGTCTTTGTTCTGCTTCATCTTTTATTCCAAGGCCAAACTTTCCTGCTATTCCAGGTATCTCTTGACTTTGTCCTTTTGCATTCCAATCCCTTATGATGATAAGGACATCTTTCACTTGCTGTTAATTCAAGGAGGTGTTATTGGTCTTCACAGAACTGATGAATCTGAACATCTTCAGGATCAGAATTCAGGGCAGAGACTAGCATTACTGTGATTTTGAATGGTTTGCCTTGGAAATGAACTAAGGTCATTCTGTCATTTTTGAGGTTGCACCCAAGTAGTGCGTAGTGAAGTGATTCTAAAATTATAGCAGACTGGGGAAGTAGAATCATAGGACAAATTAGAACATTGTCTTAGAGTAAAAAAACTTGATTCTTGCCTAAAAAATACCCAACGTGGAATCTGGGGAGAATAGAAGAATTTCTATGTGAGGAAGAAGACTCAGGGTGTGAGAGTTTAGCAAGATGAGGACAAAGAGCTTCTTTTTTATCCATTTCTGGAATCACATTTAGGAGTATCTCTTTAAGAAGCTTGCTATGGCATTCAATAAGCAAAGTATTTTGCATTGAAAATATGAAAGAATTTTTTGTTGAAGTGTCTGCTGTTGAGTTTTCTGAGAGTTGGAGTGATTTCACTGACCAGAGTCAGTGATATCTATTGATTCCAAGGAACCAATAATAAATTAATTAAGGAAGAAATTACCTGTCTTTAGTAGGAATCTTGTGTGAGTATTAGTGATTGTGGCAGCAGTGTGTGTGAGTCCCCAGGAGAAAGGAGCAGTGAGCAGGTGAAATCAATTTACCGCGGGGTGGGGGTGGGGGGGCAGGGGGTGGGCATTAGCCAGAGCATAGGAATCTGTGAATGTGCATATATTTTTGAGAACCCATTTCGTTGTGGCATCCCTAAGGACTAGGTGAACAGATGCAATTTCAGCCAATTGGGTGAGACTGGAGTACTATTCTTAACGAAGGAAGCCTGAGGGCAGGAAGAATGGAGCAAACCTCCAGCGACATTGCATTGTTTATAATGAGGGTGTTGCTATTCATAAATGACACTAATACTTTTCATTCTAAAGTTGTTGGCCACAGATGGCTCCACAAAATGTAAGAAGAGTGGGTAGTGTGGATACTGGCATCACTGCCTGAAAGGTGTCATTTAAGGGTCTGTGCATGGATGAAAACACATCCTGTGGAAATTTGGAAAGGCTTTTAAAATGAGATGAGTTTTGTGGTTCAGTCACCAAATAATGTGCTTGGGGTGATTCTTTGATACCCCTCCCCCCCCATAGAAGGCAGCATTATTTGGCATTGACTCTCTTTGAGATTGGAATGAAAACTGACTTTTTACAGTCCTGTGGCCATGGCTGGGTTTTCCATATCTGCTAGCATGCTGAATGTAGAACATTCACAGCATCATCTTTCAGGATTTGAAATAGCTCAACTGGAATTCCATCGTATCCACTAGCTTTGATCATAGTGATGCTTACTGAGACCCACTTGACTTCAATTTCCAATATCTTTTTTGTACAGTTCTGTGTATTCTTGCCACCTCTTATTATCTTCTGCTTCTGATGGGTCTCTACCATTTCTGTCTTTTATTTAGCCCATCTTTGCATGAAATATTTCCTTGGATTCTCTAATTTGCTTGGAGAGATCTCTAGTCTTTCCCATTCTATTATTTACCTCTCCTTCTTTGCATTGATCCCTGAGGAAGACTTTCTTATCTCTCCCAGCAATTCTTTGCAACTCTGCATTCAAATGGGTATACATTTCCTTTTCACCTTTGCTTTTTACTTCCCGTCTTTTCGCAACTATTTGTAAACGCTCCCCACATGCATTTAAATTTTTGAAATTTCTTTATCTTGGGGATGGTGTTGATCTCTGTCATGTACAATGTCACAAACCTACATTCATAGTTCATCAGGCTCTCTGCCTTCCAGAACTAGTCTATTAAATCTTGGCTTGGGTATCAGGATTCTACAAAGGATGGTTTTGATTTATTCTCCCGCTGCACCTGGCCCCACAAGGTTAGGGTAACAAAATAAACAGAGATGTTTCCTCACCTGGAGAAGGAAATGAAAAATGCCATGGCTAGTAGAAGGAAAGACATTATAAAAATTAGGAGAGAAGCAAATTCAAAAGAAACAAATGAGAACACAGCAGAAATCAACAAATATAAAAGCTGGTTCAATGAGACGAAAAATAAAATTGAAAAAAAAAAAAACATTATCCACAGTCATCAAGAAACAAAGGAAGAAAAATCAATCAACAAAATTAGAAATGAAACTGGAGAAACTATAGCAAACAATACAGAAATACAAAGGATCATAAGAGACTACTATCAGTAACTATATGCCAATAAAATGTACAACTGTGAAGAAATGAACAAACTCTTAGTGCAGTATAACTTTCCAAAACTGAAGCAGGAGGAACTAGAAACACTTAACAGACATGTCACAAGCACGGAAATATAAACTGTAGTCATAATTCTTCCAGCAAACAAAAGCCCAGAACCAGGTGGCTTCAGAGCTGAATTCTTAAAAAAAAAAAAAAATTGACAAGAGCTAACACTTATTTTTCATTGACTATGCCAAAGCCTTTGACACTGTGGATCACAACAAACTGGAAAATCCTGAAAGAGATAGGAATACCAGACCACCTGACCTGCCTCTTGAGAAATCGGTATACAGGTCAGGAAGCAACAGTTAGAATTGGACATGGAAAAACAGACTGGTTCCAAATAGGAAAAGGAGTACGTCAAAGTTGTATATTGTCACCTTGCTTATTGACGTTATATGCAGAGTACATCCTGAGGAACGCTAAGCTGGAAGAAGCACAAACTGGAATCAAGATTGCCAGGAGAAATATCAACAAACTCAGATGTGCAGATGACACCACACTTATGGCAGAAAGTGAAGAGGAACTCAAAAGCATCTTGATGAAAGTGAAAGAGAAGAGTGAAAAAGTTGACTTGAACCTCAACATTCAGAAAACGAAGATCATGGCATCTGGTTCCATCACTTCATGGGAAAGAGATGGGGAAACAGTGGAAACAGTGTCGGACTTCATTTTTTGGGCTTCAAAATCACTGCGGATGCTGATTGCGGCCATAAAATTAAAAAATGTTTACTCCTTGGGAGCAAAGTTATGACGTACCTAGATAGCATATTAAAAAGCAGGGAGAGTACTTTGCCATCCAAGGTCTGTCTAGTCAAGACTATGTTTTTTCCAGTGGTCATGTATGGATGTGAGAATTAGACTGTGAAGAAAGCTGATGGCTGAAGAATTGATGCTTTTGAACTGTGGTGTTGGAGAAGACTCTTGAGAGTCCCTTGTACTGTAAGGAAATCCAACTAGTCCATTCTAAAGGAGATCAGTCCTGGGTGTGCTTTGGAAGGACTGATCTTAAAGCTGAAACTCTAGTACTTTGGCCACCTCATGCGAAGAGTTGACTCACTGGAAAATACTCTGATGCTGGGAGGGATTGGGGGCCAAGGAAAAGGGGATGAAAAATATGAGATTTCTGAATGGCATCACCCACTTAATGGAGGTGAGTTTGAGTGAAATCCGAGAGTTGGTGATGGACAGGGAGGCCTGGCGTGCTGTGATTCATTGGGTCAGAAAGAGTCGAACACGACTGAGCGAATGAACTGAACTGAACTGAACACTGATTCTACTCAAATTCTTCAGGAAATTTGCAGAGTTAGTGAAATTTCCAAAGTCATTCTATGAGGCCACTGTCACCCTGACCCCAAAACCAGACAAATATGCCACAAGAAAAGAAAACTACACTCCAATAACACTGATGGACATAGATGCAAAAATCCTTAACAAAATCTTAACAAACAGAATCCAACAGCATTTTAAAAAGATCAAGTGGGCTTTATCTCAGGGATCCAAGGATTCTTTATTATCTGCACGTCAATCAAAGTAATACACCACGTTAACAAATTGAATGATAAAACGCATATGATTATCTCAATAGATATAGAGAAGGTCGTCGACAAAATTCAACATTCATTTATGACAAAAAAAAAAAAAAAAACTCCAGAAAGAAGGAATAGAAGGAACATACCTCAATATAATAAAAGTTATATATGACAAACAAACAGCAAAGATGATCCTCAATGGTGAAAAATTGAAAGCAGTCCCCCTAAAGTCAGGAAGAAGACAAAAATGCCCACTCCCACTGCTACTATTAAACACAGATTTAGAAGTTTTAACCAGGCAATCAGAGAGGAAAAGGAAATAAATGGAATCTCTTTTGGAAAAGAAGAATTAAAACTGTGAGTCTTGGCCGATATCATGATCCTCTACATAGAAAACGCTAAAGACTCCACCAGAAAATGACTAGTGCTGATAGTCCCTTGGACAGCAAGGAGATCCAACCATCCATTCTAAAGGAGATCAATCCTGGGTGTTCATTGGAAGGACTGATTCTAAAGCTGAAATTCCAATACTTTGGCCAACTCATGCGACCAGTTGACTCAAGGGAAAAGACTCTGATGCTGGGAAGAATTGGGAGCGGGAGGAGAAGGGAAGGACAGAGAATGAGATGGATGGATGGCATCACCGACTCGATGGACATGAGCTTTAGTGAACTCCGGGAGTTGGTGTTGGACAGGGAGGCCTGGAGTGCTGTGATTCACGGGAACCCAAGGAGTCAGACATGAGTGAGCGACTGAACTGAACTGAACTAAACTGAAGCAATAAATATAGTAAAGTTGCAGGATGTAAAATTAACACCCAGAAATTCTCTGCATACCTACTTACTAACATTAGAAAACAGAAAGACAAATTTAGGAAACATTCTTATTCACCATTGAAATAAAAAGAATAAAATACTTAGAAATAAATCTACCTAAAAAACAAAAGACATATATATAAAACTAAAAAAAAAAAAAACACTGGTGAAAGAAATCAAAGAGGACATAAATAGATTGAGAAATATACCATGTTTATGGATTGGAAGTATCAGAATAGTGAAAATGAGTATACCACCTAAAGCAATCTATAGATTCAATGCAATCCCTATCAAGCTACCAAAGGTATTTTTCATAGAACTATAAACAAATAATGTCACAATTTGTATGGAAATACCAAAAACCTCGAATAACCAAGGCAATCTTGAGAAGGAAGAATGGACCTGGAAGAATGAACCTGTTTGATTTCAGGCTATACTACAAAGCTGTAATCCTCAAGACATTATGGTACTGGCACAAAGATAAAATATACATCATTGGAACAAATAGAAAGCCCAGGAATGAAGCCACACACCTATGGACAACTTCTCTTTGAAAAGGGAGGCAAGTATCTACAATGGAAAAAAAAAGAAAAAGTCTCTTAAACAAGTGGCGCTAGGAAAGCTGGTAATCCAAGTGTAAAAGAATGACACCAGCAAAGAGGTAACACCTCATCCTGGTCAGAATGGATGCTACCTTAAAGTCTACACGAAAGAAATTCTGGAGTGGTGTGGAGAAAGGAGAACCCTCTTACACTGTTGGTGGATCAGCAAACTAGTATAGGCACCATGGAGAACATTGTGGAGATTAGGTAAAAAATTGGGAACAGTACTGCCATATGACCTAGCGATCCCACTGCCTGACATACACACCAAGGAAACAAGAACTGAAAGAGACACGTGTACCCCAATGGTCATCACAGCACTGTTTATAATTGCCAGGAAATGGAAGCAACCTAGATGTCCACCGGCAGAAGAATGGATAAGAAATCTTTGGTACATATACACAAAGGAATATTATTCAGTCATTAAAAAGATTTAATTTGAATCAGTTCTAAAGAGGTAAATGAAACTGAAGCCTGTTACAGAAATAGAAGCAAATCAGAACAAAAAACACCACTACGTTACACTAATGCATATAACGAAATTTCAAAATATGATATCAATGACAGTATAGATGAGACGGCAATAGAGACAAAAATGTATAGAACAGTCTTTAGGACTCTGTGGGAGAAGGTGAGAGTGGGTTTATTTGAGAGAATATCATTGAAACATGTATATGATTATATGTGAAACAGATCACCACTCCGGGTTCGATACATGAGACAAGGTGTTCAGGGCTGGTGCACTGGGATGACCTGGAGGTTTGGGATGGGAGTGGGGTGGAAGGAATGTTCACATGAAGAACAATTGTAAACACATGGCTGATTCATGTCAATGTATGGAAAACCCACTCAATACTACAATTAGCCCCCAATTTAATAAATAAGTTTTTTAAAATGTACCAAAAAAAAAAAAAAAAGCCTGTTGGTCTTCACCAGTGATCCAGTGGCTTAAGAATTTGCCTGTCAATGCAGGGGACATGGGTTTGATCCTTGGTCTGAGGAGATCACACATACTAGCAATGTAGATAAACCTGTGTGCCCCCAAGTGCTGAACCTGAGAGCCCTAGAGCTTGTGCACTGGAAGAGGAGACACTGCCATGAGAAGCTAGCTCATTGCAATGAAGAGTAGTCCCCAACTGCTGCAAGTAGAGAACCTTTCTGCACAGCAATGAAGACAGTGCAGCCGTAAATAAATAAATAAATACTAAAAATTATGAATAAATGAAATCTAGATACATAAATTTCTTCCATGTAATACGAAATTTTTGTATTTATTGATTGTCCAGGTGTTGATTTACCACTTGAAATATGGAATTCCTGTATTTCAAATATGAAATACAAGGGCAATATTTTCAAACAAAATATAAATTGTCTATATTTCATATATAAGTATCTTGGTGTATATTTTCGTATATGATTCTCTAAATTTCACATATGAAAATCTAGGTGCCAGTTCTATTTGAAAGTTGGAATTCTCTATAATTCACATTTGAAATGCAGGATGGTTATATTTCCTACTGCTAATGTGGTATTCCCTAATTTTGTATGAAAATCTTGGTGTAGATTTTTGTAAATGAAGAATGCAAGTTTCTTTATTTCAATTCTTTATCATCAAAGCTACCAGGGAACTTTAATAGATTTAGGAAAACCTCCAAGATTTTATAAAATTAACACCAAAAAGGGATGTCCATTTCATCATAGCTAACTGTGACGTTAAAACAGGAAGTCAAGCGATACGTGGAGTAACAGACAAGTTTGGACTTGGGGTACAAAGTGATGCCGAACAAAGGCTAAAGGCAGAATTTTGCAAATAGAAAGGTTAAAAATGAAAGCAGTAACAGACAGTGAATAGGCTCCAAAATGACTGGGGACAGATTACAGCCCTGAAAATATAAGACTCTTGCTCCCAGGAAGAAAAGCTATGACAAACCTAAACACAATGTACTGAGAAGCAGAGACATCGCTTTGTCAATAAAGGTCCATATAGGCAAAGCTAGGTTGTTTCCCAGTGGATATGTATGTTTGCCTCTCATGTGTGGCCCTACACAGCATGTCTTAGTTTCACTGAGTTAGACAAGGTGGTGGTCCATGTGATGGATTTGTTAGCTTCCTATGATGGTGGTTTCAGTCTTTCTGCCCTCAAATGCCCTCTCTCTGCACCTACCATCTTACTGGGGTTTCTTTTCCTTTGGACGGGGAGTATCTCTTCCCTGCTCCTACAGCAAAACACAACCTCTGCTCCTTACATTGGGTGTGGGATATCTCCTCTTGACTGCTGGCTGCTCCGGTGCCACACAGCCACAACTCTCTGCTCCAACAAATTTGGAAAACTCCGCAATGGCCAAGGAATGGAAAAGGTCAGTTTTCATTCCAATCGCAAAGAAAAGCATTGCCAAAGAATACTCAAATTACTAAACAAAGAGCTTCATCTCACGTGCTGGTAAAATAATGCTCAAAAGTCTCCAAGGCAAGCTTCAACAATATGTGAACCATGAACTTCCAGATATTCAAGCTGGTTTCGGAAAAGGGCAAAGGAATCAGAGATCAAAGTGTAAACATCCACTGGATCTCTGAAAATACAAGAGAGTTCCAGAAAACATCTATTTCTGCTTTATTGACTATGCCAAAGCCTTTGACTCTGGATCACAGTAAATTGTGGAAAATTTTTCAGGAGACGGTAATATCTCGATTCAACAAACATGAGTCTGTGCAAAGTGTTGGAGACACGGAAGGTCAGGGAACCCTGGAGTACTGCTGTCCACGGTGTTGCAGAGTTGGATATGACAGATCAACTGAAAAAGAGCAACAACTCGGTTTCATATTTGTCAATAAGGAGGAGATTTTCGAACCTGAAATATGGAATTCTGTATATGCCTTTAGAAAAATTACATGCTTCTTTATGAATGATGGACGTCTCTCTATTTCTTTTATGAAAGTCTGGTTGGATATTTTACTTCTTAAACTCTGAGGGATTCAATTACTCAGGCACCCAAATTTTACTGAAAATATGTTTACATATAATATGGAGTATTTCCATTTAAAATGTGAAAGTCAGAGTATGCTTGTCCTTATGTGATGTATTTCACATATGATTATGGGCACACTGTCGAATTTTTTGTTTCTTGTGTTGAAGTTTGACAGCAGACAGTCCTTCAGCAAAGAGGAAATTCTCAGTTTCACATATGAAAATCTAGGTGCAGATTTTAAGACATGAATTATGAAAGTCTCTGTAATTCATATTTGCAAATCTGGGGACCAAGTTTCCAACATGAGAATTATTGGTGTATCACATATGAAAATTTTGTTGAATGAAATATCCAATTTTTAATATTACAGTTATGAAATTCTGAATGCAGAGTTCTATTCAGGGAATATGAAAGTCTCTATTTCACGTCTTAAATTACCATCACCGATTTTCAGCTTGAGTAGTGGAATTTTTTATATTTATCATTTGAAAATCTGTGTGCTAACATTCCTTCAAGAAATAAGGAATACTGTGTGTTAAGATCAGGCATCCATTTCCCTACAATAAATATGGAATTTTATGTATCATATAGAAAAATCGCTTGAGCGATGAATTTCTTTTTATTTCAGCAAAGAGAATTTGAAGAAAGACCTTCTTCCGTGAAATATGGAATACTGTATATTTTGCATTTGAAAAACTTGGGACAAGAATCAAATATGGAATATGAATTCTCAGTTATTCACAGAAGAAAATTTGTGTCAGATTTTCATACATAATTTTTGCAATATTCCATGATTCGTTTAGATCTGTGCCAAACAGGCAATGTACATGTATCTATGTTTCTTGTAAGAAAATGTGGCCACATAATTCCCTACTTAAATTTAGTATTCTCTGTGATAGTATTTTAAAAAGCAGAGACATTACTTTGCCAACCAAGGTCCGTCTAGTCAAGGCAATGGTTTTTCCCGTGGTCATGTATGGATGTGAGAGTTGGACTGTGAAGAAAGCTGATTGCCGAAGAATCGATGCTTTTGAACTGTGGTGTTGGAGAAGACTCTTGAGAGTCCCTTATACTGCAAGGAGATCCAACCAGACCATTCTAGAAGAGATCATTCCTGGATGTTCATTGGAGGGACTGATGCTAAAGCTGAAGCTGCAATACTTTGGCCACCTCATGCGACAAGTTGACTCACTGGAAAAGACTCTGATGCTGGGAAAGGTTGGGCGGGAGGAGAAGGGGACGACCGAGAATGAGATGGCTGGATGGCATCACCGACTCTGTGGACATGAGTTTGAGTGTACTCCGGGAGTTGGTGATGGACAGGGAGGCCTGGCGTGCTGTGATTCATGGGGTCGCGGAGAGTCGGACACGACTGGCCGACTGAACTGAACTGATATTAAATATTGAAAGGCTGGATGAAGATATCGCTACATGATATATGAAAAAAATCTATATTTACTTTTGAAAATCTGGGTGCCAATATTTCTACAGGAAACAGGTAAATCACTAGAGTAAAATTTGGATTTCTAGGTTGTGATGTTCCCACATGAAATATAAGATCTGCATATTTCCCATATGGAAATCTGGATGCCATTTTTACCTCCATGAAACATGGAGTTCACTTATGAATTTCTGAATGCAGATTTTACTACATGATGCTCTGAAATTCTGTAAATATGTCATTAGAAAATCTGTGTGTCCGTTTCCTACATTAAATATGAAATTCTCAGTATTTCCAAGACCTAAACCTGAGCAAAGTTTTTGTTACATGAAATATGTAATTGTTTTTATTTCCCTTTTAAAAATCTGGTTTTAGACTTTCCAGCATGATAGACAGAATATGTGGAACTCATGCATAAAATGTGGGTACTAGAAAATCTTACATAAATAAAGGAATGCACGTTATTTCATGTATAAAAATCAAGGCACATATTTTCTTGCATGAAGTACGGTATTCTCAAGTGAAAGCTAAGGTTTAATAGAAAACAAAATTCTGTAAAATAATTATCCCTAAGTTAAAAATAAATAAACTAAGAAAACTGCCCAAAGCATGGTATTCTGTGTTTTATATTTCATCATCTAGATGTAGATCTTTCTAACTGAAGTAGGGAATACTGTATAGCTCATATATTTAAATTTGCAAGCAGAGTCTCTGATATGAGGTAATGAATTCTCTATATTTGACGTATGAAAAACTGCTGAGGAATTTTGGACATGGAAAGGTGGGATTTTTGTTCTTTCACACGTGAAAACCAGGATACACACTGTCTCAGAAGCGATGAACTGTACTTATTTCAGATATGAAAATTTAGTGTAGTAATTTTACATGAAATTTGTATCTAGTTTAAGATGTTGTTTATCCAGAAATTATGTATGGATGTGAGAGTTGGACTATAAAGAAAGCTGAGCAGGAAAATTAATGCTTTTGAATTGTGATGCTGGAGAAATCTCTTGAGAGTCTCTTGGATGGCTAGGAGAAATCCAACCAGACTATTCTAAAGGATATCAGTCCTGAATATTCCTTGCAAGGACTGGGGCTAAAGGTGAACTCCAATACTTTGTCCAGCTGATGTGAAGAACTGACTCATTGGAAAAGACCCTGATGCTGTGAAAGGTACAATGTGGGAGGAAGAGGGGAAACAGATTATAACTGGAGAGCATACCGAATCATTGGACATGAGTTTGAGTAAACTCAGTGAGTTAGTGAAGGATAAGGAGTACTGACATGTTGTAGTTTATGAGGATGCAAAGATTTCAGCATGACTGAGACACAAAACTGAACTCAACTGAACATGGACCTGTCCATCTGAATAAGAACCAGTTTTCCCCTCAGTTAGTCTCTCCCATCAGGAAGCTTCCACAAGCCTCTTATCTTTATTTATCAGAGGGAAGACAGAAAGAAAATCATAACCACAGAAAACTGACCAAACTGATCACCTGGTCCATAGCCTTGTCTAACTCAATGAAATTATGAGCCAGGCATATAGGGCCACCCAAGATGGATGGGTCATAATGAAGGGTTCTGACAAAATATGGTCCTTGGAGAAGGGAATGGAAAACCGCTTCAGTATTTCGGCCTTGAGAAACCCATGAGCAGCATGTAATCCAAAATATAGCATACAGAAAGAGGAACTCCCAAGGTTGGTCTTTTACACATATGCTATGACAGATCAGTGGAGAGGAAACGACAGAAAGAATGAAGGCATGGAGCCAGAGTAAAAACAGAACCCAGTTGCAGATGTGACTGGTGATGAAATGAATTCTGATGCTGTAAAGGTAATATTACATAGGAACCTGGAAGGTTAGGTCCACAGCTTTGTGAAGACCAACAGGAACTTCTAGAACTGACACCCATAAAAGATATCCTTTTTATCATAGGGGAATGGAATGCAAAAGTAGGAAACCTAGAGATACCTGGTGTAACAGGCAAATTTGACTTTGGAGGACAAAGTATAGCCAGTCCAAAGAAACAGAACTTTGCCAAGGGAACACATTGCTCACAGAAAGCACTCATTTTCAGCAACACAAGGCAAGACTCTATACATGGACATAACCGGATGGTCATAACTGAAACCAGATTGATTCTTTTCCTTGCAGCCAAAGATGGAGAAACTATATACAGTCAGCAAAAATAAGACTGGGATCTATTGTGGCTCAGATCATGAACTCCTTATTGTCAAATTCAGATTTAAATTTAAAATAGTAGGGAAACGACTAGACTATTCAGGTAGGACCTAAATCATATCCCTTATGATTAGACAGGGAAAGTGACAAATAGATCCAAGGGATTAGATCTGATAGAGTTCCTGAATGCCTACAGACAGAGGTTTGTGAAATTGTACAAAAGGCAGTGATTAAGACCATCCTCAAGAAAAAGAAATGCAAGAAGGCAAAATGGGTGTCTGGATATAACTTACAAATTACTGAGAAATGAACAGAAGCTAAAACAAAGGAGAAAAGAACAGATATATTCGTGTGTGCAGAGTTCCAAAGAAGAGGAAGGAGAGATAAGAAAGTCTACCTTAGTGAAAGATGCAAAGAAATAGAGGGGAAAATTGGAATGGAAAAGACGAGATCTCTTCAAGATAATTAAAGATGCAAAAGGAACATTTCATGCCAAGATGGTCAAAATAAAGAACAGACATGGTATGGACCTAATAGAAGCAGAATATATCAAAAAGAGGTGTCAAGAATACACAGAAAAACTATACAAACAAGATCTTCAATACAAAGATAACCTCGATGGTGAGATCATTCACCTATACTCAGACACCTTGGAATATGTAGTCAAGTAAGATTGCAGCCATGAAATTAAAAGACACTCCTTGGAAGGAAAGTTATGACCAACCTTGATAGTATATTAAAAAGCAGAGACATTACTTTGTCAACAAAGGTCTGTCTAGTCAAAGCTATGGTTTTTCCCGTGGTTATGAATGGATGTGGGAGTTGGACTGTGAAGAAAGCTGATCGCCGAAGAATTGATGCTTTTGAACTGTGGTACTGGAGAAGACTCTTGAGAGTCCCTTGTACTGCAAGGAGATCCAAAAAGTCCATTCTAAGGGAGATCAATCCTGGGTGTTCATTGGAAGGACTGATGATACAGCTGAAACTGCAATATTTTGGCCATCTCATGGGACGAGTTGACTCACTCGAAAAGACTCTGATGCTAGGAAAGGTTGGGGGCTGGAGGAGAAGAGGACGACAGAGAATGAGATGGTTGGATGGCATTGCCGACTCTTTGGACATGAGTTTGAGTGAACTCCGGGAGTTGGTGATGGACAGGGAGGCCTGGAGTGCTGTGATTCATGGGGTCGCAGAGAGTCAGACACGACTGAGCGACTGAAGTTAACTGAACTGAACTGAATCCTTATGAAGCATCATATGGAGAAAACTAGTGGAGCTGATGGAATTCCAGTTAGGTTATTTCACAGGCTAAAAGATGATTCTGTGAAAGTGCTACTCTCAATATGCCGGCAAATTTGAAAAACTCTGCAATTGCCCCAAGACTGGAAAAGTTCAGTTTTCAGTCCAATCCCAAAGAATGTTCACTCAGAATTGCCCCCATGTCAAATGGTAGAAAAGTAATGCTCAAAATTCTCCCTTCCAGATTCAACAGTACATGAACAACGAACTTCAACATGTTCAAGCTGGATTTAGACAAGGGTAGGAAAAGAAAGATCAAATTGCCAACATCCATGAGAATCATCAAAAAGCAAGAGATCTCCAAAAACAAGAAAAACAGAAACCTCTACTTCTGCTTCATTGTAATGCCAAAGCCTGTGACTGTGTGGATCACAACAAATTGTTAACTAATAATGATAATAATAAAATGGTGGCAAAACAAGACCACCTGACCTACCTCTTGAGAAATCTATATCTAGGAAAAGAAGCAATAGAATATGAAACGACAGGTTGCTTCCAAATCAGGAAAAGATTGTTCCAAGGCTGCATATTGCCACCCTGCTTAATTAACCTCTATATAGTGTAAAAGTTGCAAAATGCCAATCTGGATGATTCACAAGCTTGAATTAATACTGCTGGAAGAAATACAAATAACCTCTATGAAGTAGATTCACTTCAGTTCAGTTCAGTCGCTCAGTCTTGTCCAACTCTCCGCAACCTCATGAATCACAGCACGCCAGGCCTCCCTGTCCATCACCAACTCCCGGAGTTCACTCAAACTCATGTACAGAGAGTCGGTGATGCCATCCAGCCATCTCATTCTCTGTCGTCCCCTTCTCCTCCCGCCCAACCTTTCCCAGCATCAGAGTCTTTTCCAGTGAGTCAACTCATCTCATGAGGTGGCCAAAGTATTGCAGTTTCAGCTTTAGCATCAGTCCCTTCAATGACCACCAAGGAGTGATCTCTTCTCGAATGGAGTTGTTGCGTCTCCTTGAAGTAAAAGGGACTCTCAAGAATCTTCTCCAACACCACAGTTCAAAAGCATCAATTCTTCGGTGATCAGCTTTCTTCACAGTCCAACACTCACATCCATTCATGACCACGGGAAAAACCATAGCCTTGTCTAGACGGATCTTAGTTGGCAAAGTGATGTCTCTGCTTTTTAATATACTGTCAAGGTTGGTCATAACTTTCCTTCCAAGGAGTAAGAGTCTTTTAATTTCATGGCTGCTGTCAGCATCTGCAGTGATTTTGGAGCCCAAAAAAATAAAGTCTGACATTGCTTCCACTGTTTTCCCATATATTTCACATGAAGTGATGGGACCAGATGCCATGATCTTCGTTTTCTGAATATTGAGCTGCAAGCCAACCTTTTCACTCTCCCCTTTCACTTTCATCAAGAGGATTCTGTGTTCCTCTTCACTTTCTGCCATAAGGGTGGTGTCATCTGCGTATCTCAGGTTATTGATATTTCTCCCAGCAATCTTAATTCCAGCTTGTGCTTCTTCCAGCTCAGCGTTCCTCATGATGTATTCTGCATATAAGTTAAATAAGCAGGGTGACAAGATACAGCCTTGACGTACTCCTTTTCCTTTTGGAACCAGTCTGTTGTTCCATGTCCAGTTCTGACTGTTGCTTCCTGACCTGCATACACGTTTCTCAAAAGGCAGGTCAGGTGGTCTGGTATTCCCATCTCTTTCAGAATTTTCCACAGTTTATTGTGATCCACACAGTCAAAGGCTTTGGCATAGTCAATGAAGCAGAAATAGATGTTTTTCTGAAACTCTCTTGCTTTCTCCATGATCCAGCGGATGTTAGCAATCTGATCTCTGATGCCTCTGGCTTTTCCAAAACCTGCTTGAACACCTGTGAGTTCACGGTTCACATATTGCTGAAGCCTGGCTTGGAGAATTTTGAGCATGATTGTACTAGCTTGTGAGATGAGTGCAATTGTGCAGTCATTTGAGCATTTTTTGACATTGCCTTTCTTTAGGATTGGAATGAAGAGTGACCTTTTCCAGTCCTGTGGCCACTGCTGAGTTTTCCAAATTTGTTGGCTTATTGAGTGCAGCCCTTTCACAGCATCATCTTTCAAGATTTGAAATAGCTCAACTGGAATTCCATCAACTCCACTAGCTTTGTTTGTAGTGATGCTCTCTAAGGCCCGCTTGACTTCACATTCTAAGATGTCTGGCTCCAGGTGAGTGATCACGCCATCGTGTTTATCTTCATTGTGAAGATATTTTTTGTACAGTTCTTCTGTGTATTCTTGCCACCTCTTCTTAATATCTTCTGCTTCTGTTAGGTCCATACCATTTCTTTCTTTTATCAAGCCCATTTTTGCATGAAACATTCCCTTGATACCTCTAATTTTGTTGAAAAGGTCTCTTGCTTTTCCTATTCTGTTGTTTTCCTCTCCCTCTCCTTTGCATTGATCACTGAGGAAGGCTTTCATATCTCTCCTTGCTATTCTTTGGAACTCTGCATTCAGATGCTTATACCTTTCCTTTGCTCTTTTGCTTTTCTTCCTTTCACTTCTCTTTTCGCTTCTCTTCCTTTCACTTCCTTTTCTCTTCTCTTCCTTTCACAGCTATTTGTGAGGCCTCCTCCGACAGGCATTTTGCTTTTTTTACATTTCTTTTCCATGGGGATGGTCCCTGTCTCCTGTACAATGTCACGAACCTCCATCCATAGTTCCTCAGGAACTCTATCTATGAGATCTAGTCCCTTAAATCTATTTCTCACTTCTACTGTATAATCATAAGGGATTTGATTTTGGTCATATCTGAATGGTCTAGAGCTTTTCCCTACTTTCTTCTATTTCTGTCTGAATTTGGCAAAAAGGAGTTCATGATCTGAGCCACAGTCAGCTCCTGGTCTTGATTTGTTAACTGTATAGAGTTAGCCATCTTTGGCTGCAAAGAATATAATCAATCTGATTTGTTGACCATCTGGTGATGTCCATTTGTAGAGTCTTCTCTTGTTTTGTTGGAAGAGGGTGTTTGCTACGACCCGTGCGTTCTTTTGACAAAATCTATTAGCCTTTGCCCTGCTTCATTCTGTGCTCCAAGGCCAAATTTGCCTGTTACTCCAGGTGTTTCTTGACTTCCTACTTTTTCATTCCAGTCCTCTATAATGAAAAGCACATCTTTTTTGGTTGTTAGTTCTAAAAGCTCTTGTAGGTCTTCATAGAACCGTTCAACTTCGTCTTCTTCACCGTTACTGATTGGGGCATAGGCCTGGATTACTGTAATATTGAATGATTTGCCTTGGAAACGAACAGAAATCGTTCTGTCGTTTTTAAGATTGCATCCAAGTACTGAATTTCGGACTCTTTTGTTGACCATGATGGCTACTCCATTTCTTCTAAGGGATTCCTGACCACAGTAGTAGACTTAATGGTCATCTGACTTAAATTCACCCATTCCAGTCCATTTTAATTCACTGATTCCTAGAATGTCTATGTTCACTCTTTCCATCTCCTGTTTGACCACTTCCAATTTGCCTTGATTCATGGACCTAACATTCCAGGTTCCGATGCAATATTGCTCTTACAGCATCGGACCTTGCTTCTATCACCGGTCACATCCACAACTGGGTGTTGGTTTTGCTTTTTCTCCATCCCTTCATTTCTTCTAGAGTTACTTCCCCACTGATCTCCAGTAGCATACTGGGCACCTACCGACCTGGGGATTTCCTCATTCAGTATATCCTATTATTTTGCCCTTTGATCCTGTTCATGGGTTTCTCAAGGCAAGTATACTGAAGTGGTTTGCCATTCCCTTCTCCAGTGGACCACATTCGTCCATGGTCCATGTGATCAGATTGACTAGTTTCTGTGATTATGATTTCAGTGTGTCTGCCCTCTGATGTCCCCTCGCAATACCTACCTGGTGGTGCAGACTCAAGACACGCCGGCCCCGGAGCAACCGACCACGGAAAGAGACACAGCCCTGAGGAGCTACCCCATGCCTGAGGCCAGGGCCGGTGGCTGAGAGGAGCTTACCCATGTCCAATAGGCGGTGGCTGGGCGGGCACAGGAGGGCCGAGAGGAGCTACTCCACGTTCAGGGTCAGGAGGGGCAGCCTTGAGGGGATACCCCTTGTCCAAGGTAAGGTGCAGTGGCTGCAATTTCTTGGAGCAGCAGAATGTGGGGAAATGGGAACCAGCTCCCCCGACAGGTCTCTTACACTGAAAACTTCTGGGACGTGGCTTGCCATTCAATTCCTGTCCCTACCGCCTCCTGCTTGGGCCTCCTCTTCTGGAGGGCGACCGTGTCCCTGGAAGTCAGAGCTGGGGGAAGAGAAAGAAGCAGGAGCTAGAGGCCAGGTCTCCACCTTCTTGCTGCATCTTAAACGATGGCCACAAATACGAAGCGGGCTCACCAGGTGGAGAATCAAATGTGGCAGGCACCTTGCGGAGGCGGGTTTCGGGGAGCACTCTGTCTTCAGGTCCTGTGGTCGCCACACCTCGCCGGCCCTTAGACGTGGGGCCACTCCTTGAGCATGGCCTTCCCTGGGGTCCCCATGCTCTGGCCTCGGCCCGCCCTGGGCTTGGTGCAGGCGGCGACCCTGGCCTACCGGGCCTCGTGCTCACCAACCCCCCGAATGTCGGACCAAGCATGCCCCGACCCGCGTGCAGCCGGCAGCCGAAACCACCGCCCCCTCTGGGAGCCAGGCCACGTGCTTACACCACAAATAAGATGCATTTTTATGTGTATAAAATATAATTTTTAGGTTCACTTAGAATATATTTTTTAATAAGTTAAAACTCTGTTGGCACACTGTTAAATGCAGAACCTCCTTTTTAAGAGAACTGCCATATTTTATCGACGTTTCATATTCTTGGTCTCAGCTTTCAGGTCTCCACAATATACCAAGTAGTGGATGCTGTCCAAGAGTGCCCTGTGTACCTAGACATCTGCATTGCCGCAAGGGGTGGGGACGATTCCAGAAGCCTGTCCCCTGGCAGGCTTCTGAGCTTGTAATCATATTGAATGTACAGAGTGAAATGAAATCAAAACCGTATTTTTGTACAGTTTTGAATTTTCTACTTCGAACCGACCACCTCCTGGCCTCACAGAGAGCTTACAGAGTGCAAATCTGTCTTTACTTGGCTTGGTCATTGCAGTATTTTTGCAGGTGTGGGGCCCACTATTTTTGGTCTGTAGTTTCAAATATATATGTACACTGAACAATCTGTAACGGGCTGAATGAAACTAAGATTTTTTAACTCTTTCAAAAAAGAATAAGGGTGTGGCCCCATGGGGTGGGGGATCTATAGGGTTGCTCAGGGCCTCTTGAGCAGCACCTGGTATACTGCAAGTATCACATTCATGACCTCAAACGGTGCCACAGCAAGATGCAGAAGTAGGGCAATTTCAGCAGAAGTAACCAGACCTCCCCAAACCATGCCCATAAGCAGATCTTCTGATGCAGCAAGAGCAGCTTCTCAAGGCCGCCTCCAGAGCACTAGTTGTTGGCAAGGGGCATGAGGCCAAGAGTAGCCTGCTGTTTGCTGCCAGCCTGATGTTCCAAAGTTCCCCTCTCAGAGCCTGGACCCCAAAACAACATGGAGCCGGCCTGGCAGGCATCAACATGGACTCGGCCAGTCAGTGCCCAAGTGCCCCATCAAGAGCAGGAGTGGGGTGGACGGCTTCCAGGATGAAAGCCCTGAGAAGTCAGACACTGTGGAGCAGGGACGGGAGAACTCCCCAGCCCTGGAGGCATCGTTCCATAATCTAGTCGTGGCCCTCCTGGGTCCAGGGGCTGAGCAGGCGCAGATGGGGCATCAGCCCCTGATACACCGGCTTGTGCCACAGGTGTCCGGCCCTTGAATTCGGGCATGACTATGGGGCTGACGGTGAACAGGAAAGGCAAATCCCTGTTCATGGACACGTTGATGGCCATCGGGACCACCACCCTGCAGACGTTTGTCAGGGGAGTAACAGCCGGCAAAAGGAAGTTCATCAAGGACAGGGGAGACCAGCCCTTTGACAAGAGACTGTGCTTCAGCATGAAGCAGACTGAGAGCTCCTACATGTACCAAGATATCATGGTCTGGAAGCAGGACAGCTTCACCCACATCGTGCTGTCCATATTGTCACCGTGCTTATTTAAATTGTATATAATAATCACTTCAGTCATTCAGTCGTGTCAGACTATTTGTGACCCCATGAACTGCAGAACGCCAGACCTGCTTGTCCGTTATCAACCCCTTGAGTATACCCAAACTCATGTCCATTGAATCGGTGATACTCTCCAACCACCTCATTCTCTGTCATCCCTTTCTCTTCCTACCCTCAATCTTTCACAGCGTGAGGATCTTTTCCATTGAGTCAGTTGTTTGCATCGGGTGGCCAAAGTATTGGAGTTTCAACTTCAACATCAGTCATTCCAATGAACATCCAGGACTGATCTCCTTTAGGATTGGCTGGTTGGATATCCTTGCAGTCCAATGGACACTCAAGAGTCTTCTCCAACACCATGGTTCAAAAGCATCAATTCTTGGCACTCAGTTTTCTTTATAGTCTGAATAACACATCCATACGTGACTACTGGAAAAACGATAGCTTGACTAAACAGAATTTATTGGCAAATCAGGTCTCTGCTTTTTATTTATGCTGTCTAGGTTGATCATAGCTTTCCTTCCAAAGAGTAAGCATTTTTCATTTCATGGCTACAATCACTATCTGCAGTGATTTTGGAGCCTCCTCCTGGGGGGGAAAATATATATATATATATATTGGCAGCCACTCTTTCCCCACCAATTTGCCAGAAGTGATGAGACTGGAGGCCATAATCTGAGTTGATAAAAGTTGAAATTTAAGCCAAAGTTTTCATTCTCCTCATTATGTTAATCAAGAAACTCTTTAGTTGTTCTTCACTTTCTGTCATAATTGTGGTGTCACCTGCATATCTGGGTTGTTGATATTTCTCCCAGCAATCTTGATTCCAGTTTGTGCTTCCTTCAGCCCAGCGTATCTCATGATGTACTCTGCATAAAAGTTCAATAAGGAGGGTGAAAGTACAGCCTTGACATATTCATTTTCCTATTTGGAACCAAGATGTTGTTCCATGTCCAGTACTATCTATTGATTCCTGACCTGCAAACAAGTTTCTCAAGGGACAAGTTAGGTGGTCTGGTATTCTGATCTCTTTCAGAATTTTCCATAATTTATTGAGATCCACACAGTCAAAGGTTTTTGCGTAGGAAATAAAGAAGAAAGAAATGTTTTTCTGGAACTCTCTTGCTTTTTCGATGATCCAGCAGATGTTAGCTGTTTGATCTCTGGTTCCTCTCCCTTTTCTAAAACCACCTTGAACTTCTGGAAGTACACGGTTCACCCACTTTTGAATCCTGGCTTGGAGAATATTGAACATTATTTTCTAGCGTGTGAGATGAGTGGAATTGTGCGGTAGTTTGGAGCATTCTTTGGCGTTGCATTTCTTTGGGATTGGAATGAAAGCTGATCATGTCCAATCCTGTGATCACTGCTGAATTTTCCCAGTTTTCTGACCTGTGGAGTGCAACATTTTCACAGCATCATCTTTTAGGATTTGAAATACCTGAACTGAAATTCTGTCACTTCCACTGGCTTTGTTCATAGTGATATTTCCTAAAGCCCACTTGAATTCCCATTCCAGGATGTCTGTCCATATGTGAGCGTAAGTGATCACATCATTGTGAATTTTGAGTGAACTCTGGGAGTTTGTGATGGACAGGGAGGCCTGGGGTGCTGTGATTCATGGGGTCGCGGAGAGTCGGACACGACTGAGCGACTGAACTGAACTGAACTGAAAGACCTTTTCTGAACAGTTCTGAGTATTTGTTGAAGCTCTTCTTAATAGTTTCTGCTTCATTAGGTCTATAACATTTTGGTTCTTTATTGAGCCCTTCTTTGCATGTAATAGTCCCTTGATATCTCAAATTTACTTAAAGGGGCTCTCGTCTTTCTCATTCAATTTTTCCTATCTATTTCTTTACATTGATCACTCAGGAAGGCTTTCTTAACTCTCCTTGATATTCTTTGCACCTCAGCAATCAAATGGATAAATCTTTCCATTTCTCCTTTGCTTTTGGCTTCTCTTTTTTTTTCACAGAACATTGTAAGGTTTTCTCAGACAGCTGTTTTGCTTTTTTGCTTTTCATTTTCTTGGGGATGGTCTTGGTTCCTGTCTCCTGTAGAATATCACAAACCTCCATCCATAGTTCACACGTAGTGTACAACATGC
Source organism: Moschus berezovskii (assembly GCF_049115385.1). Taxonomy (NCBI): domain Eukaryota; kingdom Metazoa; phylum Chordata; class Mammalia; order Artiodactyla; family Moschidae; genus Moschus; species Moschus berezovskii. Next base: position 40,366,511 of record NC_142489.1, on the reverse strand, counting down.
TAAATGCCAGACTTTATGAAGCACAGGCATGAATAAAGATTGCTGCAAGAAATATCAATAGCCTCAAATGAAATCACTCTTATGGCAAAAATTAAATAGATATAAAGAACCTCTTGATGAAAATTAAAGAGGAGAGTGAAAATTTTGAATTAATATTCAACATTCAGAAAACTAAGATCATGTCATATGGTCCCATCCCTGTTTAAAATATGGGTATAGAAACAATGGAAGTACTGATAGACTTTATTTTGGGGGGCTCCAAAATAATTGAAGATTGTGACTGCAGCCATAAAATTAAAAGCGCTTGGTACTTGGATTAATAGCTATGAACTACCTAGACAGCCTATTGAAAAGCAGAGACATTGCTTTGCCAGCGAAGGTCCACCTGGTCAAAGTGATGGTTTCTCCTGCAGTAATGTACGGATGTGAAATTTAGACTGTAAAGACAGCTGAGCATGGAAGAATTGATGCCTTTAAAATGAGGCATTGGTGAAGACCCTTGAGAGTCTCTTGGACTGCAAGGAGGCTAAAGGAAATCAGTCCTGAATATACATTGGAAGCACCGATGCTGAAGCACAAACTCCAATAATCCGGAGCCCTGATGCAAAGAACTGACTTATTGGAAAAGACCCTGATCCTGGGAAACATTGAAGGCAATAAGGGAAGAGAATGATAGAAGATGAGGTGGTTAAATGGCGTCACCGACTCGATGGACATGAGTTTCAGTAATCTCTGGGAATTGGTGATTGACAGGGAAACAAGACAAGCTGCAGTTCATGGGGTCGCAAAAGTTGAACATGACTTAGAGACTGGACTGAATTGAACTTAAATGGAGAATTACCTACATTTTTACGTGCAAATATGGTGATGCTTGTTTTACTCCATGATATACTGCATTTTTTTTCCTTCATTTTAAGAAAATCTGGAAGCTGTTTTTTTTTCCTTTTTGTTTGTTTTGTTTTTAATGTGAAATGTAGACTAGTCTACACCTCATACATGAATCTGTGTGGTGGTTCTCTACTATTAAGTGTGAAGTTCTAGAAATTTCACACATGAAAATCTTAGCACTGCTTTTTGAAGACATGGAAAACCAGTATGAAATTGGAACTATTTCTACTGCACAAGTGAAAATATGGGCACCACTGTTTCTTCATGGAGTAGAGAGTTAGTTTTATTTCTCAAAGCATATCCCAAAAGAAAGAATGGATTCCATGAAGTGGGAAATGGCTTGCATTTACTGTATCAAAACATGGAGGGGAAGACTCCGTCATGGAATTTGGACTTCTGTACACTTCATATTTGAGTTCAGAATGGATATTTTCCTATATAAAAAAAGGAAATCTCTATATTTCATGTGAAGCACTGGTTCTTCAGTTGCAGAAACACCTATGTGCCCAGTTTGCCTATGTTTCAATGTACCTTGCACATTTGTATGTGTCTAGCCACGTAGGCTTGTTTCCTGTGTTTGTGTGTTTTCCTGTGTGGATGTGCATCCAAGCACAGCTGACACAGAGATGAAAATCACAGACCACGCGATATGGAGCAAGCGGAAAGAGGCACCAGGCATCCAGAGACTGGGAGAGATTGGTCCATGCATCTCTGAGGTGGTCCTTCCTGCTCAAGACAAGACTGAGGAAAAGATGACCAGTTACAACTCAGTACTGTGCGTTCATAAATCTGGGTTTACATCAAGAGACATGAAGAATCTCATAGTTTCTGCTGTGGTCATGTGTGTTTGTAGCAGGAAGAGGATGTGGAACACTTGAAGAGTCATCCAGTATAACTCCAGTGGTGTGGGGCTTTGAAATTATAGCCTGTGGACCCTTCAGTCTGGGGGAAGTGGGCTGGCCTGTGGAAATGGTGGACACGGCTATAACTGGAAATAAGAGTATAAAGAGGTGAAGGTCCTTCAGAAAAAAGTAGAAACTGAAAGAAAGAGAAACAGAAAGAAAATCTACTGCACTGCAAAAATTTTCCAAATTAGAGGAAGGCCCTGGGAGAGTGCTGCCTAGGATCAGCCAATCACGTAGCACACTCTCTCTTTATGAGTGATCAACAATAGCATCTTTTGAGATGAATGACATGTAAAGGTAAAATTCTTAATTGTGAAACCACACATATCCAAGAAAACACAGGGTGACCTTGGCCCTGTCCAGGTACTTCCTGCCTATCTGAAAGCTCAGAAAGGTGAAGAAAGTGCAGATGTGGGATGGAGGCATTTCCCCCTTTGGTAGTGTGTGCCCGTGAGGGAGCGAAGATGGGAAAGAAGAACAGTGTGAAACAAAGTTTCCTTGTGAGAAATCCAAATTACAGTTTGTTTCTGAAGGACCTTTGACAGGAGAATGTTGGGTCCCACAAACAACAACAACAACAACAGATGTCCAAGGGCAAAGGAAAACTAACAAGAATGTAGGAGCAGTGAATTTGCATTTAGAATCAATAAATACCAGCGATGCCTCAAGTGCTCAATAAAACATTTTGTGCACCTATACGCAGAGACCACACAGAGACAGAGTCAGAACTGCATTTGAGTGATTGAGTGTCTCCTGAAGAGGCATGGGTCAGCAATGCCCTCACAGGGAAGAGAGGCTCTGGCTGCTACAGACATGGTCATGCAGTTTGTAACATAAACTCTCTCAGAGGAGGTCACCTTACAAGCTAACATAAAGCCGCCTAACACACAATGCACAAGTTGAAGGATGATTATTCCAAAGAAAGTTTTGTACATTTAAGGAAGTTCTAGGACTCCTACAGTTTTCTCAACCTGGGTATCTGTCAAAGGGACTGAGAACCCCAGGAAATTTGACTTTGGAGGCCAGTGGGATTTGAATATACAACTTCCACAGGAGTGAAACAGACTGTTAGAGGGCGCACACAAAACCTTGTGTGCACGACGAGTCAAGAATAAGGAGCAGTGTCCCCAAAACAGAGTGAGCCAGACTTGCTTGTGAGTGTCCAGGAGTCTCCAGCAGAGTGTGGGATGCAGAGTAGTCACGGGAACTCAATACAAGTGTGCTTGCTCAAATCCTTTTGAAGGAGGTCCCAACTACTTTCGTTTCCCATAAGATAGTTTGGGCTCAGTTCAAACAACGAGACTTGAACACAGCCACACCCATCAAGAGAAAATTGGATTAAAGATTCACTGAATATGGCCCCACATATCAGAGCAGGACCGAGGCTCACTCAGTCTGTTTCTCCCATCAGGATGTTTTCATAAGCCTCTTATCTTTATCCATCAGAGGGCAGAGAGAATGAAAAGCACAATCAGAGAAAGCTAACCAAACTGTTCAAATGGATCACAGCCTTGTCTACCTCAATGAAACTATGAAATATGCCAGGTAGAGCCACCCAAGATGGATTGGACCTGGTGGAGAATTCTGGCAAAATGTGGTCAACTGGAGAAGGGAGTGGAAAACCACTTAAGTATCCTTGCTTAGAAAACCCAATGAACGATATGAAAAGCCAAAAAGATAGGACACTGAAAGATGAACACGCCAGGTTCGTAGGTGTCCTATCTACTTCTAGAACTCAGTGAGGAAGTAACTCCAGTGAAAATAAAGAGATGGAGCCATAGGACAAACAACACCGAGATGTGGATGTGAGTGGTGATAAAGTTAAAGTTTGATGCTCTAAAGAATGATATTTCATAGGAAGCTACAAAGTTAGGTCCATGATAAAGGTAAAATTTAAGTAGTCAAACAGGAGATGACAAGTGTGAAGATCAAAGTTTCAGCAATCCATTTGTTCATGAATGGAATGGACAAATTTAATTCAAATGACCATTTTATCTTCAAAAGTGGGCAAGAATCCCTAGAGAAGAAATGGAAGAAGCTACCCTCATCAATAAAAAGAGTGTAAATTGTAGTATTTGATTGCAATATAAAAATGAAATATCTCTGCTTATTTTCAAGGCTAACCATTCAGTAGTACTGTAATCCAAGTCTATGTCATGACCAGGAATGCTAAAGTGGAAGTTGAGCTGAAGGTAAGGGTGAAGCTGAGGTTGAGTAGGTCTGTGATTACCAGTAGGACATTCTAGGACTTATACCCACAAAATAAGATGCTATTTTCAACATACAGGACTGGAATGGAAAAGTAGGAAATTAAGAACTACCTAAAGTAACAGACATGTTTGGCCTTCGGGTACAAAATAAACCAGGGCAAAACCTCACAGTTTTGCCAAGACAAGTTACTGTCATTGGATACACCCTCTTCCAACAACACGAGACATGATTCCACATATTTACATCATCAGATGAACAATACCGAAATCAAACTGATAATATACTATGCAGTTGTGGATAGTGAATCTCTTTCAGTTCAGTTCAGTTCAGTTCAGTAGCTGAGTCGTGCCCAACTCTTTGCCACCCCATGAACCGAAGCACAAGAGGCCTCCCTGTCAATCACCAACTCCTAGAGTTACTCAAACTCATATCCATTTCGTGGGTGATGCCATCCAACCATCTCATCCTCTATCATCCCTTTCTCCTCCTACCCCCAATCCCTCCCAGCATCAGGGTATTGTCTATCGAGTCAACTCTTCACATGAGATGGCCAAAGTATTAGAGTTTCAGCTTTAGCATCAATCCTTTCAAAGATCACAAAACACTGATTTCCTTTAGAATCATTCCTTTAGGATTGGTTGGATTTCCTCCCAGTCCAAGGGACTCTCCAGAGTCTTCTCCAAAACCACAGTTCAAAAGCATCAATTTTTTGGCACTCAACATTCTTCACCATCTAACTCTCACATCCATACATGACCACTGGAAAAACAATAGCCTTGACTAGATGGACCTTTGTTGGCAAAGTGATGTCTTTGCTTTTTAATATAATATCTAGGTTAGTCATCACTTTCCTTCTTAGGAGTAAATGTCTTTTACTTTTATGCCCATAATCACCATCTTCAGTGATTTTGGAGTCCGCCAAAGTAAATCCTGACACTGTTTCCACTGTTTCGCCATCCAGATCCATGAAGTGATGGGTCCAGATGCCATGATCTTAGTTCTCTGAAAGTTGAACTTTAAGCCAGCTTTTTCACTCTCCTCTTTCACTTTCATCTAGAGGCTTTTCAGTTCCTCTTCGCCCTCTGCCATTTGGGTGGTGTCATTTTTATACCTCAGGTTATTGATATTTCTCCCAGCAATCTTGATTTCAGCTTCTCCTTCCAGCCCAGCGTTTCTCTTTATGTACTCTGAATATAAGTTAAATAAGCAGGGTGAAAATATACAGCTCTGACACACTCCTTTCCTTATTTGGAACCAGTCTGTTTTTCCATGTCCAGTTCTAACTGTTGATTCCTGACCTGAATATAGGTTTCTCAAGAGTTAGGTCAGGTGGTCTGCAATTCCCATCTCTTTCAGAATTTTCCACAATTTATTGTGATCCACACAGTCAAAGGCTTTGGCATAGTCAATTATAAAGAAATAGATTTGTTTTCTGGAATGCTCTTGCTTTTTTGATGATTGAGCAGATGTTGGCAATGTGATCTCTGGTCCCTCTGTCTTTTCTAAAGGAAGCTTGAACATATGGAAGTTCACAATTCACGTATTGCTGAAGTCTATACAGTCAGTCAACACAATACTGGAAGTTGACTGTGGCTCAGATCAGCAACACACGTTGAAAAAAAATCATTCTTATATTGAAGAATGTAGGGAAAACTCCTTGATCATTCAAGTATAATCTAAATAAAATATTTTTGATTGTAATTGCAAATGCAAATTGATTCAAGGAATTATATCTGAGAGAGAAGTTTGTGCAGAAGTTTGTGACATTGTACAAAATGAAGCAATGAAGAATATCCCCAGAAGAAAGAAATGCAAAAGGAAAAATGGTTACCTGAAGAAGCCTTAAAAGCAGCTGAAGAAAAGGAAACAAAAAGAGAGAGAAAGAGAGAGAGAGAGAAGTGGAAGGAAAACAAGAACAGGAAAGTTACACCCACCTAAATGTAGAGTTTTGAAGAATAGTTATGGTTTATAAGAAAATCTTTCTCACTGATCTATGCCAAGAAATAAAGGAAAACAATAGAATAAGAAAGGCTAGAGATCTCCTCAAGAAAATTAAATATAGTAGGGGAACATTTTATGCAATAAAGGGCAAAATAAAGGACACACATATTAGGGAAGAAAGACAAGCAGAAATATAAGAAAAGGTGACAAAAATACACAGAAGAAGTACACAAAGAAAATGTTCAATGTTGAAAAGCACGATGGTATCATCACTCACCTAGACCCAGGCATCCTAGAATGCATAGTCAAGAAGGCTTTAGGAAACATTAGTGAGAACAAATCTGGTGGAGGTGATGGCTATCCAGTTGAGATATTTCAAATCCTAAAATATGATGCTGTGAAAGTACTGCATTTAATATGAAGGCAAATTTGGAGAACTCAGCAGTGGCCACAGGACTGAAAATGATCACTTTTCATCGCATTCCTTTGAACTAACACACAATTGCACTCGTTTCACATAAAGCAAAAAGAAATGCACGGAATTCTCCAAGGAAGTTTTCAACAGTATGTAAAAGAATTTCTAGAGATTCAAGCTGCATTTACAAAAGGCAGAAGAACCAGAGATCAAATTTTCCATACCCACTGTATGCTCAAAAAAGCAAGCAATTTCCAGAAAAATATCCCCTGCTTTATTGACTATGTCAAAACTTGGCTTGTTGAACGCAAAAAGTGTGGGAAATTCTTCAAGAGATGGGAATATCATACAACCTGACCTGCCTCCTGAGAAACTTCTATGACGATAATGAAACAACAGTTATCATGGACGGGGAACAATGGACTGGTTCCAAAGTTGGGGAAAGTAGCCACTCAAGGCTGTATATTGTCACCCTGTTTAGTTTTGTAGACTGCGTCGTGTGAAATGCCAAGCTGCATGAAGAACAAGTTAGGATCCAGTTTGCCAGGGGAAATAGCAACAAACACAGATATATGACGACACCACCATTACGACACAAAGTGAAGAGAAACTAAGAAATCTCTTAATGAAAGTGAAATTGGAGAGTGAAAATTTTGCTTTCAAACTGCACATTCAATGACTGAAGTTCATGGTATCTGGTCCCAATTCTTCATGGCAAAGAGATGGGGAAACAGTGGAAACCATGACAGGCTTTCCTATCTTGGACTTCAAAATCACTGTAGATGGTGACTGCGGCCATAAAAACTATGACGTAAATAGACAGCATATTAAAAAGCAGACATATTACTTTGCTGAAAAAGGTCCATCTAGTCAAAGCTATGGGTTTCCCAGCAGTCAGGTATGGACGTGAGATTTGTACCTTAAAGCTGACTACCAAAGAACTGATATTTTGATCGATCCTATTGGAAAAGACAATTGAGATTTGCACTGCATGTAGAAGAAACAAGTGAATCCTAAGAGAAATTGGTAATGAGTATTCGGACAGATGCTGAAGCTGAAACTTCAGTATTTTGGCCACTTGATGTGAAGAACAGACACTGTAAAACACTCTTATACTTGGAAAGACTGATGACAGAATAAGAATTGGACGACAAAAAATGAGAAGTTTGGATGGCGTCACTATTTTTCAAAGACTAGCAAGAGAGATATTGCATCACCACTTGATGGAGATGTATTTGAGCAAGTTCTGGAACCTACAGATGAACAGGTAAGCCTGGCATGCTTCAGTTGATGGGGTCACAAAGTGTAAGGTGAATGAGGGACAGAAATAAGTTGAACTGAATGGTGGTGGGCTGTTTGCATCAAGGGATCCTAGGATAGTGGAAGACTTTGATGCCCATGAAAGCAGTTCAGAGCCTTCAGGTTTTCAGGCTTGGGGAGAAGGGAATAGCAGTCGGCACAAAGATGTTACACTTCTTGGCCAAAAATCCTGACATAAATTCCTTTCTTTCTCTGGGATCTCATCCTTGGCTGTGGATGGCAGAGAGGCAAAATGTCTCTCTGCACTTGAGAGATGGTTCTGAAAGTCTCACTGGAGGACAATCTCTAATTTTGTTACGGTAATCCTGAGTGAAATGTGTTCCATGAGACACACAAGGAGACTGGAATTTAAGCGGGCATCTGGTTGTCCCCCAGCCAAAACTTTAGCTGAATTCATGGTTCATGAACTCCATAAGCTAAAAGCCTGGCAGGGATCCTGAGCTATAGGAAGATCTACCACAGCCTCATGAGGGTAACAGAAAGAGAGCCTTGGCATTTAGAAAGTTAGGGAGTCCTGGCCTGGAATCATGCCCTCTTGGGAGAGGAATGCCACTTTCTGCATAATGAAGCCATGAGTTGTGGGCCCAGGGCAGGCAGGCTCCCCAGGGTGTGATCTGTGTGGGGATTCTGTGTATGCGTGAGTAGAAGTAAACTATGGTGTTGCCAAAAATGGAAGCCACCTGACTTTTTGGGCTTCACGTTCAGTGACTTGTTTCAGCAGAGGTCCTTTGGATCCATATGTACCTTCTTCATGATATTGCTTCAGACACAGTCCTGTCACATTCTCTTTGGCCTTTTGAAAGCCCCGACTTGTCCTTTCCCTGCTAGCGGGAGATAACCATGGGGGAGGGGGAGTGTAAGTATCTCCAAACAGGCTCTTACACAATTAGCAGGCACAGGGACACCTCTCTCAGAATTCTTGGGCCTGAGTGGGTACTGGGCCTGCCATAATTGCATGACATTGACAAACAATGATTTTGAGAGACATTGCTGAGATGGGGTGCTTAAAGTCAGTGCAGTCCGAAGCCCCATGTTATTCTGGTGTGGTTGCTGGAAGGAAAGTGCATGGAATGGAATCATATCAGTGTGACTGGCACTGTGAACCAGTCAATACGATGGAGGAATACAGAATAGCACCACTCATTCAGCTGTTCACCATGAGCACTTCCAGCCCACCCAACTCTGAGTAGGTCAGTCCTCCTCATGACATGTCCCAACATTTTGAAACCTTTCAGAGTAAACAGTATAGGTAGAAGAGGACACTAACTTGATTCACAAGTAAATGGAAGAAAACCACCAGAGAAAATGAGAGGTCCTTACCCAAGTCCATTTTCCTGGACAAGTAAAGGTGTAGTTCTGCATCTGTGAAAATTTTCTTTTAGTGTTGGGTGTATCTGTGTCTCTATCTGCACTCACTGGCCCAAAACTGCATGCGAACTGCCAGAACTGGCCTGGCTGGCAGTTGAAGCCAGGGAATCAAGCCCAAGGATGTCAGAGTGGCGGCAAGAGAGCACTCAGGGCCATTGAGGGAGATGCAAAGCAGCCAAGAAACAGAATGACCCAGATTACAACGCAAAGAGATGGGGTATGCAGAGCCCCTACAAAGAGCTTTCTGTCTTTCTCAAATGCAGCAGTACTCTTTCAGCCACAGGACCAGGCACATCTTTCTTTTATGTAAGGTTTGGGACCCTGATGGCTCTGTAGCATAAGCTGATGCTGCCTGTTGAGTAGAATTGCCCAAGAAAGGCAATGCCAAAGAAGCTCAGTCTACCACTCGGTTACACTCAACTGACACATGAGAAAAGTAATGTTGAAAATTCTCCAACCAGACTTCAGCAATACATGAATCATGGACTTCCAGATGTTCAAGCTGGCTTTAGAAAAGGCAGAGGGACTAGAGATCAGATTACCAACATCCTCTGGCTCATCAAAAAAGCAAGAAAGTTCCAGAAAAACATCTATTTCTGCTTTATTGACTATGCCACAGCCTTTGAGTGTTTGGATCACAATAAATTGTGGAAAATTCTGAACGAGGTGGGAATACCAGACCACCTGACCTACCTCCTGAATATCTGCTGGCAGATCAGGAAGCATCAGTGAAAACTGGACATGGAACAACAGACTAGTTCCAAATAGGAAAAGGCTGTATATTGTCACCCTGTTCATTTAACTTATATGCGGAATACATCATGAAAAACACTGGGCTGGATGAAGCACTAGCTGGAGATAAGATTGCCGAGAGAAATATCAATAATCTCAGATGTGAATATCATACCACGTTTATCGCTGAAAGTGAAAAAGAACTAAAGAGCCTCTTGATGAAAGTGAAAGAGGAGAGTGAAAATTCTGGCTTAGAGTTCATCATTCAGAAAACGAAGATCATGGCCTCTTGTCCCATCACTTCATGACAAATAAATGGGGAAAGAAGCGAAAAAGCAGCTTTGGGCTCCAAATTGTTTGGGCTCCAAAATCACTGCAGATGGTGACTTCAGCCATGAAATTAAGACATTTCTTCCTTTGAAGGAAACATGACCAATGTAGACAGCATAGTAAAAAGCAGAGACATTACTTTGTCAACAAAGGTCCATCTAATGAAGGCTATGGTTTCTCCACTAGTCAGGTATGATTGTGAGATTTGTAATATAAAGAAAGCTGAGCACTGAAACATTGATGCTTTCCAACTGTGGTGTTGAAGAAAACCCTTGAGAATCTCTTGGACTTCAAGGAGATCCAACCAGTCCATCCTAAAAGAGAGCAGTCCGAAGTATTCTTTGTAAAGACTGATGTTGAAACTCCAGTAATTTGTCCACCTTATGCAAAGAACTGACTCACTGGAGAAAACACTGATGCTGGGAAAGATTGAAGGCAGGAGGAGAATGGGATGAGAGAGGATGAGATGATTTGATGGCATCACAGACTCAATGGAGATCAGTTTGAGCCCACTCCTGTAGTTGATGCTATACAGGGAGGTATGGCACACTGAAGGCCATGGGCTCATGAATAGTAGGACACGACTGAGGGCCTGAACTGAACTGAACCTCCAGAATTTGCCAGTTTCCAACATCACTCAAATCTTCACAAAATTTTTAAACATCAGTGCTTTGCAGTGAATGGCTTAGGATGATCCTTCTGCTGCTCCTATCCCGACAGGGCTGAGGTGATAGGGTTAGCTGGCACGAGTTCTCATGTGGAAGCAGGAAGAAAACAGAACCACTTTTAAAGGGCCTCTGTACAGTAAATGAGCTGACTTCAATGCCCCTGCACTGATGAGTCATGTCCCATAGTGGGATGCTGACCTTGATATCCCTTAATTAGAGATTCTTCATCTGTAATTCTCTTTAGAGAGAATTCCATCTCTAAATATGGAATTCTCTGTAGGTCGCATATTGGCGTAGGGCAAAATGTTTCTAAGTGAAGCACAGAACTCAGTGTTTCAAATACAAATGTATGCATGTAAATTCCCTGTATGAAATATGGAATTCACTATATTGCATACGTGAATTTCTCAACACTCAACCCTCAATTTCCAGAATGAAAATGGAAATCTCGGTTGGTCTTAGCCAAAAAGGTGCACAGTTTCGTTTTCAATTGTTTGTGAATCCATTCGGTGAGGGATAACACATTTGTTTACCAAACCTTGGAAGGAATGGCTGATGCAATATGCAGTGGGAGAGTGCATTTCCATCTCCTTTTAGAAGCTGCATATTACAGCTGTGAATCTTCCCCTCTCTACATTGCCTACAGCTGTGCACTAATTAAGGCATCCCACAGAAAGGTAGATTTCATCCTATCACCCGTATAGTGCCTAAAGTCATAGGAATGACGTTACCAAGAGTGTTCCCAAAGTTTAGAGCACATTAAGCAAGACTAATGGTTCTAATGGTGGGAATCACACATACACACACACACACACACACTGATTTCCTAATTAAGTAACAAATCTTACTGGTTGTAGTTCAGACAAAAACCTCCCAAATCAGGCAGCATATGTTACTGCAAATTAACATCTGGATAACTAATATACTTTTACACCTGTTCATTAAGCTAATTACTGAATACTGTGAATGTCACCAGAACATTATGCTTAACAACGTGTGTAGCTAACATTGTATATCTTCAATTGGATCTCAATACCTAGTCATTTAATAGATACTTTAGGAAGAACAAATAAAGTTGGCTTGGAACATTTAGGGAGGGTTTCCCTCATTTGAAATAATCATTTAAATGTCAGAATTGAAGTATAGTTCTTACTTCATCCCTGTACTTGACAAACGTTGTGCTGGGAGCCCTTCTGGCTAAACTTTAACCTCTGTGAATACCTTACTCAATCTCTAGTTAATCCCTTTACCCGCAAATCAGCTCAGACTTTGTAAGTAGGGACTGATCAAGTACCTACAGGCCATTGCATACACCCAGAGGATATCCTGTTCTATCAAATTTTCTAATTCATGTCACAAATCAGTAAGTCCAGCAAGAAACCCCGAGAGCTAAGTGTGTCAAACAGGACCACTGGGAAAACATCTGTAGGAATTACAAGGCTAAAACCCAGTGCTGCTAGGCGAATAGGGCATTTTTTATTGAGAATAGAGTTTGGACATTCATCATATCCAGTCTTTTCTTTCTTAATGCGGTCCATTTCAGACTGGTACAAGTACTGCATACAATTCAGTTTAATGCAGAAGGCAATTAGTTATTTTGAACAAGAGGGAACAAAATAACACCCCATGAGATGTGGAAACAGGTCCTCAACTTGACAATGTAGGCTTTTTCAGTCTGGGTTTTAAGTATACTGAGCATGTCTAGAAGAAGCTCAGCATTCTAGATCCCACGAAGTACTTATTCAAATGACAGAAACTGGGAAACTCTCTTCCAATAATTTAAAAGAAACTTTCAAAAGATAGTTCTCTCTTCCAAAAAAGAAACTTCTAATCCCCTAGATATTTCTACATAATTGACCAATAATTGGCTCCAATTTAGCACATCTCTTGCCTGACTCCAAAACCTGCTTTAGTCTTTTAGTCAAAAAATGGTAACTCAGTTCCAATTGTTAAAAAAAAAAAAAAAATGGCACAGTCATCATTGACTTTCTTCTTTCACAGGCCACATTTCAGTCTTTGGCAAATCTAGCATTTGAACACTTCTCATCTTCTTCTCTTATACTGGAGGGTTTCAAGCCTTCATTACTGCTAACCTTCTTTATTTATTGTTTTTCCGTCATTAAGTCATGTCTGACTCTTTGTGACCCCATGGACTGCAGTACACCAGGCTTCCCTGTCCATCACCAACTCCCAGAGCTTACTCAAAATCATGTCCATCCAATCGGTGACACCATCCCACCTTCTCACCCTCTGTCATCCCCTTCTCCTCCTGCCTTCCATCTTTTCCAGCATCGGGACCTTTTCCAAGGAGTTGACTCTTTTCTTCAGGTGGTCAAAGTATTGGAGCTTCAGATTCAGCATCAGTCCTTCCAGTGAAATTTCTGGACTGATTTCCTTTAGGATTGGCTGGTTTGATCTCCTTGCAGTCCAAGGAACTCTCAAGCGTCTACTCTACCAGCAGAATTAGAAAGCATCAGTTCTGTCACTGTATCCTGTCAATTCATTTTCTTCCACCATTCAGTACCCCTCAATGATTCTCTGTATCATTTTGAGTAAAAATAAAAGTCTTTGCAGTAAAAAAAAAAAAAAAAGAAGAAGAAGAAGAAGAAAAGAAAAAAAAATAATGAAAATCTCTTTACTTCATGTGAAAATCTGTACGCATATTTTTTACATGAAAATGGGAAATTAATGTATTTCACCTATACATAACTGGATGTTAAATTTCCTACATGACATCTGGAATTTTGTGTATTTCACTTATTAAATGCTAGCCATCGATTTTAGTACACAAAATAAGGATTTTGATTGTTTCACATATGTAAATCTGGGCACTGATTTTCTTCCTTTAAGTATGGAATTCTCTGTATTTCACATATTAAAACTCTATCGCAGATGGAATCCATGAAAAAATGAATTTCCTATATTTTATTTAGCAAAATAAGGGCCAAAATTTTCAATTGTCTGTATTTCACAAATGAAAATCTTGCTCTGATTTTCCTACATGAAATATGGATTTCTGTATTTTCTGTATTTGAAACTCTAGGCATGGTGCTTTTTTCCATGAAGTATGAAATCATTTTGTTTCACATCACCTATACAGGTGCCAAATTTCCTACTAGAAATATGGAATTACTTATTTAACATAGGCAAATCAATGTCTATATTCCTATTTGAAATATCAGTTATCTACAATTTACATATGAATATTTGGTGAAGATTTTTTTCGTACATTACATATACAATTTTCTACACTTCACATATGAAAATCAGGATAGTTGTTTTTCCTACAAGGAATGAGGAGTTCCTTTTCTTAAGCAAGAACATATGGGTGCAGATTTTCCTGCATGAAAAATGGAAATCTCTGCTTTTCAATTCTTTACCATCTATGCTAAATGGGAACTTGAATGGTTTTAGGAAGACTTGTAAGCTCTTTCTAAAATTAAAGCTGAGAAAAGATGTCCATTTCATCATAGGGTTCTGGAATGTAAAAACAGAGAATAAAAGGATACCTGGTGCAATGGGCACGTTTGACCTTGGTGTATGAAATGAGGTGGGACAAAGACTAACAATGTTTTGGCAAATAGAAAGGGTAAAATTGAAAATAGTGACAGACAGGTTTCTTTAGCTCCAAAATCACTGGGGACAGTGATCACATCCCTGAGAATAAAAGACCCCTTCTCCTGGGAAGAAAATCTATGATAAGCCTAGACATAGACACAATGTACTGAAAAGCGGAGATATCTCTTTGGCAATAAAGGTCCCTTTAGTCAGGGCTATGGTTTTAGCAGAAGACATGTACGGATGTGCTAGCTTCACTATAAAGAAGGCTGAGTTACAAAGCATTGAGGCTTTGCAGCTGAGTGCTAAAGATGGCTCTTGAGAGACCCTTGTCAAGAAAGGAGTTCAACCCCACCAATCCTAAAGGAAACTAACCCTAAACATCCATTGGAAAGACTGATGTTGAAACTGAAATTCCAATACTTTGGCTACCCTGGTGTGAAGAAATAATACATGGGAAAACATTGAGGTTCTGCCTTGCCATTGAAAAGAAAAAAAAATATTATCGGCTCTGATATGGGTAGATGGTGGACAGGAGGAGATTGGGGCCACAGGGGGTGAGATCGTTGGACAGCATCACTTAAGTCGATGAACATGTGTTTCACTAAAGTGTTGGAGACAGTAAAGTATAGGGAGGTCGGGAGTGCTGCCATTCACGGTGTTGCAAGGTGTTGGACGTGACTGAGTGACAGAATATTACCAACAACTGTATTTCACATATATCAATGGGGATGAGATTGTTGAATTTGAAACATGGAAATCCTTTTTAGTCCATAGAAAAATTAGATATTCCTGCATGAAATATGGAATTTTCTCTACTTCATAAATGGATGTCTTGGTACAGAACTTTCCTTGTAAACTATGACGTTTCAATAATTCATGCACCAAAATCTGAATTAAAATACCTTTTTTTTTTGGTAATTTATTTTTTATTGGAGGCAAATTATTTTACAATATTATATTGGTTGGTTTTGCCATACATTGACATGAATTCACCCCGGGTTTACATAAGTCTCCCCTCCTGAACCCCCCATCCACCTCCCTTCTCCTTTATCCGCCCTCTGGGTCATCCCCGCATGCCAGCCCCGAGCATCCTATAACATGCATTGACCCTGAACTAGTGATTCGTTTGACATATGACAACATACGTGTTTCAATGCCATTCTCCCAAATCATCCAACCCTCACCCTCTCCCACAGAGTCCCAAAGACTGTTCTATACATCTGTGTCTCTTTGGCTGTCTTGTATACAGGGTTATCGTTTGCATCTTTTTAAATTCCATATATATGTGTTAGTATACTGTATTGGTGTTTTTCTTTCTCGCTTACTTCACTCTGTATAATAGGCTCCAGTTTCATCCACCTCATTAGAACTGATTCAAATGTATTATTTTTAATGGCTGAATAATATTCCATTGTGTATATGTCCCAAAGCTTTCTTATCCATTCGTCTGCAGATGGACATCTAGGTTGCTTCCATGTCCTGGCTATTATAAACAGTGCTGCAATGAACATTGGAGTACATGTGTCTCTTTCAATTCTGGTTTCCTCGGTGTGTATGCCCAGGAGTGCGATTGCTGGATCATATGGCAGTTCTATTTCCAGTTTTTTGAGGAACCTCCACAATGTTCTCCATAGTGGCTGTACTAGTTTGAATTCCCACCAACAGTGTAAGAGGGTTCCTTTCTCTCCACATCCTCTCCAGCATTTATTGCATGTAGAGTTTTGGATAGCAGCCATTCTGACTGCTGTGAAATGGTATCTCATTGTGGTTTTGATTTGCATCTCTCTGATTATGAGGGATGTTGAGCATTTTTTCATGTGTTTGTTAGCCGTCTTTATGTCTTTGAAAAAATGTCTGTTTAGTTCTTTGGCCCATTTTTTGATTGGGCCATTTATTCTTCTGGAATTGAGCTTCAGGAGCTGCTTGTATATTTTGGAGATTAATCCTTTATCAGTTGCTTCATTTGCTATTATTTTCTCCCATTCTGAAGGCTGTCTTTTGACCTTATCTATAGTTTCCTTTGCTGTGAAGAAGCTTTTGATTTTAATTGGTCCCATTTATTTATTTTTGCTTTTATTTACAATATTCTGGGAGGTGGGTCATGGAGGATCCTGCTGTGATTTATGTCGGAGAGTGTTTTGCCTACGTTCTCCTCTAGGAGTTTTATAGTTTCTGGTCTTACATTTAGTTCTCTAATCCATTTTGAGTTTATTTTTGTGTATGGTGTTAGGAAGTGTTCTAGTTTCACTCTTTTACAAGTGGCTGACCAGTTTTCCCAGCACCACTTGTTAAAGAGACTGTCTTTTCTCCATTTTATATTCTTGCCTCCTTTGTCAAAGATGAGGTGTCCATAGGTGAGTGGATTTATCTCTGGGCTTTCTATTTTGTTCCATTGATCTATATTTCTGTCTTTCTGCCAGTACCATACTGTCTTGATGACTGTGGCTTTGTAGTAGAGCCTGAAGTCTGGCAGGTTAATTCCCCCAGTTCCATTTTTCTTCCTCAAGATTGCTTTGGCTATTCGAGGTTTTTTGTATTTCCATACAAACTGTGAGATTATTTGTTCTAGTTCTGTGAAAAATATTGTTGGTAGTTTGATAGGGATTGCATTGAATGTATAAATTACTTTGGGTAGTATAGACGTTTTTACAATATTTATTCTTCCAATCCTGAACATGGTATATTTCTCCATCTATTAGTGTCCTCTTTGATTGCTTTCAGTAGTGTTTTATAGTTTTCTATGTACAAGTCTTTTGTTTCCTTAGGTAGATATATTCCTAAGTATTTAATTCTTTTCGTTGCAACAGTGAATGGAACAGTATCCTTAATTTCTCTTTCTATATTCTCATTATTAGTGTATAGGAATGCAAGGGATTTCTGTGTGTTGATTTTATATCTTGCAACTTTACTGTATTCATTGATTAGCTTTAGTAGTTTTCTAGTAGAGTCTTTAGGGTTTTCTGTGTAGAGGATCATGTCATCAGCGAACAGTGAAAGTTTTTCTTCTTCTTTTCCAATTTGTATTCCTTTTATGTCTTTTTCTGCTCTGATTGCTGTAGCCAAAACTTCCAGAACTATGTTGAATAGAAGTGGGGAGAGTGGGCACCATTGTTTTTTTCCTGACTTTAGGGGAAATGCTTTAAGTTTTTCACCATTGAGGATAATGTTTGCTGTGTGTTTGTCATATATAGCTTTTATTATGTTGAGATATGATCCTTCTATTCCTGCCTTCTGGAGGGTTTTTAACATAAATGGATGTTGAATTTTGTCGAAGGCTTTCTCTGCATCTATTGAGATAATCATATGATTTTTATTTTTCAGTTTGTTAATGTGGTGTTTTACGTTGAGTGATTTGCGGATATTGAAGAATCCTTGCATTCCTGGGATAAAACCCACTTTGTCATGATGTATGATCTTCTTAATATGTTGTTGGATTCTGATTGCTAGAATTTTGTTAAGGATTTTTGCATCTATGTTCATCAGTGATATTGGCCTGTAGTTTTCTTTTTTTGTGGGGTCTTTACCAGGTTTTAGGGTTAGGGTGATGGTGGCCTCATAGAATGAGTTTGGAAGTTTCCCTTCCTCAGCAATTTTCTGAAAGAGTTTGAGTAGAATATGTGTTAGCTCTTCTCTAAATTTTTGGTAGAATTCGGCTGTGAAGCCGTCTGGACCTGGGCTTTTGTTTGCTGGAAGATTCCTGATCACAGCCTCTAGTTCCGTGCTTGTGATGGGTCTGTTCAGATTTTCTATTTCTTCATGGTTCAGTTTTGGAAAGTCGTACTTTTCTAGGATTCTGTCCATTTCTTCCAGGTTATTCATTTTATTGCCATATAATTGCTGATAGTATTCTCTAATAAACCTTTGTATTTCTGTGTTGTCAGTTGTGATGTCTCCATTTTCATTTCTAATTTTATTGATTTGGTTCTTCTCCCTTTGTTCCTTGATAAGTCTGGCTAGTGGTTTGTCAACTTTATTTACCTTCTCAAAGAACCAGCTTTTGGCTTTGTTGATTTTTGCTATGGTCTCTTTTGTTTCTTTTGCATTTATCTCTGCCCTAATTTTTACAATTTCTTTCCTTCTATTGACTCTGGGGTTCTTCATTTCTTCCTTTTTCTAGTTGCTTTAAATGTAGAGTTAGGTTATTTAGTTGACTTTTTCCTTGTTTCTTGATGTGTGCCTGTATTGCTATGAACTTCCCCCTTAGCACTGCTTTTACAGTGTCCCAGTGGTTTTGGGTTGTTGTGTTTTCATTTTCATTCATTTCTATGCATATTTGATTTCTCTTTTGATTTCTTCTATGATTTGTTCAATATTCAGCAGCGTGTTTTTCAGCCTCCATATGTTGGCATTTTTAATAGTTTTTCTCCCGTAATTGAGATCTAATCTTACTGCATTGTGGTCAGAAAAGATGCATGGAATTATTTAAACTTTTTTGAATTTACCAAGGCTAGATTTAGGGCCCAGGATATGATCTATCCTGGAAAAGTTTCCGTATGCGCTTGAGAAAAAGGTGAAATTCATTGTTTTGGGGTGAAATGTCCTATAGAGATCTATTAGGACTAACTTGTCTATTGTATCATTTAAAGTTTGTGTTTCCTTGTTAATTTTCTGTTTAGGTGACCTATTCATAGGTGTGAGTGGGCTATTAAAGTCTCCCACTATTACTGTGCTATTTTTAATTTCCTCTTTCATACTTGTTAGTAATTTTCTTACATATTGCAGTGCTCCTATGTTGGGTGCATAAATATTTATAATTGTTATATCTTCATCTTGGATTGATCCTTTGATCATTATGTACTTTCCTTCTTTGTCTCTTTTCATAGTCTTTGTTTTAAAGTCTATTTTATCTGATATGAGTACTGCTACTCCTGCTTTCTTTTGGTCTCTATTTGCGTCGAATGTCTTTTTCCAACCCTTCACTTTCAGTCTGTATGTGTCCCTAGTTTGAAGTGGGTCTCTTGTGGAGAACATATACGGGGGTCTTGTTTTTGTGTCCATTCAGCCAGCCTTTGTCTTTTGGTTGGGACATTCAACCCATTTACGTTTAAGATGATTATTGATAAGTATGATCCCATTGCCTTTTTCTTATTTGTTTTCGGTTCGAGTTTATATACCCTTTCTGTGTTTCCTGTCTAGAGAAGATCGTTTAATATTTGTTGGAGAGCTGGTTTGGTGATGCTGAAATCTCTCCGCTTTTGCTTGTCTGTAAAGTTTTTGATTTCTCCTTCATAATTGAATGAGATCCTTGCTGGGTATAGTCATCTGGGCTGTAGGTTACTTTCTTTCATCACTTTAATATGTCTTGCCATTCCCTCCTGGCCTGAAGAGTTTCTATTGAATGATCAGCTGTTATCCCTATGGGGATCCCCTTGTGTGTTATTTGTTGTTTTTCCCTTGCGGCTTTTAATATTTTTTCTTTGTGTTTGATCTTTGTTAATTTGATTAATATGTGACTTGGGTTATTTCGCCTTGGGTTTATCCTATTAGGAACTCTCTGTGTTTCTTGGAATTGGGTGATTATTTCCTTCCCCATTTTAGTGAAATTTTCAACTATTATTTCCTCAAGTATTCTCTCATGGTCTTTCATTTTGTCTTCTTCTTCTGGGACTCGTATGATTCCAATGTTGGGGTATTTAACATTGTCCCAGAAGTCTCTAATATTGTCCTCATTTCTTTTAATTTGTTTTTCTTTTTCCATCTCTGTTTCATTTATTTGTACAATTCTATCTTCTAGCTCACTTATCCTGTCTTCTATCTCCGTTATTCTACTGCTTGTTCCCTCGAAAGTGTTTCTGATCTCATCTATTGCATTGTTCATTGTATATTGACTCTATTTTCCCCTCTAATTCCTTATTAAACATTTCTTCCATCTTCTCAATCCTTTTGTCCACTTTATTTATCTGTAACTCCTTTTTGAAGAAGGCTGACCGCCGAAGAATCGATGCTTTTGAACTGTGGTGTTGGAGAAGACTCTTGAGAGTCCCTTATACTGCAAGGAGATCCAACCAGTCCATTCTAAAGGAGATCAATCCTGGATGTTCATTGGAGGGACTGATGCTAAAGCTGAAACTGCAATACTTTGGCCACCTCATGCGACGAGTTGACTCACTGGAAAAGACTCTGATGCTGGGAAAGGTTGGGGGCGGGAGGAGAAGGGGACGACGGAGAATGAGATGGCTGGATGGCATCACCGACTCTGTGGACGTGAGTTTGAGTGAACTTCGGGAGTTGGTGATGGACAGGGAGGCCTGGCGTGCTGTGATTCATGGGGTCGCGGAGAGTCGGACACGACTGAGCGACTGAACTGAACTGAACTGAACTGAACTCCTTTTTGCTTTCCACATTTTGAATCATTTTCACAATTAAAATTCGAAATTCTTTATCAGGTAGGTTCCCCATGTCTTCCTCTTTAGCTTGTGTTGGTGGGAATTTATCCTGTTCCTTTACTTGCTGGGTGTTTCTCTGCCTCTTCATCTTGCTTATATTACTGTGCTTGGGGTTGCCTTTCCGTCCTCTGGCAGTTTGTGGAGTTCTCTTTATTATGTAGTTACCTCGTTGTGTGGAGTTGGATGGGTGACTTGTCAAGGTTCCCTAATTTGGTTTGCTTGTTTCAGTGTTCTGGTGGGTGGAGCTGGATTTCTCTCTGGATTGCAATGGAGAGTCCAGTAATGAGTTTGAGATGTCAGTGGTTTGGGGTGGCTTTGGGCAGTCTGTATGTTGACGCTCAGGGCTATTTTCCTGTGTTGCTGGAGAATTTGTGTGGTATTTATTTCACTGAAACTTGCTGACCCTTCGGTTGTGCCTGGTTTCAGTTTATGTATGGAGGCATTTGATGGGCACCTATCAATTTATGTTCCCTGTAACAGAAGGTCTCCGGTGTTCTCAGGATTTGGCCTTAAGCCTCTACCTCTGGTTGTCAGTCTTATTCTTGCAGTAGGCTCAAGACTTCTCCCTCTGTTACCTCCAAGGCAGTTCCTTCTATTGTAAAATCTCTTGTGTTTGCTGGTCTCTTCAGTGACTAGTTCCCATCCTGACACCAGGGGGTGGTGGTGGACACCGGCTCACCTGTTCGGTCCTGCCGTGGGGAGGGAGGAACGCTGCTAACAAATATCACTGTCATCTGTGGGGAGTGCTTACAGTGTCTCGACTACTGTGGGAATGCGCCCGCACGCAGCATGTGTGTTTTTCCTGTTTATGTTGCTCAGGCTCTAGGTTGTCTGCCAGGTGCTGTCCCTGGCCGGCGCTGGGTTGCATGCACTTCCCAGGTCTAAGCCACTCAGGTTCAGGTCCGCGAGTACTCCACAAAAGCGCAGACTTGGCTGGGCCTGTGTTTTGTGCCTTCCCCGGTCTGAGCAACTCAGGTGACCAGGGGTTTGGCGAGCGTGGTCGCTGTGGCTTATCGCCTCCCTGGTCCCTGCTGCTTGGTTTTCTATGTGTACAACGAGAGCACTTTCTCAGGCAAATATTGACTGGCCCAAATCCAAGAAGTCTTGGTTAGCAAGGAAGCCTGACTGCAGCTTGGTATGGGAAGCCTATCTGGGGCCGCAGCTGCCCCTTCCAACACTGGTTGCCCTCCATGTCTGTCCCGGCGGGAACTGGGGTATGGGCCGCCCAAGCCGGATTGCTTTGCTCAGTCCTTTGTTCTGTGAGAGGGACTGGAAGAGTATTAGGATGGGGCTTTTCGCTGCACAGTCTTCTTTGGTCCTGTTAGAGCGCTCAGCTTGCCCTCGGGGTGTTCAGCCCCTGTCGTCTCTCTAAGTGCTGCCGTCATGCCTCCCTGCCCAGCCCCCAGCTGCTAGTGGTGGGTGCGCGCATCTGCACCACTTCTCCACTGAGAGTTTCCTCTGGGCACTTAGTCTGTGGGCTTTAATTATTTATGTCTCTTTTCTCCTAGTTTTGAGGCCCTCTGAGGTTCCAAGCCTACCCATAGAGTCGCCTGTGTTTCCAGGTGTTTGGAAGCTTCTCTCTTATTTTTTTTTAAGCCTCCCTTCCCAAGACGTAGCTCTCTTCCTCCCTCTTTTGTATCTCTTTATCTTTTATGCTGTTTCCTACCTCTTTTCGAAGTCTATGGGCCGCTTTTCTGGATGCCTGATGTCCTCTACCGGTATTCAGAAGTTGTTTTAAGGGATTTACTCAGTGTTCAAATGTTCTTTTGCTGATTTTGTGGAGGAGAAAATGGTCACCCTGTCCTATTCCTCCAACATCTTCTCATGCTCCCCTTAGTTTCAGTTCGATCATAACCATATTTTGAACGAGGTTATCCTCACATTTAGTAACAAACAAAAGAAGAGTTGATCATAAAAAAATGTCTCTACAGTATCTTTATTATTCCGAGATAAGAAGAAGAAGAAGCATATTAAAGCAATGGGTAATATTGGTGATCATAACTCTGACTTCAGTTCTGAAATTAGAGGAGCAAATGTATTTTCAGACTGCAGGAGTTTAACTGTGCCATTCATACTAAAGTGTTCTACCATTCAGATAGTTGCTGATACAAGTGCCCTAACTTGATATTATTTCTCTTCTCCATCATCAATATCAGTTAGACCACAAGAAAATATTGTGATACATCAACCTGTTATTTCTCTTATTGATTTTTTAATGGAAGGGTAATAGTTTTAAAGCCTTTGACTGTGTGGATCACAATAAACTGGGGAAAATTCTGAAAGAGATGGGAATACCAGACCCCTGACCTGCCTCTTGAGAAACCTGTATGCAGGTCAGGAAGCAACAGTCAGAACTGTACATGGAACAAGAGACTGGTTCCAAATAGGAAAAGGATTACGTCAAGGCTGTATATTGTCAACTTGCTTATTTAACTTATATGCAGAGTACATCATGAGGAATGCTGGGCTGGAGGAAGCACAAGCTGGAATCAAGATTTCTGGGAGAAAATCAATAACCTCAGATATGCAGATAACACCACCCTTACAGCAGAAAGAGAAGAAGAACTCAAACGCCTCTTGGTGAAAGTGAAAGAGGAGAGTGAAAAGGTTGGCTTGAACTGAACCTTCAGAAAACAAAGATTAAGGCCTCTGATCCCATCATTTTCTGAGAAATAGATGGAAAAACAGTGGAAACTGTGTCAGACTTAATTTTTTGGGCTCCGAAATCACTGCAGATGCTGATTGCAGTCATGAAATTAAAAGACGCTTACTCCATGGAAGGAAAATTATCACCAACCTCGATAGTATATTAAAAAGCAGAGACATTACTTTGCCAACTAATGTCCGTCAAGTAAAGGCTATGGTTTTTGCCGTGGTCATGTATGGATGTGAGACTAGGACTGTGAAGAAAGCTGATCACCGAAAAATTGATGTTTTTGAACTGTGGTGTTGGAGAAGATTCTTGAGAGTCACTTATACTGCAAGAAGATCCAACCAGTCAATTCTAAAGGAGATCAATTCTGGGTGTTCATTGGAAGGACTGATGCTGAAGCTGAAACTCCAATATTTTGGCCACCTCATGTGACGAGTTGACTCACTGGAAAAGACTCTGATGCTGGGAAAGTTTGAGGACAGGAGGAGAAGGGGACAACAGAGAATGAGATGGCTGGATGGCATCACCCACTCTCTGGACATGAGTTTGAGTGAACCCTGGAGTTGGTGATGGACAGGGAGGCCTGGCGTGCTGTGATTCATGGGGGCGCGGAGATTCGGACACGACTGAGCAACCGAACTTAACGGAACTGAATTGAATCATTTTACCGAATTTTGCTGTATTCAGTCAGAACTCAAAATAAATCAGGCATAGATATACCTATATCCCCTCCCTTTCGGAACACATTCATATCTCCCTCTCCATCTCACAATCTAAGTTGAGCATTTTCACTGGGTGTCACTTAGCAGCTGCTCTAAATCAAATGGCTGCAATGTCTACTTGACATACTTTGGCAGCTATGTCTGCTTCTATTTTGCAGTACCACATCGTAACTCCATTATGCAAAGGTGATTTTGGACTAAGGGTGGAAACTTCTACCTTTCCAGGTGTGTAGGGTAATGTGCCAGCAATGACAAATTTTTTCCTAAACTACAAAGGCAGGCCATTCATATTTCCCTGAATTTTGCAAGAATTCCGTGTGTCTCCAGACGGGTGCTGAACTAATATTTTGACCCTCCTGACCTATGTGAACTGAGCATGATCCCAGGAAGATATGGTTAGCAACTGGCAGCCTGCTCAGAGTTTGGTGGCACATGTGGTCTCTGGGGCTGATATAAAAGCAGCCTCGTGCCTTCAGCCTTGGTCTGATGCAAACATTCCTCTCTGCCTCCGTGGAAGACAGGGTCATGAATGGAAGCCTGTTTGCACATCTTTGATATTTTGTAAGAGACTCTTGAGAGTCACTTGGACTGCAAGGAGATCCAACCAGTTCATTCTAAAGGAGATCAATCCTCGGTGTTCATTGGAATGACTGATGCTAAAGCTGAAACTTCAATATTTTGGCCACCTCATGCGAAGTGTTGACTCACTGGAAGACTCTGATGCTCGGAGGGACAGGTGGCCGAATGAGAAGGGGACAACAAAGAATTAAATGGCTGTATGGCATCACTGACTCGGTGGACATGAGTTTGAGTGAAGTCCTGGAGTTGTCGATGGACAGGGAGGTCTGACGTGCGGTGATTCATGGGGTCTCAAAAAGTCGGACACGACTGAGCCAGTGAACTGAAATGAACTGAACCGAATGTCCAACATTTGGTTCTGTGAGTGTCTGTATTCCCTATATGGCCATGGAGAATTATCTCAAGAAAGGACTTTTTTGCATTTTTGTCTCTGGTGTTCCCATGGATTAGGTTGCTACGTCACCTTAGACCTGTCAGATCATCCTCAGGCCATTAAAGCTGAGTCCTTATCATAAGGCAAGTGATACAGTCCGGGCATCCCTCCTAGGTCCACCTCAATGATGGTGGACAGGTGTATCTGATTTTTTTCTCTGCTGGAAATTACAGTTAGGCACATTTGCTTTTGTTTCACTTTTCCGAGGTTATGTTGCTCTAAGCGATCCCAGAGTTCTCCACTGTCACTGTCCTGAGAGGGTTCACAATTGTCTGCAAACTTCTCCTCATTTACAACTTCCTCTCCAAAACCAGCCTCAGCCCCTAAATACTTTGTCTCTCTTTTATTTTTTCCTACCTCCTTTTCAAAGGAAAACATGTTTGACTTCTGGGTATCTTGGGCCATTCAACAGTGTTCACAATTTTTTGTCTGGAAGTTCTTCCATGTGCAGTCGATGCTTAGATGAATTTGTTGGGGAGGGAGTGGTCTTGTCCTCCCATTCCTCTGATATTTTGGGACCAACTGCCATCCGTCAAGACCCATCTTATTAAGTGAAATGCTATTGTTCTTCAGCCACTAAGACATGTTTGACTCTTTGTATCCCCCTGGACTCCAGCACAAGAGGCCTCTCTGTCCCTCACTCTCTCCCATAGTTTCCCCAAGATCATGTCCTTTGAATCGCTGATGTTCTCCAGATGTCTCATCCTCTCTCACCTACTGATCCGCCTGCTTTCAACACTTTCTATAGATCACGGTCTTTTCTAATGAGTCAGCTCTTTGCCTCAATTGGACAAAGCTTTGGGGCTTTATTTTAAGCATCAGTCCTTCCAATGAGTCTTCAAAGTTGATTTTTTTACAATTCATTTTTTGGTATTCCTGCAGTTCAAAAGAATCGCACAAGTCTTCCCCAGCAGAGTGGTTCACAGTCAGTAATCCCTTGGTGTTCTCATATCTGTACATACCTTTGGAAAGACCAGAGATATGACTCTACAGGCCTCTGTAGGTAACTCACGTTTTAGTTTTTAAAGACAGTTTCTAGCAACGCATGATTAGCTTGTGAGATGAGAGCAATTATGCTGTAGTTAGAGCATTCTTCGGTATTGCCTTTCTTTGGGATTGCAATGAAGACTGACTTTTCCAGTCCGGTGGCCACTGCTGAGTTTTCCAAATTGCTGGCATATTGAGTGCAGCACTTTCACAGCATCATTTTCCAGGATTTGAAATAGCTCAACTGGAATTCCATCACCTACTCTAGTTTTGTTCATAGTGATGCTTCCTAAGGCCCACTTGTCTTCGCATTCCAGGATGTCTGGCTCTACGTGAATGATCACACCATCGTGATTTTCTGGGTCCTGAAGATCGTCTATGAACAGTTCTTCTGTGTATTCGTGGCACCTCTTCTTAATATCTTCTGCTTCTCTTTGGTTCCTAATATTTGTGTCCTTTATTGAGCCCACCTTTGCATGAAATGTTGCCTCAGTATTTCTAATTATCCTGCAGATATGTCTAGTCTTTCCCATTCTATTGCTTTCCTCCATTTCTTTGCATTGATCACTGAGGAAGTCTTTCTTATTTCTCCTTGCCATTCATTGGAACTCTACATTCAAATGGGTATAAATTTCCTTTTCTCCTTTTCTTTACACTTCCCTTCTTTCACAGCCATTTTTAAGGCCTCCTCAGACAGCCATTTTGCTTTTTTGCATTTCTTTTTCTTGGGGATGATCTTGATTCCTGTCTCCTGTACAATGTCATGAACCTCCACCCATAATTTATCAGGCACCCTCTCTGTCAGATCTAGTCCCTTAAAATTATTTCTCACTTCCACTGTATAGTCATAAGTGAATTGACTTATGTCATACATGAATGGTATAGGGGTTCTCTCCAATTCCTTCTATTTCAGTCTGCATTTGCAACAAGGAGTTCATGATCTGTGCCAGAGTCAGCCCCTGGGCTTGTTTTTGCTGGCTGTATAGAGATTCTCCATCTTTGACTGAAAGAATAAAATCAATCTGATTTGTGTTGAGCATTTGGTGATGTCTTCTCTCTGTCATTTGTTTGTCCAGATTAATAAAAATGGCTTAAATTTCTTTTGAAAAAAAAATTGGGAAAATTTCAAATCCTAAAGGTATTTAAATGACATTTACCATAGACTTATAGCACATTTTACTGGAGGATCATAATTTCTACGACTATGTAAGTTTTTAAAACTACTAATGGAAGAGGATTATTTGAAAGTGTTTACATTTTATGATTTAAGGAATCCATTTTTCTTTGTTTTTCTGATCTATCTTAGTTGAAAGAGTTACGGAATATTTTTCCCCATTTGGTTTTTGTTTCAGTTCTATCATAACCATATTTTGAACAAGGTTATCCTCACATTTAGTAAGAATCAAAAGAAGAGTTGATCAGAAAAATGTCTCTACAGTATCTTCATTAATCCGAGATAAGGAGAAGAAGCATGTTAAAGCAACGTGTAATGTGGATGGTCATAATTCTGACTTCAATCCTGGAACTAGAGAATTGAATGTATTTTCAGCCTGCAGAAGTTTAAGTGTGCCATTCAAACTATACCGTTCTACCATCCAGATAGTTATTGATACAAGTGCCCTAACTTGAAATTATTTCTCTTCTCCATCATCAATATCAGTTAGACCACAGGAACATACTGTGATACATCAATTTGCTGTTTCTCTTATTGATTTTTTTTTTTTTTAATGGAAGGGTAATTGTTTTACCGAATTTTTCTGTATTCTGTCAGAATTCAAAATAAATCAGGCATAGAAATATATTTATATATCCCCTCCCTTTCGAAACACTCTTCCATCTCCCTCTCCATCCCACATTCTAGGTGGAGCACTGTTCACGGTGTTTCAACTATCAGCTGCTATACGCCAAATGGCTGCAGTGTCTATTTGACATACTGTGGCAGCTATGTCTACTTCTATTTTGCAGTACCATATTGTATCTCCATTATGCAACAGTGATTTTGGACTGAGTGTGGAAAACGTCTACCTTTCCAGGTGTGTACGGTCATGTGGCAGTCCATGACAAACCTTTCCCTAAAATAAAACACGCAGCCCATTCATGTTTCCCAGTACCGGAGATTTCTGATGCATTGTTGCCTCTCTTTCTAGGTCAATACATCAATCGTCTTCATTATTTAAAAATCATCCTAATACAACTGGTGTACCAATTAGGTGTCAGACTATGCACGATACTGAAGATTAAATTAATGTTGGGAGATGTCAACAAATTCCTACAATTCTCTTATTTGAAGAATAAAGTTATATGTTCATTTTCATAGTGTCAATTTCACTTTGAAATAATTAAGAGTAAATGAGCATTGCAGTTCCTGGATACTTTGCTCTGCTGTAATATTAAATTTTCTGTTCAAGGAAACATTCAGTATGCATCATAGGTACATTACACCTAATGAATTGTTTGAAAAAATAGAAAATGCAAACAATGTAAAAGACAAAATGTAAATAAATTGACTTCTGAAATCATCCAGGCAGAACTGACTGGGTGTCTAAGATAGGATGGTATGGGGGAAGGATCAGATACAAATCAAATTTAGAAACAGCAAATGAGTGTATATATTTTAATGCTTTCTCAGTTTTATTATATTATACCAGTCATTGCAAAGAAAGCTAAGAGGTTAGGCAGAAGGTTTTCTGCATTAAAAAAAAATGTGTTTCACTTGAAAATATAGATTTAGTCTACTCGATAATCATGATCACTAACATACCATGATGGGATGCCAAAGATAACATGACATAGTCAATGACTGCACCACAGTCAGCAAAAGACAGGCATTTTACAAGTTGTATTAAAAAGGGTCATTCTTGCTCTGCTCTCCTTATGTCATGCCTTTATTTCCTCCCACCAACACACCACCCTATATTTCCTCATGTATATTTTGATGTTGCTTTGCTGTTCCTACAAAGATAGACTTAAATCCTTGTGGTGAATGCAGCATCTCCCCAAGGTAATCAGTTCTTGGAAGGCATGATATTTCTTTCCATTGCAAGCTTCATTATCTATCTGTTTCACATAATTTCTAGAGCTACAATCAGGCAACATATTTTCAGTCATAATAAGCCACATTTCACAACTTTTCCTAAACACTTACTTGGGAATTGAAATAACCTGTCTTCCTTCCTACCAAGTTAACCACTGATGTCCAATTCTTCTATATGTTGTATCTGTACCCAAGTTGCCTTATGTATCTTTCACATCAGCTAAGCGATCAGTTCAGTTCAGTCGCTCAGTCGTGTCCGACTCTCCGGGACCCCATGAATCACAGCACGCCAGGCCTCCCTGTCCATCACCAAATCCCGGAGTTCACGCAAACTCATGCCCACAGAGTCGGTGATGCATCCAGTCATCTCACTCTCGGTCGTCCCCTTCTCCTCCCTCCCCCAACCTTTCCCAGCATCAGAGTCTTTTCCAGTGAGTCAACTCTTCGCATGAGGTGACCAAAGTATTGGAGCTTCAGCTTCAGCATCAGTCTTTCTTATGAACATCCAGGACTAATCTCCTTTAGAATGGACTGGTTGGATCTCCTTGCAGTCCAAGGGACTCTCAAGAGTCTTCTCCAACACCACTGTTCAAAAGCATCAATTCTTCGGCTATCAGCTTTCTTCACAATCCAAGTTTCATATCCATACATGATCCCGTGAAAAAATAGAGCCCTGGCTAGACGGACCTTTGTTGGCAAAATAATGTCTCTGCTCTTTTATATGCTATCTAGGTTGGTCAGAAATGTCCTTCCAAGGAGTGATCTTCTTTTAATTTTATGGCCGCAATCAGCATCCGCAGTGATCTTGGAGCCCAAAATATAAAGTCTGACACTGTTTCCACTGTTTCCCCATCTATTTCCCATGCCGTGATGGGACCAGATGCCATCATTTTAGTTTGCTGAATGTGGAGCTTCAAACCAACTTTTTCACTCTCCTCTTTCACTATCATCAAGAGGCTTTCGAGTTCCTCTTCACTTTCTGCCATAAGGGTGATGTCATCTTCATATCTGAGGGTATTGATATTTCTCCCAGCAATCTTGATTCCAGCCAGTGCTTCTCCCAGCCCAGTGTTCCTCATGATGTACTCTGCGTAGAAGTGAAATAGGCAGGGTGACAATATACAACTTTGACACACTCCTTTTCCTATTTGGAATCAGTCCGTTGTACCATGTCCAGTTCTAACAGTTGCCTCCTGACCTGCATACAGGTTTCTCAAGAGGCAGGTCAGGTGGTCTGGTATTCCCATCTCTTTCAGAATTTTCCACAGTTTGTTGTGATCCCAACAGTAAAAGGATTTGGCATAGTCAATGAAGCAGAAATAGATGTTTTTTCTGGAACTCTCTTAGTTTTCCCATGATCCAGAGGATGTTGGCAATTTGATCTCTGGTTTCTCTGCCTTTTCTGAAACCAGCTTGAACATCTCGAAGTTCATGGTTCACGTATTGCTGAGGCCTGGCTGGGAGAATTTTAAGCGTGAATTTACTAGTGTGTGAGATGAATGCAATTGTGAGGTCGTTTGAATATTCTTTGGCATTGCCTTTCTTTGGGATTGGAATGAAGACTGACCTTTTCCAGTCCTGTGGCCACTGCTGAGTTTTCCAAATTTGCTGGCACATTGAGTACAGCACTTTCACAGTATCATCTTTCAGGATTTGAAGTAGCTCAACTGGAATTCCATCACCTCCACTAGCTTTGTTCGTAGTGATGCTTTCTAAGGCCCACTTGACTTCACATTCCAAGATGTCTGGCTCTCGGTCAGTGATTACACCATCGTGACTATCTTGGTTGTGAAGATCTTTTTTGTATAGTTCTTCTGTGTATTCTTGCCACCTGTTCTTAATATATTCTGCTTCTCTTAGGTCCATAATATATCTGTCCTTTATCGAGCCCATCTTTGCATTAAACTTTCCCTTGGTATCTCTAATTTTCTTGAAGTGATCTCTTGTCTTTCCTATTCTTTTCTTTTCCTCTATTTCCTTGCATTGATCACTGAGGAAGGCTTTCTTATTTCTCCTAGCCATTCTTTGGAACTCTGTATTCAGATGCTTATATCTTTCCCTTTCTCCTTTGTTTTTTACTTTTCTTCTTTTCACAGCTATTTGTAAGGCCTCTTCAGACAGCCATTTTGCTTTTTTGCATTTCTTTTCCATGGGCACGGTCTTGGTCCCTGTCTCCTATACAATGTCAAGAACCCCCGTCCAGAGTTCATCAGGCACTCTATCTACCATATCTAGTCACTTAAATCTATTTCTCACTTCCACTGTATAATCATAAGGAATTTGATTTAGGTCACATGTGAATGGTGTAGTGGTTTTCCCTACTTTCTTCATTTTAAGTCTGAATTTGGAAACAAGGAGTTCATGATCTGAGCCACAGGCAGTTCCTGGTCTTAGTTTTGCTAACGGTATAGAATTTATCTGTCTTTGTCTGAAAAGAATATTATCAATCCGATTTCGGTGTTGACCATCTGGTGATGTCCATGTGTAGAGTCTTCTCTTGTGTTGTTGAAAAAGGGTGTTTGCTATGACCAGTGTGTTCTCTTGGCAAAATTCTATTAGCCTTTGCCCTGCTTCATTCCCTGCTCCAAGGCCAAGTTTGCCTGTTACTCCAGATGTTTCTTGACTCCCTACTTTTTACATTCCAAACTTCTATAATGAAAAGGGCATCTATTTTTTTTAGTATTAGTTCTAAAAGTCCTGTAGGTCTTCATAGAACCGTTCAACTTCAGCTTCTTCAGCGTTACTGGTTGGTGCATAGCCTTGGATTACTGTAATATTGAATGGTTTTTCTTGGAAATGAACACGTTTCATTTTGTCGTTTTGGAGACTGCATCCATGCACAGCATTTCGGACTCTTTTGTTGACAATGATGGCTCCTCCCTTTCCTCTAAGGTATTCCTGCCCACAGTAGCAGATATAATCATCTGAGTCATCTGAGTTAAATTCACCCATTTAGTCCATTTTAGTTCACAGATTCACTCTTGCCATCTCATTTGACCACTTCCAGTTTGCCTTGATTCACGGACATTACATTCCAGGTTTATGCAATATTTCTCTTTGCAGCATCGGACCTTGCTTCTATCACCAGTAACATCTACACCTGGGTACTGTTTTTGCTTTGGCTCCATCCCTTCCCTCTTTCTGGAGTTTTTTATCCACTGATCAACAGGAGCATACTGCGCACCTACCACGCTGGGGAATTCCTCATTCAGTATCCTATTACTTTGCCTTTTCATACTGTTCTTGGGGTTCTCAAGGCAGGTATACTCAAGTGGTTTGCTATTCCGTTCTCCAGTGGACCACATTCTGTCATATTTCTCCACCATGTCCTGCCTGTCTTGGATGGTCCCACAGGCATGGCTTAGTTTCTTTGAGTTAGACAAAGGTAACCATCTTTGACATTTATATTTAACTGAGAATTAATAATGTGGTATGTCTTCATTTTAATGCAATGTCTAGGTTTGTCAGAGCTTTTACATCCAAAAGCAAGTAACAGCTAATTTGATGACTGCAATCACTATTCTTAGTAATTTTCGAGCCATAGAAAATGAAGCCTGTCACTGTTTCCACATATTTCGGTTTAGTTCAGAACAGTCTCAGTCGTGTCCTACTGTTTGCTACCCCATGAATTACAGCATGTCAGGCCTCGCTGTCCATCACCAACTCCTGGTGTTCACTCAACCTCATGTCCGTCGAATTGGTGATGCCATCCAGCCATCTCATCCTCGGCCATCCCTTTCTCCTCCTGCCCCCAGTTCTCCCAGGATTAGAGTTTTTTCCAATGAATCAACTCTTCGTATCACGTGGCCAAAGTATTGGAGTTTGAGCCTCAGCTTCAGTCCGTCCAATGAACACCCAGAATTAATCTCCTGTAGAACGGATTGGTTGGATCTCCTTGCAGGGACTCTCAATAATTTCCTCCAATACCACCGTTCAAAAGCATCAATTCTGCTCTCAACTTTCTTCACAGTTCAACTCTCACATCCATATTGACCACTGGAAAATACACAGCCTTAACTAGACCGACCTTGGTTGGCAAAGTTATGTCTCTGGTTTTTAATATGCTATCTAAGTTGGTCTTAACTTTTCTTCCAAGGAGTAAGCGTCTTTTAATTTCATGGCTTCAGTCAGCATCTGCAGTGATTTTAGAACCTAAAAAATAAAGTCTGGCACGGTTTCCGCTGTTTCTCCATCTATTTCTCATGAAGTGATGGGACCAGATGCCATGATCTTAACTTTCTGAATGTTGAGCTTTAGTCCAAGTTTTTCACTCTCCTCTTCCACTTTCATCAAGAAGATTTTTAATTCCTCTTCACTTTCTGCCGTATCGGTGCTGTCATCTGCATATTTGAGTTTATTGATATTTCTCCAGGCAATCTTGATTCCTGCTTGTGCTTCTCCCAGCCCAGTGTTTCTCATCATGTACTCTGCATAGAAGTTAAATAAGCAGGATGACAATATACAGCCTTGACATACTCCTTTTCCTATTTGGAACCAGTCTGTTGTTCCATGTCCAGCACTAACTGCTGCTTCCTGACCTGTTTTCTCAAGAGACAGGTCAGGCGGTCTGGTATTCCCATCTCTTGCAAAAGTTTCCACCATTTATTGAGATCCACACAGTTAAAGTCTTTGCATAGTCAGTACAGCAGAAAGAGATGTTTTCCTGGAACTCTCTTGCTTTTTCCATGATCCATCGGATGTTGGCAATTTGATCTCTCTTTCCTCTGCCTTTTCTGATACCCAATTGGAAATCTGGAAGTTCATATGTTTACCCCTTCTATTTGCAGAGTAGTGATGGGACCAGATGCCTTTTGCTTTGTTTTTATGAATGTTGAGTTGTCAGCTTGGTTTTGCACTCTTCTCATTCACCCTCATCAAAAGACTCTTTATTTTTTCTTCACTTTCTATTTGTTTCAGTGTTGTCATCTATATAATCTGAGGCTGTTTATGTTTCTCCCAATCCTTGATGCAAGCTTGTGATTTACTCATCTGGTATTTTAATAGTATACTCTAATGTAGATTCACATAAGCTGAGTGACAATACAGAGATTTGTCACTTTCTTTTCCCGGTTTTGAACATTCAGTTGTTTCATATCTGGTCCCAATTCTTTCGGCTTGACTCATTTAAGGGTGCTTTCAAAGTTTACTTCCTCAAGAATCTTCCAAGTACCCCACCCCTTTTTGTTTTGGTGTTCTCCTTCTCTACACCTAAGCTTCTCATTGTGGGACATTTATGACTGCTGCGCTTTACCTGTTTAACTTGTTGTTTTTGTTGCACACCTCACTGTGCTTCATTTATTTCCTCCTTTCTGCCTCCACCTAATTAGTTCTTTCTCTGTCTCAATTATTCTACTGTTGGTTCCTTCCAGGGTGTTGTTAATCTCAGTTATTGTATTGATTTTTACTGCTTGACTCTTTATTTCTTCTAGATCCATGTTAAACATGTTTATTTCTACTCATTCCGGTCCCCCAGTGTATTTACTGGCAATTCTACATATCTTTCAAGATTTTTATCTTTACTTTCATTATTCTGAATTCTTTTTCAGGAAAACTTCCTAACTCCTCTTCTTTTCTTTGTTTTTGTGGGTTTTTTGGTAATTTACCTTCAGCAGCTGCATATTTCTCTCCCTTTTCATTCTGTTTTGATTACTGTGATTTGGGTCCCTTTTCTGCAGGCCTGAGAATTATAGCTCCACTATGTTGTGGAACCTGTCTTTTGTGGGTGGGATTGGACCAATGACTTCTCAAGGTTTAATGTTTCCGATCATTTGTGTGTGTTCACTGGCAGACAGATCTGTATCTCTTCTCTCTGAAGTGCAATGAATTGTCCACGGACTGTGCTTTGGGGTGTTTGTGGGTCTGGTATGGCTTTTATAATATTCATTGTTGTGTTTCTGTTTTACTGGAGAATAGCTGTGGGTTCTCTTGTACTGAACTTACAGACTCAAGTGTGGAGATTGCTTTCCATGTAGACACGGAAACTCTGGGGTGTGTGCTTGTCCTTTAATATCCCTTGAGGTAAGGAGTTCAATGTTGATCTAAAGTTCTGGAATCGACGCCCTGGCCTCTGGGTTTCTGTTCCCAGGTTGCAGTAACATCAAAAATCCATGCAATACAGAAGATAAAACCGGAGGTTAATGGTGGCACAATTCTCCTCATCCTGAAAGAATCAAAGGGGTTCACAGAATTTCAGACAGCAGAGAAAAGGAAAGAGGGAGAAAGAGATGCCTAGGAGGAGGTGAGGGAGAAAGAGAGGCCTAGGAGGAGTTATGGGAGAGTTGAAACGGGAGAGAGCAATCAATTCGGGAAAACGAATCCATTAGTGACATCAGATCGTAAAGATTTTGTTACTAAAGTTACAACATTGATATCAATTTTTGGAAAGTAAAATTAAGAACCAAAAATAAAATATAGACTTGTTTAAACAGTGTAAAAAAAGAAAACGGAGTCCAAATTCATTCTCTCATATATAAAAAGTGTTTAAAAAATAGATTTACGTGTGTTTTGCTTGAAAGTTAATAATAGTTAATAGAAATAAAAGTTTAGGTTATAATAAAGGACTAAAATATTTTAAAGTTAAAGAAATCATATAGAAACTGGAGCCTATTATACAGAGTGAAGTAAGCCAGAAAGAAAAACACCAATACAGTACACTAAGGCATACATATGGAACTTTGAAAGGTGATAAGGATAACCCTGTATACGAGACAGCAAAAGAGACACAGATGTATAGAACAGTCTTTTGGACTCTGTGGGGGAGGGCGAGGGTGGGATGATGGGATAATGGCATTGAAACATGTATATTATCATATGTGAAACGAATCGCTAGTCCAGGCTCGATGCATGATACAGGATGTTCGTGGCTGGTGTACGGGGATGAACTAGATGGATGGGATGGGGAGGGAGGTGGAAGGCGGGTTCAAGTTGGGGAACATATGAATACCTGGGTCAGATTCATGCCAATGTACGGCAAAGCCAATACAATATTAGAAAGTAATTAGCCTTCCAATAAAATAAATAAATTTTAAAAGAAGAGAGGAAATAGATCTCAGAATTTTAAAGTAGTTGTGTGCTTTTCGGTGTCAATACAGTGTCAGACAGTCTCTTGTTGAAGCTTGTACTTGTCAAAGGTGACTGTTGTTCCTCACTTGAACAGTCTGGCCGTATATTGCAGACTTATTACGTTTAACCTGCCACTTCTGGGTTGGTATATGCTTCTTTGTTTATATTTCCTTCTTTTATTTGAAAGCCTCTCCATATCTGGTTTTCACCATGAAACGAGGGTGCAGTAGCCTCTTATTCGACCTCACCTGTTCAGTATTTGGGGGTGAGAGGTGGGACACAGGAAACAAAGGCCATTGGGATGGGGGGGTTGGTGCTTGAGGTCTATTGATCACATCGGGCTTGTCAATGACAAATGTGGCATGTACTTTCTGAGTCCACCCTGCTCAGACTCCTGGTTGATACATGAGGGCACAGTCCCAAGTGGGCCCTGTGTTTCATGCACTTCTCAGCCAATCAGGCAGTTAGGTGCTTGGCAAGGGCCATGACCACTATTGGCTATGTGCTTTGTGCTCTTCCCAAGTCCAAAACCTCGGGTGACTGGTTGGAAGCAAGGCACAGTCCCAGGTGGTCCATGCATCTTAAGCAACTTTCTGGTCTCAGCCACTCAGTTTGCTGCCTGTGTCTGTAGAGGGCACAGTCTCAAGTGTGCCATGCGTCTCCTCAGGCTAACTGACCCCAGGCTGTCATGTGTCTGGGCTATGTGAACTGTCCATGAAGTGAGGAATTCATCACTAGCAACTGTCAGCCAGCTTAGAGCTTGGCAGGGGAATGTGTCTGGGGCCAAGATTCTATGAGCCTATTTCCTTCTTCCTCTGGCAGTCGTACACGTTCCTCTCTCCCTCCGTGGAGGAATGGGTCTTAAATGGACACTGGCTTGGTCTCCTTTGGTATTTTCTAGTGCACAATCTTCTGTTCTGTGAGTATGCATGGTTCAAGATGTGGCCTTAGAGCCTTCTCACAGGAAAGGTCCTTTCTAAAATTTCTGTCTCTAGTGTCCCCATAGTTTATGTTTGCGTGTTACCTTAGCTTCGCACATTGTCCTCAGGGCAGTGATTGCATTTATTGGCATAATCTGTGTTTCTCTATTCTTCCTCTCTTCCGTTCTATTTCTTCCCCGACTGACACCTATGAGAGAGGGTTTCCAATTTTGTGCAAATTTCTCCTTCTTTAAGACTCCTTCTCCAAGGCGAGTCTCAATCCCTAAAAACATTTCCCCCCTTTCATTACTTATTTTTTCTTACCTACTTTTTAAGAGACTGGTTTTCCTTTATCGGTTTCTAGGGCCCATCAACATTGGTCACAAATTTGTTTCTGGAAGGTGTTCCATGTGCAATCTATCCTTTGATGGATTTGTGTGGGAGAAAGTGGACTCAGGCTCCTATTCGTCTAACATGATGAGACCCCACCGAGACCCTGGAAGATCCATTTTATTAACTGAAATCTTGTTGTTGTTCCGTCACAAAGTCTTGTCAGACTCTTTGTGTCCCCTTGGACTGCAGCACACAAGGCCTCTCTGCCCCTCACCATCTCCCAGAGTCTGCTTGAGATCATGTCCATTGAATGAGTGAAGCTATACACTCTTCTCCTCCTCTCTCATGCAAATCATGAAACAAGATTTAATTGGTTCCTAAGAATCAGGGTCTTTTCTCATGAGTCGGGTCTTTTCTCATGAGTCAGTTCTTTGCTCAGGTGGTCAAAGCTTTGGAGACATAGCTTCAACATTAGTGATTCTAATGAATCTTCAGAGTTGATTTCCTTTAAGTTTGGATGGCTTGATCTCCTTGCAATCTAATGGAGGCTCACAAGTCATCCCCAGCAGAGCAGTTTGGTGTTCTCACATCTGTACATGTCTACTGGAAAGACCATTAGTGTACTCAATGTGCCCGCTTTGGTCAAGTCAACTATTCACTTTTTAACACGCTTACTAAATGTGTGAGTGCCATTTTTCCAGGAAGCACCTGTATTCTAATTTTATAACTGCCGTCACATTCATAGTGAATATAGAGCCACAAAAGAGGAAATCTGTCATTGCTTCTGCCTTTTCCACCTTTATTTCCCATGAAGCAGTGGGACAGATGCTATCATCTTACTTTGTGTAATACTGAGAATTCAAGTGTACTGTTTATCCTGTTTTCCTATCAACATTGAGAATTATTTTATTCTTGTACCATTTTTTCCCCCTCAGTGTTTTGGATAAGAAATTGTTTTCTAAGAGTATTCTAAGATGATCGTTACTCATCATATATAATACTGCTGGTTTTAAGTTTCCTGTTGGAGCATTTATGCCATGCTTCTGTGACAACTCTGTAAAATGTTGACAATATACACAGCCTATAATAAATTTCTCTATTAACATAATATCTTGAGCCTCTTCATGTTATCTCTAATGTGGCAACTACAAAAATACAAAGGAGGACAAGAAATAATGATATGATGTGGAGGCGGACAGGAAGCCGAACCACTGTGTCATGAAGGGAGAGAAGTTTTGATCATCAGTGATTTCTACTCAAATATTTGGTACCAGAAGTTTAAAGTGATGAAATAAAAATGTACACACTGAATTATGGAAGAGTTATTTTAATGTACACATCATATAATTTCAGTGTTCAGCTAGCCATAGAGCCTGATTATGATCTATGCACAGTGCCTGGTGCATCCGTTTAACCCATTAATTTGAATGTTTAAAATTATATCCAACGTGAGGAGAGGAACAGCAGTCTTAGAACAATATCTCTAAGTAAATGAGAGTTGCAGTTTTATGGGCTCAAGGTGTCCTCATATGTATGAACCCCATCACTATTATAGAAAGCATACTGCTAATCAGCTCCATTAAGGGACAGCCTTTCAGAATAGGATCTATATTATTCAGCCAGGAAGTTATTAAGTAACATTGGGCTTCCCAAACAGTTCATTAAAGATCTTGGGAACAAGCAAAGACTGACCACCTAAATAAAGTTGTCTAAAATTATATTTTGACATATACACATATATACACATATGTGCATGTGTGTATGTGTATTTAAAAATGTACAATGGCTTTTAATTCCTGTTAGGCAAAGCAGCAGTGGAAAAAAAAATTAAAACCCAAAAGTAGAATTTTTCAAAAGTCTCAGTTCAGTTCAGTTCAGTTCAGTCACTCAGTCGTGTCCAACTCTCCGCGACCCCATGAATCACAGCACGCCAGGCCTCCCTGTCCATCACCAACTGTCTACTCGGTTATTGAATATACGTAAGTGGAAAAAATACGAGAACTCCTTTATATCACTCCCCTCTTTTCTTTTAGTAAATAGCTACCAATTTTCAAATGTTTGTCCAGTTTAATGACAAAAGTAAAGTTATAGGAAAATATATATACATAATAGATATACATATATCTATATAAAGTAGACGGATATGTTTGCATAACAAAAAATATTGATGTCAGATTCATTTCCAGTTCCACGCTCAATCTCATCATGAAATAGCCAAAGTTGTAGTTAACTCAAACACTCCAAGAGCTGGGACAGAAATCGAACCTGCAACTGAGATTTTCAGTCACAGTTATGATCACGCTCTAAATCCAACACTTTATTTCATTTCTTGTTCTAAGCAGTCCCGTCTTAAGATTGAAAACTATGAAAACCAAGAGAGAGGAGTAGGAGATTCTAGACTTCCTCGTGTTCCCAGAGTAATTTTAATCAGAGAAACTAGAAAAGCCAGAAACAAAGGAAACTGATCAAGCAATATAGAATAATGATTCTTGAACATTAAGCAAAGTCAAGGATCTTTAGTTCCTCCTCAAGGGCCATAGATAACATTCTGTGAACAGTTTTAGAGATACTAAAGCCCCAACCAGGCTGAAATGTAAGTACCTAGACCACAGAGTAGTTGGAACCAGATGGTCAATGATGTCGACTCCCAATATCCTCAGGAACAGGCCACTAGTAGAATGTTCCCAAACTAATCACACACCCCATGCCTAACCTCACTCTGTCAAAAAGATAGTTCCCCTGAAAGTATTTGGGGAGTGTGGGTCTTTGAAACACCAGCTGCTAAGACACCTTGCCTGGTTCCACAATAAACTATTGCACAGAAGTGAGTAACCCAAGTTTGGTTGGGTAAGAGTTCAATTCAGTTCAGTTCAGTTCAGTGAGTCAGTCGAATCCAACTCTTTGTGACCCCATGAGTCACAGCACGCCAGGCCTACCCGTCCATCACCAACTCCCGGAGTTCACTCAAACCCGCCTCCATCGAGTCGGTGATGGCATCCAGCCATCTCATTCTCTGTCGTCCACTTCTCCTCTTGCCCTCAATCCGTCCAAGCATCAGAATCATTACCAGTGAGTCAACCCTTCGCATGAGGTGGCCAAAGTATTGGAGCTTCATATTTAGCATCAGTCCTTCCAATGAACATCCAGGACTGATATCCTTTAGAATGGACTGGTTGGAGCTCCTTGAAGTCCAAGACTCTCAAGAGTCTTCTCCAACACCACAGTTCAAAAGCATCAATTCTTTGGCGATCAGCTATCTTCACAGTCCAGCACTCAAATCCATTATGATCACTGGAAAAGCCATACCCTTGACTAGACGGACCTTTGTTGGCAAAGTAATGTCGCTGCTCTTTAATATGCTATCTGGGTTGGTCATAACTTTCCTCCCAAGGAGTAAGCGTCTTTTAATTTCATGGCTGCAAGCAACATCCGCAGTGGTTTTGGAGCCCCAAAATATAGTCTGACACTGTTTCCCCATCTATTCCCCATGAAGTGATGGGACCAGGTGCCATGATCTTAGTTTTGTGAATGTGGAGCTTCAAGCCAAATTTTTCACTAACCCCTTTCACTTTCTTCAAGAGGCTTTTCAGTTCCTCTTCACTTTCTGCCATAAGGGTGATGCCATCTTCATATCTGAGGGTATTGATATTTCTCCCAGCAATCTTGATTCCAGCCTGTACTTCTTCCAGCCCATCGTTCCTCATGATGTACTCTGCATAGAAGTTAAATAATCAGGGTGACAATATACAGCCTTGACGTACTCCTTTTCCTATTTGGAACCTGTCTGTTGTTCCATGTCCAGTTCTAACTGTTTCTTTCTGCCCTGCATACAGGTT
This sequence comes from Moschus berezovskii, assembly GCF_049115385.1. NCBI lineage: Eukaryota > Metazoa > Chordata > Mammalia > Artiodactyla > Moschidae > Moschus > Moschus berezovskii. The sequence continues at coordinate 40,325,227 of NC_142489.1, read as the reverse complement.
TCTAAGGAAGCAGGTCAGGTGTTCTGGTGTTCCCATCTCTTTCAGAATTTTCCCCAATTTGTTGTTATTCCCACAGTCAAAGGCTTTGGCATAGTCAATGAAGCAGAAATATATGTTTCTCCGGAACTCTCTTGCTTTTTCCATGATCCAGAGGATGTTGGCAATTTGATCTCTGGTTCTTCTGCCTTTTCTAAAACCAGCTGGAAAATCTGGAGGTTCACATATTGCTGAAGCCTGGCTTGGAGAATTTTGAGCGTGACTTTACTAGCGTGTGAGATGAGTGCAATTGTGTGGCAGTTTGAGCATTTTTTGGCATTGCCCTTCTTTGAGAATGGGATGAAGACTGACATTTTCCAATCCTGTGGTCATTGCTGAGTTTCCCAAATTTGCTCCAAATTGAGTGCAGCACTTTCACAGCATCATCTTTCAGGATTTGAAAAGCTTAACTGGAATTCCATCACCTCCACTACCTTTGTCCTTAGTGATACTTTCTAAGGCCCACTTGACTTCACATTCCAAGATGTCTGGCTCTAGGTCAGTGATCACATCATCGTGATTATCTTGGTTGTGAAGATCTTTTTTGTACAGTTCTTCTGTGTATTCTTGTCACCTAGTCTTAATATCTTCTGCTTCTCTTAGGTCCATACAATTTCTGACCTTTATCGAGCCCATCTTTGCATGAAATGTTCCCTTGGTATCTCTAATTTTCTTCAAGAGATCTCTTGTCATTCCCATTCTCTTGTTTTCCTCTATGTCGTTGTACTGATCACAGAGGAAGGCTTTCTTACCTCTCCTTGCTATTCTGTGGAACTCTGCATTCAGGTGATTATATATTTTTTTCTCCTCAGCCTTTCGCTTCTCTTCTTTTCACAGGTATTCGTAAGGCCTCCTCAGACAACTATTTTGCTTTTATGCATTGCTTTTCCATGGGCATGGTCTTGGTCCCTGTCTTCTTTACAATGTCATGAACCTCCATCCATAGTTCATCAGACACTCTATCTATCAGATCTAGTCCCTTAAACCTATTTCTCATTTCCACTGTATAATCATAAGGGATTTGATTTAAGTCATATTTGAATGGTTTAGTGATTTTTCCTACTTTCTTCAATTTACGTCTGAATTTGGCAATAAGGAGTTTATGATCTGAGCCACAGTGAGCTCTGGTCTTGTTTTTTCTAACTGTATAGAATTTCTCCACTTTGACTGCAAAGAATACAATCAATCTGTTTTTTCTGTTGACCATCTGGTGATGTTCATGTATAGAGTCTTCTCTTCTGTTGCTGAAAGAGGTTGTTTGCTATGACCAGTGTCTTCTCTTGGCAAAACTCTATTAGTCTTTGCCCTTCTTCATTCAGTGCTCCAAGGCCAAAGTTGGCTGTTACTCCAGGTGTTTCTTGACTTCCTACATTTACATTCCAGTCCCCTCTAATGAAAAGGACATCTTTTTAAAGTGTTAGTTCTAAAGATCTTGTAGGTCTTCATAGAACCATTAAACTTCGGCTTTTTATGCGTTACTGGTTGGGGCATAGGCTTTGATTACTGTAATATTGAATGGTCTGCCTTGGAAATGAACAGAGGTCATTCTGTTCATTTGGAGATTGTATCCAAGTACAGCATTTCGGACTCTTTTGTTGACCATCATGACTACTCCATTTCTTCTTAGGGATTCCTGCCCACAGTAGTAGATATAATGGTCATCTGAGTTAAATTCACCCATTCCAGTCCATTTTAGTTCACTGATTCCTAGAATGTCTATGTTCACTCTTGCCATCTCCTGTTTGACCACTTCCAATTTGCCTTGATTCATGGACCTAACATTCCAGATTCCTAAGCAATATTGCTCTTTGCAGCATCGGACCTTGCTTCTATCACCAGGCACATCCACAACTGGGTACTGTTTCTGCTTTGACTCCATCCCTTCACCTTTTCTGAAGTTATTTCTCCACTGATCTCCAGTAGCATATTGAGCACCTACCGACGTGGGGATTTCCTCATTCACTATCCTATTATTTTGCCTTTTCATACTGTTCTTGGGATTCTCAAGGCAAGTATACTGAAGTGGTTTGCCATTCCCTTCTCCAGTGGACCACATTCTGTCAGACTTCTACACCATTACCCGCCCATCTTGGATGGCCCCACACAGTATGGCTTAGTTTCATTGAGTTAGACAAGGCTGTGGTCCGTGTGATCAGATCCACTGGTTTACTGTGATCACGATTTCAGTGTGTCTGCCCTCTGACGCCCTCTCGCAATACCTACCATCATATTTGGGTTTCTCTTACCTTGGTTGTGAGGTATCTCTTCACGGCTGCTCCAGCAAAGCACAGCCATTGCACCTTACCTTGGACGAAGGGTATCTCCTCACGGCCACCCCCTCCTGATTTTGAACGTGGAGTAACTCCTCTCGGCCACCACTCCTGGCCTCAGGAGTGGGTAGCTCCTCTCGGCCACCACCAAGAAACACTTTTATTTCAGAAACCAAATAGATTTACTGATGTGATTTATCCATATAAAAATTCTTTAGGAATGAGATTTTGCAGGTTCATGGTTTTGGTTGCTATTTGTGTAAGGAGCCTGTATTTTCAGTTTATGCTGAAGTAAACACTGGTTGAACATTACGCTTCAATTGCTAGGAGACTAGTGACTTTGTGATGTCACAGTGACCGGTCCATTGCTAGGAGATCAGTGACTTTTTGAAACACTGTGATGGTCTGGGAGTTTCCCTCTGTAGGCCAGCCAAGCAGCATTTGAATTTTCAGTGTGTAAAATCACACAAATGAGAAAACTGTTTGAAGAAAGTTTTTTCTGAGATGGCACAAATTTCTTCAGAAATTCAAGATGTGCCTCTTAACGATGAATCCACTGGTTCAAAAACCTCCATCAGACCTTTGCATGATTATACACTTGCTGGAGACTCGGTTTCGTGATCTATTATTGAAAAATATGCTTTTCAGGCTTTCTCTGAGGCAGTTTTGATGAAAAGACCACATTACACATTTTCTGTCTCTGAAAGAGGTGAACTGAATGATTTTCTTTGACTGACTTTTCCACAAAAATTGTGCAATAGAGTGGAAAGTGATCAATTTGAATCTATTTGGTGGGATGAGAGTGACACTTGTATAGTGATCAATGAAGAACTCTTCAAGGAAGAAGTCTTGGAAAGAAAGGCACCTTTCAGGATATTTGAAACCAATAATATGAAATGTTTAGTTCGACAGGTGAACGTTTATGGGTTTAGTAAAAAGCAACAACCTCTTCAAAGATCTGCTTCACTATCTGACTTTCTGGAAGAAGAAAACAACATCTCTCTTTTGAGCAAGGTATTCCAAAATTTTCACTTATTGGCAATATGGAAGATTAAATCATGTGACCTAGAAAGCATGTTACCATATGTAGCTAAAACAGAATTTAAAATTGAGATAGCAAATTGTTGAAGAAGCTTTATTTTTTGAAGTTGAAAACAGCTGGAGGATATAGTATTTGACATTTAACAAACTTTTGAATCAACTTGAAACAAGATATGAGTCTTGAAGCTACTTAAAGTGGTATTTACTGTATCTATACAACGTATTTTTAGTTGAGAAACATAATTGTTTCTACCATGTTAGCTATTAAAACTAATCTGGAGGCGTTTTAGTTGAGGCAATTTAATTAGTATCATTAAAGGAATTTTTTTTTTCTTTTTAAAATTTATTTAATTAGAGGCTAATCACTTCATGGGAAATAGACGGAAAAACAGAGGAAACAGTGTCAGACTTTATTTTTTGGGCTCCAAAATCACTACAGATGCTGATTGCAGCCATGAAATTAAAAGACGCTTACTCTTTGGAAGGAAAGTTATGACCAACCTTGATAATATATTAAAAATCAGAGGCATTACTTTGCCAACCAAGGTCCGTCTAGTCAAGGATATGGTTTTTCCCGTGGTCATGTATGGATGTGAGACTAGGACTGTGAAGAAAGCTGATCGCCGTAGAATTGATGCTTTTGAACTGTGGTGTTGGAGAAGACTCTTGAGAGCCCCTTGGACTGCAAGGAGGTCCAACCGGTCCATTCTAAGGGAGATAGATCCTGGGTGTTCATTGGAAGGACTGATGCTAAAGCTGAAACTGCAATACTTTGGCCACCTCATGCGACGAGTTGACTCATTGGAAAAGACTCTGCTGCTGGGAAAGGTTGGGGGCGGGAGGAGAAGGGGACGACCGAGAATGAGATGGCTGGATGGCATCACCGACTCTGTGGACACGAGTTTGAGTGAACTCCAGGAGTTGGTGATGAACAGGGAGGCCTGGCGTGCTGTGATTCATGGGATGGCGGAGGGTCGGACACGACTGAGCGACTGAACTGAACTGAACTTTACATTATTGTATTTGTTTTGCCATCTATTGACATGAATCTGCCCCAGGTGTACGTGTGTTCCCCATCGTGACCCCCCTCCCACTTCCCTCCCTATCCCATCCCTCTGGTTCATCCCAGTACAACAGCCTGAGCATTGTATCATGCATCGAACCTGGACTGTCGATTCGTTGCACATATGATATGATTCATGTTTCAATGCCATTCTCCCAAATCATCCAACACTCGTCCTCTCCCACAGAGACCAAAAGTCTGTTCTATACATCTGTGTCTCTTTTGCTGTCTCGTATACAGGGTTATCACTATCACCATTCTAAAGTCCATATATATGCCTTAGTATAATGTATTGGTTTTTTTCTTTCTGACTTACTTAATTCTGTATAATAGTCTCCAGTTTCATCCACCTCATTAGAACTGATTCAAAGGTATTTTTTTGATGCCTGAGTAATACTCCATTGTGTATATGTACCAAAGCTTTCGTCTGCCGATGCACATCTAGGTTGCTTCCATGTCCTCACTCTTATAAACAGTGCTGCAATGAATATTGTGGTACATGTGTCTCTTTCGAATCTGGTTTCCTCGGTGTGTATGCCCAGGAGTGCGATTCCTGGATCATATGGCTGTTCTATTTCCAGTTTTTTAAGGAATCTCCACACTGTCCTCCATAGTGGCTGTACTACTTTGCATTCCCACCAACAGTGTAAGAGGGTTCCCTTTTCGCCACACCCTCTCCAGCATATATCGCATGTCGACTTTTGAATAGCATCCATTCTGACTGGTGTGAAATGGTATCTCATTTTGCTTTTGATTTGCATTTCTCTGATTATAAGGGATATTGAGCAGTTTTTCATGTGCTTTGTTAGCCACCTGTATGTCGTCTTTGGAGAAATATCTGTTGAGTTCTTTGGCCCATTTTTTGGTTGGGTCATTTATTTTTATGGAATTGAGCTGCAGGAGCTGCTTGTATATTTTGGAGATTAATTCCTTGTCAGTTTTTTTCATTTGCTATTACTTTCTCCCATTATGAAGGCTGTCTTTTCACCTTGCTTATAGTTTCCTTTGCTGTGCAGAATTTCATTTGAATTAGGTCGCAATTCTTTATTTTGCTTTTAGTTCCAATATCCTGGGTGTTGGGTCATGGTGGATCCTGCTGTGATTTATGTCAGAGAGTGTTTTGCCTATGTTCTCCTCCAGGTGTTTTATAGTTTCTGGACTTACATTTAGATCTTTAATCCGTTTTGAGTTTATATTTGTGTATGGTGTTACGGCTGAAACTGCAATACTTTGGCCACCTCATGGGGTGAGTTGACTCACTGGAAAAGACTCTGATGCTGGGAAAGGTTGGGGGCGGGAGGAGAAGGGGACGACGGAGAATGAGATGGCTGGATGGCATCACTGATTCTGTGGACATGAGTTTGAGTGTACTCCTGGAGTTGGTGATGGACAGGGAGGCCTGGCGTGTTGTGATTCATGGGGTGGCGGAGAGTCGGACACGACTGAGCGACTGAACTGAACTGAACTGAACTGAATGGTGTTACGAAGTGTTCTAATTTCACTCTTTTACCAGTTTTTCCAACACCACTTATTAAAGAGACTGGCTTTTTTCCATTTTATATTCTTGCCTCCTTTGTAAAAGATAAAGTGTCCATAGGTGCATAGATTTATCTCTGGGCTTTCTACTTTGTTCCATTGATCTATATTTCTGAGTTAATGCCAGTACCATACTGTCTTGATGGTTGTGGCTCTGTAGTAGAGCCTGAAAATGTGTATAACTGTCTGGCAGGTTGAGTCTTTCAGTTCCATTCTTCTCCAAGATCACTTTGGCTATTCGAGGTTTTTTGAATTTCCATGCAAATTGTGAGATTATTCGTTCTAACACTGTGAAAAATACCCTTGGTAGCTTGGTAGGGATTGCATGTAATGTATGGATTACTTTAGGTATTATACACATTTTCACAATATTTTTTCTTCTAATCCATGAACACGGTATATATCTCCATCTGTTAGTGTCCTATTTGATTTCTTTCACCAGTGTCTTATAGTTTTCTATATAGAAGTCTTTTGTTTCTTGAGGTAGATATATCTCTATGTATTTTATTATTTTCGTTGCAACAGTGAATGGGATAGTTTCCTTATTTTATTTTTCTATTTTTTCATTATTAGTGTATAGGAATGCAAGGGATTACTCTGTGTTGATTTTAAATCCTACAACTTTACTGCATTCATTGATTAGTTTTCTGGTAGAGTCTTTAGAGTTTTCTGTGTGGAGGATCATGTCATTGGCGAACACTGAGAGTTTTATTTCTTTTTCTCCAGGTTGAATTCCTTTAATGTCTTTTTCTGCTCTGACTGCTGTGGCCAAAACTTCCAGAACTATGTTGAACAGTAGTGGTGAGAGTGGGCACCTTTGTGTGTGCTTTAGAAAAAGGAGAAATTTATTGTTTTGGGGTGAAATATCCTATAGATATCTATTAGGTCTAACTGTTCTATTGTATTTTAAAGTTTGTGTTTCCTTGATAATTTTCTGTTTAGATGATTTATTCATAGGGGTGAGTGGGGTATTAAAGTCTTCCACTATTATTGTGTTGTTGTTAATTTCCCCTTTTATACTTGTTAGTAACTGTCTTACATATTGCAGTGCTTTTATGTTGGGTGCATATATTTATAATTGTATCTTCTTCTTGGATTGATCCTTTGATCATTATGTAGTGTCTTTATTTGTCTCTTTTCACAGCCTTTATTTTAAAGTCTATTTTATCTGATATGAATATTGCTACTCCTGCTTCCTTTTGGTCTCTATTTGGGTGGAATAACTTTTTCCAGCACTTCACTTTCAGTCTGTATGTGTCCCTTATTTTGAGGTGTGTCTCTTGCAGACAACATATATAGGGGTCTTGCTTTTGTATCCATTCAGCCAGTATTTGTCTTTTGGTTGGGGCATTTAACCCAATTGCATTTAAGGTAATTATTGGTAAGTATGATACCATTGCAATTTTCTTTATTGTTTTGGGTTCAAATTTATACACTCTTTCTATGCTTCCTATCTAGAGAAGATCCTTCAGCATTTGTTGGAGAGCTGGTTTGGTGATGCTGAATTCTCTCAGCCTTTGATTGTCTGTAAAGCTTTCGGTTTCTCCTTCATATTTGAATGAGATATGGGTATAGTAATCTTGGCGGTAGAGTTTTTATTTTTTATTTTTTCATCCCTTTCAGTATGTGAGAGTTGGACTGTGAAGAGGGCTGATCGCCGAAGAATCGATGCTTTTGAACTGTGGTGTTGGAGAAGACTCTTGAGAGCCCCTTATACTGCAAGGAGATCCAAGCAGTCCATTCTAAAGGAAATCAATCCTGGATCTTCATTGGATGGAGTGATGTTAAAGCTGAAACTGCAATACTTTGGCCACCACATGCGACGAGTTGACTCACTGGAAAAGACTCTGATGCTGGCAAAGGTTGGGGGCGGGTGGAGAAGGGGACGACGGAGAATGAGATGGCTGGATGGCATCACCGACTCTGTGGACGTGAGTTTGAGTGTACTCCGGGAGTTGGTGATGGACAGGGAGGCCTGGCGTGCTGTGATTCATGGGGTCGCGGAGAGTCGGACACGACTGAGTGACTGATCTGATCTGATCTGATCTGATCAGTATTTCTTGCCATAGCTTCCTGGTCTTAAGAGTTTCTGCTGAAAGATCAACTGTTATCCTTATGGGAATCGCCTTGTGTGTTTTTTGTTGGTGTTCCCTTACTCCTTTTAATATTTGTTCTTGTGTTTGATCTTTTTTAATTTGATTAATGTTTGTATTGGAGTATTCCCCCTTGGATTTATCCTGTTAGGGACTCTCTGTGTTTCTTGGACTTGGGTGATAAATTCCTTCCCCATTTTAAGGAAGTTTTTAACTATTATCTCTTCAAATATTCGCTCATGGTTTTTCTTTGTGTCTTCTTTTTCTGGGACTTCTATGATTCGTATGTAGGGGCACTTGACATTGTCCCAGAGGTCTCTGAGATTGTCCTCAATTGTTTTAATTCGTTTTTTTTTTTTCCGCTCTGTTTGATTTATTTCTATAGTTCTATCTTCTAGCTCGCTTAACAACTGTCTTCTGCCTCCGTTATTCTACTGTTGGTTCCCTCCAGAGTGTTTCTGATCTCATCTATTGCATTATTCATTGTATATTGACTCTTTTTCATTTCCTCTAGATCCTTATTAAACCTTTCTTGCGTCTTATTGATCCTTGTCACCAGGTTGTTTATCTGAAACTGCAGTTTGTTTTCAAGATTTTGAATCATTTTCACTATCAGTATTGGAAATTCTATATCAGATAGATTCCCTATATCTTATTCTTTTGTTTTCTTTTTTCGTGGGCATTTATCCTGTTCCTTTACTTGCTGGGTATTTCCTTGCCTCTTCATCTTGCCTATATTGCTGTGTTTGGGGTGGCCTTTCCATCTTTTGGCAGTCTGTGGAGTTTTACTTATTGTGTAGTTTAATTGCTGTGTGTGGCTTTGGATGGGTGGTTGTCAAGGTTTCCTGGTTAGGGAAGCTTGTGCCGGTGTTCTGGTGGATGGAGCTGGAATGAAGGGTCCAGTAATGAGTTATGAGATGTCAGTGGATTTGGATTGTCTTTGGGCAGCCTGTATATTGAAGCTCAGGTCTATTCTCCTGCGTTGCTGGATAATTTTCATGATATGTCTTTCTCTGGAACTTGTTGGCCCTTGGGTGTTGCCTGGTTTCAGTGTAGGTATGGAGGCATTACTTTACCAACCAAGGTCCGTCTAGTCAAGGCAATGGTTTTTCCCGTGGTCATGTATGGATGTGAGACTAGGACTGTGAAGAAAGCTGATCGCCGAAGAATCGATGCTTTTGAACTGTGGTGTTGGAGAAGACTCTTGAGAGTCCCTTATACTGCAAGGAGATCCAACCAGTCCATTCTAAAGGAGATCAATCTTGGGTGTTCATTGGAAGGACTGATGCTAAAGCTGAAACTGCAATACTTTGGCCACCTCATGCGACGAGTTGACTCACTGGAAAAGATTCTGATGCTGGGAAAGTTTGGGGGCGGGTGGAGAAGGGGACGACCGAGAATGAGATGGCTGGATGGCATCACCGACTCTGTGGACATGAGTTTGATTGACCTCCGGGAGTTGGTGATGGACAGGGAGGCCTGGCGTGCTGTGATTCATGGGGTCGCGGAGAGTCGGACACGACTTAGTGACTGAATTGAACTGAACTGATGGAGGCATTTGATGAGCACCTATCAATTAATATTCCCTGGAACAAGAGTTCTCTGGTGTTCTCAGGATTTGTGCTTAAGCCTCTGGCTCTGGTATTCTTGCAGTAGGCTCAAGACTTCTCCATCTGTCTCTTCCAACTCAGTTCCTTCTGTTTAAGCTTCTTCTGTTTGCTGGTCTCTTCAGTGTCTAATTCCCGTCCTGACACAAGGGGGCTGTGGTAGACACTTTTTTAGGCTCACCCATCAGTCGTGCTATGGGGTGGGAGGTAAGCTGCAGACAAATATCAACGGCATCTGTGGGGAGTGCTTGCCGTGTCTCAGCCACACTGGGTTTGCCCCCACTCTTGGCATGTGTGCTCTCCCAGTCTACACTGCACAGGCTCTAGGTTTCTCTGCTGCAAACCGTCCAAGGCCGGCGCTGGGTTGGATGTACATCTCTGGTCTAAACCGCCCAGGTTCCGGTACTCGGGTACTACACAAAGGCAAAGACTTGGTTGGGCCTGCGTTTTGTGCCCTTCCCCAGTCTGAGCAGCTCAGGTGAGCAGGTGTTTGGCCAGCGGGGTCACTGTGACTTATTGCCTCCCCAGTCCCTGCTGTTCGGTTTTCTGGGTGTACAACCAGCGCACCTTCTCAACGGATATCAACCGGCCAGAACCCAAGAAGTCTTGGTTAGCAACGAAGCCTGCATGCAGCTTGGTATTGGATGCCTCACTAGGACCGCGATTGTCTGCTTCTGTCTCTGGCTGTACTTCCCTGCCTGTTTCAGCAGGGGATGGTGGATGGGCTGACCGCAGCTATCTAGCTCTGTTTAGTCCTTTGTTCTGTGAGTGGGTCTGGTGGTGTCTTATCTTGGGGCTTTTTGCCTTTTAGTGGGCTAGCTATCCCACAGTCTGCTTAGCTATCTTAAGTTAGCACCCTCAGATTGCACTAGGGGCATTCAGGCCCTGTCCTTACTCTAAGGGATGCAGCCCGCCCCTCCCTGCCCAGTCCCTGCTTGCTGGTGGGGTGTGCGGGCGGCTGCACTTCTTCTCTGCTGGGAGTTACCACTGGACACGTAGTCTGTAGGTTTTAATTATTTATTTATTGTTCCTCCCAGTTATGTGGCCCTCTGAGGTTCCAAGAGTTGTCACAGATTCGCCAGTGAGTGTTTCCAAGTGCTTGGAAACCTCTAGCCTCCCTTCTCGGGATGGACCTCCATCCCGCCCTGTTTTACCTCTCTTTTTATCTTTTGTATTATTTCCTACCTCTTTTCGAAGACAATGGCCTGCTTTTCTGGTTGCCTGATGTCCTCTGCCAGCATTCAGAAGTTGTTTTGTTGGATTTACTCAGCGTTCAATTTTTCTTTTGATGAATTTCTGAGGGAGACAGTTGTCACCCCGTCCTATTCCTCCTCCATCTTCCCATCTTCCTATCTGCTCCCTCACAGTAATATTTAAAATTCATTCAATCCTAAGATTTATTTCTTTCAGACCCTACAGTTCCCATATTTGTTTACAAAAAATGCATTGCACCATCTGCTATTATACCACCTTAGTTGTTATTTGTTACTTCTTTCATTAAGTATTTAATCATAGAGTGATTTGAAGAAGTGACACTAGAGACATTGAGTGTCATTTTTCAGTCAACAAGTTGTCTTCAACTCTTTTGTGACGGCATGGACTGCTGCACAACAGGCCTCTCTATCTTTCAGTATCTCCCAGAGTTTGTGCCAATGCATGTCCATTGTTTTTCTGATACCGTCCAACCATCTTATCCTCCATTACTCCCTTCCTCTCCTGTCATCAAACTTTAAAAGCATCACGAATTTTCCAGTGAATTGACACTTTGCGTCAGCTGGCCAAAACTGAACTTTCAACTTCATCATTAGTCCTTCGAATGAATACTTATGTTTGATTTCATTTAGGATGAATTGGCTAAATCTCCTTGCAGTCCAAGGGCCCCCTAAGGGTCTTTAACTTTTCGGGATTCAAAATCACTGCAGATAGTGATGGCAGCTATGAAATTAAAAGACGCTTTCTCTTTGGAAGGAAAGTTATGACAAACCTAGATAGCATATTAAAAAGCAGGGACATTCCTTTGCCATCAAAGGTCCATCTAGTCAAGGCTATGATTTATTCAGTGGTCATATATGAATGTGAGAGTTGGACTGTAAGGGAAGCTTAGTGCTGAACAATTGATGCTTTTGAACTGTGGTGATGGAAAAGACTCTTGAGAGACCGCTGGACTGCAAGGAGATCCAACCAGTCCATCCTAAAGGAGATGAGCCCTGGGTATTCATTGGACTATGTCATGGTGAAGTTGAAACTCCAATAGTTTGACACCTGATGTGAAGAGATGACTCATTGGAAAATACCCTAATGTTGGGTAAGATTGAGGGCAGGAGGAGAAGGGGATGACAGAGGATGACATGTTTGGATGGCATTGCCGATCAGTGGACATGAGTTCGGGTGGTCTCTGGGAGTTGGCATAGTCAATGAAGCAGAAAAAGGTGTTTTTCTGGAACTCTCTTGCTTTCTCCATGATCCAGCGGATGTTGGCAATTTGACCTCTGGTGCCTCTGGCTTTTCTAAAACCTGCTTGAACATCTTGGAGTTCACGGTTCACATAATGCTGAAGCCTGGCTTGGAGAATACTGAATATGACATTACTCGCGTGTGAGATGAGTGCATTGTGCGGTAGTTTGAGCATTCTTTGGCATTGCTTTTCTTTGGGATTGGAATGAAGACTGAACTTTTCCAGTCCTGTGGCCACTGCTGAGTTTTCCAAGTTTGCTGGAATACGGAGTGCAGCACTTTCACAGCATCATCTTTCAAGATTTGAAATAGCTCAACTGGAATTCCATCAGCTCCACTAGCTTTGTTCGTAGTGATGCTTTCTAAGGCCCATTTGACTTCACATTCGAAGATGTCTGGCTCTAGGTCAGTGGTCACGTTATCGTGATTATCTTGGTCGTGAAGATCCTTTTCATACAGTTCTTCTGTGCACTCTTGCCATCTCTTCTTAATATCTTCTGCTTCTGTTAGGTCCATACCATTTCTGTCCTTTATCGAGCCCATCTTTGCATGAAATGTTCCCTTGGAATCTCTAATTTTCTTGAAGAGATCTCTTGTTTTTCGTATTCTGTTGTTTTCCTCTATGATTTTGCATTGATCACAGAGGAAGGATTTCTTATCTCTCCTAGCAATTCTTTGGAATTCTGCATTCAAAGGCTTATATCTTTCCTTTTCTCCTTTGCTTTTCACTTCCCTTCTTTTCACACCTATTTGTAATGCCTCCTCAGACAGCCATTTTGCTTTATTGCATGTCTTTTCTTGGGGATGGTCTTGGTCCCTGTCTCCTGTACAATGTCACGAACCTCTGTCCAGAGTTCATCAGGCACTCGATCTATCAGACCGAGTCCCTTAAATCTATTTCTCACTTCCACTGTATAATCATAAGGGATTTGATTTAGGTCATATGTGAATGGTCTAGTGGTTTTCCCTACTTTCTTCAATTTCAGTCTGAATTTGGCAATAAGGAGTTTAGGACCTGAGACACAGTCAGATCCCGGTCTTGTTTTTGCTAACTGTATAGAACTTCTCCATCTTTGGCTGCAAAGAATATAATCAATCTGATTTCGGTGTTGACCATCTGGTGATGTCCATGTGTAGCGTCTTCTCTTGTGTTGTCGGAAGAGGGTGTTTGCTATGACCAGTGTGTTCTCTTGACAAAACTCTATTAGCCTTTGCCCTGCTTCATTCCGTGCTCCAAGGCCAAATTTGCCTGTTACTGCAGGTGCTTCTTGACTTCCTACTTTTGCATTTCAGTCCCCTGTAATGGAAAGGACATCTTTTTTGGATGTTAGTTCTACAAGGTCTTGTAGGTCTTCATAGAACCGTTCAATTTCGGCTTCTTCAGCGTTACTGGTTGGAGCATAGGCCTGGATTACTGTAATATTGAATGGTTTTCTTGGAAACGAACAGAAATCATTCTGTCATTTTTAAGGTTGCATCCAAGTACTGCATTTCGGACTCTTTTGTTGACCATGATGGCTAGTCCATTTCTTCTAAAGAATTCCTGACCTCTGAAGTAGATATGATGGTCATCTGAGTTAAATTCACCCATTCCAGTCCATTTTAGTTCACTGATTCCTAGAATGTTTATGTTCACTCTTGCCATCTCCTGTTTGACCACTTCCAATTTGCCTTGATTCATGGTCCTAACATTCCAGGTTCCTATGCAATATTGCTCTTTACAGCACCGGACCTTGCTTCTATCACCGGTAACATCCACAAATGAGTATTGCTTTTGCTTTTTCTCCATCCCTTTATTCCTTCTAGAGTTATTTCTCCACTGATATCCAGTACCATACTGGGCACCTACCGACCTGGGGAATTCCTCATTCAGTATCCTATCATTTTTCCCTTTGATACTGTTCATTGGACTCTCAAGGCAAGCATACTGAAGTGATTTGCCATTCCCTTTTCCACTGGACGACATTCGGCTGTGTGGATTACAATAAACTGTGGAAAGTTCTAGGAGACGGGAATATCAGACCACCTTACCTGCCTCTTGAGAAACCTGTATGCAAGTAAAGAAGCAACAGTCAGAATTTTACATGGAACAACAGACCGGTTTCAAATAGGAAAAGGAGTACGTCAAGGCTGCATATTTTCACCTTGCTCATTTAACTTATATGCCGAGTACATCATGAGGAACACTGGGCTGGAAGTAGGACAAGCTGGAATCAAAATTGCTGGGAGAAATATCAATAACCTCAGATATGCAGATGACACTAACCTTATGGCAGAAAGTGAAGAGGAACTAAAAAGCCTCTTGATGAAAATGAAGGAGGAGAGTGAAAAGGTTGGCTTGAAGCTCGAGGTTAAGAAAACAAAGATCATGGCATCTGGTCCCATCACTTCATGGGAAATAGATGGAAAAACAGTGGAAACAGTGTCAGACTTTATTTTTTGGGCTCCAAAATCACTGCGGATGCTGATTGTAGCCATGAAATTTAAAGACGCTTACTCCTTGGAAGGAAAGTTATGACCAACCTTGATGGTATATTAAAAAGCAGAGGCATTACTTTGCCAACCAAGGTCCGTCTAGTCAAGGCTATGGTTTTACCCGTGGTCATGTATGGATGTGAGAGTTGGACTGTGAGGAAAGCCGATCACCAAAGAATTGATGCTTTTGAACTGTGGTGTTGAAGAAGAGTCTTGCGAGTCCCTTAGACTGCAAGGAGATCCCACCAGTCCATTCTAAAGGAGATCAATCCTGGGTGTTCATTGCAAGGACTGATGCTAAAGCTGTAACTGCAATACTTTGGCCACCTCATGCGACGAGTTGGCTCACTGGAAAAGACTCTGATGCTGGGAAAGGTTGGGGGCGGGAGGAGAAGGGGACGACGGAGAATGAGATGGCTGGATGGCATCACCGACTCTGTGGACATGAGTTTGAGTGAACTCCGGGATTTGGTGATGAACAGAGAGGCCTGGTGTGATGTGATTCATGGGGTCACAAGGAGTCAGACCCGACTAAGTGACTGAGCTGAACTGAAGAGTCTTCGGCAGCGGCACAGTTGAAAGCCATCATTTCTCCTTTTCTCAGTTTTCTTTATATTCCAGCTCTCACATCTGCACATGACTACTGGATGAAAAACAGGGGCGTGTGAAGTGGAGGCCTTTGTTACCAAGGTGAATGTCTCTGCTAAATACAATGTCTAGATTTGCAATAGAGTTTTCTCCAAGAAGAAATTTTCTTTTACCTGATGACAACTCTTCACCTGATTGGAAGAATATGGCCCACTGTCATAGGCAATGGCAAAGCACTTCGGTATTTTGCTTTGATTACCCCATGATATCCATGAAAACAGAAAGAGAGGACACTGAAAGATTTCGGTAGGTGCCCAATATGCTTCTAGAGGTCAGAGGAGAAATAACTCCAGAAATAATGAAGCAATTGATCCAGAGCAAAATCAGTAACCAGTTGTGAATGGGACTGGTGATGGAAGCAGGGTTTGATGCTATTAAGAACAATACTGCATAGAAACGTGGAATTTTAGGTCCATGAATCAAGGCAAATTGGAAGTGTCAAACAGGAGATGACAAGAGTGAACATTGACATTCTAGGAATCGGTGAACTAAGATGGAATGGGAGAATCTGTTACTGTGGGCAGGAATCCCTTTGAAGAAATGGAGTAGCCATCATAGTCAACAAGAGTCCAAAATGCAATACTTGGGTGCAGTCTCAAAAATGACAGAATGATCTCTGTTCTTTTCCAAGGCAAAGGATTTACTGTCATAATAATCCAAATCTCTGCTCTTATCAGTAACACTGAAGACGCTGAAGTTGAAAATTCTATGAAGACCTACAAGACCTTCTAAAACTAACACCCAAAAACGATGTCCTCTTCATTATAGGGGACTGGAAAGTAGAAGTAGGAATTCCAGAAACACATGGAGTACCAGGCAAATTGGCCTTGGAATACAGAATGAAACAGGGCAACGGCTAATTGAGTTCTGCCAAGAGAACGCACGGGTCAAGTAAACACCCTCTTCCAACAACACAAGAGAAGACTCTACACATGGACATCACCAGATGGTCGACACTGAAATCAGATTGATAATGTTCTTGGCAGCCAAAATAGAGAAGCTCTATACATTTAGCAAAAAGAAGACAGGAAGATGACTGTGGTTCAGATCCTGAACTCCATATTGCCAAATTCAGACAGAAGTTGAAGAAAATGGAGAAAACCACTATATCATTCAGGTATGACCTAAATCTAATCCCTTATGACTATACACTGGAAGTGCAAAACACATTTAAGGGACTAGATTTGATTGACAGAGTGCCTGATGGGCTATGGATGGAGGTACCGGACATTGTACAGGAGACAGGGATCATGACCATCCCCAGGAAAAGAAAGGCAAAAAATGAATGGCTATCTGAGGAGGCCTTACAAATAGCTTTGAAAACAAGGGAGACAAAAAGCAAAAGAGAAAAAGAAAGATATATACATTTGAATGCAGATTTCTAAAGAAAAGCAAGGAGAGAAAAAAAAGCCTTCCTCAGGGATCAGTGCAAAAAAAGAAGGGAAACAATAGAATACGAAAGACGAGAGATCACTTCAAGAACATTGGAGATCCCACGAGAACATTTCATGCAAAGATGGACTTAAAAAAGCACAGGAAAAAAAAAAAAAAGCACAGAAACGGTAGGGTTCTAACTGAAACAGAAAATATAAAGAAGAGGTGGTAAGAATACACAGAAGAACTGTAGAAAAAAGATCTTCACGACCCAGATAATCACGATGGTGTGATCACTCACCTAGAGCCAGACTTCTTGGAATGTGAAGTCAAGTGGGCCTTAGGAAGCATCACTACGAACGAAGCTAGTGTAGGTGTTTGGATGTCAGTTGAGCTTTTTCAAATCCTGACAGATGATGCTTTAAAAGTGCTGCACTCAACAGGCCAGCTAATTTGGAAAATTCAGCAGTGGCCACAGGAGTGGAAAAGAGCAATATTAATTTCAATCCCAAAGAAAGGCAATGCCATAGAATGTGCAAACTACCGCACAATTGCACTCATCTCAAATGCTAGTAAAATAATGCTCTATATTCTCGAAGCTAAGCTTCAGCAATACGTGAACTGTGAACTTCCAGATGTTCAAGCTGGTTTTAAAAATGGCAGAGGAACCGGAGATCCAATTGCCAACATCCAGAAGAGAGCTCCAGAAAAGCATCTCTGTCTTCTTTACTGACTATGCCAAAGCCTTTGACTGGGTGGATCAGTATAAATGGCGGAAAATTTGAAAGAGATGGGAATACCGGACCACCTGACCTGCCTCTTGAGAAACCTATATGCAGATCATGAAACAACAGTTAGAACTGGTCATGGAACAACAGACTGGTTCAAAATAGGAAAAGGAGTAAGTCAAGGCTGTATGTTATCACCTTGCTTATTTAACTTATATGCAGAGTACATCATGAGAAGTGCTGTGCTGGAGGAAGCACAAGCTGGAATCAAGGTTTCTGGGAGAAATATCAACAACGTCAGATATGCCAACGACACCGCCCTTTCGGCAAAAAGTGAAAAATAACTAAAGAACCTCTTGATGACAGTGAAAGAGGATAGTGAAAAAGTTCGCTTAAAGCTCAACATTCAGAAAACTAAGATCATGGTATCTGGTCCCATCGCTCTATGACAAATAGGTGGGGAAACAGTGAAAACCGTCGCTGACTATTTCTTAGGCTCCAATGGTGATTGCAGCCATAAAATTAAAAGACACTTATTACTTCAAAGGAAAGTTATGACCAGCCTAGTCAGCATATTAAAAAGCAGAGGCATTACTTTGCCAACAAAGGTCCGTCTGGTAAAGACTATGGTTTCTCCAGTGGGCATGTATGGATGTGAGAGTTGGACTTTAAAGAAATCTGAGCGTTGAAGAATTGATGCTTTTGAACTGTAGGGGAGGCGAAGACTCTTGGGAGTCCCTTGGACTGCAGGGAGCTCCAACCAGTCCATCCTAATGGAGATCAGTCCTGGGTGTTCATTGGAGTGATTGATGTTGAAGATGAAATTGCAATACTTTGGCCACCTGATGTGATTAAGTGACTCTCTGGGGAATTTCCTGTTGCTACGAAATATTGAGGGCAGGAAGAGAAAGGGATGACAGAGGATGAGATGATTGGATAGCATCACCAACTCAATGGACATGAGTTTGTGTAAACCCAAGGAGTTGGTAATGGACAAGGAGGCCTGGCGTGCTGCGGTTAATGGGTCGCAAAGAGTCGGATATAACTGAGCGACTGAAGTGAACAATACATAGAATTTAAATAAGCAGCCTTGTCATAATCCTTTCTCTAATTGGAAGCAGTCTGTTATTTTCCATCCAGTCCTAACTGGTGCTTCTTGGTCTGCATACAGATATTTTAGGAGGCGGGTCAGGTGATCTGGTGTTCCTATCACTTTAAGAATTTTCCAGCATTTGTTGTGATCCACACAGTCAAAACCTTTGTTATAAACAACGAAGTAGAAGAATATGTTTATTTGTTTGTTTGTTCCTGGAGCTCTCTTGTTATTTTCATGATCCCACCGATTTCGGATATTAGATTTGTGGCTTCTCTTACGGAGAACTTAAGCACTGGACATAGTGATTTATACCTGGAGCCCTGAGGGAAAACCAGTGCCACTTGCTCGTGGTCATGGTTCCCGCCAACACCAAGGTGACACAAGATCTTCAGTTTCTATGAAGTTCTGGGAAATGAGTTCTTTAAAATCAAACAAGCAAACAGGCAAGCAAACAAAGGTGAAACCCTTGAAAACTGTCTGGGTCATATACAGAGATTTCTGTCCCACTTCTCTGAGCTCTACTCCATCTATTTACCTATTTCTCCATCTTTAGCTGTTAAAAGGACATAAAGAAGGGAATTTTTGTTGGTATATGTTTAACAAATATTGAGCTTCACTAAATTCTAAGGTAGGTCAGGTTTCGAGGTTTACCTTTTCCTTTAATTTGTATCAGCCTTGCTGTGATCATGAGCGTCCACAATATTTTAACCATTTCTCATTCCCAATTGCATCTTTGGAATTTCGGAAAGATTCACTCGAGCAAAGAGCCTGTATAATTTATTTTGTCTTGAAAGAGATGCAAGAAAATTCATGGGTAATATTTTCATTCATTCCATACATCTAACAGTGGAGTAGGAAATGGCCACAGGAAGCAACTATCTTGCCTGGTAAATCCCATGAGCAGAGGAGCCTGGTGTTCTCCATTTCATTTGGTTGCAAAGAGTTGGACAAGACTGAACATATAAACAAACATGTATCTTAGTGTGAGATGCAATTGTGTTTATTTATTATCTCATAGGACTTTGTGTCGCTCACACTGAAGGGCTTAACATTTTTCTAAATTATCTCTGTGACTGTATTAAAGTTCACTGCCTGTCTTTTACCTTCAAAGAAAGAAGAAAGATGACCAAGAAGGAAACAAAAACATATCCTATGAGGAGAGTCTTATGCTTCTTCTTTACCATCCAAGAATTGAAACTTCTTTCCTAGTATACGAAATAAAGACACTGTTTTGACTTTAGAGAATCTGGTCCACTGGGATGTTTCATTTCCTATTTTGGAATGATAAACTCTAATTTAAGTTTTACTTGTCTGGACTAGTAAGGATCACAATGGAAAGATATGGAACTGAGAGGAAATGATAATCTTGATACCAACATATACCTCTTCCTTTCTAGGAGCAGGCTGCTTTATGCATTTAACAGGTCTGTCGTAGAGAGAAAAAACCCAAGAACTTTCACCCCACATATATGTGGCTTTGTGTCTGTCTTTCCCATGCTGTCTCATCATTTTTTATGTCACATGTGAAAGGACTTATTAGTTCCATCGTATTACCCACTTCTTTCCATAGCAAAAGTGAGCATATTCTTTATATTCTTTCCCACAAGTTACAGGACCTTTACCAAGAATTTATCAGGAAGGCTGGGACTCCCTTTTCTGAAGGCGTTCTCAGTATTAGGGAAGTTTTCCAGATCTTTTTAGCATATTTGTCTATTTCACACTTTAATGAGATTGATAAGAGGTCATGAGGGTTGTTCAGTTGCCTTCATGAGCAACAGCTAAGAAGTACTTATGGAGGTACCTGATGCTCAGGGGAACATGGAGATGATGTTAGGAAGAAGAAAGGATGGGCTCCACAGTGACATACTTGAAGGCCTCAGTCACAGTGGGTTAGACTACTCATTGCTACAGTAAAAGAAAAGTGGATGACGATGAAGTCATAAGCATTCATGTCATGAACCTAAGGTAGAAGTTGGAATGTCCGGTTTAGATTTGACATCAAACTGGTTCATCCCCGCTAGGCTGGGTATTGACGAGTGGATAGAGTTAATGAGAGATAACAGGGAGAAAAAGAGACTTTTTCTTTTCCTGTAAGACAAGTGAACTTGTTTCATGGTTACTGAATTCTCATCAGAGCTTCCTCCACACTATTATATCAGTCAGCTATCTCATGGACTCATCCTTCTCGGTTGTCCCGCAGCACCAGTTTTGCATGCCTTGCTTCATTCAACGACCTTCAACTGGTTGTCTGTTCTCCATACGATAATATACATGTTTCAATGTTTCATGTTTCAATGTTATTCTTTCCTAGCATCCCACCCTCGCCTTCTCCCACAGAGTCCCAAATTCTTTTTTTTATATATGTATCACTTTCATTGTCTCGCTTATAGCATCGTTGTTACCTCTTTCTAAATTTCATATATAAGGTTTCGTATACTGCGTTGGTGTTTCTCATTCTGGCTTGCTTCCCTCTGTATAGTAGGTTCCAGTTTCATCCACCTCTTAGCACTGACTCAAACGTGTCCCTTTTTTAATAGCTGAATATTCCATTGTGTATATAGACAGCATCATCCTTAACCATTCATCTTCGAACCGGACATCAAGGTTGTTTCAAAAGTCCAAGCTATTGTCAATAGTGCTCCAATGAACATTGGAGTACATATGTCTCATTAAATTCTAGTTTTCTTGGTGTGTATGCCCAGAAGTGGGATCACTGTGTCTCATGGTAATTCTATTTCCTTTTTTTTTTTTTGTAAGAAACCTCCACACTGTCCTCCAGAGTGCCTTCCCACCAACAATGTAAGAAGGTTCCCTTTCTCTGCTCCCTCTCCAGCATTGCTGGCTTGTAGAGTTTTTTGATGGTAGCTTTAGACCCGTGTGAAACGGTACCTCACTGTAGTAGTGATTTGCGTTTCTCTGATAATGAGTGATGTTGAGCAGATTTTCCAGTGTTTGTTAGACATCTGTATGTCTCCTTTGGAGAAATCTCTTTAATTCTTTGTGCCACTTTTTGATGGATTGCTTATTTTTCTGGTATTGAACTGCATGAGCTGCTTGTGTATTTTGGAGATTACTTTGTTTTCAGTTACTTTCTTTACTCTTATTTTCTCCCATTGGTAAGGCTGCCTTTTCACCTTGCATATTGTTTCCTTCATTGTGTAAAACTTTCAAGCTTAATGAGGTCCCATGTTTGTTTTAGTATTTATTTCCATCACTCAGGGGGGCCACAGAGAATCATGCTGTGATTTGTGTTACAGTCTGTTCTACCTACGTTTTCCGCTGAGAGTTATATAGTTTCTAGACTTAGGTTTATATCTTTAATCCGTTTTAAGTGAATTGTTGTATAGGGTGGTAGAATGTGTTTTAGCACATTCTTTTCACAGTTGTTGACCATTTTCTCCAGCACTGCTTTTTAAAGTGGTTTCTCTCCTCCGTTATATATTTCTGCCTCCTTTGTCAAAGATAAAGTGTCCATATGTGTGTGGATATATCTCTGAGCTTTCTATATTGTTCCATTAATCTATATTTTTGTCTTGTGCCAGTACCTTACTTTCTTGATGACTGTAGCTTTGTAGTATGACCTGAAGTCAGGCAGGTTGATCCCACTATTTCCATTCTTCTTTTTCAAGATTGCTTTAACTTTTAGAGGTTGAAATTGTTTGTTCTTGTTCTGTGGAAACAACAACATTCATTTTCACATATTGATTCTTCTGATCTAAGTAGCTGACATATTTCTCGGTCTGTTTCTATTATCTTTATTCCTGCAGTGTTTTAGTTTTCTATATATAAATACAGGTCTTTTGTTTCTTTAGGTAAATTTATTCCTAAGTACTTTGTACTTCTCTTTGCAATGGAGAATGGGGTTTTTCCCATTAAAATTCTGAAAACATTATCAGTTTATGGGTCAGAGAGTTCTTTAACAGTTTCCTTTCTGTGAGAACCTGGGTATGAACTGTAGGCTTCTTTTGAACTTTAAAGCTTATTTTCAAGAGGTAGTGGTGTATGTCTTTTCAAGGTTTGCTGTAACAGCATGCCATATAGCAGGTAGCTTCAATAAAGATTTTCTCATACTTCCAGGGATCTAGCCAGTAATCAAAGGGTTACAAGATTTTCTTTCTTCTGAGGCCTCTTTTGGATGATAAAACATCTTCACATGGCTTTGTCTCCACATATTAATGTCTCTGTGTTTTCTGTGTCTGCTCTCCTTTCCTTGTAAAAACCCAGTCCTGTATATCAAAATATCTACCTAAAAACCCTATTGGCAAAAAGGTTCAGAAAGCAATTATATATTGCTCACAATTTTGACTCTGTACAAGGTACAGTGAGTTCAGTTCAGTCGTTCAGTCATGTCCGACTATCTGTGACCCCATGAATCACAGCACGCCAGGCCTCCCTGTCCTTCACCAACTCCCAGAGTTCACTCAAACTCATGTCCATCGAGTCGGTGATGCCATCGTCTTCAAAGTATACATTTTGAGAGGACAAAATTATTCTACGATATTGATTTTCTTCTTTTCACTTGTTACTGTGGTACACTAATCTGTCTCTGAGTGTTCCCCCCACTAATCAGATCTACCCAATTCAGAAAGCAGATTGTCAAGAAAAATGGGGTTTTGGGGACTAATTCAACTGTGAACAAGATTCAGTTTCTTGCCAACCTCCATATCCTCAACATAAAGACATTAGGGAAAGAAAAATATTTATTTTGTGTAAGTATTAAACCAAACTGTGATGCACATATACGAACTACAAAATTGTTGTAAAGTCAAAATACATACATATATATATATATATATATATATATATATATATATATATATATATATATATATATTATATATGTCTACTTGGAAATCAGTTCATTACAATATTTTCAAAGTTATAAGAATTCTTCAAATAGACCTGATGACATCTGTCACAGCAATCTGGTCCTTAATTAACTTGATCATTGGGGTAGCCATCAGTGTTTGCTAATTTGTTTTTATTACTATTATTATTTTAAATGTATTTATTTGAATTGGAGGCTGATTACTTTCCAATGTATTGGTTTTGCCATACATTGACATGAATCCACCCCGGGTGTACATAGGTTGCCCATCTAGACCCCCCTCCAACTCCCTCTGCATCCCATACCTCTAGTTCATCCCAGTGCACCAGTTAATTTGTTTTATACTGGAAAAGGATAAACTTCTCATGTACACATGATAGAATGTGGTTTTGAAATGAGGCACTCTCTCATCCACAGAAGTGAGACATAGATGTTACTGCTAAAAATACCCAATATTATTAGGCTAAGATATTTTCAAAGATTGACGTTTACATACTAGAGGTTTTCATTGCACAATAATGCAAGATATGGGGCTTATTCCTTTAATTACACCAAACTCCTCAATCCCAACTCACTTAGAGGAAAGGTAAGTGAGGGTTGTGATAAGGTGTTGCAAATATCTTGCTGTCAGGTTCTCTTACTTCTGTTATTGAGGTAAGGTCACAGTCAAGTAATCCTGTCTCTGTAAACCTGTACTGAAGAAAATATCAATCCGTTTTCTGAAAGGTAATATCCCAAAACGACTTTCATCATCCAACAGCCTGGTTAGAAGGAGGGTTTCCCTCTGAAGGGTGGTTATCCTGTCTGGGCGTAGGCTAGATCTGAACGTCTGGTCTTGGTTCTCCCATCAGTGCCCAGTCCCAGCTGAAGGGGAAGCTGTCTGTTCTCTGTGTCCTTCTATTTCCAAGGTTCTCATACTTTGTCCAGTCATTTTAATGAGGGAGTCAGGTGCCCGAAACACAGTTGGTCCTCGGTCTCCTCATACTATCCAAAAGGGGGCTGGGTGTCATAGACTGTTACCCCTACAGTTTGCCACAGCCTTTAGGTCATGGAGGGGAGCATCGGACGTGTGGCTACTTCTTCGAACCCTGGTGGAGGCCAGCGAATGGCTCCATCAAGGGAACTGTGCCTCTGCAATGCATAGTCTTTTGCCTGTCCAGAAACTCTGCCTTTCACTACCCAGCCCTAGGGTAGAAGGCCTAGAGGGCCCTGAGAATGGGAGCAATGTATATTCCACTGCACTCCATTGAACGTGTGACTGTGGTTGCAGTTGTACTTCCAACTTCACTAATAATCTTGAGCTAAGATCTGCAGATTTATGTCCGTCCTGTCTCTATTAGACACCTTTCTTGGAGAAATATTTGACCTACGATACACGTTGGTAACTTGAACAATCATGGTCCATTTTGAACAGGCTCTGATAACCACTTTTAACTCACTTTTTAAAAATTCAGATATTTTTACAAACACCATCACGTGACTGAAGTTTCTGTCACATTGTAACTGAAATATTTTATTTACCGTCATGTTCTCAAGGACCAAAATATTGCAAATGGTGGAACCATTTATTTCTTCACTGCTTGAGGTACGGTTGACTTGTAATATTGCATTAAGCAATCTTGTTTTATAAAAATTATACAATCTTATCTTAGATTTTTTCTACTATGTCAAAATGAAGGACACTTATGTGTACATGAATCCCTGAATTTTCAGACTTCCTGCACATTTAGGTCATCAGAGAACACCATGCAGAATACTTTTTTCTTCTTTACTCCTTTTTCATAATTCACTTTAAAAAGTGGACAATAAACATAATTGAATATTTGGATTTTTTTTAATATACACATATTAATGATCCATAATTATACAAGGAGGTCAGTTTTCATTTCAATCTTAAAGAAAGCCAGTGCCAAAGAATTTTCACACTACCACACAAATGCAATCGTCTTACACACGAGCACAATAATGATTGAAAGTCTCCAAACCAGGCTTCAACAGTACGTAAACCATGAACTTCCAGGTGTTCAAGCTTGATTTTTAAAAGGCAGAGGATCCAGATATCAAATTGTCAATAGCCTTTGGATCAGCAACACAGGAAGAGAGTTCCAGAAGAAAAAAGTCTACTTCTGCATCGTTGACTACACCAAAGCCTTTGACTATGGGTCACAACAAACTATGGAAAATTTATCGAGAGATGATAATACCAGACAACCTGCCCTGCCTCCTGAAAAATCTGTATGCAGGTCAAGTCGCAACAGTTAGAACTGGAAATGGAACAGCAATCTGAATCCAATGGGAAAGGAGTATGTCAAGGCTGTATGCTGACATGCTGCTTATTTAAATTATGTGCAGATTACATCATGTGAAAGGCCTGGTTGAATAAGCACACACTGGAATCAAGATAGACAGGTGAAATATCAATAATCTCTTAGCTGGTGATGGCACCATATTTATGGCAGAAAGGGAAGATGAACAAAAGAGCCCCTTGATGAAAGTGAAAGTGGAGATTGAAATAGATGACATAAAAATCAAAATTCAGAAAACAATGATGATGTCAACCGGTCCCATCACTTCATGGCAAATAGAAGGGGAAACAATGGAAAGAATGTGAGACTTTTTTTTTTTTTTGCCAGTGGTGCGGTTTGCGGAATGGAAATGTAATCAAAATCACAGCAGATTGGGAATGCAGCCATAAAAATAAAAGATGCTTTCTCTTTGTAAGAAAAATATGACCAAACTAGACAGCATATCAAACATCAGAGAGATTACTTTCCAAAATATTTCTGTCTAGTCAAAGTTATGGTTTTTCCAGTAGTCATGTATGGATGGGAGATTTGCACTTTAAAGAAAGCTGAGCACCAAAGAATTGATACTTTTGAACTATGATGTTGGAGAAGAGGCTTGAGAGTCTTTTGGAGGGCAAGGAGATCAAAGCAGTACATCCTAAAGGAAATCAGTCCGGAATATTCATTGGAAGGACTGGTGCTGAAGCTGAAACTCCAACACTTTGGTCACGGGGTGTAAAGAACTGACTCATTGGAAAAGACCCTGATGCTCGGAAAAATTCAAGGTGGGAGGATAACAGTAGACAGAAGATGGGATGATTGGAGAGCATCACTGACTTAATGAACATGAGTTTGTGTAAACTCGATGAGTTAGTGATGGACAGGGCGGACTGGCATGCTGCAGTGCATAGGGCCACAAAGATTTGTCAATGACTGAGCCACTGAACTGGCATGGCCCTACCTGTCAGAACAAGAACCAGTTTCCCTTAGTCAGTCTTCCCCATCAGGAAACTTTCACAACCTCTTGACCTTATCTGTCAGAAGGCAGAACGAATGAAAACCATAATCTCAGAAAGCTAACCAAACTGATCACATGGGACACAGCCTTGTATAACTCACTCAGTGAAACTATGTGTCATGCTTGTAGGGCCACCCATGATGGACGGGTGATGGTAATGGGCTCTGACGAATCGTGGTCCTTGGAGAAGGGAATGGAAAACCTCGTCAGTGTTCCTGCCTGAAGAACTCCATGAGCAGCATGTAAAGGCATAATATAGCATACTGAAAGACAAATTCCAAGGTTGATAGCTGCCCAATATGATATAGGAGATCAGGGCAGAAGAAACTCCAAAAAGAATGAAGCGATGGAGCCAAAGCAAAAACAAATTCCCACTTGCAGATGTGACTAGTGATGGAAGAACACCCCGATGCTGTAAAGAGCAAGATTGCATAGGAACTTTAAAGGTTAGGTCCATGAATCAAGGTAAATAGGAAGGGGTCAAAACGGCAATGTCAAGAGTGAATGAACATTGACATTTTAGGAATCAGTGAACTAAAATGGACGGGAATGGATGAATTTAACTCAGATGACCATTATGTCTACTACAGTGGGAAAGAATCCCTCAGAAGAAATGGAGTAGCCATCATAGTCAAAAAAAAGAGTCTGGAATATAGTATTTGGTGACAGTCTGATAAATGACAGAATGATCTCTGTTTCTTTCCAAGGGAACCCATTCAATAGCACAGTAATCCAAGTCTGTGCCCTGACCAGTAATGCTAAAGTAGCTATAATGGAACAATTCTATGAAGACCTACAAGAATTTGTAGAACTAACAGACAGGAAAGATGACCTTTCCATCACAGGGGAATGGAATGCAAAAGTAGGAAGTCAAGAGATATCTGGGGGTAAAAGGCAAATTTGGCCTTGGAGTACAGAATGAAGTCTTCCAAAGGCTAACAGAGATTTGCCAAGAGAACACACTGCTCATAGCAACATCCTCTTCTGGGAACACGAGAGGATACTACAAATGTTCCTCATCATATGGTTAAAACTGAAACCAGATTGATTTTTCCTTCACAGCCAAAGATGCAGGAGATCTGTAGAGTAGGCAAAGCAAGACTGGGAGTGGACAGTGCCTCAGATCTTGAACTCCATATTGCCAAAGCAAGAGTTAATTTGAAGAACGTAGGGAAAACCACTAGAACATTCGGGTATGTCTTACATCAAATCCCTTATGATGACACGGTGAAAGTGACAAATAGATTCAAGGGATCAGATCTGATACAAAGAATGCCTGATGAACTACTGCCAGAGGATTGTGACATTGTACAATAGGCAGTGATCAAAACCCTCCTCAAAAAAAAAAAAATACAAAAAGGCAAAATGGTTTGCTGCAGATGCCTTACAAATAGATGAGAAAAGAAAAGAAGCTAAAACAAAGGAGAAAATTAAAGATATAACAATCTGAATGCAAAGGTTCAAGGAATAAGAAGGAGTGATAAGAAAGCCTTCCTCAGTGATCAGTGGAAAGAAAAAGAGGAAAATAATGGAATGGGAAAGACTAGAGACCTCGTCAAGAAAATTAGAGATACCAAGGCATCATTTCATGAAGAGATGTTCAAAATAAAGGACAGAAATTGCATGGACCTCAATGAAGCAGAAGATATTAAGAAGATGTGGCAAGGTTACTCACAAAAACTATTTTAACAGGATCTTCATGCGTCAGTAACCTGGATGATGTGATCACTCACCTAGAGCCAGTCCTCTTGTAATGTGAAGTCAAGCCATCCTTATGAAACTTCACTATGAACAAAACTAGTAGAACTGAGGGAATTCCAGTTCAGCTATGTCGTAGCCTGAAAAATGATTGTCTCAAAGTGCTGCAGTCAGTATGCAAGGAATTTGGAAAACGAAGCAGTGGCCACAGGACTGGAAACTTTCAGTTTTTATTTCATTCCAAAGCAAGGCAATGCCATAAACTGTTCACACTAACACGCAATGGCCTTAACTCAAATAGTAGCAAAGTAATAGTAAAAATTACCCAGGCGAGGCTTGAACAGTACGTGAGCCATGAACTTCAAAGAGGATTTAAAACAGGCAAAGGAAACAGAGATCAGATTGCCAAAATCCGAGGTCCCATCAAAAGATCAAGAGGTCTCCAGGAAAAAAAAAGAATAAAAACAAAACAAAACAAAACACGTTTGGTAGCTTTGGTATAAAGGCTTTGTCAGTTCGGTTCAGTTCAGTTCAGTTCAGTCGCTCAATAGTGTCCTACTCTCCGCGACCCCTTGAATCACATCACGCCAGGCCTCCCTGTCCATCATCAACACCCGGAGTTCACTCAAACTCATGCCCACAGAGTATGCCATCCAGCCATCTCATTCTCTGTCGTCCCCTTCTCCTACCGCCCCCAACCGTTCCCAGCATCAGAGTCTTTTCCAGTGAGTCAACTCGTCGCATGTGGTGGCCAAAGTATTGCAGTTTCAGCTTTAGCATCATTCCTTCCAATGAACACCCAGGATTGATCTCCTTTAGAATGCAGTGGTTGGACCTCCTTGCAGTCCAAGGGACTCTCAAGAGTCTTCTCCAACACCACAGCTCAAAAGCATCAATTCTTCGGCTATCAGCTTTCTTCACAGTCCAACTCCAACTCTCATATCCATACATGACCACGGGAAAAACCATAGCCTTGACCAGACGGACCTTTGTTGGCAAAGTAATGTCTCTTTTTAATGTACTATCAAGCTTGGTCCTAACTTTCCTTCCAAGGAGTAAGCATCTTTTAATTTCCTGGCTGTAATCAACATCTGCAGTGATTTTGGAGCCCCCAAAAATAAAGTCTCACACTGTTTCCACTGTTTTTCCATCTGTTTCCCATGAAGTGATGGGACCAGATGCCATGATCTTTGCTTTCTGAATATTCAGCTTCAAGCCAACCTTTTCACTCTCCTCTCTCACTTTCATCAAGAGGCTTTTGAATTCCTCTTCACTTTCTGCCATAAGTGGATCACAGTAAATTGTGGAAAATTCTTAAAGGGATGGGATTACCAGACTACTTGACCTGCCTCCTGAGAAATCTGTATCCAGGTCAAGAAGCAACAGTTAGAACTGGACATGGACAACAGGGTGCTTTCAAATCAGGAAAGAATTATGCCAAGGCTACATATTGTCACCCTGCCTAGTTACCTTCTAGGTGGTGTGCAAGATGTTAAATTCCAGACTGCATGAGGCAAGGTTTGGGTCAAGGTTTCTGTGAGAAATATCAATAACCTCAGAAAGGTAGATGGCACTACATTTGCGGCAAAAGTGAAGAACAACTAAAGAGCCTCTTGGTGAAAGAGAAAGGGGAGTTCAGTGTTCACTTAAAACTCAACATTCAGAAAACGAAGATAACTACAATTGGTTCCATCTCTGCTTGGGAAACTGATGGAGCAACAATGGAAACACAGAGAAACTTTATTTTGTTGTGGGGCTCCAAAATGACTGCAGATGGTGACTGCAGCCATGAAATTAAAAGATTCTTGCTCCTTGGAAGGAACGGTATGACCTGCCAAGTCAACATATTGAAAAGCAGAGACATTGCTTTGTGAGCAAATATCCTCTCAATCAAAGCTATGATTTTTTTTTTTTTTGTAGTCATCTATGGATGTGAGATTTGGACTCTAAAGACAACTGAAAGCAGTAGAATTGTTGCTTTAAAACTGTGTTGTTGGTGAAGACTCTTTAGTGTCTCTTGGACAGCAAGGAGGTTAAAGGAAATCAGTACTGAATATTCATTGGAAGGACTTTTTCTGAAGCTTAAACTCCAATTTTGTCCACCTAATGCAAATAATTGTCTCATCGGAAAGACCCTGGGAAACACTGAATCCAGGAGGAGAAGAGGATGACAGAGGATAAGATGGTTGAATGGCATCACCGACTCGATGGACATGAGTTTGAGAATGCTCCAGGAATTGCTGTTGGACAGTGAAGTGTCGTAATTTGCAGTCCATGGGATCACAAAGAGTTGGACATGACCGAGAGACTGAACTTAAATTAACTCAAGTATAGCATTACCTATACTTTTACATGCAAATATTGTGATAGTATTACTCCATGATAATTGTGTTTTTTATTTCACTCTATGAAAATCTGGATTCTATCTTTCTTACGTGATATATGGAATTCTCTATTACTCATGTATGAAAATCTACATGTGGTTTTCTGGCATTTAATTTGGAGTTCTGTATATTTCTCATATGAAAATCTTGGCACTGGTTTCTGAAGATATCGAGATCCAGTATGGATTTGGAATGATCTCTCTTGCACAAATGAAAATCAGGGCCCACTGTTTCTTCATCAAGTTTAGAGTTTGTCATATTTCTCAAATTATATCGAAACAGAATTCCTTCCATGAAATGTTAAATGCTCTGTATTGACTGCATTCAATCATAGGTGTTAATTCTCCACTTTGGAAGTTGGACTCCTCTGTATTTCATATTGGAGATCAGAATGGAAACTTCCCTTGGAGAAATATGGAGTTCTCTAAATTTGATATGAAGCACTGGTTCTTCAGCTACAGAAACACCTATGGTCCCTGTTTGTTATGTTTCCCTGTGCCTTTGAACATTTGTGTGTACATGCGTGGGTAGACATGGCGGTGTTTGTGTGTGTTTCTGTATGTGGTTGTGTGTCCAACCACATCCGACGTAGAGATGAAGGTGAGAAATCACGAGGCATGCAGCAAGCAGAAGGAGGCACGAGGCGTCCACAGACTGGGGAAGACTGGCCCATGCATCTCTGAGGTGCTCCTGTTCAGCACAGGAATGAGGAAAGGTGGGTCAATAAATCTGGGTTTACCTCAAGAGACATAAAGAAGCTCACAGTTTGTGCCACGCTGATGTGTGTATTTCTACCAGGAAGCAGATGGGGAAGTTTTGAGAACTCACCCAGTGTAAATTCAATGGTGTGGGTATTTTAAAGCATAGCCTTTGAACCCTTTAGTCTATGGGAAGTGGGGTATCCTGTGGAAATGGTGGGCATGGCTATAACAGGATCCATGACGGTGAAGAGGTCAAGGTCCTTCCGAAACGAACAGAGGCTGGAGGAGGAGGAACAGAAAGATAGCCTACTGCACTGGAGACTTTTTACACGTTAGAGGAAGGCCCTGGCCTACTGCTGCCTCAGACCAGTCCATCAGGCAGCAAACTCCCTCGCTGATGCGGCCAATAATAGCATCGTGTGAGACAAATGACATGATCAGGTAGGCTCCTTCATTGTGAAACCACAGGCATCCTAGCATACCGTGTGCGAGCATGCAATCCATCCAGGTGCTCATGCATAACTGGCGGTGTAGAAAGGTGAAGAAAGTGCAGCCGTGGGGTATATGATTTTTCCCCTTTGCCAGTGTGTGCCTGTGAGGGAGCAAAGATAGCCAAGTAGAAGGGTGTTCACTTATCTTTTCCTGAGAGAGCTCCAAAATTGCAGCTTGCTACTGAATGATGATGGACAAGAGAAGGTCAGGTCCCACCAAAAAGATGTACACCATGTCCAGTGGGGAAGGAGACATCCCAAGAAGACTGTAGGAGGGGTGACTTTGTGTTTAGAATCAATACCTTCCAGCCGCACTCAGAGGGCTCATAGAAAACATTTTGTGCACAAATACGCAGAGATTTCCAGACACAGAGTCAGACCTGTCTTTCAGTGATTGAGTGTCTCCTGCAGAGGCATGGGTCAGCAGTAGTCTGACAGGGGAGAGGGTCTCTGGCTGCTACAGACCTGGGTCATGCAGTTTATGGCATATGCCCTCTTGGAGGAGTTTTCCATTCAATCCACAATAAAGCCAGCTAGCAGATATCCACAAATTGAAAAATAAATATGCCGAAGAAATTCTCGTACTGTTAAGGAAGTTCTAGGAGCACTGCACAATTCCTCACCTGGGGGTCTGGCAAAGGGATTGAGAACCCCACAGGAAATTTGACTTTGGAGGACTTGATTACAGAACTTCCACAGAACTGAAGCAGTTGGAAGGCACAAACAAAATCTTGTGTGCACCAGGAGCCAAGCATAAGGAGCAGTGTCCCCACAAAATCCTGAGCCAGATTTGCCTGTAAGTGTGGGCCGAGTGGGCTGCAGGAGGATGAGGGGCACTGAATACAACAGTGCTTGCACAAGCCCTTTTGAAGAAGATCACAAGTACAGTTCTCATACCAAAGTTTGTCCTCAGTTCAAACAGCAGGGCTGGACACAGCCCTCCCCACCCCTCCCCGCAACAGAAAATCGGATTAAAGCTTTACTGAACATGGCCCCACCTATCTAAACAAGACTCAGGTTCACTCACAGTCTGTCCCTCCCATCAGAAAGCTTCTATAAGCCTTTTATGCTTATCCGTTAGAGGGCAGACGTAATGGAAACCACAACCACAGAAAACTAACCAAACTGATGCAGTGGACCACAGTCTTGTCTAATGCAATGAAACTATGAGTCAGACTCTGTAGGGCCATCCAGGATGGATGGGTCATGATGGAGGGTTCTGAGAAAACGTGGGCCAATGGAGAAGTGAATGGCACAGCTTCAGTATTTTGCCTTGAAACCCCATGAATAGTATGAAAAGGCAAACAGAATGGACACTGAAAGATGAACTCCCCGGGTTGGTAGGTGTCCTAATATGCTTCTGGAAATCAGTGGAGAAGTAACTCCAAAAGTAATGAAGAGATGAAACCAGAGCAAAAAACAAAAAACAAACCAAAAACACCCAGCTGTGGTAGTGACTGGTGATGGAAGTAAAGTCTCATTCTGTAAAGAACAATAGTGCATAGGAACTTAGAAAGTTAGGTCCATGATTCAAATTAACTTGGAATTCGTCAAACAGGGGATGTCAACGGTGAACATCAACCTTTCAGGAATCAGTGAATTAAAATTGACTGGAATGGGCAAATTTAATTGAGATGACCATTTTATCTACCACGGTGGGCAAGAATCCCTAGAGAAGAAACGGTGTATCACTCACAGTCAACAAAAGTGTGTGAAATGCAGTTCTTGGGTGCCTTCTCAAGAATGCAGAAAGATCTCTGCTGATTCTCAAGACAAACTATGCAATAGCACAATAATCCAAATCTATGTCCTGACCAGCAATGTTGAAGTAGAAATTGAGCTGAAGGTCGGTGAGAAGCTGAAGTTGAGTGGTTCTATGTTTACCAATAGGATCTTCTAGAACTAACACACACACACACACGCACCCATAAAGATATCATTTGCATCATTGGGGACTGGAATGCAAAAGTAGGACATCAAGAGATAGCTAGAGTCATAGACAAGTTTGGCCGTTGGCTACAAAATGAACCAGGGCAATGTCTAACACTGTTCTGCCAAGACAAGGGACTGTCATAGGAAACTTTTTCCAACAACACATGAGACGATTCTACACATGCACACAAGAAGACGGTTAATACCAAAATCAAACTGATTATACGCTTTACAGCTGAAGATGGAGAAGCTTAATGTAGCCATCCAAAACAAACCGGGAGCTGACTGTGGCTCAGATCATCAGCTCATACTGAAACATTCAGACTGATTTCAACAAAAGTAGGGAAAATCCCTAGATCGTTCTGGTGTGATCTAAATAAAAGCCCTTTTGATTATAATTGGAAATCTAATAGAGTTCTTGTAGAACTAAGGGCAGTGGTTCGTGACATTGTACAGGAGCAGCAATGGAGACTATCCCCAAGACAAAGAAATGCACAAGGGCAAACGGTTTTCGAAGACACCTTACACTAGCTGAGAATAAGAAAAAAAGAAAAAGGAGAGAGAGAAGTGGAAGTGAAATGAGAATGGGAAAGATATACCTATTTGAATGTAGAATATTGAAGAATAAGTAGGGCAGAAAAGAAAACGTTCCTCATTGATCAATGCCAAGAAATGAGGTTAACAATAGAATCAGATAGACTAGAGATCACGTCAAGAAAATTAAAGATACCATGGGAATATTTCATATAAAGAAATGCACCACAAAGGTCAGAAATATTGGAGACCTAACAGAAACAGCAACAATTGAAAGGTGTCAAGAATACACAGAAGAACTCAACAAAGATACTCTTCATGACCAGATAATCATGATGGTGTCATCACTCAACTAAACCCACGTCACGGTCTTCGTAAACCCGGATCTGGTGACTGGAGTTGACAAGAAGAAGGATGCAGGGGACAGAAGACTCAAGTGAAACTAGCGTGCTTTTTTTTTTTTTTTTTTTTTTGCAGAAACGCATGTTTATATATCTATAATAAAATTACTCTTCTGCCATTAAAAATAATGAAATTCCACCAGTTGCAACAAAATGGATAATCCTTTACGTTCAAGGTCACTGAAGGGAGACACTGAAGGGAATCCAAGCAGGTGTCCTCTCCCATGATCCCAGTACTGAGGACTGCGTGCAGCTCTGCTCGTCCCTGTTTTGCAGTAACTGAGAATGAACAGAGTCCTTGAGAAATGCTACACAAAGGAAGAAAACCTATTGGATCCCTTAAAGTTGAACGTCCCCTGGCGATTCTCCCTGTTTTATTTTTTCATAATTGGGGATGACTGCATATACTTCTGTGAAAAAGGCACTGACCAATTGAGTCTGTTTAGTTTGAACATTTTAGTTGAAAGGCATCTGTATACTACAGATACTAATGACCATGATAATTATCAGCTTTATAGCTCCAGATCCAATACGAAGTGTAATGCTTTGAAATCATCCTCAAGTGACTAACCGAGATAATTGATCAGCTAGCTGATCAGTAAGGTTTCCAAATTTTTGGAAGAGGATAGACTCTTAGAGAAGATTTCAAAGATTTTCTCTTGCAACAATTGTATATTTAAGAAGCATTATTATGTGTATCTTGTAAATGAAACTTGATTTGTTCCCAGTTGTAAGCACTATTGTTGAACCAAACAGGAGTAATGCAAAACTCTTGAATCACATTTTAATAATACTTTCTTTTTGAAATGTATTAATTGTTCTCTGACCCACTGGATGCCTGTTTTTAATTCTTGTATTTTACCCTGAACATCCTCATCCATCTGAGCCTGGGTGGCCCACATAGTATCAGCATCTTTAGTCCAAATTTGAATAAAGTTTTGGGTTTGAATTGAGGTTTGTAAAGCAATGCCTGCAACTGCAGCAGTGATGCAAATGGCTATTAATCCCAAAATGCCAAGAATTAGCCATCCAATGAATCGCTTAGATCATTGGAGTAATTTAGAGAGTAACCGGGAGGCAAGTCCTACCATGGGACCTTCTTCCCAGGGTATTTGGAGATCTACTTGGTAACCAGAGACTACACCGAGATTGAAGACTCAAAGGGGATTCATTTATTTTAAAGGAATTTAGACAAGTATACAATTTGCAATCTATACAAGTGACAGAACATAAAGTCTTATTAAACTGTGAGTTCCCTATGGCTATAACAAAAGGAAGGGGGATGGAAGCTTGTATAAAATATGAATGATTATAACGGAAGGAAGAGTTACTATGACAACGACTGGTCCCTGTGGCATATCCAGTCCAAGTTCCAAGTTTTTAAGTACGTGCATCATGTTTCCAAATGTCCTGTTGTTCAGGTCCAATTCATATATTGAGGATGATTCGAGGGCGAGGAGTTGCCCTTTCACTGTCAATCCAGCCAAAGAGTCCTTTGTCATGGAAGTTTTCCATTGAACTATTGGTAATCTTCCATTCTTCTTGAGTAGCATGTCACACATTGTATTATTAAGATCATCTGAGCAGTTAGATGATTGGGTTCCCCAATCAACAATGGTGTAATTGGCCAAAAACATTAATTTCCCTGATTTAGCTTGACATCTATCCCAGTAAACAGGAATATATGTAAAGTCCTTATACGTAAACCCCTTACATTTCAACTTTTGTCCTTGTCCAAAAGATTTGGTAGTATTGACATGGTTTTCATAAAGGGACAGGGTGGTAAACAGTCTAAGCAATGTACTGAAATTCTTTTTTGGAGGCAGGATGAAAGTCCACTTTTGTTGACTAACATTAATACATAATTCTCCTGGGCCCATGCACAAAGGAAGGATTTCATAGCCTAGAGAAATGTTTATTAGTCTTCCATCTTCCTCAGGAAGAGAGGAGCCGGCCCCTCCAATCTCCAAGGAGGAGGCGTATGTACTCTGTCATTAGTGGATATGACAGGTCCTATATCTGTCCATTCTACAACTTGCAATAACTGGGGCTTAGGTATATAAGCCCTATAAGTGTGATTATTCAAGCCAGCCTGAGCGGGTAAAGCAGAAGCAAGGAAAGCAATTGTAGCCACAAAAATATTCTCAGAATCCCAGGTCATTTCCTGTTGAGAACCCAGATTTTCAGGTTGATTAATAAGAGTTTTTATCTGTCTCCAAGTAGGGAGATGATGAGGTCGATGACGTCGAGTGTGGCATTTCCTAGAAAGTTTAAAAGCCGGCATGGCTTGTACTGAAATCTCCTCCTCCCGGGGATTTCACCTTTTTCTCTCTATCTTAGCTTCCTTGGGTGAATCTTCTGAAGAGGGAACCAAATGACTTCGTTGGATCCATCTGGAGAAATACAAGCGTGTCCCTTTCCTGGTAATATTAATTTTCCACATCCGCTGTTTAGTCACCCCGTCTTGATACAAAATAGGTAGAGGAAGAGAAGTGTCCTTCAGTTTCAGGAAACGGTTTTCTGCTTTTGTCAAAATATCTCCTTGCGATAAGTTTAAAAAATTTAAAACAAACAAAGTTGCATTAACGATAATTTTAAGATTAGAGATTATATTGCATTGGAATCTACATAGCGTATTAAAAAGCATGGACATGACTTTGCCAACCAAGGTCCCTCAAATCAAGGCTATGGTTTTTCCAGTGGTCATGTATGGATGTGAGAGATGGACTGTGAAGAAAGCTTGTAGCCATAGAATTTATGCTTTTGAACTGTGGTGGTGAAGACTCTTGAGAGTCCCTTGAATGCACGGAGACACAACCAGTCCATTCTAAAGGAGATCAGTCCTGGGTGTTCATTGGAAGGACTGATGCTGAAGCAGAAACTCCAATACTTTGGCCACCTCATGTGAAGAGTTGACTCACCTGAAAAGACCCTGATGCTGGGAGGCATTGTGGGCAGGCGGAGAAGAGGACAGCAGAGAATAAGATGGCTGGATGACATCACCGACTTGATGGACATGGGTGGAGTGAACTCAGGTAGTTGGAGATAGACAGGGAGGCCTGACGCGCTGTGATTCATAGGGTCACAAAGAATCGGAAACAACTGAGCCAGCGACTGAAATGAACTGAACTGAACTGAAGTGAACTGAAAGTCTGCTCTGGATAAGGAACACAAAAATGATCCTGTGTATTCCCCCTCTATATTTACTTTTTTAATTTGTGCTTGTGGAGAGTTTAGGGAGCACAGGAAGATGGCAGAGGTATAGGACAGGGCGACAACTTTCTCCCCCACAAAATCAGCAAAAGAACATTAGAACACTGATTAAATCCCATAAAACAACTTCTGAATACCGGCAGAGGACAACAGGCACCCAGAAAAGGAGCCCATAATCTTCGAAAGGAGGTAGGAAATAGGAAAAAAGATAAAAAGAGAGTCAAAAGAGGGAGGGACGGAGCTCCGTCCTAGGAAGGGAGGCTTAAAGAAAGAAAGGAAAGAAAAAAAAAAAAATAAATAAGGTTCCAAACACCTGGAATCACTGGTGTGTCTGTGGCAAGCCTTGGAACTTCAGAGGGCCACAGAACTGGGAGAAAAACGCATACATACATAAATATTTAATTAATAATGAAATAAATAGTTAAAACCCACAGACTAAGTGCCCAGAGGAAACTCTCAGCAGAGAAGCGGCACAGATGCCCGCACCACCCTCCAGCAGGCGGGGTGTGGGTAGGGAGGCAGGGCGGCCTGCCTACCCATCACAAGCATGGAATTAGAGGCTGTAATCAGAAATCTTCCAGCAAACAAAAGCCCAGGGCCAGACGGCTCCACAGCTGAATTCTACCAAAAATTTAGAGAAGAGCTAACACTTATTCTACTCAAACTCTTCCAGAAAATTGCTGAGGAAGGGAAACTTCCAAACTCATTCTATAAGGCCACCATCACCCTAATCCCAAAACATGGTAAAGATCCCACACACACACAAAAAAAAACTACAGGCCAATATCACTGATGAACATAGATGCAAAAATCCTTAACAAAATTCTAGCAATCAGAATCCAACAGCACATTAAGAAGATCATACATTATGATCAAGTGGCTTTATCCCAGGCATGCAAGCATTCTTCAATATCCGCAAATCAATCAACGTAATACACCACATTAACAAACTGAAAAATAAAAATCATATGATTATCTCAGTAGATGCAGAGAAAGTCTTTGACAAAATTCAACATCCATTTATGATAAAAACCCTCCAGAAAGTGGGAATAGAAGGGACATAGCCCAACATAATAAAAGCTATATATAACAAACCCACAGAAAACATTATGCTCAATGGTGAAAAACTGAAAGCATTTCCCCTAAAGTCAGGAACAAGACAAGGGTACCCACTATCACCACTACCGTTCAACATAGTTCTGGAAGTTTTGGCTACAGCAATCAGAGCAGAAAAAGACATAAAAGGAATACAAATTGGAAAAGAAGAAGTAAAATTTCACTGTTCACTGATGACATGGTCCTCTACACAGAAAACCCTAAAGACTCTACCAGAAAACTACCAGAGCTAATCAGTGAATACAGTAAAGTTGCAGGATATAAAATCAACAGACAGAAATCCCTTGCATTCCTATACACTTAATGAGAAAATAGAAAGAGAAATTATGGAAACTATTCCATTCTTTGTTGCAATGAAAAGAATTAAATACTTAGGAATATATCTACCTAAGGAAACAAAAGACTTGTACATAGAAAACTATAAAACACTAGTGAAAGTAATCAAAGAGGACATTAATAGATGGAGAAATAGGCTGTGTTCGTGGATTGGAAGAATAAATATAGTAAAAATGAGTATACTACCCAAAGTAATTTATACATTAAATGCAATCCCTATCAAGCTTCCAACGATATTTTTCACAGAACTAGCACAAATAATCTCACAATTTGTATAGAAATACAAAAAACCTCGAAGAGCCAAAGCAATCTTGAGGAAGAAGAATGGAACTGGGGGAATTAACCTGCCGGACTTCAGGCTCTACTACAAAGCCACATTCATCAAGATAATATGGTACTCTCAAAAAGACAGAAATATAGATCAATGGAACAAAATAGAAGGCCCAGAGATAAATCCACACACCTTTGGACACCTTATCTTTGACAAAGGAGGCAAAAAAATAAAATGGAGTAAAGACAGTCTATTTAACAAGTGGTGCTGGTTAAACTGGTCAGCCGCTTGTAAAAGAATGAAACTAGAACACTTCCTAACACCAAACACCAAAATAAACGCAAAATGGATTAGAGAACTAAATGTAAGACCAGAAACTCTAAAACTCCTAGAGGAGAACGTAGGCAAAACACTCTCTGACATAAATCACAGCAGGATCCTCCAAGACCCACTTCCCAGAATATTGGAAATAAAAGCAAAAATAAACAAATGGGACCTAATTAAAATGAAAAGATTCTGCACAGCAAAGGAAACTATAAGCAAGGTATAAACACAGACTTCAGATTGGGAGAAATTAATAGCCGCTGAATCAACTGACGAAGAATTAATCTCCAAAATATACAAGCAGCTCCTGCAGCTCAATTCCAGAAAAATAAACGACCCAATTAAAAAAATGGGCCAAAGAATTAAACAGACATTTCTCCAAAGAAGACAAACAGATGGCTAACAAACACATGAAAAAATGCTCAATATTCCTCATAATCAGAGAAATGCAAATCAAAACCACAATGAGATACCATTTCACACCAGTCAGAATGGCTGCTATCCAAAAGTCTACATGCAAATAAATGCTGGAGGGGGTGTGGAGAAAAGGGAACCCTCTTACACTGTTGGAGGGAATGCAAACTAGTACAGCCACTATGGAGAACACTGTGGAGATTCCTCAAAAACCTGGAAATAGAACTGATATATGATCCAGCCAATCCACTCCTGGTCTTACACACTGAGGAAACCAGAAATGAAAGAAACACATGTACTCCAATGTTCATTGCAGCACTGCTTATAATAGGGAGAACACGGAAGCAACCGAGATGTCCATCTGCGGATGCATGGATCAGAAAGCTCTGGTACATCTACACAATGGAGTACTTTTCAGCCATCAAAAAAATGCATTTTTGTCAGTTCCAATGAGGTGGATGAAATTGGAGCCTATTTTACAGAGTGAAGTAAGCCAGAAAGAAAAACATCAATACAGTATACCAATGCATATGTAGGGAATTTAGAAAGATGGTAGCCTAAACCCTGTATACGAGACAGCAAAAGAGACATAAGTGTATAGAACAGTCTTTGGGACTCTGTGGGAGAGGGTGATGGTGGGATGATTTGGGAAAATGGCATTGTAACATGTATATTATTTGAACTGAATCACCAGTCCAGGTTCGAGGCATGATACAGAATGCTCGGGGCTGGTGCACGGGAATGACCTTCAGGGAGGATATGGGGAAGAGGGAGGTGGGCTGGGGGTTCAAGAAAGGGAACACATGTACACCCGGGGCAGATTCGTGTCAATGTATCTCAACACCAACCAATATATTAATGTAAAGTAACTCGCCTCCGATTGAAAAAAAAATAAAATGTTACAGTTTCCAGTTTTAAAAAAGAATTGTTTGTGGATTATAAGTGATGCTTGAAATATATTTAATAGAAAATGATTGTAGGAATTGTTTGAATTGCCAAGAAATATAGGCAGGGCTTTTTTTTTAATCTGTTTTTATAGAACTAGGTGTTCCCATTATAGGAAAACAAGTTAACAGGTGGGTTACAACATGTCGTGTAGCCTCACCTTGAAGAGGTGTGACCCATATTAAAAAGGAATTTGTGTCGATTGAGACATATAAGGAAGAGCGAGAAATTTCAGGACAATGCATTACACCCATTGGTCATAGTTCATTAGGATGTAATCTTTGAGCATTAATGCCTTGCGCAATAGATCGAAGATGTAAGGGCCTTCAGGTAGGGCAACTAATAATAATTTCTTTAGCAAGGCGGTATGGAATTTTCCAAATTTGGTGGAATGAACCAGCATTATTGCAAAATAGATCATGTGGCTCTTCAGGAGCAGCAAAACGACAAGCTTATCAGCTTGTTCCTTGCCATGAGCCACAGGGCCAGAAAACAAGAATGTGCTCGGATATGGGTAATATGAGTAGAGGAAGTGCAGTTCTTAATAAGAGATTGTAGTTGGATAAAATGTTGAATAATAGACTGATTAGAATTTATGATTGAAGTTTCGATAGATTGTAATACAAATATTGAATATAAAAAATCATAAGCTATATTAATATGGTAAGGATGTAGGTGAATAACCTGAATGAGAGCATATAATTCATTTTGTTGAGAAGAGTGAGATTTAGTATAAAGAACGTTTCACTCTTCGAGAGGCCAGAATGAGGCTTTAACATTTTTAGTCCCGTCTATATAGAAAACTGTACAATCATAAGGGATTTGATTTAGGTCATATGTGAATGGTCTAGAGGTTTTCCCTACTTTCTTCAACTTAAGTCTGAATTTGGCAATAAGGAATTCATAATCTGAGCCACAGGCAGCTCCTGGTCTTGTTTTCTCTAACTCTGTACAGCTTCTCCATCTTTGGCTGCAAAAAATATAATCAATCTGATTTCGGTGTTGACCATCTGGTGTTGTCCATGTGTAGAGTCTTCCCTTGTGTTGGAATTGGAAGAGGCTGTTTGCTATGACCAGTGCGTTCTCTTGACAAAACTCTATTAGCCTTTGCCCTGCTTCATTCCGTGTTCCAAGGCCAAATTTGCCTGTTACTCCAGGTGTTTCTTGACTTCCTCCTTTTGCATTCCAGTCCCCTATAATGAAAAGGACATCTTTTTTGGATGTTAGTTCTAAAAGGTCTTGTAGGTCTTCATAGAACAGTTCAACTTCGGCTTCTTCAGCGTTACTGGTTGGGGCATAGGTCTGGATTACTGTAATATTGCCTTGGAAACGAACAGAAATCATTCTGTCGTTTTTAAGATTGCATTCAAGTACTGTGTTTCGGACTCTTTTGTTGACCATGATGGCTCCTCCATTTCTTCTAAGGGATTCCTGCCCACAGTAGTAGATATGATGGTCATCTGAGTTAAGTTCACCCATTCCAGTCCATTTTAATTCACTGATTCCTAGAATGTCTATGTTCACTCTTTCCATCTCCTGTTTGACCACTTCCAATTTGCCTTGATTCATGGACCTAACATTCCAGGTTCCTATGCAATATTGCTCTTTACAGCACCAGACCTTGCTTCTATCACCGGTCACATCCACAAATTGGTATTGGTTTTGCTTCTGCTCCATCCCTTCATTCTTCTAGAGTTATTTCTCCACTGATATCCAGTAGCATACTGGGCACCTACCGACCTGGGGAATTCCTCATTCAGTATCCTATCAATTTGCCCTTTGTTACCGTTCATGGGGTTCTCAAGGCAAGTATACTGAAGTGGTTTGCCATTCCCTTCTCCAGTGGACCACATTCAGCTGTGGTCCATGTGATCAGATCGACTAGTTTCCCGTGATTATGATTTCAGTGTTTCTGCCCTCTGATGCCCCCTCGCAATAACTACCGTCTTATCTGGATTTCTCTTACCTTGGGCGTGGGGTATCTCTTCACAGCTGCTCCAAGAAAGTGCAGCCGCTGCAGCTTAACTTGGATGAGGGGTATTTCCTCAAGGACTCCCCTCCTGACCTTGAAGGTGGAGTAGCTCCTCTCGGCCCTCCTGCGCCCGCACAGCCACGGCCTATTGGAGGTGGGGTAGCTCCTCTCGTCCACTGGCCCTGGCCTCAGTCTTGGGGTACCTCCTCACGGCCGCGCCTCTTTGCATGGTCGGTTGCGCCGGGGATGGCGTCTCTCGTGTCTGCGTTGCTGGAGACGCCGATTATACAGTGGAAGTGAAAAATAGATTTAAGGGACTAGATCTGATAGAGAGAGTGCCTGATGAACTCTGGACGGAGGTTCGTGACACTGTACAGGAGACAGGGACCAAGACCATCCCCATGGAAAAGAAATGCAAAAAGTAAAATGGCTGTCTGAGGAGGCATTACAAATAGCTGTGAAAAGAAGACAAGTGAAAAGCAAAGGAGAAAAGGAAAGATATAAACATCTGAATGCAGAGTTCCAAATAATAGGAAGGAGAGATAAGAAAGCCTTCCTCAGTGATCAATGCAAAGAAATAGAGGAAAACAACAGAATGCGAAAGACAAGAGATCTCTTCAAGAAAATTAGAGATTCCAAGGGAACATTTCATGCAAAGATGGGCTCGATAAAGGACAGAAATGGTATGGACATAACAGAAGCAGACGATATTAAGAAGAGGAGGCAAAAATACAAAGAAGAAATGTACAAAAAAGATCTTCACGACCAAAATAGTCACGATAACGTCATCACTGACCTAAAGCCAGACATCTTGGAATGTGAAGTCAAGTGGGCCTTAGAAAGCATCACTACGAACAAAGCTAGTGGAGGTGATGGAATTCCAGTTGAGCTATTCCAAATCTTGAAAGATGATGCT
Organism: Moschus berezovskii; assembly: GCF_049115385.1. Classification (NCBI taxonomy): domain Eukaryota; kingdom Metazoa; phylum Chordata; class Mammalia; order Artiodactyla; family Moschidae; genus Moschus; species Moschus berezovskii. Next base: position 40,281,027 of record NC_142489.1, on the reverse strand, counting down.
GAGAAAGTGCTGCACTCAATATGCGAGCATATTTGGAAAACTCAGCAGTGGCCACAGGACTGGAAAAGGTCAGTCTTTATTCAAGTCCCAAAGAAAGGCAATGCCCATGAGTGCTCAAACGACCGCACCAGTTGAACTCATCTCACACGCTAGTAAAGTCATGCTCAATATTCTCCAAGCCAGGCTTCAGCATCGTGTGAACCGTGAACTCCCAGATGTTCAAGCAGGTTTTAGAAAACGTAGAAGCACCAGAGAACAAATTGTCAACATCCCCGGATCATGGAGAAAACAAGAGAGTTCCAGAAGAGCATCGATTTCTGCTTCATTGATTATGCCAAAGCCTCTGACTCTGTGGATCACAATAAACTGTGGAACATTCTGAAAGAGATGGGAATACCAAATCACCTGACCTGCCTCTTGAGAAACCTGTATGCAGGTCAGGAAGGAACAGTCAGAACTGTACATGGAACAACAGACTGGTTCCAAGTAGGAAAAGGACTACGTCAAGGCTGTATATTGTCGCCTTGCTTATTTAACTTATATGCAGTGTACATCATGAGGAACGCTGGGCTGGAAGAAGCACAAGCTGGAATCAAGATTGCTGGGAGAAATATCAATAACCTCAGATATGCAGATGACACTACCCTTATGGCAGAAAGTGAAGAGGAGCGAAAAAGCCTCTTGATGAAAGTGAAAGAGGAGAGTGAAAAGGTTGGCTTGCAGCTCAACATTCAGAAAACAAATATCATGTCATCTGGTCCCGTCACTTCATGGGAAATAAATGGAAAAACAGTGGAAACAGTGTCAGACTTTATTTTTGGGGGGGCTCCAAAATCACTGCAGATGCTGACTGTAGCCGCGAAAATAAAAGTCGCTTACTCCTTGGAAGGAAAGTTATAACCAACCTTGATAGCCTATTAAAATGCAGAGACATTACTTTGCCAACCAAGGTCCGTCTAGTCAAGGCAATGGTTTTTCCTGTGGTCATGTACGGATGGAGGGTTGGACTGTGAAGAAAGCGGATCGCCAAAGAATTGATGCTTTTGAACAGTGGTGCTAGAGAAGTCTCTTGAGAGTCCCCTGGATTGCAAGGAGACCCAACCAGTCCATTCTGAAGGAGATCAATCCTGGGTGTTCATTGGAAGGACTGATGCTAAAGTTGAAACTCCAATACTTTGGCCACCTCATGCGACGAGTTGACTCACTGGAAAAGACTCTGATGCTAGGAAATGTTGGCGGCGGGAGGAGAAGGGGACGACCAAGAATGAGATGGTTGGATGGCATCACCGACTCTGTGGACATGAGTTTGAGGGAACTCCTGGAGTTGGTGATGGACAGGGAGGCCAGATGTGCTATGATCCATGGGGTCGCGGAGAGTCGGACACGACTGAGCGACTGAACTGATCTGATATAAAAAAAACATCAGCTTGAGGTGTAGGTTGTGATGTGACAATGCGACAGATAATATATTCAGTACTTTTGAACAAATTGCAAAGTGTGTTAAAGGATAATGAAGTGAAAATTTCCAGAATATTTTCAAAAGGCTATTTGGAAGATAGTAGAAGTTTGCAAACCACTCTCAAATTGAGATTTACTAATAGGTACTACATTGGAAGCACTGATGCTAAAGCTGAAACTGCAACACTTTGGCCACCTCAAGCGACGAGTTGACTCACTGGAAAAGACTCTGATGCTGGGAAAGGTTGGGGGCGGGAGGAGAAGGGGACGACCAAGAATGAGATGGTTGGATGGCATCACCGACTCTGTGGACATGAGTTTGAGTGAACTCCGGGAGTTGGTGATGGACAGGGAGGCCTGGCGTGCTGTGATTCACGGGGTCGCGGAGAGTCGGACACGACTGAGCGACTGAACTGAACTGAATTACAATTTTATAAGAACCAGAGCCAATTAGAGCTCCAGTTCTATTTTTCCCACTGATAATTACTTTAGCAATCAAATCAAGAGAGAGTGTAAGTGATCTTGTCCCTGTAAAAAAGGGTATACATCCATTCTATCAGGCGTTCTTGCTGGGCAAGAAGTCCTGTAGGGGACTGGAGAGAGGGAAGGGTAAATAACTCTAAAGGTATCTCAAGTCTGATAGGAGAAAGAATTTGCTTTTGCAGTTTCTTTTGCATTATGCAGAATTCTTCTCGTGCCTCTTGGGAGAGTGAACGAGGGCTATTTTGATCAGAAACTCCTTTTAAAGTGTTAAATAAGTCAGTTGATACTCTGCAATACCCAAAGTAGGTCTACTCCAGGTTATATGCCTAAAATTTTTGAAAATCAGTCAAGGTTGATAATTTATCAACACGAATCTGTGCAAGATGAGGAGTGATACATTGTCTAATAGCATTAAATCCCAAGTAATTGTAAGGTGCAGAGGATTGAATCTATTCAGGGGCAAAGATTAATCGAAACTCTTTTAAGTGTTGTTGAGCTACATCAAACATCTGCTGAGTTTCTAAAATAGAAGGAGCTGAAAACAATATATCATCCGTATAGTGAACAATAGCATAGTTATGAAATTGCTTTCGCACAGGTTCAAGAGCTTTGGCTACACAACATCGAAACATGGCGCAAGAATTTATCATTCCTTGAGGCAATGCAGTCCATTGATACTATTTGTGAGGCCTGATATGATTAGGATAAGGGAGAAAGTAAATATTTCTCGGTCTAGCGGGTGTAAAGGTATAGTAAAAAATCAATCCTGCAAGCCTATGATAATAATATGCCAGTTTTGAGGAATAGTGGCAGGTGATGGAATTCATGGTTGCACTGCACAGATAGGTTTCATGGATGCATTAATCTTTCAAAAGTCAGTTAAAAGACGCCATTTGTTAGATTTCTTCTTTATCGCTAAAATGGGAGTATTCCAAGGAGAACATGATTCTTCAATATGTTTTAATTTCAATTGTGTATCCTCCATTGTAGTTCCTTCAGTTCAGTTCAGTTAAGTTGCTCAGTCGTGTCTGACTATTTGCCACCCTATGGATCACAGCGTGCCAGGCATCCCTGTCCAACACCAACTCCCGGCGTTCACTCAAACTCATGTCCACAAAGTCGGTGATGCCATCCAGCCTCCTCATTCTCTGTCATCCCCTTCTCCTCCCAACCCCAATCCCTCCCAACATTAGAGTCTTTTCCAGTGAGTCAATTCTTCTCCTGAGGTGTCCAAAGTATTAGAGTTTCAGCTTTAGCATCAGTCCTTCCAATGAACACTCAGCACTGATCTCCTTCACATTGGACTGTTTGGATCTCTCTGCAGGCCAAGGGACTCTCAAGAGTCTTTTCCAACACCACAGTTCAAAAACATAAATTCTTTGGCGCTCAGCTTTCTTTACAGTCCAGCTTTTGTAAGGGGCCACTGCTCTGTCCAAATAGGCTCGTCATATTTCAAAGTTATTTTAATAATTATATTGTTTATTAAATGAGCAGTGGCCCGTAGGAAAAATATGGAATATATACTTGATTTTGTCATTGCATAAGTAAATCTCTTCTTATTAAATTAAGGGGAGCATCGATCATATAAGGTTTTAAAGTTGCAGGTTGGCTTTCTGGTCACTCAGGTGGATATATTTGGACATCTTAGTAAGCCTCCTGTACTTCAGTTTGAGATACTCCTGCAATTTAACAAGAATTCATTTGTAAATGCCCAGGTTTGGGCAATAAATGTTTTGTAATAATAGTAATACCGGATTCAGTATCAAGAACACCAGAAAATCTTTTGCAATTAATTTTAATACTTATATTTGGTCGTGCACGTTCAGATACTATTGATGTTCATAAGAATTGTTTTTAATCTGATTTACCTAATTCACCTGTCTGCATATCATTCAGTTCAGTTCAATTCAGTCTCTCAGTCATGTCCAACTCTTTGCGACCCCATGACCTGCAGCACGCCAGGCCTCCCTGTCCATCACCAACTCCCATAGTCCACGCACCATGTCCATCGAGTCAGTGATGTCATCCAACTGTCTCATCCTCTGTCATCCCTGTCTCCTCCTGCCCTCAATCTTTACCATCATCAGGATCTTTTCAAATGAGTCAGCCCTTCGCATCAGGTAGCTGAAATACTTGAGTTTCAGCTTAAACATCATTCCTTCCAATCAATAACCAGGACTGATCTCCTTTAGGATTGACTGGTTGGATCTCCTTGAGGTCCAAGGGACGTTCAAGTCTTCACCAACACCACAGTTCAAAAGCATAAATTCTTTTCGTTGTTATATATATATATCCATATATCATTGTGAAAGTAAAGTCGCTCAGTCGTGTCCGACCCTTAGCGACCCCATAGATGGCAGCCAACCAGAATACTCGACTGAGGTGCCATCGCCTTCTCCCCATATGTCATATATATATATAGTTCAGTTCCGTTCAGTCGCTCAATCATGACCCACTCTTTGAGACCCCATGAATCACATCACGCCAGGCCATCCACCATCTCATTCTCTGTCGTTCCCACCCCCAATCCTTCCCAGCATCAGAGTCTTTTCCAGTGAGTCAACTCTTCACTTGAGGTGGCCATAGTATTGGAGTTTTAGCTTTAGCATCAGTCCTTCCAATGAACACCCAGGATTGATCTCCTTCAGAATGGAATGGTTGGCTCTCCCTGCAGTCCAAAGGACTCTCAAGAGTCTTCTCCAGCACCACTGTTCAAAAGCATAAATTCTTCGGCGATCAGCTTTCTTCACATTCCAACTCTCATATCCATACATGACCACGGGAAAAACCATAGCCTTGACTAGATGGACCTTTGTTGGCAATGTAATGTCTCTGCTTTTTAGTATACTATCCAAGTTGGTCCTAACTTTCCTTCCAAGAAGTAAGCGTCTTTAAATTTCATGGCTGCAATCAGCATTCGCAGTGGTTTTTGTTGATACTTCTGATGTTCTCTTTGACTATATTGTTGGCTTTAGTGTCAAAGAGAGCATCAGAAGTATCAACATCAGATTCATCTTGTCCTCAAATCGGGGGATCTTTGGCTTCACTTCCATTAGAAGAGGAGGACTAGCGCTAGGGACAACCGGAACAGGGACAGTGGGAAAGTTTTGAAACATTGTATGTTGCTCTAATTGGGCTTTTTGTAAAGTCTCATCATCTAATTTATATTCGTATAACATGAGCATTCGCTTGATGAGGAATATGGGGGTTGCAGATAGGATTGCCTTGAAATGAAAAGATCAAGGCTTTAATGAGGGCACACAAGGGTCAGAAATTTGTTGCAATATTTACTCCCCATCCTGTGGCTCGTTCAATATATTCTTTAACCTACTTTCAAATTTCTAAATCCAAACATCAGGGAACCAGGGATTCTATTCAACCTCTGTCTGGAGATGAGCCTGTATCTGCTGATGCGAAACCAAAAGTCGTTGAACCTTACATAAATGATGAAGTAAAGTAGAAAGGAGGTGGGACTTTCCAGCCATTTCTCTCATAACCCTGCATTTACCGACCTGCATAGGTCCTAACAGTCATTCAGTCTGCTTGCCAAGGGTGCTCACCAGGTCCCTGTTGGGGCGCCAGCAGTCACAGTCAGAGTAGACTGGGACCTAGGGACTGGAGTTGATGAGAAGAATGTCGGGGACCCAAGTGTTGAGTGAAACAAGGGTACTTTATTTGAAGAAACACATGCTTATATATCTTCAGTAAAATGATTACTCAGTCATGAAAAAGAATGAAATTCCACCAATTGCAACATAATAGATAGTCTTTTCAGTCCAAAGTCACTGAAGAGAGTCAATGAAGGGAGTCAATGAAGGGAATCCAAGCAGGTGTCTTTTCCCATGATCTCAGACCTGAGAACTGCGTGCAGCTCTGATCGTTCCTCTTTTGCAGGAACTGATAATGAACAAAGAGTCCTTGAGATACAGCACACAAAGAAGACAACATATTGGATCCCTTAAAGTCGAATGCATCCTGACAGACCCAGACATTCTGAAATGCAAAATCACGTAGGCATAAGGAAACATCAGTAAGAACAAAGTTGTTGGAAGAGATAAATATCCAGTTGAGTTATGTATAATTCTAACCGATGACTCTGTGAAAATGCTGCACTCAATATGCAGGCAAATTTGGAAAACTCAGCAGTGGCCAAAGAACTGGAAAAGATCAGTTCACTCCAATCTCATTAAAAGGCAATGCGAAAGACTGTTTGAACTACTGCACAATTGCACTCATCTCACACAGAACAAAAAGTAATGCCAGAGATTCTCCAAGAAGTGTCAACAAATGAAGAATTTCCAGAGGTTCAAACCGGATTAGGAAAGACAGAGCAACCAAAGACTAAACTGCCAACACCCATTGTGTGATTGAAAAAGCAAGACAGTTCCAAAAAACATCTATTTTTGCTTTAATGACTATGCCAAGGAAAGACTCTGATGCTGGGAGGGATTTGGGGCAGGAGGAGGCAGGGAAGACAGAAAATGAGATGGCTGGATGGCATCACCGACTCGATGGGCATGAGTTTGAGTGAACTCCGGGAGTTGGTGATGAACAGGGAGGAATAGCGTGCTGTGATTCATGGGGTTGCAAAGAGTCGGACACTTCTGAGTGACTGAACTGAACTGAACCGAACTGAACTGAAAGTCTGACTTGTAGAACATGAAAAACTGGAACATTCCTCAAGAGATGGGAATCCCAGGCCACCTGACCTGCTTCCACAGAAATCTGTATGCAGGTCAATGTGCAACAGTACCATGAACTTGGAAAAATGGACTGGTTCCAGAAGGGGAAAGTGGTACCTCAAGGCTCTATATTGTCACCAATTTATTCCAACGCAGACTACATCATGTGAAATGCCAGGCTGGATGAAGCACAAGCTGGAATCAAGTTTTCTGGGAGAAATGTCAATACTCACAGATATGCAGATGATACTCATCTCATGGCAGAAAGTGAAGAGAAAGTACAAAGCCTCTTGATGAAAGTGAAAGAGAGGAGTTGAAAAGGTGGCTTAAAACTGAACGTTCAAAAAATGAAGATCATGGCATCTGGTCCCACCACTTTATGGAAAATAGATGGGGAAACACTGGAAACTGTGACAGGCTTTGCTTTTTGGGCTCCAAAATCACTGTAGATGCTGACCGCAGCGGTGAAATTAAAAGACGCTTGCTCCTTGGAAGAAAGTCTGTGACAAATATAGACATTATTGAAAAACCACAGAAAATATTTTGCTGAAAAATATCCATCTAGTCAAAGCTATGGTGTTTGCAGGAGTCATGTATGGCTGTGAATTTTGGACCATAAAGCTGAGCACTGGAAGAACTGACATTTTTGAACTATGGTATTGAGAAGACTCGCGAGTCCTGCATTGCATGGAGATTAAACCAGTCAATCCTAAAGGAAATTGGTCATGAGTATTCATTGCAAGGGCGGATGCTGAAGCTGAAAATTCAATATTTTGGACACTTGATGTGAACAACTGACACTGTAAAAAACCCTGATACTGGGAAAGATTAAAGATAGGAGAAGTGGATGAGAGAGAATCAGATGCTTGGACGGCATCATAATTTTCCAAAGAATAGAACGAGAGATATTGAATCACCACTTGATGGGCATGTGTTTGAGCAAACTCTGGGAGTTTTAGATGAGCAGTGAAGACTGACTTGCTGTAGTCCATGGGGTCACAAAGAGTCAGATAAATGAGGGATGGAAGTGAAGTGACTGATGTGTGGTGGGCTGTTTGCATGAAATGACCCTGGGATAGTGGGAGACATTGATGCCTATCGTAAGAGTTCAGAGCCTGCTGCTTTTCAGGCTTAGCGGCTAGGAAATAGCCGTCCAGATGAAGACGTGCCATTGCTCATACCCAAAATCCTGACATGGATTCTTTCCTTTCTTTTTTTATCATCCTTAGTTGTGGAGAGCAAAAGGAAAATGTGGGTCTGTCTGCAGGTGACGGATGGTTCTCACAATCTCCCTGAAGTAGAATATCTGATTTTGTCATGGTAATTTTTAAGGAGATATGCACCATGGGACTCTCGCATGTACACTTGGTTTGAGGTGGGCATCTTGGATGTCCACCAGCCCAACCTTTAGCTGCATTAGTGGCACACCAATTTCATAGGCTAGCAGGGATCCTGAGCTACAGGTAGATCTAACACAGTCTGATGAGGGAAGCAGAAAGAGAACTTTGGCATTTAGCAAGTTAGTGAGTCCTTGCCTGGAATCAAGCCCTGTTGGTACATTTGAGAGAGGAATGCTGCTTTCTGCACAATGGAGGCATGAGTTATGGGCCCAGGGCTGGCAGGTTTCTCAGAGTGTAATCCGTTTGGGGGCTATGTGTATGAGTGAACAGAAATAAAGTGTAGTGCTGACAAAAAGGAAGGCCACTGGACCTTTTTGACCTCACGTTCAGTGCCTTGTTTCCTCAGAGGCCCTTTGGATCTGCATGCACCTTCTTCATGATATTGTTTCAGACACAGGCCTGTCACATATTCTTTGCCCTTTAGGAGGTCCAGACATCAGTTTGGCCTTTTCCTGCTACAGGGAGACAACTTTTGGGGGGAAAATGGAAACTGTTGCAAACAGCCTATTACACAGTTGGGAGGAGCAGGATCACCTTGATCAGGTCTTGAGCCTGATTGGGCACTGGGGCTGCCACAAGATTCCAGCATTGAAAAGGAATGGTTTTGAGAGGTGTAGGCTGAGATAGGTACCTCCAAGTCAGTGCACTCCAAATCCATTTGCTATTTCTGGTGTGATTCCTGGACGGAAAGCACATGGAATGGAATCATGCCAAAGTGATTGGCACTGTGAAACAGTCAATGCGATGAGAGAATACAGGACATGAGCACCCACCAATCAGCTGTTCACCACAAACACTTCCAGCCCACCGAATGTCTTTTCAAGTCAGGTCTTCTCATGAGTAAATCCCAAAATTTGTAATCTTCCAGAAAAAAGGGCAGAGGTAGAAGAGGATACTAACTTGAATGACAAGTTAGTGAAAGAAAACCAGAGAAAATGAGAGGTACGTACCAAAATCCATTATCCTGGAAAACAAAGCTATGACAATATGTGAAAACTTCCCTTTAGAGTTGTGTGTAAGTATGTGTGTGTGCCCACAAACATAAATGTGCATATGAGCTGTCAGAACTGGCCTGGCTGCTAGAAGGAGAATGAATACCGAAAAAATGAACAAATTTGTGTAAACTACATTAACTATGGGGCAGCCAAAGCCCTGTCGCCAGGAAATCAAGCCCAGGGATGTCACCGAGAAAGGATGCTGTAAGTGGAGATATGCTGCTGCGCCCTCGATCCCTAGGCAGAAAGGAGAGGCAGGAAGAAAACATTCAGGGCTATACTGGGAGATGAAAAAAAGCAAGAAACAGAATGGGCCAGATTACCAGGCTCAGAGATGGGGTATGCACAGCCCCTACAAAGAGTTTTCTGTCCTTCTCAAGTGTAGCAGTATTCTTTCCCCCACAGGACCAGACACATGTGCACATCTTGCCGTTTTTGTAAGGTTTGTGAGACTGCCGGCACTATAGCATAAGCAGCTGCTACCTGCAGAGTATGCCAGTTTGAAACATCCTTCTTTAAAGTCTTTGCAGAATGCCTGAGTTATCAGGACTCTGCAAAGCATGGCTTAAGATGATCCTCTACCTACTCACAGCCCCAGAGACCTGGGGTGATGGGGTAGGCTGGCGTGTGTTCTCACCAGGAGGCAGGATGAGAATAGAACCACTTTGAAATAGCCTCTGTACAGGAAATCAGCGGACTTCAATTTCTCTGGCACTGAGGAGTCAGGTCCCTTAGGGGGATACTTAACATAGCATCTTTTCTTTTGAGATGCTTTATCTGTAAAACTCTTTATATAGAGAGAATTTCATCTCTAAATATGGAATTCTCTGTATGTCAGATCACCTATCTAGATGCCAAATTGACTACTAGAAATATGGAATTCCTATATTTTACATAGGCAAATCAATGTCAATATTCATATCTGAAATATTAATTTTCTACAATTCATGTATGAATATTTGCTGAAGATTTCACGTCATGACATATAGAATTATCTGTATTTCACAGCTGATGTTCAGGATGGTTATTTTTCCTACAAGGAATGTGGAGTTCTCTTTCTTGAACATGACCATCTGGTTGTGGATTTTCCTACATGAATAATGGCAGTCTCTGCATTTCACTTGGTTACCATCTAAGCTACCAGGGAACTTGAGCAGTTGTAGGAAGAACTTCAGGGATTTCTAGAATTAATACCGAAAAAAGATGTCCATTTCATCATAGGGTTCTGGAATGTAAAAGCATGAAGTTAAGATATACATGGAGTGACAGGCATGTTTGGCCGTGTTGTTCAAAATGGTGTTCATAGCTTCACTGACTTAGACAAGACTCTGTCCAAGTGATCACTTTGGTAAGTTTTCTGCAATTGTGGCTTCTATTTGGTCTGTCCCCTGATGGATATGGATGAGAGGCTTTTCGGAGTTTCCTCATAATATTTCAGTTAAGAAAACATATAACAACATACCTGGGATTTGCATTTTTTTTCTCTCTTTGAATACTTCTCTATTGATACAAAATGAAGAGAGAACACAATTGGAAGTCCCATATTTGTATTAGATTTTTTCTAATTTTTTAAACTGTACCAATGTTGCTGAATGACTTCCTGCCACTAAATGTAGCCTCTTTTTTAGTAACTCCTCCTGCCATACAAGACACACTCAAATAAATGGAAAGGAAGATAAAATGCAAAAGAACAGAGAAGCCAACTTCTGAAGAGTGTTGTAAATAAAGAAAAGCCATGGGAAAATGAGTCATAAATTGGTTGACCGACATAGGAGTGTGGGGGAAACTTTGGAGAGAAATCAGCAAAACTTGTAAACAAATCATTTGTCATCATCTAGTTCAGTCTCTCAGTCGTGTTTGACTCTTTGTGACCCCATGGATTGCAACATGCCAGGCTTCTCTGCCTATCAGCAACTCCCAGAGATTTCTGAAACTCATGTCCATTGAGTCCATGATGCCATCCAACCATCTCATCCTGTGTTCTCCTCTTCCCCTTCTGCCTTCAATCTTTCCCAGTGTCAGGGTCTTCTCCAAAGATTCATGTCTTCACAATAGGTGGCCAAAGGATTGGAATTTCAGCTTCAACTTCAGTCCTTCCAATGAACATTCAGGACTGATTTCATTTAGGATGCACAGTTTGGATATCGTTGATATCCAAGAGACTCTCAAGAGTATTCTGCAACCCCAAAATTCAAAAGCATCAATTCTTCAGCGCTCAGCTTTTCTTGTAGTCCATCACTCACACCTATAATGTCTACTGTCACTTGTCATAGATATCAGTAAGTTCCTGTTTATAACATCTGATTCTCATTATCCCTCCCTTCCTAATATATATTGCCTGGTCAACATCGAAATCAGATTGATTACATTCTTTGCAACGAAAGATGGAGAAGCTGTATAGAGTTAGCAAAAACAAGACCAGGAGCTAACTGTGGCTCAGATCATGAACTCCTTATGGACAAATTCAGACTTAAACTGAAGAAAGTAGGGAAAACCACTAGACCATTCAGATATGACCGAAATGAAAATCCCTTATGATTATGGAAGTGAAAAATAGATTTAAGGAACTAGATCTGATAGATAGAGTGCATGATGAACTCTTGACCGAGGTTCGTGACATTGTAAAGGAGACAGGGACCAAGACCATCCCCATGGAAAAGAAATGCAAAAAAAGCGAAATGGCTCTCTGAGGAGACCTTACAAATAGCTGTGAAAGGAACAGAAGCAAAAAGCAAAGGAGTAAAGGAAAGATATAAGCATCTGAATGCGGAATTCCAAAGGAAAGCAAGGAGAGATAAGAAAGCTTTCCTCAGTGATCAGTGCAAAGAAATAGAGGAAAACAACAGAATAGGAAAAACAAGAGACCTCTTCAAGAAAATTAGAGATTCCAAGGGAACATTTCATGCAAAGATGGGCTCGATAAAGGACAGAAATGGTATGGACCTAACAGAAGCAGAAGATATTAAGAAGAGGTGGCAAGAATACACAGAAGAACTATACAAAAAAGATCTTCACGACCAAGAGAGTCACGATAACGTGATCACTGACCTAGAGCCATACATCTTGGAATGTGAAGTCAAGTGGGCATTAGAACGCGTCACTACAAACAAAGCTAGTGGAGGTGATGGAATACCAGTTGAGCTATTTCAAATCTTGAAAGATGATGCTGTGAAAGTGCTGTAATCAGTATGCCAGCATATTTGGAAAACTCAGCAGTAGCCACCGGACTGGAGAAAGTCAGGCTTCATTCCAATGCCAAAGAAACGCAATGCCAAAAAATGCTCAAACTACCACACAATCGCACTCCATGCTCAAAATTCTCGAAGCCAGGCTTCAGCAAAATGTGAACCATGAACTCCCAGATGTTCAAGCAGTTTTAGAAAAGGCAGCAGCAACAGAGATCAAATTGCCATCATCCGCTGGATCATGGAGAAAGCAAGAAAGTTCCAGAAAAGCATTTATTTCTGCTTCATTGACTATGCCAAAGCCTTTGACTCTGTGGATCACAATAAACTGTGGAACATTCTGAAAGTGATGGGAAAACCAGACCACCTGACCTGCTTCTTGAGAAACCTGTGTGCAGGTCTGGAAGCAACAGTAAGAACTGTACATGGAATAAGAGACTGGTTTCAAATAGGAAAAGGAGTGCGTCAAGGCTGTATATTGTCACCTTGCTTATTTAACTTATATGCAGAGTACATCATGAGGAAGCCTGGGCTGGAAGAAGCACAAGCTGAAATCAAGATTGCCGGGAGAAATGTCAATAACCTAGATATGCAGATGACACCACCCTTATGGCAGAAAGTAAAGAGGAACTCAAAAGCCTCTTGATGAAAGTGAAAGAGGAGAGTGAAACGGTTGGCTAGAAGCTCAATATTCAGAAAACAAATATCATGGCACCTGGTCCCATCACTTCATGGGAAATAAAGGAAAAGCAGTGAAAGCAGTGTCAGACTTAATTTTTTTGGGCTCCGAAATCATTGCAGATGCTGATTGCAGCCATGAAATTAAAAGACGCTTACTGCTTGGAAGGAAAGTTATGACCAACCTTGATAGTATATTTGAAAGCAGAGACATTACTTTGCCAACAAAGATCTGTCTAGTCAAGGCTATGGTTTTTCCTGTGGTCATGTATGGATGTGAGAGTTGGACTGTGAAGAAAGCTGATCGTCGAAGAATTAATGGTTTTGAACTGTGGTGTTGGGGAAGACTCTTGAGAGTCCGTTGAAATGAAAGGAGATCCAACCAGTCCACTCTAAAGGAGATCAGTCCTGCATATTCACTGGAAGGATTGATGCGAAAGTTGAAACTGCAATACTTTGGCCACCTCATGCGACGCATTGACTCCCTGGAAAAGACTGATGCTAGGAAAAGTTGGGGGCGGGAGGAGAAGGGGACGACAGAGAATGAGATGGCTGGATGGCATCACCGACTCTGTGGACATGAGTTTGAGTGAACTCCGGGAGTTGGTCATGGACAGGGAGGCCAGATATGCTGTGATTCATGGGGTTGCGGAGAGTCGGACACGAGTGAGCGACTGAACTCAACTGAACCGATTAAGATCTTGCTGGATTTCAAATCTAAATGACACATTTCAACTTCTTCCTTAGTCGCATGACAGGATTACTTATGACCTTGTTATCCATGTCCATTTGTTTTAGTCTAGCAGTCAGTCTGTCCCATTGCCTCTGACACCAGGAAATATAGGAATATGAGGGCCATCCTTTCATCTTCTTCATGTCATATCCATCTTCTCCTCAGCCTCCAGATACCTTCATCATTGATTCTTATATGTTACTCATTGAGACAATTGTGACCAAATTTAATGTGTACACCCGGGGTGGATTCATGTCAATGCATGGCAAAACCAAACAATATAATGTTGTAAAATAATTAGCCTACAATAAAAAGTAAAAGTTAAAAAAAAAAACATATTAATGTATGAAAAAAGAAAATATGTTAAAGTATTAATTCTCATTAATATATTAAAAGTATTAGTTCTCACTAATGCTTGAGAAAACCGGACTCTAAGACTTCCTGATACATTCTCTGGCAAGGTCTAGAGGCTCAGCGGAATAGAATATTATAGAGATTCACCTTCTTATATGGAATGCATTGTGGAATCCAGTTGAATCTAAAACCTCTTTAAGTTTTGACATAAAAGTTGGCATGACAGCATGCCAAAGACAAAAAACAGAATCACATACACTTGGGAAAATAGTTCTAGTTGTTCTCTAGTGATATGACAGACCTGTTCATGCCTGTTGTTAAGGAGCTTGGTCCTAGATAAGGAAGAGATATATAAGGGATTCAATGTTGACATTTCCTCTCAGTTGCAAAGATCCATTGCTCTAGAAAAGGGAAAATTTGTTAGAAGTTATTACTCCCAAATCAACGAAGCGATATCCCAGTTTACCAGATTCCATATAGCCAAGGCAAGATAGAAATCCGTATTTCTGCTAATAGGAAAGAAATTCCACATCATCAGTGGAGAAAAGGAAGCAAACCCGTTCCCACATGGGAGGAAGTTTTTCTTTGCTTTGTTTTTAAGAAACAGTTAAGTTTTCAAGAAACTTGTATAAACTTTCACAGAGATAATTTAGAGAAAAATGCTTGGTCCTTCAGTGTGAAACACATGAAGACCTGTAAAAAAGAAAGAAAATTTGTATCTGAACATAAGTTAGATGTGTAAGTGTGTGTCTCTCTCCAGTCCAACTCCTTGCAATCCAATGAGTGTAGCTCACCTGGGCTACAATTCTGTCAATGGGATTTTCCAAGCACGAAACCTAGAGTGGGTTGTCATTCTCTACTCCATTAAGTTAGATGTATAAAGCTGAAGGAAAACATTACCCAAGTATTTTATTGCATCTTTTTCAAGATAAAGCAAGCTGCATAAGCTCTCTGCTCCAGAGAGTCTCTCTGAAATTCCAAAGTTGCACTTGTGAAAGGGGAAGGTTTACAAACTTATGGACTGGGATGAGTAAAGGCATAGAAAAGTCAAATTAAACAAAAAAGGGAAATGTTTAACAATCTGGATTATTTCACAATTCCTTGAGTCTTTTTTTTTTCCCCTAAGCCCCAAAACAGAATAAATTCCATCCTTTACTGCTTCAACACGTCATGCAGGAGAAAAAGGTAAAAAAGAAGGAGTAGAGTGCCGAGAAGTGGGTCATAAATCTGTGCATCTGAATCAGTAACTTTATTACATTTTCATTTTTTTCTAGAAATCATCTCCAAGAACTTCCTTCTAACTCTAATAATGCTGCAGATCTTGTGTTGCCTTGGTGATGGCAGTAAAGTGGTGAATGAGATAGTGTCCCTGATTATCCCTCAGGGCTCCGAAGAATCGATGCTTTTGAACTGTGGTGTTGGAGAAGACTCTTGAGAGTCCCTTATACTGCAAGGAGTTCCAACCAGTCCATTCTAAAGGAGATCAATCCTGGATGTTCATTGGAGGAACTGATGCTAAAGCTGAAACTGTAATACTTTGGCCACCTCATGCGACGAGTTGACTCACTGGAAAAGACTCTGATGCTGGGAAAGGTTGGGGGCGGGAGGAGAAGGGGACGACGGAAAATGAGATGGCTGGATGGCATCACCGACTCTGTGGACATGAGTTTGAATGTACTCCGGGAGTTGGTGATGGACAGGGAGGCCTGGCTTGCTGTGATTCATGGGGTCGCGGAGAGGCGGACACGACTGAGCGACTCAACTGAACTGAACTGAACTGAATCCAGTGTTAATCTTTGTTTTAGGAGATTCTAGAGATCAGGTATTGGCATGTTCCAAATGGGCACAGAAAGCATACACATGCAGAACCAGTTGGAGATTAAGAACTTTAATCACTTATTCCTCCTGGACATGGTGTTCAAGATCAATACGTACTAGACACAGTATTAGTCTTTGTATCTATCACTAAAGTATGAAGTACAGGTTTATGCTGGTTTAAAGAGGGGATGGGTGTACACAGGAGCATAAGTGACCATGAGGTAGTCATGCAGGGGCTGGTTGGTGACATTCAATGAATGTAAAGATGAGGACAATGAATCCATATTGTAGCATGCTGCTAGAACTATGCAGAACTATGGCTGCTGGTGCTGGATTTCAAAGATGTCTTCAACATGTTCCCCACTAGGTCCTTTTACCTATTCCACATTTTATGCTTTCCCTCTAAGAAATGTTCAGGGATTAGAAAATACCACTAGATTGCTGCCATGAAGCTAGAGCTAATGTATATGCTGGAGTATGGACTTGGCCAAGCAGCAGTCTCCTCCATTCGTACTACTAATTCCAGGCAAACTGAAAATACAACGTTACAAGACTAAAGCAGATAGGGCCCTGGAAAGTGTGCTTATTAACATTTTAACTGCACAGAAGAGACATCAGAACATAATCCTCCTCCACTTAAGCATTTCTGATGAGTTTCACACCTAAACGATAAGATGTTTCTAATCATGTCTGACATCGCTGCTCACTGCACATGTCCACACATGACCAGTCATTCAAGCTCCCTTAAGCTCCATGTTTTATTCTTCCCCTGTTCTGTGCCTTATCAGGGTCCTTCATTTTGCCTGAATTGCCCTTCACTTCTTTCACAATTTCTCCTACCAAATGCTGATTTTTTTAATGCCTTCTTCAGGTGTAATTTCATCTTCAGAAGCTTTCTTAAACATTTATAAGCTTCCCCAAATATATCAGTATCTATAGGGTGACTACTCTCTCTCTCTCTCTCTCTATATATATATATATATATATATATATATATAACACATATTCATTACAATCATTATTCACTATCTCTTCTATTAAGACAAAGACTTAAAATAATGTGAATAGTACTTTATTTCAATCATTCATATCACTTATACATTCCTGACATAGGCATATATCAGTTCAGTTCAGTTCAGTTCAGTCGCTCAGTCGTGTCCGACTCTCCGCGACCCCATGAATCACAGCACGCCAGGCCTCCCTGTCCATCACCAACTCCCGGAGTACACTCAAACTCATGTCCACAGACTCGGTGATGCCATCCAGCCATCTCATTCTCCGTCGTCCCCTTCTCCTCCCGCCCCCAACCTTTCCCAGCATCAGACTCTTTTCCAGTGAGTCAACTCGTCGCATGAGGTGGCCAAAGTATTACAGTTTCAGCTCTAGCATCAGTCCCTCCAATGAACATCCAGGATTGATCTCCTTTAGAATGGACTGGTTGGATCTCCTTGCAGTATAAGGGACTCTCAAGAGTCTTCTCCAACACCACAGTTCAAAAGCATCGATTCTTCGGCGATCAGCTTTCTTCACAGTCCAACTCTCACATCCATACATGACCACGGGAAAAACCATTGCCTTGACTAGACGGACCTTGGTCGGCAAAGTAATGTCTCTGCTTTTTAATATACTATCAAGGTTGGTCATAACTTTCCTTCCAAGGAGCAAGCGTCTTTTAATTTCATGGCTGCAATCAGCATCTGCAGTGATTTTGGAGCCCAAAAAAACAAAGTCTGACACTGTTTCCACTGTTTTTCCATCTATTTCCCATGAAGTGATGGGACCAGATGCCATGATCTTTGTTTTCTGAATGTTGAGCTTCAAGCCAACCTTTTCACTCTCCTCTTTAACTTTCATCAAGAGGCTTTTGAGTTCCTCTTCACTTTCTGCCATAAGGGTAGTGTCATCTGCATATCTGAGGTTAATATATAGATTGTTTTTTTCTGATGAATAGCCACAGGTAGGGTGAGAAGCCTGAAAAATACATTGTATACTGCTCATCTATGACATATTCATCAAAGAAATCTACACTAGACATTTAGAGCCTTAACATAATGTAAACGTCCAGATGTTCAATCTGAATTTAGAAAAGGCAGAGGAACCAGGGATAAACTGCCAGCATCTGCTAGGTCATAGCAAAAGCAAGAGAATTCCAGAAAAAAAAAAAATCTACTTTTGGTTTCCTGATGACATCAAAGCCTTTGACTGTGTAGATGAAAAAAATCTGTTGAAAATTCTTCAAGAAATGTAATGCCAGATCCCCTTCCTGGCTTCCTGAGAAGTCTGTATGTAGGTCAAGAAGTAAAACTTAGAACCAGACGTGGAACAACAGACGGATCAAAACCTGCAAAGGGGATATGACGAGAAATATTGTCACTTTGCTTATTTAACATATATGCACAGTACATAATGCAAAGAGCCAGGCTAAATAAAGCACAAGCTGGAATAAAGATTACCTGAAGAATTATCAATAACCTCAGACACTCAGATGATACCCCGTTATGGCAGAAACTGAGGAGGAACTATAGAGCCTCTTGATGAAAGTGAAAGAGTAAAGTGAAAAAGCCGGTTTATAACTCCACTTGCAAGAAATGAAGATCATAGCATCCAGTACCATCACTTCATGGCAAATAGTTGGGAAAAAATGGAAACAGTGACAGACTTTATTTCCTTGGGCTACAAAATCACAACAGACACTGTAGCCGTGAAATTAAGACACTTCCTCCTTGAGAGAAAAGTTATAACCAACCTAAATATCATATTAGAAAGCCGAGACAATTTTTGCTGATAAAAATCCATCTGCTTAAAGCTATGATTTTCCCAGTAGTCAGGTATGGATGTAAGAGTTTGATTATAATAAAAACTGAGCACAAAACAATTAATATTTTTGAACTGTTCTGTTAGAAAATACTCTTGAGAGTCCCTTGAACAAAAGGAGATCCTACTAATCAATCATTAAAAAAAAAAAATCAGTCCTGAATATTCTTTGGAAGGACTGATGCTGAAGTTGAAACTTCATTATTTGGCCACCCGATGTGAAGAAATGACTCTTTACAAAATACTATGATGCTGAAAATAAAATGAAGGCAGGAGAATATGACAAAAGATGAGATGGTTGGATGGCATCATTGACTCTGTGGCTCTCAGTGTGAGTAGGATCTGACCATTGTTGGTGTGGTAGGGAAGTTTGGCATGCTGCAGTCCATTGGGTCACAAAGAGTCAGACACGGTTCACTGACTGAACTGAATGAAAAAATAAACAAAAACGGTGCCTAATCTGAATGTGATTAGTGACAGTTATACTACAGCTACTGATACTGATGCTGAGGAGAATACAGAAGAATTAAGGATAATGATGTCAATGATAACAATTGCTTATTCACAATGTCAGTTTGCTTCGTGTACTTCGTTGTCCATTCTTATGAAAATGTAATCCTAACAATAGCTTCAGAATTTGCTGCAATTTATTCAGGTCAATATTGTCTGAGGAAGCCTCATACTAAAACTTGCTGGACTTTAACAAGCAACTTCATTTATATGGCTGTTTCTTCACCTGTATACATAAGATATTGGATCAGTTTAGCAGTTGTTCACCTCTAAGCTTTAACCTTTTCTTCCTCAGATGACATTGTATACACCAGACAAAATTTAAACTATTCGAGTTGATTTATGGAATGAATGTGGGCCTGCAAAACTTTGATTTCTAATTTTTCTTTTTCCTGCAATCTTTATAATCAAGACATCTTCCTATAACTTCTAAATTATTTTATGTTTGGCTATTTTCAATAGCAAACATTTGACTATTTTGCTCCTTAGAAACCTTCCAGGTCATAAGTATTTAGCTTTGTGCAGCTCCCATTGTAACAGGGTATGCAGTTTAGAGAAGGTTGATTTTACAGCCTGGATTAGTAGAAGTCGTCATCAAAGAACCATTCAATAGAATTGCGCCAAGGATCTTGAACTTTGAGTATGGTGGTTAGTCAGTGGAGTCCTCATTGTCATTGACCTGTACAGTTCAGAAACAAAAAGATATCTGCTTGCAATGTTGGAGACCCTGGTTCAATCCCTGGTCAGGAAGATCACCTGAAGAAAGAAATTGCTACCCACACCAGTGTTCTTGCCTGGGAAATTCCAGGGACAGAGGAATCTGGGGTGGGGGGGGGTGAGGGGTGGTACAGTCCTTGGGGTCACAAAAATCAGACACATCTAAGCCACTAACACTTTCCCACTCTGTTAGTACTTTGGTATGGGTGGCTTACTGGAAAAGTATAGTGGTCCAGAGATCAGAGATAGACTCTGACTCATGCAATAAATAGGAAGATCAATGGCGAAAAAGAAAAAGAAAGAAAAAGAGAACTCACCCAATGTGGCTTGCTGGGAAAACTGTACCAGACTATTCCTCTTTAATATTATAGCAAAAACGTTCCTTTAAAAATTAGGCAACACTCAACTTTACAAATCCTGGCCACTAATACATGTAAAAGACTTCTTATTCTGGAAAACTGCCTTTGGTTACATGAAAGTCGCCTCATCTGAGAGGAGAAAATCCCATTTCCATTGGTAAAAATTTGACAGGGATAACATGGAAGGAAATGACTGAATAAAAAGTGAGATAAAGTGAGATAAAGTGTAATATAAATTGGTTTCCAGTTGAGATTTTACCTGCTTTTCCACTGCTTTATCTTGCTTCTCTCATTACATGTCTCCTGAAAATCTTCACCATTAAGTCCCATCAACAGCAATCAAGGACACTGATTTAAGGGATTCTTATGGAAAATATTCCCACCACAGAATAGAAAATGCATACCATTCACTAAAATAGGAAAGGGAAAAACATTCATACTCTAGCATCAATTTCTCTTAATGAGACATGTTGCTCTTTCTGCCATGTACTATCCCTGATGGAGACCTCTGAAATCTCTCTGTTTTCCTTTTTTAGGTTTCTTGTCCACATAAGTCATTGAAAAATATGTTTTCCTTAGAAGATGATGACTTTTTTTTAGCTGATCTTGGGAAGGACACCCATTGTTAATGATTTTAATTTGTAAATTATATCTACTTTTTCAGAGGGTTAGGATCTTAACAATCTTGCTTCCATCCAGAATTTCTCAAGATGAATATGTTTAATAAACGTGTTTTTTATTGATCCCATAAGTCCTTATTCAGACTTTTTTTTTTTTCTTCTAAATACAGATCTCTACTCCTGAAGCAAGGCGAGTAAAATCAAAATGAAAAATAGACATGGGCTCTGAGTGATTATTCCAATTGGAGTCCACAGTCTATCAAACAAATTGAACAGCTCAACTAAAATAGTAATCTTATAACAATCTGTAAAGTGAGAAGAAAACTTCATGAGTAATTTAAAATCATATCTCAAAGGCCATTAACAAAAAAAAAAAAAATCACGGAGAGCAGAAGAATGGCAGATTCACAGGTAGCGAGACCAAGAAGAACAGAACAAAGACTGAAAGTTCAGTGTGACTGAATAAAAGGAACAGTGGGAAGATTGATAATTACTAGCTTATTGTGAACAATATCAGATTCCTGATCTGTGAAGAAACAGTTTTGTTTCGGGTACAGGGATCACACTTGATCATCCATGAGCTTGTGTGTAGCAGAATTTTATCCAAGAATGAAAGGAGACAGAGAAAGCTTCTGACATAGACATCAGAAGGGGGACAGAGAGTGCCCACTGACTAGTCTAAGATAGCTATATACTATTTCATTTCGTCATTAAAATAAATCCACAGAATTACTCAAGGTTGTAAAAAAGTTAACCAGGCCATCCATAATTTACATTTTAAGGTAACAGGATTAGAATCTACCAGACCCACTATCATAGTATACATTTTAATATCTTTTAGTCAGAATGTTTTCTGTTCTCAAGCAGGATACAGTGTTGTTTAAGGAATAATGATAATAAAAATAAAGAGATTGTCCTTTCCTACTCCTTGAGAATGCCAGGCGTCTATTTCCTCTTCAAGAACTTCAAACTCTTTCCCCTCCTCAGGGCCTCTGGACTTATTATACTCCTAGTCGATCTGATCACATGGACCACGGCCGAATTTGGTCCACTGGAGAAGGGAATGGCAAAAAACTTCAGTTCCTGCCTTGAGAACACCATGAACAGTTTGAAAGGCACAATGATAGGATACTGGATGCGGAATTCCCCAGGTCGGTAGGTGCCCAGTAAGCTACTGGAGATCAGTGGAGAAATAACTCCAAAAGAAATGAAGGGATGGAGCCAAAGCAAAACCAATACCCAAATGTGGATGTGACTAGAGATAGAAGCAAGGTCTGATGCTGTAAAGAGCAATATTGCATAGGAACCTGGAATGTTAGGTCCATGAAACAAGGCAAACTGAAAGTGGTCAAACAGGAGATGGCAAGAGTGAACGTAGACATTCTAGGAATCAGTGAACAAGAATAGACTGTAATGGGTGAATTTAATTCAGCTGACCATTATATCTACTACTGTGGGCAGGAATCCCTTAGAAGAAATGGAGGAGTCATCATGGTCAACAAGACAGTCTGAAATGCAGGACTTGGATAAAATCTTAAAAATGACAGAATGATTCCTGTTCGTTTCCAAGGCAAACCAATGAATATTACAGTAATCCAGACCTATGCCCCAACCAGGAACACTGAAGAAGCCGAAGTTGAACAATTCTATGAAGACATACAAGATTTTTTGGAACTAACACGCAAAAAAAGATGTCCTTTTCATCATAGGGGACTGGAATGCAAAATTAGGAAGTCAAGCAACACCTGGAGTAACAGGCAACATTGGCCTTGAAGCACGGAATGAAGCAGGGCAAAGGCTAATAGAATTTTGCCAAGAGAGGGCACTGGTCATAACAAACACCCTCTTCCAACAACACAAGAGAAGACTCTACACATGCACATCACCAGATGGTCAAAACTGAAATCAGATTGATTATATTCTTTGCAGCCAAAGATGGAGAAGCTGTATGCAGTTAGCAAAAACAAGAGCAGGAGATGCCTGTGGCTCAGATTATGAACTCCTTATTACCAAATTCAGACGGAAATTGAATAAAGTAGGGAAAACCACTAGATCATTCAGATATGACCGAAATCAAATTCCTTATGATTATACAGTGGAAGTGAGAAATAGATTTAAGGGACTATATCTTATAGATAGATTGCCTCATAAATTATGGATGAAAATTCGTGACATTGTACAGGAGAGAGGGACCAAAACCATCCCCATGGAAAAGAAATGCAAAAGGCAAAATGGCTGTCTGAGGAGGCCTTACGTATAGCTGTGAAAACAAGAGAAGTGAAAACAAAGGAGAAAAGGAAAGATATCAACATTTGAATGCAGAGTTCCAAAGAATAGCAAGGAGAGATATGAAAACATTTCTCAGCAATCAATGCAAAGAAATAGAGGTAAACAACAGACTAGGAAAAACAGGAGATTTCTTCAATAAAATTAGAGTTTCCAAGGGAATATTTCATGCAAACATGGGCTCGATAAAGGACAGAAATTGTATGGACCTAACAGAAACAGAAGATATTAAGAAGAGGTGGCAAGAATACACGGAAGAACTCTACAAAAAAGATCTTCACGACCAAGATAATCACGATGGCGTGATCACTCACCTAGAGCCAGACATCTTGGAATGTGAAGTCAATTTGGTCTTAGAAAGCATCACTACGAACAAAGCTAGTGAAGGTGATGGAATACCAGTTGAGCTATTTCAAATTCTGGAAGATGATGCTGAGAAAGTGCTGCACTCAATATGCCAGCAAATTTGGAAAACTAAGCACTGGCTACCAGATGGAAAAGGTCAGTCTTCATTCCAATCACAAAGAATGGGAATGCCAAAGAATGACCGCACAATTGCACTCATCTCACACGCTAGTAAAGTCATGCTCAAAATTCTCCAAGCCAGGCTTCAGCAATATGTGAACCGTGAACTCACAGATGTTCAAGCAGATTTTAGAAAAGGCAGAGACACCAGAGTTCAAATTGCCACATCAGCTGGATCATGGAGAAAGCAAGAGAGTTCCAGAAAAGAATCTATTTCTGCTTCATTAACTATGCCATAACTTTTTACCGTGTCTATCACAATAAACTGTGGAAAACACTGAAAAAGATGGGAATACCAGACCACCTGACCTGCCTCTTCAGAAACCTATATGCAGGTCAGGAAGAAGCAGAACTGTACATGACACAACAGACTGGTTCAAAATTGGAAAAGGAGTATGTCAAGGTTCTATAGTCACTCTGCTTATTTAACGTATATGCAGAGTACATCATGAGGAACGCTGGGCTGGAAGAAGCACAGGCTGGAATCAAGATTTCCGGGAGAAATATCAATAACCTCAGATGTGCAGATGGCACCACCCTTATGGCAGAAAGTTAAGAGGAACTCAAAAACCTCTTGAAGAAAGTGAAAGAAGAGAGTGAAAAGTTGGCTTGAAGCTCAACATTCAGAAAACAAAGATCATGGCATCTGGTTAAATCACTTCATGGGAAATAGATGGGGAAACAGTGGAAAGCGTGTTAGACTTTCGTTTTGGGGGCTCAAAAATCACTGAGGATGCTAATTGCAGCCATGAAATTAAAAAAACGCCTACTCCTTAGAAGGAAAGTTATGATCAACCTAGATAGTATATTAAAAAGCAGAGTCATTGCTTTGACTACAAAGGTCCGTCTAGTCAAGGCTAAGGTTTTTCCGGTGGTCACGTATGCATGTTAAAGTTGGTCTGTGAAGACGGCTGATCGCTGAAAAATTAATTCTTTTGAATTGTGGTGCTGGAGAAGACTCTTGAGAGTCCCTTGGGCTGCAAGAAGAACCAACCAGTCCATTTTAAAGGAGGTCAATCCTGGGTTTCATTGGAAGGACTGATGCTGAAGCTGAAACTCCAATACTTTGGCCACCTCATGTGATAAGTTGACTCACTGGAAAAGACTCTGACGTTGGGAAGAATTGGGGGTGGGAGGAGAAGGGGACAAAAAAGAATGAGATGGCTGGATGGAATCACCAACTAGATGGACTTGAATTTGACTGAATTCTGGAAGTTGGTGATGGACAGGCAGGCCTGGGATGCTGTGATTCATGGGGTCGCAAAGAGTCGGACACTACTGAGCAACTGAACTGAAACGAAATGAATTGAATTGATTCTCTTTTTATCCTCTTTTCTTTTTTAGGAGAATTACTTTGTCAAGGAAAAGTGGTGTCCTTTTCATTCCATAACTACTTCCTGAAGTGATGGGGCTTCATCCCTAAATTTATCAGCATTTCTTCTAACCCTCATATTGAGTCTGTGGTCCAGAGGTGCCAAGTAATATTTGGGAGAGGCTGAGGCAATTGTAGCAGACTGTACATTTGTGACTTAAAAACTTTCACACAGTTAGAAACAAACCCTGTTATAAAGTTAGAGATGAAATATAAAATAGTCATTAAACCAAATTAAAGCCCAATCAAAATCAAGAGTTACATTATGTCCATAGTTACATGAGTCCATTTTAGGACTTATAGGTATCTTCAGATCAAGAATTATCACATAGGATTTTTGTGTTGAAGTCATTCACAGAGTTGAAAAAAGGCCTTTCCTTGAATTGGAGAATCCCAACATGGGAGGCTGCCTTCAACTGATGAGGAGGTTGAAAAGCTGAAACCTGAGTCACATAGTTAATTCTATAGCTTGAGGATCTATGCTAATATCTGTGCATAAAATTGGTGTGTCATTGAGAAAATCCATTTTTTTTTTTTTTGCAGAGGGGTGGGGAGTCTGAGCCTTCATTAAAGGTACGGGTAAATTTTCAACTAATGGTTCTCTGTTTCCTGAGTTAGCTTATGTAGATGCCTCTTAATGATATCGTTACACTTTTTCTACCTTTCCTGAAGATGGGAGTTGGGTTAGTGATATTCTATTCATATAACTTTTCACACTCCTGCAGTTACAAAAGTTTTGAAAATGGAGCCACTGTTGCTCTGAATTGTAGAGTTTAAGATTCCACTTACATCATGAGAAGTCAGTACAGTAAGATTTTTTCCATTCCTTAAACTCAGGCTGTAATGGATACTGCTTTTGACATGAAAAGAGGTCTTTGAGCATGGTATACACAGGGTCTTTGAGGTTGGTAACAACAGGAACAGCATTTGCGCTCGACCCATACTTTTCCCATCAGCCCACATCCTAGCATTTACATTATTGTCCATATTAAAAAAAGGGTTCCGTATTATGAAAACAGAGGCCTGGATCTTGTTCAGCATATTCCTCCCCAAAGGGATAAGAGAGGCTCTGGCATTATTAGGAACCCATGAGGAAATAAAAGAAAATCCGAGTTGCAGCTTAATGGATGAAAGAAATAACAGCGTTTGGCTCATCCTCACAGCTCCATTATAACAGTGGATGGGAGAAAATTGGACCAGAGGCTTCAGTGAGTACAGAGAAACTTGCGGTGGTTTCCAAAAGGAATCAACAGATTAGCCCCCGCACAGTGCTTAATACATGGTGTTCTTAAGATACTATTAAGATGAGGGCTTTTGTGTTCTCCCAATCCTCTTGAGAGTTTGATGACTGGGGCCTATATCTCAGAGGTCAGTCTCTCTCTAGTGTGGTCTTTTGCAGACAAGACAGGGAGCCAGAGGTGTCTTGGATGCCTCAAGGGAATCCCTCTGGAGATGCCCATCCCTTTTCACCTGTGTCTCTCTGATTATTTTTCTCAGGCTGTTTCAGAGCAGTTCTAACAGACATTGTTGGGGTTTCAGTCTTTCGCTGAATTTTTTATCTCTGTTTTCCTCCCCATGTTCTTTACAATGATATAGCATCTGAAATGTTTTCAACAGTTGTTCAAGGTTTCAGTCCAGTTCAGTAGCTCCGTTGTAACTCTTTGCCACCCCATGTATCACATCACACCAGGCCTCCCTGTCCATCACCAACTCCTGGAGTTCACTCAAACTCATGCCCATCGAGTCGGTGATCACATCCAGCCATCTCATTCTCTGTGGCCCCTTCTCTTCCTGTCCCCAATCCCTCCCAGAACCAGAGTCTTTTACAGTGAGTCAATTCTTCACATGAGGTGGGGAAAGTATTGGAGTTTCAGCTTTAGCATCAGTCCTTGCAATGAACACCCAGGACTGATCTCCTTTAGAATGCACTGGTTGGATCACCTTGTAGTCCAAGGGACTCTCAAGAGTCTTTTCCAACCGCACAGTTCAAAAGCATCAATTCTTTGGCTATCAGCTTTCTTCACAGTCCAACTCTCACATCCATACCTGACCACTGGAAACACCATAGCATTGACTAGACAGACCTTGTTTGGCATAATAATGTCTCTGCTTTTTAATATGCCTTCTAGGTTGGTCATAACTCTCTAAGGATTAATTTTGTACAATTACTTGTTTTCTTAAATTATGGAAGACATCTGGAGCCAAATGAGAGAGAAATCTATTTTTAGATTAATTTATCTTTCTGTATTATTAAGGTGAATGTCAGTAAAATTATGGAGAGATTCCCGTAGTCTATATAGGAATGTACTAGAATTTCCTTGTCTCCCTATTCTATGTCAGCCAACTTAGCATAGTTTAAAATCAATGTGGGGGGTGGGGGGCGGTGAGGGGTGCGATCCTAAGATGGCAGAGGAATAGGACGGGGAGACCACTTTCTCTCCCACAAATCCATTCAAAGAACATTTGAACACTGAGCAAATTGTACAAAACAATTTCTTTACTCTGGCAGAGGAAAAAAGACACCCAGAAACGGAGTCAATTTTCTTCAAAGGAGGTAGAACATAATATAAAAGATTAAAGGAGAAAAAAAGAGTTAGTGATGGAGATCCATCCCAGAAAGGGAGTCTTAAAGTGGAGCAATATCCAAATACCAGAAACCCTCTCTCCGGCAGATCTGTGTGGTGATTTGGAATCTCAGAGGGCAACGAACCTCGGAGGAAAAACACATACATACATATATAAATACAAAAAACCCACAGATTATGTGACTAACAACAACACTCAGCAGAGAAGTACCCCCAGACACTCGCATCTACCACCAGGGAAAAGGAGGCTGAACAGTGAAGCGCAGGCTACATTGTTTAATGTAAGGACCAGGCCTGAATGCCCTGAGGGCAATCTGACGGAGCTATCATGAGAAAACAACTTTAACTGTGTGATAGCTAGGTAAGGGGGTGAGGGGTGGAAAGAGAGGGAGATCTATCCCGCAAAAAGACCTAACATACTACAATGGACTGGAATGGGTGAATTTAACTCAGATGACCATTATATCTACTACTGTGGCCAGGAATCCCTTAGAAGAAATGGAGGAGCCATGATGGTCAACAAGAAAGTCCGATATTCATGACTTGGATGCAATCATAAAAACGACAGAATGATTTCTGTTCATTTCCAAGTCAAACCATTCAATATTACAGTAATCCAAGCTTATGCCTCAATCAGTAACGCTGAAGAGTCCAAAGTTGAATGATTCTATGAAGACCTACGAGACCTTTTAGAACTAACACCCATAAAAGATGTCCTTTTCATTATAGGGGACTGGAATGCAAAAGTAGGAAGTCAAGAAACACCTGGCAAATTTGTCCTTGGAGCACAGAATGAAGCAGGGCAAACAAAGATTAATAGAGTTTTGCCAAGAGGAAGCACTGGACATAACAAAAACCCTCTTCCAACTACACAAGAGAAGACTCTGCACATGGACATCACCAGATTGTCAGAACCGAAATCTGATTGATTATATTCTTTGCAGCCAAAAATGGAGAAGCTCTATACAGTTAGTATAAAGGCCAGGATATGCCTGTGGCTCCAATCATGAACTCCTTATTGCCAAATTCAGACGGAAATTGAAGAAAGTAGGGAAAACCACTAGACCATTCAGATATGACCTAAATCAAACCACTTATGATTATAAAGTGGAAGTGAGAAATATACGGGACTAGATCTGATATATAGATTGCCTGATGAACTATGGATCAAGGTTCGTGACATTGTACAGGAGAAAGGGACCAAGACCATCCCCAAGGGAAAGAAATGCAAAGAGCAACATGGCTGTCTGAGGAGGCCTTACATATAGCTGTGAGAAGAAGAGAAGCAAAAAGCAAAGGAGAGAAAAAAAATACATAAACTCTGAATGCAGAGCTCCAAAGAATAGCAAGGAGAGATAAGAAAGATTTCATCAGTGGTCAATGCAAAGAAATAGAGGGAAACAACAGAATAGGAAAAACAAGAGATCTCTAAAAGAAAATTACAAATATCAAGAGAATATTTCATGCTAAGATGGGCTCGATAAAGGACAGAAATGGTGTGGATATAAGAAAAGCAGAAGATATTAAGAAGAGGTGGCAAGAATACACAGAAGAACTGTACAAAAAAAGATCTTCACGACCAAGATAGTCAGGATAACGTGATCACTGACCTAGAACCAGACATCTTGGAATGTGAAGTCAAGTAGGCCTTAGAAAGCATCACTACGAATATAGCTAGTAGAGGTGATGTAATTCCAGTTGAGCTATTTCAAGTCTTGAAAAATGATGCTGTGAAAGTGCTCCACTCAATATGCCAGCAAATTTGGAAAATTCAACAGTGTTCACAGGACTTGAAGAGGTGAGTCTTCATTCCAATCCCATAGAAAGGCAATGTCAAAGATTGCTCAAACTACCGCACAATTGCACTCATCTCACACGCTAGTAAAGTCATGCCCAGAATTCTGCAAGCGAGGCTTCAGCAATATGTGAACCGTGAAATCCCAGATGTTCAAGTAGGTTTTAGAAAAGGTAGAGGAAACAGAGATCAAATAGACAACATGCGCTGCATCATGGAGAAAGCAAGAGAGTTCCAGAAAAACATCAATTTCTGCTTCATTGACTACGCCAAAGCCTTTGACTGTGTGGATCACAATAAACTGTGGAACATTCTGGAAGGGATGGGAATAACAGACCACATGACCTGCCTCTTGAGAAACCTGTATGCAGGTCAGGAAGCAACAGTCAGAACTGTACATGGAACAACAGACTGGTTTCAAGTAGGAAAAGGACTACGTCAAGGCTGTATATTGTCACCTTGCTTATTTAACTTATATGCAGAGTACATCATGAGGAACGCTGGGTTGGAAGAAGCACAAGCTGGAATTAAGATTGCTGGAAGAAATATCAATAACCTCAGATATGTAGATGACACTACACTTTTGGCAGAAAGTGAAGAGGAACTCAAAAACCTCTTGATGAAAGTGAAAGAGGAGAGTGAAAAGGTTGGCTTGAAGCTCAATATTCAGAAAACAAATATCATGGCACCTGATCTCATCACTCCATGGGAAATAAAGGAAAAACAGTGGAAAAAATGTCAGACTTTATTTTTTGGGGCTCCCAAATCACTGCAGATGCTGATTGCAGCCATGAAATTAAAAGATGCTTACTGCTTGGAAGGAAAGTTATGACCAAACTTGATAGTATATTAAAAAGCAGAGACATTACTTTGCCAACAAAGATCTGTCTAGTCAAGGCTATGGTTTTCCCATGATCATGTATGGATGTGAGTTGGACTGTGAAGATAGCTGATCGCCAAAGAATTGATGTTTTTGATGTGTGGTGTTGGAGAAATCTCTTGAAATTCCCTTGTACTTCAAGTATATTCAACCAGTCCATTCTAAAGGAGATCAGTTCTGGTTCATTGGAAGGACTGATGCTAAAGCTGAAACTCCAATACTTTGGCCACCTCATGCGAAGAGTTGACTCACTGGAAAAGATTCTGATGCTGGGAAAGGTTGCGGGT
Source organism: Moschus berezovskii (assembly GCF_049115385.1). Classification (NCBI taxonomy): domain Eukaryota; kingdom Metazoa; phylum Chordata; class Mammalia; order Artiodactyla; family Moschidae; genus Moschus; species Moschus berezovskii. The sequence continues at coordinate 40,250,491 of NC_142489.1, read as the reverse complement.
GGGAGGAGAAGGGGATGACAGAGAATGAGATGGCTGGATGGTATCACCAACTCTGCGGACATGAGTTTGAGTGAACTCCGGAAGTTGGTGATGGACAGGGAGGCCTGGAGAATTGGTGGCTGCTTTTAGGCCTACTATGGTGTTCTCAGATTTTACTCTCTAGTCAAGGTTTTATATTCTGTGATTCATGAGGTCACGGAGAGTCGGACACGACTGAGCGACTAAACTGAACTAAACTGAACTGAAGCTCCAATTGTTTTCAAGATTTTGGATCATTTTCAGTATCATTTTTTGGAATTCTTTATCGTGTAGTTTCCCTATCTCTTCCTCTTTTATTTGGGTTGGTGGGCATTTATCCTGTTCCCTTACTTGTTGAGGAGGAGGAGTCTGGTGGTCTACAGTCAATGGGATTGTAAAGAGTCAGACACGACTAGGCGACTTCACTATTCATTTTGTCTTGTTTTATTATTAGGATGATTGTAGTCTTATAGAATGAGTTTGGAAATTTATCTTTCTCTTCAATTTTCTGCAAGAATTTGAGTAAGATAGGTGTTAGCTGTTATCTACATTTTGGGGAGAATTCATCTGTGAATTCGACTGATCCTTGGTTTTTGTTTGCTAGATTTCTGATTACAGTTTCAATTTCCTTGCTTGTGGTGGATCTATTAAGATTTTCTATTCATTCATGGTTCATGTTTGGAAAATTAGACTTTTCTACGAGTTTTTCATTTCTTCCAAGTTGTCCATTTTATTGGTATATAGTTGCTGATAGTCTCTTATGATCCTTTGTATTTCAGTGTTGTCATTTGTGATTTCTCCATTTTTGTTTCTAATTTTGTTGATTTCATTCTTCCCTTTTGTTTCTTGATGAGCTTGGCTAATGGTTTGTCACTTTTATTTATCTTCTCAAGAACCAACTTTTCCTTCTTCTTTTTTTTTTCCTATGTTCTCTTTTCTTTCTTTTTTAATTTCTGCCCCAATTTTTAAGGTTTCTTTCCTTCTGTTAACCCTGGGGTTGTTAATTTATTCCTTTTCTAGTTGTTTTAGAGGTGCAGTTTATTCAAATCCCTTATGAGTATACAGTGGAGGTAAGAAATGGATTTAAGGGACTCGATCTTATAGATCGAGTGCCTGATGAACTCTGGACGGAGGTTCGTGACATTGTATGGGAGACAGGGAAAAGACCATCCCCATGGAAAAAAAAAATTGCAAAGAAGCAAAATGGCTGTCTGAGGAGGCATTACAAATAGCTGTGAAAAGAAGAGAAGTGAAAAGAAAAGGAGAAAAGGAAAGATGTAAGCATCTAAATGCAGAGTTCCAAAGAATAGCCAGTAAGAAAGCCTTGCTCAGCAATCAATGCAAAGAAATAGAGGAAAACAACAGAATAGGAAAAACAGGAGATCTTTACAAGAAAATTAGAGATATCAAGGGAACATTTTATGCAAAGATGGACTCGATAAAGGACAGAAATTGTTTGGACCTAAAAGTAGAAGATATTAAGAAGAGGTGGCATGAATACACAGAAGAACTGTACAAAAAAAGATCTTCACGACCAAGATAATCACGATGGCATGATCACTCATGTGGAACCAGACATCACGGAATGTGAAGCGAAGCGGGCCTTAGAGAGCATCACTACGAACAAAGCTAGTGGAGGTGATGGAATTTCAATGGAGTTATTTCAAATCCTGAAAGATGATGCTGTGAAAATGCTGCATTCAATATGCCAGCAAATTTGGAAAACTCAGCACTGTTCACAGGACTGGAAAAGGTCAGTCTCCATTCCAATCCCAAAGAAAAGGAATGCCAAAGAATGCTCAGACTACAGGACAATTGTACTCATCTCACACACTAGTAAAGTCATTCTCCAAATTCTCCCAGCCAGGTTTCAGCAATATGAGAACCGTGAACTCCCAGATGTTCAAGCAGGTTTTAGAAAAGGCAGAGGAACCAGAGATCAAATTGCCAACATCCGCTGGATCATGGAGAAAGCAAGAGAGTTCCAGGAAATTATCTATTTCTGCTTCATTGACTATGCCAAAGCCTTTAACTGTGCGGTCACAATAAACTCTGGAACATTCTGAAAGTGATGGGAATACCAGACCACCTGACCTGCTTCTTGAGAAACCTGTATGCAGGTCTGGAAGCAACAGTGAGAACTGTACACGGAACAAGAGACTGGTTCCAAACAGGAAAAGGAATACATCAAGGCTGTATATTGTCACCTTGCTAATTTAATTTATATGCAGAGTACATCATGAGGAACGCTGGGTTGGAAGAAGCACAAGCTGGAATCAAGATTGCTGGGAGAAATATCAATAACCTCAGATATGCAGATGACAACACCCTTATGGCAGAAAGTGAAGAGGAACTCAAAAGCCTTTTGATGAAAGTGAAAGAGGAGAGTGAAAAGGTTGGCTTGAAGCTCAACATTCCGAAAACAAATATCATGATATCTGGTCCCATCACTTTATGGGAAATAGATGGGGAAACAGTAGAAACAGTGTCTGATTTTATATTTGGGGGCTCCAAAATCACTGCAGATGCTGATTGCAGCCATGAAATTAAAAGACGCTTACTGCTTGGAAGGAAAGTTATGACCAACGTAGATAGCATATTAAAAAGCAGAGACATTAGTTGGCCAATCAATGTCCGTCTAGTCAAGGCTTTGATACTTTCCCGTTTTCATGTATGGATGTGAGAGTTGGACTGTGAAGAAAGCTGATCGCTGAAGAATTGATGCTTTTGAACTGCGTTGCTGAAGAACACTCTTGAGAGTCACTTGGACTGAAAAGAGATTCAACCAGTCCATTGTAAAGGAGATCAATCCTGGGTGTTCATTGGAAGGACTGATGCTAAAGCTGAAATTCCAGTACTTTGGCCACCTCATGCGAAAAGTTGACTCACTGGAAGAGTCTGATGCTGGGAGGGATTGGGGGTGGGAGGAGACGGGGACGACAGAGAATAAGATGCCTGGGTGGCATCACCGACTTGATGGACATGAGTTTGAGTGAAGTCCGGGAGGCGGTCATGGACAGGGAGGCCTGGCGTGCTGTGATTCATGGGGTCGCAAAGAGTCGGACATGACTGAGCGACTGAACTCTACTAAACTGAACTAAGTGTGAAGTGCGGTTATTCAGTTGAGTTTTCTCCTGTTTCTTGAGGTAAGTCTGTAGTGTTATGAACCTTCCCTTAGCACAGCTTTTACAGTGTCTTATAGGTTTTGGGTTGTTGGGTCTTCATTTTTCACTCCTTTCTATGCATATTTATCTTTTTTTTTTCCTCTGTGATTTTTTGGTTATTCAAAAGCCTCCATATGTTGGCATTTTTATTTTTTTTTCCTGTAATCGAGATCTAATATTACTGCATTGTGGTCAGAAAGGATGATTGGAATGGTTTTAATTGCTTTTGAATTTACCAAGGCTAGATTTATGGCCCAAGATATGATCTATCCTGGAGAAGATTCCATGTGCACTTGAGAGAAAGGCGAAATTGATTGTTTTTGAGTGAAATGTCCTATAGGTATCAACTAGGTCTACTGGTCCATGGTGGCATTTAAAGTTTGCGTTTCTTTGTTAATTTCTGTTTAGTTGATCTATCCATAGGTTTTAGTGGGATATTAAAGTCTTCCACTATTATTGTGTTATTGCTAATTTCCCCTTTCATACTTGTTAGCATTTGCCTTACATAGTCCAGTGCCCTATGTTGGGTCCGTATATGATTGTCATTGTTAGATCTTCTTCTTGGGGTGATCCTTTGATCATGATAGAGTGTTCTTCTTAGTCTCTCTTCATAGCCTTTATTTTAAAGTCTATTTCATCTAATATGAGTATTGCTACTCCAGCTTTTTTATATTTTTGGTCTCCATTTGCATGTAATATGTTTTTCCATTCCTTCATTTTCGATCACTATTTTATGTCCCGTATTTTGAAGTGGATCTCTTGTAGAGAGCATATATCGTGGTATTGCTTTTGTATTCATTCTTCCAGTGATTGTCTTTTGTTTGGGATATTCAACCTATTTACATTTAAGGTAATTATTGATATTAGTATCCTATTGCCAATTACTTTGTTGTTTGTGGTTCGAGTGTATATACCATTTCTGTGTTTCCTGTCTAAGATTCTTTAGCATTTGTTGAAGAGCTTGTTTAGAGGTGCTGAATTCTTTCAGCTTTTACTTGTCTGTAAAGGTTTTGATTTCTCCTTCATATTTGAATGTGATCCTACCTGGGTACAGTGATATGTGTTGTAGGTTTTCTCTTTCATTGTTGTTTTTCCCATGGAGATTTTAATATCTGTTCTTTGTGTTTGATTGTTTCTAATTTACTGATTCGTGGAGCTTGTGTCGGTGTTCTTATGGGTGGAACTGTGTTTCTTCTCTCTGGATTGCAATGAAGTATCCAGTAGTGAGATTTGAGATGTCTATGCGATTGGAGTGACTTTGGGAAGCCTGTATATTGAAGCTCAGCACTATATTCCTGTGTTGCTGGATAATTTGTGTGGTATGTCTTTCTCTGGAACTTGGTGACTCTTAGGTCATCTTTGCTTTCAGTGTAGGAATGGAGGTTTTCGGATCATCTCTTATCATTTAATATTCCCTGAAGTCAAGAGTTCTTTGCTGTTCTCAAGTTTTGGGCTTAAGCCTCCTGCTTCTGGTTTAGAGTCTTATACTTACAGTAGCCTCAAGACTTCTACATCCATATCGCACCAATGATAAAACTTCTAGGTTATTGATGAAAAGACTCTCCACAGTGAGGGACATCCAGAGAGGTTTGCAGAATTACATGGAGAAGAGAAGAGGGTGGAGGGAGATAGAAGTGACCAGAAGGCGGAGAGGGGGAATCACAAGGGGAGAAAGCAATCGAACCAGTAACCTATTTTCTATGTGCTCTTCACAGTCTGGAACCCTCAGAGAGGATCACAGAGTTATATGGGGAAGAGAAGAAGGAGGAAGGAGATAGAGGTGAAATGGCTGAGAAAAAGGGAAATAAAAAAGACAGGGATAGATCAAGGTATTACTATCTTCTCCACAGCCCAGAACACACAGCGAAATTCACAGAGTTAGGTAGAGAAGAGAAGGTGGAGGGAGGAAATAGAGGCTACCTGGTGGAGAAAAAGGAGAATCAAAAGGGGGAGAGAGTAATCAAGCCAGTAATCACACTTCTAGATAAAAATGGGTACTTAAGATTAGATTCGTAAAGGTAAAATATTGATAATTACCAAAAAGCAAAGATCAAAAATCTAAAGTAGAAGTTGGACTCACAAAAATTCAGTATTAAAAAACAAAAGAAAAAAAGTATATTTTGGGGTTTTTGTTTTTGTTTAATATTGTAGTTTTGACGGTCTAACCTCTACTTTTTTGGCATGGGTAAGGTAATAATATGTTATAAAAATGAAAATTAAAGGCAGTACAGAGGACTTAACAAATAATTTTAAAAAAATGAAAGTAGTAAAAAATACATCTCTCTGGAGTTGTTTCAGACAGTGTGGGCTCAGTTCAGTTTCAGATAGCTCCTTGTTCCAGCTTAGATCTTGTTCTCAAGATCTAAAGTACACCTCCAGTGTAGTTGTTGTTATCTACAGGGGGTATTCTGTTTCATCTGTCCCTTCCAACGTGGTTCCTTCTGTTTGTTTGGTTTCTTCTGTTCGCTGCTCTCTTCAGTGTCCAATTTCCACTCTAACATAAGGGTGAGAAGTGTTCTCTTATTCAAGCTCACTTTTTCAATCATGCTGTGAGGAGGGAGGAACACTGCAAACAAATATCAATGGCGTGTGTGGGGAGTGCTCGCAGTGCCTTGGACACCCTGGGTTTGCCCCTACTCTTGGTTGTTTGCTTTCCTAGTCTACACTACTCAGGCTCCAGATTTCTCTTCAGGGAGCGGGCCCCAAGTTGCATGCACTTTCCTGATCTAGGCCACTCAGGGTCAGGTTCTCTGGTACTCCCCAAAGTTACAGATTGAGTTGGGCTTTTTTTTGTTTGTTTGTTACACTTCCCAGTCCTGAACAGCTCAGACAACAAGGTGTTTGGCTAGTGTCCTCTCCATGGCAGTAAGATCGCCTTATCTCTTCCCCGGTCCCAGCCTCTTGGTTTACTGGGTAACAGTGTGTACCATCTCTGCTGTGTCTTTACTGGGGTACTGATCTGTCGCTGTGGCACTCCTGGTGGATGTCAACTGTCTAGAATTCCAGGAAGTCTTGGTTAGCAACTGGAAGACTGTTCACAGTTTGATAGGGAATGCTGTCTCTGGGACTGAATTTGTCCCTTTCTTGCTCTTTCTACCACCCTCCTGCCCCCTCCTCCTGCGGTGGATGGGCTGGTCCACATCCGGCACATTCTCCTCTGGTATTTGCTCCGTCCTTTGTTCTGTGAGTGGGCCCGGCAGTATCTCAAGTAAGGGCTTTTCTGGGATAGTCCTCTTTCCCTTTCTCTTCGCAACCCCTCAGATTGCCCTCAGGATATTTGACAGTGGTCCTTATCCTAAGCAATGCAGCCCACTCCTCCCTATTCAGCCCCCTCTTCCTGGTGATGGATGCAAGTGTCTGGGGTAGGCACATAACCTGTGGGTTTTATGTATGTATATATGTCTGTATGTATTGTTTTCCTAGGTGCATTGCCCTCTGAGATTCCAAAACTCCCAACAGACACGCTGGAGAGAGGGTTTTCTGGTGTTTGGAAACTTTTTCCTCTTTAAGATTCCCTTGCCAGAACGGCTCTCCATCGCTAACACTCCTTTTATTTTATATTCTGCCCTACCTCATTTTGAAGAAAATTGGCAGCATTTCTGGGTGCCTGATGTCTTCAAGCCAGTGTTCAGAAATTATTCTGTGGACTTTGTTCAGCGTTCAAATGTTCTTTTGCTGGATTTTTGGGGGAGAAATTGGTCTCCCAGTCCTATTCCTCTGCCATCTTAGGATGACACCCCAGCCCCACCCACTGACTTTAAATTATGCCAAATTGGTTGACATAGAATAGGGAGAGAAGGAAATTCTGGTACATTCCTAAATAGACTACGGGAAGCTCCCCATAACTTTACTGACATTCACCTTAATATTACAGAGGAAGAAATAATTTTAAACATAGATTTCTCACTCATTTTACATCAGATGTCTGCCATTAGTTATGAAAACAGGTATTTGGGCCAAATTAAACCTTAGGAAAACTGTTACAGATATTTCAGATGGTATATTATAGTAGAGAATATGAGGAGGAAAATAGAGGTGGGGGGGAATCCAGCAAAAGCCTGAAGCCCCAACAATGTCTATTAGAACGGCTCTGAAACAACCTGAGAAAAATAACCAGAGGGACAGAGGTGAAAACGGATGGGCTTGCTATTACTGAGGAAAGGAGGGATATTTCAACAAGTTTTCCCCTCAGGCATCCAAGGCACCTCTGGCTCCCTGTATCATCTGCAAAGAACCACACAAGAGAAGAGACTTACCTCTGAGATATAGGCCCCAGTCATCAGACTCTCAAGAGAACTGGGACCACACACATGCCCCCATCTTAATAACATCTGAGGAACACTAGGTATTAAGCACTCTGTGGGGGCTAATCAGTTGATACCTTTTGGAAAACAGGGCAAGTTTCTCTGTGCTCACTGAAGCCCCATGGTCCACTTTCCTCCTATCCTCTATTATACTAAAGCTATCAGGATGAGCCAAAAGCTATTATGTTCTGTTCAGTTCAGTACAGTAGCTCAGTCATGTCCGAATATTTGTGACCCCATGAATCACAGCATGCCAGGCATCCCTGTCCATCACCAGCACCTGGAGTTCACTCAAACTGATGTCCATCAAGTCAGTGATACCTTCCAGCCATCTCATTCTCTGTCGTCCCCTTCTCCTCCTGCCTCCAATCCCTCCCAGCATCATCAGAGTCTTTTCTAGTGAGCCACCTCTTCACATCAGGTGGTCAAAGGACTGGAGTTTCAACTTTAGCATCAGTCCTTCCAATGAACACCCAGGACTGATCTCCTTTAAAATGCACTGGTTGAATCACCTTGCAGTCCAAGGGACTCTCAAGAGTCTTCTCCAACACCACAGTCCAAAAGCATCAATTTTTGGCAATCAGTTTTCTTCACAGTCCAACTCTCACATTCATAATGACCACTGGAAAAGCCATAGCTTTGACTAGATGGAACTTGGTTGGCAAAGGAATGTCTGTTTTTTTATTATGCTACATAGGTTGGTCATAACTTTCATCCCAAGGAGTAAGTGTTTTTTAATTTCATGGCTGCAATCAGCATCCACAGTGATTTTGGAGCCCCAAAAAATTAAGTCTGACACTGTTTCCCCATCTATTTCCCATAAAGTGATGGGACCAGATCTTAGTTTTCTGAATGTTGAGCTTCAATCCCACCTTTTCACTTTCCTCTTTTACTTTCTTCAAGAGGCTTTTTTGTTCCTCTTCACTTTCTGCCATAAGGGTAGTGTCATCTGCCTATCTGAGGTTATTGATATTTCTCCTGGTAATCTTAATTCCAGCTGTGCTTCTTCCAACCCTGAGTTCCTCATGATGTATTCTGCATAGGATTTAAATAAGCAGGGTGCTAATATACAACCTTGATGTATTCCTTTTCCTATTTGGAACCAGTCTGTTGTTCCATGTCCAGTTCTAACTGTTGCTTCCTGACATTAAGATGAAACTAGAACTCTGTGTTATTTCCTCATGGGTTCCTAATGATGCCAGAGTCTCCTTTATCCCTTTGGTGGGTAAATATGCTGCGCAAGTTCCAGGCCACTGTTTTCATGAATATGGAACCTTTTCTTTTAAAATGAACAATAATGTGAATATTAGGGAGTGGGCTGATGGGAAATGTATGGGTAGAGCACAAATGCTGTTCCTGTTATTACCAACCTCATAAACCACACTCAAAGACCTATTCTCACGTCAAACGTTGTATCCATTACAGCCTGAGTTTAAGGAATGAACAAAATCTTAGTGTACTGACTTCTCATGATGTGAGTGGGATCTTGAACTCTACAATTCAGAGCAACCCTATTTTTAAAGCTGTTGTAACTCAAGGAGTGTCAAAAGTTTTAGGAATACAATATCACTTACCCAACTCCAATCTTCAGGAAAGGTAGATAAAGGGTAATGGCATCATTAAGAGGAATCTACATAAATTAACTCAGGAAACACAAAACTGTTGGTTTAAATGTATCCACACCTTTAGGGAAGGCTCATTCTGCCCCCGCCCAAAAAAGGGGATTATCTCAATGACAGACATTATTATGCACAGCTATTGACATAGATCCTAAAGCTTTAGAATTAACTCTGTGATTCAGCTTTCAGCTTTTCAAACTCCTCATCTAGTGAAGGGGGTTCCCCATGGTGGGATTCATCACTTCAAAGAAAGGACTTCAACTCTGTGAATACCTTCAACAACAACAATAATATATGTCACTTTTTCTTGATCTGAGGACATCTAAAATTCCTAAAATGGAGTCATTTAACTATGGACATAATGTAACTCTTAATTTTGATTGTGTTTTAATTTGGTTTAATGACTATTTTATCTTTCATCTCTAACTTTAAAGCTGATTTGTTTCTAACTGTGTGAAAGTTTTTAAGTTACAAGTGAACAGGCTCCTACAATTGCCACAGCCTCTCCAAACTATTATTTGGGGCCTCTGGTCTAGAGACTCTCAATATGACGGTTAGAAGAGATGCTGATGAATTTAGGGATGAAGCCCCATCACATCAGGAAGTAGCTATGGAATGAAAATGACACCCTTTTCCCTTGGCAACATAATTCTCCTTAAAAGAAAAGGGGATAATGAGAGAGTTAATTCCTAGGTGGAATGATAAGTCCAGAGACCCTGAGGAGGAGAAAGAATTTGAGGTTCTCGAAGAGGAGATAGAGGCTTGGAATTCTCAAGCAGTAGAAAAGGACAAGCTTTTATATTTTAATTTTTCTCCTATATTTCTTAGTAAGTATTATATAACAACATTGTATCCTGCTTGGGAACAGTTTCTTCTTCTTGAAAACATTCTCACTAAACTTGATATTAGAATGTATATTACAGGAGTGGGTCTGGTAAGTTATAATCCTGTTACTTTAAAATGTAAATTGTAGAAGTGGTCTGGTAAACTTTTTTACAACCTTGAGACATTCTTTGGATTTATTGTTATAACAAAATTAAATAGTATATAGCTCTCTTGCTTAGACTAGTCAGGGGCACTCTATGTCCCGATTCTGATGTCTATGTCAGAAGCTTTCTCTGTCCTGTTTCATTTTTGGATAAAATTCTGCTACGCAAAAGCTCATGAGTGATAAAGTGTGGTACCTGTTACTGAGGCAAAATCCTGTTTCTTCAGAGATCAGGACTCTGACACTGTTCACATTAAGCTAGTAATTCTCAGTCTTCCCATTGTTCAATTAACTCTGTTTTATTCAGTCACACTGAACTTCCATTCTATGTTCTGTTCTTCTTGGTCTCACTGCCTGTGCATCTGCCATTCTTCTGCTTCCCTTAATTTTTATCTTTTTGTTAATGGTCTTAGAGATATGATTTTAAATCACTCATGAAGTTTTCTTCTGACTTTACAGATTGTTATAAGATTACTATTTTAGTTGAGCTGTTCAATTTTCTTTGATAGATTGTGTTCTCCGATTGGAATTAACTATCATATCCCATATCTATTTTTCCTTCTGACTTTACTCTCCTTGCTTCAGGAGTAGAAGTCTCTATTTAGGGAGTAAAAAAATGTCTGAATAAGGACTTATGGAATCGACAAGAAACACATATATTAAACAAGTTCATCTTCAGAAAATCTGTATGGAAGCAAGATTCTTAAGATCCTAACCCTCTGAAAAAGTAGTATATAGTTTACAAATTAAAATCACCAACATTGGGTTTCATTCCCTCAGTTCAGTTCAGTTCAGTCGCTCAGTCGTGTCCGACTCTCCACGACCCCATGCATCACAGCACGCCAGGCCTCCCTGTCCATCACCAACTCCCGGAGTACACTCAAACTCGTGTCCACAGAGTCGGTGATGCCATCCAGCCATCTCATTCTCCGTCGTCCCCTTCTCCTCCCGCCCCCAACCTTTCCCAGCATCAGAGTCTTTTCCAGTGAGTCAACTCGTCTCATGAGGTGGCCAAAGTATTGGAGTTTCAGCTTTAGCATCAGTCCCTCCAATGAACATCCAGGATTGATCTCCTTTAGAATGGACTGGTTGGATCTCCTTGCAGTATAAGGGACTCTCAAGAGTCTTCTCCAATACCACAGTTCAAAAGCATCGATTCTTAGGCGATCAGCTTTCTTCAGAGTCCAACTCTCACATCCATACATGACCACGGGAAAAACCATTGCCTTGACTAGACGGACCTTGGTCGGCAAAGTAATGTCTCTGCTTTTTAATATACTATCAAGGTTGGTCATAACTTTCCTTCCAAGGAGCAAGCGTCTTTTAATTTCATGGCTGCAATCAGCATCTGCAGTGATTTTGGAGCCCAAAAAAACAAAGTCTGACACTGTTTCCACTGTTTTTCCATCTATTTCCCATGAAGTGATGGGACCAGATGCCATGATCTTTGTTTTCTGAATGTTGAGCTTCAAGCCAACCTTTTCACTCTCCTCTTTCACTTTCATCAAGAGGCTTTTGAGTTCCTCTTCACTTTCTGCCATAAGGGTAGTGTCATCTGCATATCTGAGGTTATTGATATTTCTCCCAGCAATCTTGATTCCAGCTTGTGCTTCTTCCAGCCCAGCGTTCCTCATGATGTACTCTGCATATAAGTTAAATAAGCAAGGTGACAATATACAACCTTGACGCACTCCTTTTCCTATTTGGAACCAGTCTGTTGTTCCATGACCGGTTCTAACTGTTGCTTCCTGACCTGCATACAGGTTTCTCAAGAGGCAGGTCAGGTGGTCTGGGATTCCCATCTCTTTCAGAATGTTCCACAGTTTATTGTGATTGACACAGTCAAAGGCTTTGGCATAGTCAATGAAGCAGAAATAGATGGTTTTCTGAAACTCTCTTGCTTTCTCCATGATCCAGCGGATGTTGGCAATTTGATCTCTGGTGCCTCTGCCTTTTCTAAAACCTGCTTGAACATCTGGGAGTTCACGGTTTACATACTGCTGAAGCCTGGCTTGGAGAATTTTGAGCATGACTTTACTAGCGTGTGAGATGAGTGCAATTGTGCGGTAGTTTGAGCATTCTTTGGCATTGCCTTTCTTTGGGATTGGAATGAAGACTGACCTCTTCCAGTCCTGTGGCCACTGCTGAGTTTTCCAAATCTGCTGGCATATTGAGTGCAGCACTTTCACAGCATCATCTTTCAAGACTTGAAATAGCTCAACTGGAATTCCATCACCACCACTAGCTTTGTTCGTAGTGATGCTTTCTAAGGCCCACTTGACTTCACATTCCAAGATGTCTGGCTCTAGGTCAGTGATCACATTATCGTGACTATCTTGGTCGTGAAGATCTTTTTTGTACAGTTCTTCTGTGTATTCCTGCCACCTCTTCTTAATATCTTCTGCTTCTGTTAGATCCATACCATTTCTGTCCTTTATCGAGCCCATCTTTGCATGAAAAGTTCCCTTGGAATCTCTAATTTTCTTGAAGAGGTCTCTTGTTTTTCCTATTCTGTTGTTTTCCTCTATTTCTTTGCATTGATCACTGAGGAAGGCTTTCTTATCTCTCCTTGCTATTCTTTGGAACTCTGCATTCAGATGCTTATATCTTTCCTTTTCTCCTTTGCTTTTCGCCTCTCTTCTTTTTACAGCTATTTGTAAGGCCTCCTCAGACAGCCATTTCGCTCTTTTGCATTTCTTTTCCATGGGGATGGTCTTGGTCCCTGTCTCCTGTACAATGTCACGAACCTCCGTCCAGAGTTCATCAGGCACTCTATCAATCAGATCTAGTCCCTTAAATCTATTTCTCACTTCCACTGCATAATCATAAGGGATTTGATTGAGGTCATATCTGAATGGTCTAGTGGTTTTCCCTACTTTCTTCAATTTAAGTCTGAACTTCGCAATAAGGAGTTCATTCCCTAGAAGAACTAAAAAAATTGTCATCATCTTCTAAGGAAAGCATTTTTTACAATGACTTATGTATTTCAGAGGTGTGTATCAGGGATAGTAAATGTCACAAAGAACATTTTTCATTAACAGAAATTGATGCTTGTGTATGAAAGTTTTTTGCTTTCCTATTTTGGTGAATGATATGTATTTTCTATTCTGTGGTGGGAACGTTTTCCATCAGTTCAGTTCAGTTCAGTTCAGTCGCCTGGTCGTGTCCTACTCTCTGCGACGTTTTCCATAACAATCCCTTAAATCAGTGTTCATGATTGCTGTTCATGGGACTTAATGATGAGGATTTTCAGGAGACATGGAATGACAGAAACAAGATAACGCAGTGATAAAGCAAGTATAATCTCAATTGGAAACCAAATTGTACTACACTTTATCTCACCTTTTATTCAGTCATTTGCTTCCATGTTATTTCTGACAAAATTTTACCAATAGAAATGCATTCTTACCTCTCAGATGAGTAGGCTTTCTTTTGACCAAAGCAGTTTTCCAGAATAGAGAGTCTTTTACAGGTTTAGGTGGCCAGGATTTGTAAAGTTGAAGGATACCTAATTTTTAAAGGAAGCTTCGTGGTACAATATTAAAGAGAAATAATATTGTCGTTTTGCCAGAAAGCCACACTGGGTGAGTTCTCTTTTTCCTTCTTTCTTTTTTTTTTTTTTCCTCATTGGTTTTCCTGTTTATTGCATGCCTGAGTCAGAATCTACCTTTGACCTCTGGACCATAGCATTTTACAGGAAGCCACCAATACCAAACTATTACCAGAAAGGGAAAGTGTTAGTGCCTCAAAAATGTCCTATTTTTTGTGACCCCATGAATCACATCATGCCAGGCCTCGTTATCTATCACCTACTCCCAGAGTTCACTCAAAATCATGCCCATAACATCTGTGATGCCATCCAGGCATCTCATTTTCTGTCATCCCATTCTCTTCCTGCCCCCAATCCCTCCCAGCATCAGCGTCTTTTACACTGAGTTAGCTCTTCGCATGTGGTGGCCAAAGTATTGGAGTTTCACCTTTAGCATCAGTCCTTCCAGTGAATACACAGGACTTATCTCCTTTAGAATGGACTGGTTGGATCTCCTTGCAGGCCAAGGGACTCTCAAGAGTCTTCTCCAACAGGACAGTTTGAAAGCATCAGTTCTTCTGTGCTCAGCTTTTATTATAGTCAACCCTCATATTCATACATGACTACTGGGAAAAGCATAGCTCTAACCAGATGGACTTTTGTCGGGAATTAATCTCTCTGCTTTTTAATATGCTATTTAGGAAGGTCATAGCTTTTCTTCCAAGGGGCAAGTGTTTTAATTTCACTGATGGAGTCAACATCTGCAGCGATTTGGAGACTAAGGATATAAAATCTGCCACTGTATCCATTGAATCCCATCTATTTGCCATGAAGTGATGGGACGAGATAATATACCTTCATTTCTTGAAAGATGAATTTTAAGATAGCCTTTTCACGTTCCTCTTCATCTTTATATCCTCTTTATCTCTTTTGAACTCTCCACTTTAAAAAAATCAAGATTTGGTAGGAAAAATATTAAAAGAAGGGAAGGACAATTCAGGCAAAATGAAGGACATTGACAAGGCACAGAATATGAGAAGAACAAAACATGGAGCTTAAAGGTATATGAATGACTGGTCATGTGTGGACATGAGCAGTGAGCAGGAATGACAGAAATGATTAGAAATATCTTATCATATAGGTAGTGAAATTCATGAGAAATGCTTAAGTGGAGTAGTATTAGGTTCTGATGCCTCTTCTGTGCAGTTAAGATGTTAATAAACATCTTAATAAACACAGATTTGATGACCCTATCTGCTTTAGTCTTGGAACGCTCTATTTTCAGCTTACGTGGAATTTGTAGTACCAATGGAAAAGGTGTTTCTTGGTGAGTCCGTACTCCAGCACGTACATTAGCTCTAGCTTCATGGCAGTACACTAGTCGTATTTTCTTCTCCCTGAACATTTCTTGTAGGGATAGTATAAAATATGGAATAGATGGTAGGACCTAGTGGGGGATATGTTGAAGCCATCCTTGAAGTATAGCACCAGCAGCCATAGTTCTGCATAGTTCTAGCAGCATGCTACAATATGGATTTATTTTCCTCAGCTATACATTAATTGAATTTGACACCAACCGGCCCTTGCATCACTACCTCATAGTCAGTGATGCTTCTGTGTACACCCAGACCCTCTCTAAACCAGCACCAACCTGTACTTCATACTTTAGTTAAAGATACGAAGACTAATAACATGTCTAATACTTATTGATCTTGTTGTAAACCATGTCCAGGAGGAATAAGTGATTAAACTTCTTAATCTGCAACTGGTTCTGCATTCCTATGGTTTCTGTGCCCATTTGGGACTTGCCAATGCCTGATCTCTAGCATCTCCTACAACAAAGATCAACACTGGATATATTGTCCTATTCCTGGAGCCCTGAGGGATAATCAGTGTCACTATCTCATTGGCCCCTTTATTGCAATCACCAGGGCTACACAAGGTCTGCAGCATTATTAGAGTTAGAAGGAAGTTCTTGGAGGTGAATTCTGGAAATATAAATGAAAATGCAGTAAAGTTACTGAGTCAGATACACAGATTTATGACCCACTTGTTGGCACTCTACTCCGTCATTTTACCTTTGTCTCCTGCTTGAAATGTTGAAACAGTAAAGGATGGAATGTATTCTGTTTGGGGGCTTAGAGCTAAAAAATGGGACTCTAAACATTGTGAAGTAATCCAGATTGTTAAACATTTCCCTGTTATGCTTAGTTGGTCTCTTCTATATTTTGACTCATCCCAGTCCACAAGCGTGTAAACTTGCCTCTTTCACAAGTGCAACTTTGGAAATGCAGAGACACTGTCTGGAGCCAAGAGCTTATACAGTTTGCTTTATCTTGAAAAAGATGCAATAAAATGCTTGGGTAATGTTTTTCTTCAGCTTTACATGCCTAACTTAATGGAGTAGAGAATGGCAACCCACTCCAGGTTTCGTGCCTGGAAAATCCCATTGACAGAAGGGGCAGGAGGGTTACACTCATTGCTTTGCAGAGTCACACAGGACAGAACACACACACTTACACATTTACTTGTGTTCAGATACAAAATGTCTTTCTTTTTAATAGGTCTCCATGTGGTGTACCCTGAAGTTAGTAAGCATTTTTCTCTAAATTATCTTTGTGTATTTTTATACACTACTGTTTCTTTTAGAGATGCCGGCCCTGGCAATGCAGATGCGAGATATGCTGGCCCATGGCTGGATGGCATCACCGACTCTGTGGACATGAGTCTGAGTGAACTCTGGGAGTTGGTGTTGGACAGGGAGGCCTGGCGTGCTGTGATTCATGGGGTCGCAAAGAGTCGGACACGACTAAGTGACTGAACTGAACTGTTTCTTTTTCTAAAACAAAACATACAAATTACCTCCCTTTTGGCAAGACGTTTGTTTCCTTTTCTCCACTGATGTTTTGGAATTTCTTTCCCATTAGCAGAAATATGGATTTCTATATTGCTTTGGCTATATGGGATCTGATAAACTGGGATATTGCTTCGTTGATCTGGGAATAATAACCTCGAACAAATTTTCCCTTTTCTAGAGCAATGGAAATCTCTGGAATTGAGAGGAAATGACAACACTGAGACCCATATATATCCCTTCCTTATCTAGGACAAGATAATTAATGATAGACATAATCGGGTCTGGCATATCACTAGAGAGCCACTAGAACTATTTTCTAAGTGTGTGTGGCTCTGTTTTTTGTCTTTGGCATGCTTTCATGCCTACTTTTATGTCACAAGTTAAAGAGGTTTTAGATTCAGCTGTATTCCACAATTCATCCATACAGGAAGGTGAATCTCTATAATATTCTTTCACTCTGAGCCTCTAGACCTTGCCAGAGAATGTATCAGGAAGACTGAGAGTCCCGTTTCTGAGGGAGTTCTCAAGCATTAGTGAAGTTTCCCCAGGATTTTAGTATATTTTCCGTTTTCATACTATAATAAGTTTTATAAGATACATCAAGTGTGGTCACAATTGTCTCAATGAGTAACATATAAGAAGTACTGATGGAGGTATCTGGAGGCTCAGGAGAAGATGAATATGACATGAAGGAGATGAAACGATGCCCCTCACATTCCTATATTTCCTAGTGTCAGAAGTAATGGGATTAACTGATTGCTAGACTAAAACAAATGGAGATGACCAATAAGGCCATAAGTAATCCTGTCATGAGACTAAGGAAGAAGTTGAAATGTGTCATTTAGATTTGGAATACAGCAGAATCTTAATATGTAGGCAGGATAATTATGAAGGAAGAAACTTAATGAGAATTAGATGGGAGAAATAGGAAGTTACTGATACCTATGACAAGTGACAGTAGTCTTGTATGGGTGTGAGAATTGGACTATAAGAAAAGCTGAGTGCTGAAGAATTGAATTGTGGGGTTGCCGAAGACTCTAACTGTGCTTCCTAAAAGAAATCAGTCCTGAATATTCTTTGGAAGGACTGATGCTGAAGCTGAAATTCCAATCCTTTGGCCACCTAATGTGAAGAACTGACTCACTGGAGAAGACCCTGATATTGGGAAAGATTGAAGGCAGAAGGGGAAGAGGACAACACAGTATGAGATGGTTGGATGGAATCATGGACTCAATGGACATGAGTTTCTGAAATCTCTGGGAGTTGCTGATAGGCAGGGAAGCCTAGCATGTTGCAATCTATGGGGTCACAAAAAGTCACACATGACTGAGAGCCGGACTGATGACAAATGATATGTTTACAAGTTTCGCTGATTTCTCTCCAGAGTTTTCCCCACACTACTGTGTCAGTCTGCCAACTTATGGCTCACTTTCCCATGACTTTTCTTTATTTGCAACACTCTTCAGAAGTTGGCTTGTCTGTTCTTTTGCATTTCATCTTCCTTTCATTTATTTGAGTGTGTCTGGTATGGCAGGGGTAGTTACTATAAAATAGGCTATATTAAGTATCAGGAAGTCATTCAGCAACATTGGTACAGTTGGGAAAATTAGAAAAAATATCTAATACAAAAATGGGACTTACAAGTGTGTACTTTCTTCGTTTTGTATCAGTATAGAAGTATTCAAAGAGAAAAAAAAATTCCAGGACTGTTGTTTATGATTTTGTAATTGAAATATTATGAGGAAACTCCCATAAGCCTCTCATCCTTACCAATGAGAGGACAGACAAAATGGAAGCCACAATTGCAGAAAACTTACCAAAGTGATCACTTGGACAGAGTTTTGTCTAACTCAATGAAGCTCTGAATCATCCTATGTAGGGCCACCCAAGATGGTCAGGTCATGGTGGGATTTCTCATGAAACATGGTCTACTGGATACATTACCGTCAAACCTCTTCGGTATTCTTGTCTTGAGAACCCCATGCACAGAATGAAAAGTTAAAAAGAAAGGTCACTGAACGGTGAATTCCCAAGGCTGCTAGGTGCCCAATATGAACGATTGATGGATGGAGGTTCATAACACTGTACAGGAAGTGGTGATCAAAATCATCCCCAAGAAGAAGATATGCAAAAAGGCAAAATGGTTGTCTGAGGAGGACTTTCAAATTTCTTTCTTTCTACCAAAGAAGAGAGGGAAAGACGATAGGCAAAATGAAAAGATATGTCCATCTGAAGGCAGAGTTACAAAAAATAACAAGGAGAGCTAAGAAAGCCTTCCTAAGTGATAAATATAAAGAGACACATGAAAACAACAGACTGAGAAGAGCTACAGATCTCTTCCAATAAAGTAGACATAACAAGGGAATATCCCATGTAAAGATGGGCAGGACAAGACAAAAGGGTATGGACCTAAAGGAAGCAGAAGGTGTTAAGAAGAGGTGGCAAGGATTCACAGAAGAACTTTAGAAAAAAGATCTTATGATAACCACAGTGGTGTGATCACTCACCTTGAGTTAGCTATCATGGAATGTGAAGTCAAGAAGGCCTTACAAAGCATCACTACAACAAAGCTATTGGAGATGATGGAATTCCAGTTAAACTATTTCAAATCCCAAATAATTAGCTGTAGATAATATGCTAGCCAGTTAGGAAAAATAGCAGTGGCTACAGGACAAGCAAATATCAGTTTCATTCCTATTTCAAAGAAATGTTACAGAAAACATTTTGAAATTTTCACACAGTTACACTCACCTCACACACTATCAAAGTAATGCTCAAATTCTCCAAGCTAGTCTACAAGAGTAATTACATTGATAATTTCCAGATGTTCAAGCTGAATTTAGAAGAGGCAGAAGAACAAGAAAACAAATTGGCAATAGTCATTGGACCATAGAAAATACAAGAGAATTCCAGAAAACACAAATTTACTTCTACTTCATTTATTATGCCAGGGACTTTGATAGCGTACATCAGAACAAACTGGAAAATTCTTAATCAGACAGAAATACCAGACTACTTCATCTGCCTTGTGAGAAATCTGTATACAGGTCAAGAGGCAACAGTTAGAAAGAGACAAGGAGCAATACACCTGTTCCAACTTGCAAGGAAGCAGTTAATGAGGCTGTATATTGTCACCCTGGTTATTTAAATTATATGCAGAGTACATGATGCGTAATGCTGAACTGGATGAAGCACAATATGGTATCAGGACTGCTGGTAGAAACAGCAATAACCTCAAATATACAGATAACACCACCCTTCAGGCAGAAAATGAAATGTAGCTAAAGAACTTCTTGGCGAGATTGAAAAATCTGTCTTAAAATCCAACATTCAATAAATGAAGATTGTGGAACGCAGTCCCATTACGTCATTACAAATAGATGTGGAAACAATGTAAACAGTGAGAGACTTAATTTCCTTGCGCTCCAAAATTAGTACAGTTGGTGACTGTAGTCATGATTTCAAAGAGCCTGTTTCTTTGAAGGAAAACTATGATAGGGTTAGAAAGTGCATTAGATAACAGACACAGTACTTTACCAACAAATGTCTATGGAGTCTAAGCTATGTTTGTTCCTGTAGTCATGTATGTATGTATGTGAGTGTTGGACCACAAAGAAAACTGAGTGCAGAACTGATGCTTTTGAACAGTGGTGTTGGAGAAGTCTCTTGAGAGTCACTTTGATTGAAAGAATATCAAGCCAGTCAATCCTAACGGAGATCAGCCACACATATTCATTGGATGGACTGATACTGAAGGTGACGCAAAGTTCAAATTCAATTGAAAAGACGTTGATACCCGGAATATATTGCAGGCTAGAGGAGATGGTTGGATGGCATCACCGATTCAATAAACATGAGTTTGAGAAACTGCAGGAGTTGGTAATGAAAAGGGAAACCTGTCATGTTGCAGTCCATGGGAGTGACAAAGATATGAATCATCCACTGAAGATAACTCAATTAAAATATTTCTGAAAGACGTGTCATCTATGGGTGAATCATGGCTCCAGCTCTATTAAGTATGCTGTGTGTTGGAACAAATCTGATAGAGAAGTCTCCTACAAGTCCCCCACCCAAAAAATACTATCCCCTGAATTTCTAAGTGGTGGCACTGAACTTGGTCTACTATAGTATTCTGAGGTCTGAAGATTGTTAAACTTGGCTGAGGCCAAAGATCACATTAGTTTGTTAAATATTTGAAAAACATCCTCTAGGTCTGCAGGCAGGTTTGGCATTGTTTCCACCAAATTAAACAGTCAGATCCAAGCTCTGAAATCTCTGTTTGATTCTGCTGTCCATCTTCTTCCATCTAATCAACGACTTGTGGCACTCTCTGTCGCTTGCCCTGGAAATGTTCTGTGTTCTTTCAGTCTTAGTCATCTTCCAAGAGTGCATGTATATTGTCCATATTTTGCTCTGTCAGAAGATTGAATGGAAACAGTTGAGAAATGGAAATTTGAACCTGCAAACAGGCCTGAACTGAAACTTCTTGATTAAGTTCCATAGAGGGAACCTGCACTGCCTTATTAGTGATTTGAATCCTATGGTCATATGGGAGATGACCATTTTCTCTCTGAAACTGGCACTAAAGTCTTCTATATGATTTCACTTTGGTTGTACGACAGATCCAAGGTGTCCTCTACCTGGTACTGTTACCTACAAATATTATCAATTATGTATGTCTTGGACATGATGTGCTGGAGCGCAGACTCTGTCTTTTAAATTTGACTAAGATAGAAGGTCAAGAGGTTTAGTTTTTTTTTTCCCCTCTAGTTGGTGAAAATGAAGTTGCTCAATCGTTTATGACTCTTTGGGACCCCACGGACTGTAGCCTACCAGGCTTCTCCATCATTGGGATTTGCCAGGGAAGAGTACTGGAGTGGGTTGCCATTCCCTTCTCCAGGAAATCTTCCCTACCCAGGGATTGAACCCAGATCTCCCGCATTATAGGCAGACGTTTGACAATCTGAACTACCAGGGATGTGGCCTCTAGTTGATAGTGGACTTCAAATCTATTCTCTCCATCGATACTGGGGATATGTGTCTGGCATGGGCTGCAGGTGTTAGTGGTGAACTTGCCTGGAGCTGTGGTATTGCTGCTCATAACAGCCCTTTGTGTGGCTGAGGACCATCTATGCATCTCCTTTGGTTGGAGCCCTTCAGTTTGGATTGAATTTTATTCCTGTTTATTTAAGATATCTAGTCTGAAACCTAGAACGGTGGTCTCTTGGGTTTCTCAGGCATCTAGAGGGTTGGTGATAAGAGTGGCAGTCATAAACCACAAATCCTGCCATAGAGATGCTGATGCCAATATCCCTGGCCAATTGTCTGGTGTAAAGGGCAAGGTGGCTCCAACGTTTTGGGAGGATTTGTTATCCTCTAGGCTGCCCCATGGCTACTGCAGCCTAGTGTCTTGGTTTGGGAATGTTTAGGTTGGCATGGTTACCACAACTTCACAACTTTGTGATTTCCCCAAAGCAATAGTAAGCAAAACCTAAGCCACTACCACTTTTCTCCTAGGGAATTAAACATGATGTATGGAAAAGATAAGTGGAGAGGGTTGTGTATTTTCAATGTCAGCCTGTTTCCCCTTGTGTTTATTTTCTTCTACCAGTTCCTGTAAACTATGATCTTTCTAATATTTCCTATGTCATCTTTGACCATGAAGCAGGAATACATTTTAACACAGCTGAATCTCTAAAGAAAGAATGAAAACTCTTAAGGAGCAATAGGACTTTGTGGGGGTAATGAATCAATGGACAAGTGAGTTCTTTGTCAGTTTCCATTCCCTGAAAACTTACGTAGGAAAAGGAGACTTCTTTTGGTATTGACAGATGTTTTTCAAGAGAAGTGCATATACTGGTTTGGTAAAGTTGCCATAACAAAGTGTCCTATACCAGGGAGCTTCAATAAATATGCTCCAAACTTCTAAGGTTCAAGGCAGTAATCAAATTCAGCAGACTTGTTTTCTTCTGAGACCTCTTTTGGATTTTTCCTGGCCATTTTCTGGCTTTGTCTTCACATAGTAATGTTTCTGTTTTTTTCTCTGACTGATCTGCTTTTCTTATAAAGTGCCAAACATATTAACTCAACTACCAATCTAGAGGTCCTATTTCCAAATAGGGTCAGAAAGAACTGTAATATCCTCACAGTTTCACTAAATATAAAGTACGGAGAGTTAGAGCTTCAACATACGAATTTCGAGAGAAAACAACTCATTGTATAATATTGAGTCTCTTCTTTCCATTTGGTACTGCTGTATATGCATCTGTTTACGATGTTCACACCAGTAGACAGGACTCCTGAACCCAGAAAGCAGCTGGTTAAGAAAAATGTGTTGTGCAGGTATAATATAGATGAAACCAGATTTCCGTTTTTGTTTGTTTGCTTGTTTGTTGTTAACCCATCTAGAAATCCTCACCACAAAGACATAAGGAAAGGAAAAAAATTATGTTTGTAAATGAATACTAAGACATAAGATGATGCTCATGATAAGGAAACTTCTAAAGAATTGTAAAGACAAAGAGATATACTCTATATGTTTATGCTAGCAAATCAGTTCATTACAGAATTTTCAAACTAACAGATAGACTTTAAATAAGATTTAATGACAACATTTTTTTCAGTTTGTCTATATTCACCTGGTAATTAGGGTAGCCATCAGCCTTTCCTAGTATATTGAAGCTCAGCACTATGTTCCGGTGTTGCTGGAGAATTTATGTGGTATGTCGTTCTCTGGAACTTGTTGGCTCATGGGTGACCCTTGCTCTTAGTGTAGGTATGGAGGATTCGGATGATCTCTTATTGGTTAATGTTCCCTGATGTCAGGAGTTCTCTGGTGTTATCAGGTTTTGGGCTTAAGCCTCCCACTTCTTGTTTAGAGTCTTATTCTCATAGTAGCCTCAAGACTTCTACCTCCATACAGCATTAATGATAAAACTTCTAGGTTAACAATGAAAAGACTCTCTACAGTGAGGGACACCCAGAGAAGTTTGCAGAATTACATGGAGAAGAGAAGAGGGAGGAGGGAGATCGAGATGACCAAAAGGCGGGGAGGGGGAATCACAAAGGGAGAGAGCAATCCAGCCAGTAAACGATTCCCTATGTGCTCTCCACAGTCTGGAACCCTCAGAGAGGCTCACAGAGTTATATGGAGAAGAGAAGAAGGAGGAAAGACATAGAGGTGAAATGGAGGACAAGAAGGGGAATCAAAAGGAGAGAGATAGATCAAGGTAGTACTATCTTCTCCAGAGCCCAGAATACACAGAGAATTTCACAGAGTTGGGTAGAGAAGAGAAGGTGGAGGGAAGAAATAGAGGTGACCTGGTGTAGAAAAAGGAGAGTCCAAAGGGGAGAGAATAAGCAAGTCAGTAATCACACTCCTAGATAAAAATGGATACTTAAGGTTAGATTTATAAAGGTAAAAAATTGATAACAAGTACCAAAAACCAAAGATTAAAAATCTAAATTAGAAGTTGGACTCTCAAAAATACAATATTAAAGCAAAACAAAATAAAAAAAATATACTTTGGGGGATTTTGCTTTTGTTTTTGTTTAATGTTGTAGTTTTGGTGGTCTAACCTCTACTTTCTTGGTTTGGGTAATGTAATAGTATGTTATAAAAATGAAAATTATAGGCAGAATTGAGATCTTTAAAAATAAAAATTAAAAAAAAAACGATTGTAGTAAAAATACATCTAGGAATTCCTCTGGCGCTGTTGCAGAGAGTGTGGGCTGAGTTCAGCTTCAGATAGTTCATTTTTCCAGCTTAGACAATATAAGTCCCTTCCAGTGTAGTTGCTGTTATCTACAGCGTTTATTCTGTTTCACCTGTCACTTCCAACATGGTTCCTTTTGTTAGGTTGGTTTCTTCTGTTTGCTGGTCTCTTCAGTGTCTAATTTCCACCTTAAAATAAGGGCGAGACGTGGGCTATTATTTAGTCTCACTTTTTCAATCATGCTGTGTGGAGGGAGGAACACTGCAAACAAATATCACTGGCGTGTGTGGGGAGTTCTTGCAGTGTCTTGGACACCCTGTATTTGCCCCTGCTTTTGGTGTGTGAGGTTTCCCAGTCTACACTGCTCAGGCTCCAGATAACCCTGCAGGGAGCAGGCCTCGAGTTGTGTGCACTTTCCTGAACTAGGTCACGCATGTTCAGGTTCTCTGTTACTCCCCAAAGACGCAGACTCAGTTGGGTTTTTCTTTGTACCCTTCCCATTTCTGAACAGGTCAGGCAACCAGGTGCTTGGCGAGTGTGCCCTTCCTGGGCAGTGAGTGCGTCTTATCACCTCCTGTGTCCCAAATGCTTGGTTTACTGGGTGATAGACTGAACCATTTCTCATGTGCCATGTGTCTCCACTGGGGAGATGATCTCTAGCTGGCACCCTCCCAATGGATGTCAACTGTCTAGAATCCCAGGAAGTCTTGGTTAGTAACTGAAAGCCTGTTCGCCGTTTGATAGGGAATGCTTTCTCTGGGACCGAGTTTGCCCGTTTTTTGCTCTGGCTTCCACCTGTCTTCCTCTTGCAGTTGATGGGTTTTCCACATCCTGCTAACTTTCCACTGGTATTCGCTCAGTCCTTTGTTCTCTGAGCTGACCCGGCAGTACCTTCAGTTCAGTTCAGTTCAGTCGCTCAGTTGAGTCCGACTCTTTGCAACCCCATGAATCACAGCACCCGAGGCCTCCCTGTCCATCATCAACTCCCGGACTTCATTCAAACTTATGCCCATCGAGTTGGTGATGCAATCCAGATATCTCATTCCTGTCCTCCCCGTCTCCTTCTGCCCCCAATCCCTCCCAGCATCAGAATCTTTTCCAGTGAGTCAACTCATCTCATATGGAGGTCAAAGTATTGGAGTTTCAGCTTAGGCATCAGTCCTTCCAATGAACACCAAGGATTGATCTTCTTTAGAATGGACTGGTTAGATCTCCTTTCAGTCCAAGGGACTCTCAATTGTCTTCTCCAGCACCACAGTTCAAAATCATCAATTCTTCAGCGATCAGCTTTCTTCACAATCCAACTCTCACATCCATACATGACCATGGGAAAAACCATAGACTTAATTATGACTACAAATCTGGACCTTGGTTGGCAAAGTAATGTCTCTGCTTTTTAATATATTATCTAGGTTGGTCATAACTTTCTTTCCAAGGAGTAAGCGTCTTTTAATTTCATGGCTGCAATCCGCATCCGCAGTGATTTTGCAGCCCACGAAACTGAAGTCTGCCACTGTTTCCACTCTTTCCCCATTTATTTCCCATGAAGTGATGGGACTAGATGCCATGACTTTTGTTTTCTGAATGTTGAGCTTCAAGCCAATCTTTTCACTCTCCGCTTTCACTTTCATCAAGAGGCATTTTCGTTCCTCTTCACTTTCTGCCATAAGGGTGGTGTCATCTGCATATCTGAGGTTATTGATATTTCTCTCGGCAATCTTGATTCCAGCTTGTGCTTCTTCCAGTGCTGCGTTCCTCATTATGTACTCTCCATATAAGTTATATTAGCATGGTGACAATTAGGTTATTGATATTTCTCCTGGCAATCTTGATTCCAGCTTGAGCTTCTTTCAGCGCCGCGTTCCTCATGATGTACTCTGCAAATAAGTTAAATTAGCGTGGTGACAATACACAACATTGACTTACTCCTTTTCCTGTTTTGAACCAGTCTGTTGTTTCATATACAGTTCTGTTTCTTCCTGACCTGAATACAGGTTTCTCAAGAAGCAGGTCAGGTGGTCTGGTATTCCCATCTCTTTCAGAATGTTCCACAGTTTATTGTGATCCACAGAGTCAAAGGCTTTGGCATAGTCAATGAAGCAGAAATAGATGCTTTTCTGGAACTATCTTGCTTTCTCCATGATCCAGCGGATGTGGCAATTTGTGTGCTTCAGCCTTTTCTAAAACCTGCTTGAACATCTGGGAGTTCACGCTTCACATATTGCTGAAGCTTGGCTTGGAGAATTTTGAGCATGACTTTACTAGCGTGTGAGATTAGTGCAATTGTGCGGTCGTTTGAGCATTTTTTGGCATTGCCTTTCTTTGGGATTGGAATGAAGACTAACCTCTTCAAGTCCTGTGAACACTGTTGAATTTTCCAAATTTCCTGGCATATTCAGTGCAGCAATTTCACAGCATCGTCTTCCAGGATTTGAAATAGCTCAACTGGAATTCCATCACCTCCACTAGCTTTGTTTGTCGTGATGCTCTCTAACGCCCACTTGACTTCACATTCCATGATGTCTGGCTCCAGGTGAGTGATTATGCCATCGTGATTCTCTTGGTCTTGAAGATCTTTTTTGTACAGTTCTTCTGTGTATCCTTGCCACCACTTCTTAATATCTTCTGCTTTTCTTAGATACATACCATTTCTGTCCTTTATCAAGCCCATCTTTGCATGAAATATTCTCTTGATATCTCTAATTTTCTTGAAGAGATCTCTTGTTTTTCCTATTCTGTTGTTTTCCTCTATTTCTTTGCACTGACCACTGATGAAATCTTTCTTATCTCTCCTTGCTATTCTTTGGAACTCTGCATTCAGATGCTTATATCTTTTTTCTCTCCTTTGCTTTTTGCTTCTCTTCTTCTCACAGCTATATGTAAGGTCTCCTCAGACAGCCATTTCACTTTTTGCATTTCTTTCCCTTGGCGATGGTCTTGGTCCCTGTCTCCTGTAAAATGTCACGAACCTTCATTCATAGTTCATCAGGCAATCTATCTATCAGATCTAGTCCGTTAAATATATTTCTCACTTCCACTATATAATCATAGGGATTTGATTTCGGTTATATCTGAATAGTCTAGTGGTTTTCCCTACTTTCTTCAATTTCCATCTGAATTTGGCAATAAGGAGTTCATAATCTGAGCCACAGGCAGCTCCTGGTCTTCTTTATGTTAACTGTATAGAGCTTTTCCATCTTTGGCTGTAAAGAATATAATCAATCAGATTTTGGTGTTGACCATCTGGTGATGTCCATGTGTAGAGTCTTCTCTTGTGTAGTTGGAAGCCGGTGTTTGCTATGACTAGTGCCTCCTCTTGACAAAACTCTATTAGCCTTTGCCCTGCTTCATTCCGTGCTCCAAGGCCAAATTTGCCTGTTACTCCAGGTGTTTCTTGACTTCCTCCTTTTTCATTCCAGTCCCCTATAATGAAAAGGACATCTTTTTTGGATGTTAGTTCTAAAAGGTCTCGTAGGTCTTCATAGAATCATTCAACTTTGGCCTCTTCAGCATTACTGGTTAAGGCATAGGCTTGGATTACTGTAATATTGAATGGTTTGACTTGGAAATGAACAGAAATCATTTTCTCGTTGTTAAGATTGCATCCAAGTCATGAATTTCGGACTGTCTTGTTGACCATGATGGCTCCTCCATTTCTTCTAAGGGATTCCTGCCCACAATAGTAGATATGATGGTCATCTGAGTTAAATTCACACATTCCAGTCCATGGAAATATGTTAGGTCTTTTTGCGGTATAGGTCTCCCTCTCTTCCCACCTCTCACCCCCTTCCTTGGCTATCAGAAGGTTAAAGTTGTTTTCTCATGATAGCTCCATCAGATTGCCCTCAGGGCATTCAGGCCTGGTCCTTAAGCTAAGCAGTGTAGCCCGCTTTTCGTTGTTCATCCTCCTTTTCCCTGGTGGTAGATGCGAGTGTCTGTGGGTACTTCTCTGCTGGGAGGTGTCGTTACGCACATAATCTGTGGGGTTTGTTTATGTATATACATATGTATGTGTTTTTCCTCCCAGGTTCGTTGCCTTCTGAGATTCCAAAACTCCACACACATCTGCCGGAGAGAGGGTTTCTGGTATTTGGATACTGTTCCACTTTAAGACACCCTTTCTGGGATGGATCTCCATCATTATCTCCTTTTTCTCTGCTTTTATCTTTTATATTCTGTTCTACCTCCTTTGAAGAATATTGGCCCTTTTTCTGGGTGTTTTTTGTCCTCTGCCAGTGTAAAGAAATTGTTTTGTGCAATTTGCTCAGTGTTCAAATGTTTTTTGAATGGATTTGTGAGAGAGAAGGTGGTCTCCCCGTCCTCCTCTGCCATCTTAGGATCGCACCTCTCACCCCCCACTGATTTTAAACTATGATAAGTTGGCTGACAGAATAGGGAGACAAGGAAATTCTGGTACATTCTTATATAGACTACGGGAATCTCTCCATAATTTTACTGACATTCACCTTAATACTACAGAAGGAGAAATTATTCTAAAAATAGATTTCTCACTCATTTGGCTCCCGATATCTGCCATAATTTACGAAAACAGGTAATTGGACAAAATTAAACCTTAGAAAATTATGACAAACCTAGAAGGCATATTAAAAAACAAAGACATTACTATGCCAAACAAAGTCCATCTAGTCAATGCTATGGTTTTTCCAGTGGTCAGGAATGGATGTGAGAGTTGGACTGTGAAGAAAGCTGATAGCCAAAGAATTGATGCTTTTGAACTGTGCTGTTGGGAAAGACTCTTGAGAGTCCCTTGGACTCAAGGTGATACAACCAGTGCATTCTAAAGGAGATCAGTCCTGGGTGTTCATTGCAAGGACTGATGCTAAAGCTGAAACTCCAATACTTTGGCCACCTCATATGAAGAGTTGATTCACTGTAAAAGACTCTGGTTCTGGCAGGGATTGGGGACAGGAGGAGAAGGGGCCACAGAAAATGAGAGGGCTGGATGTGATCACCGACTCGATGGGCATGAGTTTGAGTGAATTCCAGGAGTTGGTGATGGACAAGGAGGCCTGGTGTGCTGTGATACATGGGGTGGCAAAGAGTTACGATGGAGCTACTGAACTGAACTGAAACCTTGAACAACTGTTGCAAACGTTTCAGATGCTGTATTATTGTAAAGAATATGAGGAGGAAAATAGGGGTAAAAAATTGAGCAAAAGACTGAAACCCCAACAATGTCTGTTAGAACTGCTCTGAAACAGCCTGAGAAAAATAACCAGAGGGACACAGGTGAAAAGGGATGGGCTTGCTATTACTGTGGAAAGGAGGGGCATCTCCAGAGGGGTTCCCTTCAGGCATCTAAGACACCTCTGGCTCCCTGTCTTGTCTGCAAAAGACCACACTAGAGAGAGACTGACCTCAGAGGTATAGGCCCCAGTTATCAGACTCTCAAGAGGATTGGGAGCACACAAAAGCCCTCATCTTAATGATATCTTAAGAACACCATGTATTAAGCGCTGTGCGGGGGCTAATCTGTTGATTCCTTTTGGAAACCACAGCAAGTTTCTCTGTGATCACTGAAGCCTCTGGTCCAATTTTCTCCCATCCACTGTTATAATGGAGCTGTCAGGATGAGCCAAATGCTGTTATTTCATTCATCCATTAAGCTGCAATTCGGATTCTCTTTTATTTCCTCGTGGGTTTCTAATGATGCCAGAGCCTCTCTTATCCCTTTGGGGGAAGAATATGCTGAACAAGGTCCAGGCCTCTGTTTTCATAATACAAAACCCTTTCTTTTAATATGAACAATAATGTAAATGTTAGGGTGTGGGCTGCTGGGAAAAAGTATGGGTCGAGCGCAAATGCTGTTCCTTTTGTTACCAATCTCAAAGACCCTGTGTATACCATGATCAAAGACCTCTTTTCATGTCAAAAGCAGTATCCGTTACAGCCTGAGTTTAAGGAATGGACAAAATCTTACTGTACTGACTTCTCATGATGTAAGTGGAATCTTAAACTTTACATTAAGAGCAACAGTGACTCCATTTTCAAAACTTTTGTAACTGAAGGAGTGCCAAAAGTTATATGAATAGAATATTACTAACCCAACTCCCATCTTCAGGAAAGGTAGAAAAAGTGTAACGATAACATTAAGAGGCATCTACATAAGCTAACTCAGGAAACAGAGAACCATTAGTTGAAAATTTACGCGTACCTTTAACGAAGGCTCAGACTCCCCACCCCCCTGCAAAAAAAAAAAAAAATGGATTTTCTCAATGACACACCAATTTTATGCACAGATATTAGCATAGATCCTCAAGCTATAGAATTAACTATGTGACTCAGGTTTCAGCTTTTCAACCTCCTCATCATATATATATGACATATGGGGAGAAGGCGATGGCACCTCAGTCCAGTATTCTGGTTGGCTGCCATCTATGGGGTCGCTAAGGGTCGGACACGACTGAGCGACTTTACTTTCACAATGATATATGGATATATATATATATATATAACAACGAAAAGAATTTATGCTTTTGAACTGTGGTGTTGGTGAAGACTTGAACGTCCCTTGGACCTCAAGGAGATCCAACCAGTCAATCCTAAAGGAGATCAGTCCTGGTTATTGATTGGAAGGAATGATGTTTAAGCTGAAACTCAAGTATTTCAGCTACCTGATGCGAAGGGCTGACTCATTTGAAAAGATCCTGATGATGGTAAAGATTGAGGGCAGGAGGAGACAGGGATGACAGAGGATGAGACAGTTGGATGACATCACTGACTCGATGGACATGGTGCGTGGACTATGGGAGTTGGTGATGGACAGGGAGGCCTGGCGTGCTGCAGTTCATGGGGTCGCAAAGAGTTGGACATGACTGAGTGACTGAATTGAACTGAACTGAATGATATACAGACAGGTGAATTAGGTAAATCAGATTAAAAACAATTCTTATGAACATCAATAGTATCTGAACATGCACGACCAAATATAAGTATTAAAATTAATTGCAAAAGATTTTCTGGTGTTCTTGATACTGAATCCGGTATTACTATTATTACAAAACATTTATTGCCCAAACCTGGGCATTTACAAATGAATTCTTGTTAAATTGCAGGAGTATCTCAAACTAAAGTACAGGAGGCTTACTAAAATGTCCAAATATATCCACGTGAGTGGCCAGAAAGCCAACCTGCAACTTTAAAACCTTATATGATCGATGCTCCCCTTAATTTAATAAGAAGAGATTTACTTATGCAATGACAAAATCAAGTATATATTCCATATTTTTCCTACGGGCCACTGCTCATTTAATAAACAATATAATTATTAAAATAACTTTGAAATATGACGAGCCTATTTGGACAGAGCAGTGGCCCCTTACAAAAGCTGGACTGTGAAGAAAGCTGAGCGCCAAAGAATTTATGTTTTTGAACTGTGGTGTTGGAAAAGACTCTTGAGAGTCCCTTGGCCTGCAGAGAGATCCAAACAGTCCAATGTGAAGGAGATCAGTGCTGAGTGTTCATTGGAAGGACTGATGCTAAAGCTGAAACTCTAATACTTTGGACACCTCAGGAGAAGAATTGACTCACTGGAAAAGACTCTAATGTTGGGAGGGATTGGGGTTGGGAGGAGAAGGGGATGACAGAGAATGAGGAGGCTGGATGGCATCACCGACTTTGTGGACATGAGTTTGAGTGAACGCCGGGAGTTGGTGTTGGACAGGGATGCCTGGCACGCTGTGATCCATAGGGTGGCAAATAGTCAGACACGACTGAGCAACTTAACTGAACTGAACTGAAGGAACTACAATGGAGGATACACAATTGAAATTAAAACATATTGAAGAATCATGTTCTCCTTGGAATACTCCCATTTTAGCGATAAAGAAGAAATCTAACAAATGGCGTCTTTTAACTGACTTTTGAAAGATTAATGCATCCATGAAACCTATCTGTGCAGTGCAACCATGAATTCCATCACCTGCCACTATTCCTCAAAACTGGCATATTATTATCATAGGCTTGCAGGATTGATTTTTTACTATACCTTTACACCCGCTAGACCGAGAAATATTTACTTTCTCCCTTATCCTAATCATATCAGGCCTCACAAATAGTATCAATGGACTGCATTGCCTCAAGGAATGATAAATTCTTGCGCCATGTTTCGATGTTGTGTAGCCAAAGCTCTTGAACCTGTGCGAAAGCAATTTCATAACTATGCTATTGTTCACTATACGGATGATATATTGTTTTCAGCTCCTTCTATTTTAGAAACTCAGCAGATGTTTGATGTAGCTCAACAACACTTAAAAGAGTTTCGATTAATCTTTGCCCCTGAATAGATTCAATCCTCTGCACCTTACAATTACTTGGGATTTAATGCTATTAGACAATGTATCACTCCTCATCTTGCACAGATTCGTGTTGATAAATTATCAACCTTGACTGATTTTCAAAAATTTTAGGCATATAACCTGGAGTAGACCTACTTTGGGTATTGCAGAGTATCAACTGACTTATTTAACACTTTAAAAGGAGTTTCTGATCAAAATAGCCCTCGTTCACTCTCCCAAGAGGCACGAGAAGAATTCTGCATAATGCAAAAGAAACTGCAAAAGCAAATTCTTTCTCCTATCAGACTTGAGATACCTTTAGAGTTATTTACCCTTCCCTCTCTCCAGTCCCCTACAGGACTTCTTGCCCAGCAAGAACGCCTGATAGAATGGATGTATACCCTTTTTTACAGGGACAAGATCACTTACACTCTCTCTTGATTTGATTGCTAAAGTAATTATCAGTGGGAAAAATAGAACTGGAGCTCTAATTGGCTCTGGTTCTTATAAAATTGTAATTCAGTTCAGTTCAGTCGCTCAGTCGTGTCCGACTCTCCGCGACCCCGTGAATCACAGCACGCCAGGCCTCCCTGTCCATCACCAACTCCCGGAGTTCACTCAAACTCATGTCCACAGAGTCGGTGATGCCATCCAACCATCTCATTCTTGGTCGTCCCCTTCTCCTCCCGCCCCCAACCTTTCCCAGCATCAGAGTCTTTTCCAGTGAGTCAACTCGTCGCTTGAGGTGGCCAAAGTGTTGCAGTTTCAGCTTTAGCATCAGTGCTTCCAATGTAGTACCTATTAGTAAATCTCAATTTGAGAGTGGTTTGCAAACTTCTACTATCTTCCAAATAGCCTTTTGAAAATATTCTGGAAATTTTCACTTCATTATCCTTTAACACACTTTGCAATTTGTTCAAAAGTACTGAATATATTATCTGTCGCATTGTCACATCACAACCTACACCTCAAGCTGATGTTTTTTTTATATCAGATCAGTTCAGTCGCTCAGTCGTGTCCGACTCTCCGCGACCCCATGGATCATAGCACATCTGGCCTCCCTGTCCATCACCAACTCCAGGAGTTCCCTCAAACTCATGTCCACAGAGTCGGTGATGCCATCCAACCATCTCATTCTTGGTCGTCCCCTTCTCCTCCCGCCGCCAACATTTCCTAGCATCAGAGTCTTTTCCAGTGAGTCAACTCGTCGCATGAGGTGGCCAAAGTATTGGAGTTTCAACTTTAGCATCAGTCCTTCCAATGAACACCCAGGATTGATCTCCTTCAGAATGGACTGGTTGGGTCTCCTTGCAATCCAGGGGACTCTCAAGAGACTTCTCTAGCACCACTGTTCAAAAGCATCAATTCTTTGGCGATCCGCTTTCTTCACAGTCCAACCCTCCATCCGTACATGACCACAGGAAAAACCATTGCCTTGACTAGACGGACCTTGGTTGGCAAAGTAATGTCTCTGCATTTTAATAGGCTATCAAGGTTGGTTATAACTTTCCTTCCAAGGAGTAAGCGACTTTTATTTTCGCGGCTACAGTCAGCATCTGCAGTGATTTTGGAGCCCCCCCAAAAATAAAGTCTGACACTGTTTCCACTGTTTTTCCATTTATTTCCCATGAAGTGACGGGACCAGATGACATGATATTTGTTTTCTGAATGTTGAGCTGCAAGCCAACCTTTTCACTCTCCTCTTTCACTTTCATCAAGAGGCTTTTTCGCTCCTCTTCACTTTCTGCCATAAGGGTAGTGTCATCTGCATATCTGAGGTTATTGATATTTCTCCCAGCAATCTTGATTCCAGCTTGTGCTTCTTCCAGCCCAGCGTTCCTCATGATGTACACTGCATATAAGTTAAATAAGCAAGGCGACAATATACAGCCTTGACGTAGTCCTTTTCCTACTTGGAACCAGTCTGTTGTTCCATGTACAGTTCTGACTGTTCCTTCCTGACCTGCATACAGGTTTCTCAAGAGGCAGGTCAGGTGATTTGGTATTCCCATCTCTTTCAGAATGTTCCACAGTTTATTGTGATCCACAGAGTCAGAGGCTTTGGCATAATCAATGAAGCAGAAATCGATGCTCTTCTGGAACTCTCTTGTTTTCTCCATGATCCGGGGATGTTGACAATTTGTTCTCTGGTGCTTCTACGTTTTCTAAAACCTGCTTGAACATCTGGGAGTTCACGGTTCACACGATGCTGAAGCCTGGCTTGGAGAATATTGAGCATGACTTTACTAGCGTGTGAGATGAGTTCAACTGGTGCGGTCGTTTGAGCACTCATGGGCATTGCCTTTCTTTGGGACTTGAATAAAGACTGACCTTTTCCAGTCCTGTGGCCACTGCTGAGTTTTCCAAATATGCTCGCATATTGAGTGCAGCACTTTCTCAGCATCATCTTTCAAGATTTGGAATAGCTCAACTGGAATTCCATCACCTCCACTAGCTTTGTTCGTAGTGATGCTTTCTAAGGCCCACTTGACTTCACATTCCAAGATGTCTGGCTTTAGGTCAGTGATGACGTTATCGTGACTATTTTGGTCGTGAAGATCTTTTTTGTACATTTCTTCTTTGTATTTTTGCCTCCTCTTCTTAATATCGTCTGCTTCTGTTATGTCCATACCATTTCTGTCCTTTATCGAGCCCATCTTTGCATGAAATGTTCCCTTGGAATCTCTAATTTTCTTGAAGAGATCTCTTGTCTTTCGCATTCTGTTGTTTTCCTCTATTTCTTTGCATTGATCACTGAGGAAGGCTTTCTTATCTCTCCTTCCTATTATTTGGAACTCTGCATTCAGATGTTTATATCTTTCCTTTTCTCCTTTGCTTTTCACTTGTCTTCTTTTCACAGCTATTTGTAATGCCTCCTCAGACAGCCATTTTACTTTTTGCATTTCTTTTCCATGGGGATGGTCTTGGTCCCTGTCTCCTGTACAGTGTCACGAACCTCCGTCCAGAGTTCATCAGGCACTCTCTCTATCAGATCTAGTCCCTTAAATCTATTTTTCACTTCCACTGTATAATCGGCGTCTCCAGCAACGCAGACACGAGAGACGCCATCCCCGGCGCAACCGACCATGCAAAGAGGCGCGGCCGTGAGGAGGTACCCCAAGACTGAGGCCAGGGCCAGTGGACGAGAGGAGCTACCCCACCTCCAATAGGCCGTGGCTGTGCGGGCGCAGGAGGGCCGAGAGGAGCTACTCCACCTTCAAGGTCAGGAGGGGAGTCCTTGAGGAAATACCCCTCATCCAAGTTAAGCTGCAGCGGCTGCACTTTCTTGGAGCAGCTGTGAAGAGATACCCCACGCCCAAGGTAAGAGAAATCCAGATAAGACGGTAGTTATTGCGAGGGGGCATCAGAGGGCAGAAACACTGAAATCATAATCACGGGAAACTAGTCGATCTGATCACATGGACCACAGCTGAATGTGGTCCACTGGAGAAGGGAATGGCAAACCACTTCAGTATACTTGCCTTGAGAACCCCATGAACGGTAACAAAGGGCAAATTGATAGGATACTGAATGAGGAATTCCCCAGGTCGGTAGGTGCCCAGTATGCTACTGGATATCAGTGGAGAAATAACTCTAGAAGAATGAAGGGATGGAGCAGAAGCAAAACCAATACCAATTTGTGGATGTGACCGGTGATAGAAGCAAGGTCTGGTGCTGTAAAGAGCAATATTGCATAGGAACCTGGAATGTTAGGTCCATGAATCAAGGCAAATTGGAAGTGGTCAAACAGGAGATGGAAAGAGTGAACATAGACATTCTAGGAATCAGTGAATTAAAATGGACTGGAATGGGTGAACTTAACTCAGATGACCATCATATCTACTACTGTGGGCAGGAATCCCTTAGAAGAAATGGAGGAGCCATCATGGTCAACAAAAGAGTCCGAAACACAGTACTTGAATGCAATCTTAAAAACGACAGAATGATTTCTGTTCGTTTCCAAGGCAATATTACAGTAATCCAGACCTATGCCCCAACCAGTAACGCTGAAGAAGCCGAAGTTGAACTGTTCTATGAAGACCTACAAGACCTTTTAGAACTAACATCCAAAAAAGATGTCCTTTTCATTATAGGGGACTGGAATGCAAAAGGAGGAAGTCAAGAAACACCTGGAGTAACAGGCAAATTTGGCCTTGGAACACGGAATGAAGCAGGGCAAAGGCTAATAGAGTTTTGTCAAGAGAACGCACTGGTCATAGCAAACAGCCTCTTCCAATTCCAACACAAGGGAAGACTCTACACATGGACAACACCAGATGGTCAACACCGAAATCAGATTGATTATATTTTTTGCAGCCAAAGATGGAGAAGCTGTACAGAGTTAGAGAAAACAAGACCAGGAGCTGCCTGTGGCTCAGATTATGAATTCCTTATTGCCAAATTCAGACTTAAGTTGAAGAAAGTAGGGAAAACCTCTAGACCATTCACATATGACCTAAATCAAATCCCTTATGATTGTACAGTTTTCTATATAGACGGGACTAAAAATGTTAAAGCCTCATTCTGGCCTCTCGAAGAGTGAAACGTTCTTTATACTAAATCTCACTCTTCTCAACAAAATGAATTATATGCTCTCATTCAGGTTATTCACCTACATCCTTACCATATTAATATAGCTTATGATTTTTTATATTCAATATTTGTATTACAATCTATCGAAACTTCAATCATAAATTCTAATCAGTCTATTATTCAACATTTTATCCAACTACAATCTCTTATTAAGAACTGCACTTCCTCTACTCATATTACCCATATCCGAGCACATTCTTGTTTTCTGGCCCTGTGGCTCATGGCAAGGAACAAGCTGATAAGCTTGTCGTTTTGCTGCTCCTGAAGAGCCACATGATCTATTTTGCAATAATGCTGGTTCATTCCACCAAATTTGGAAAATTCCATACCGCCTTGCTAAAGAAATTATTATTAGTTGCCCTACCTGAAGGCCCTTACATCTTCGATCTATTGCGCAAGGCATTAATGCTCAAAGATTACATCCTAATGAACTATGACCAATGGGTGTAATGCATTGTCCTGAAATTTCTCGCTCTTCCTTATATGTCTCAATCGACACAAATTCCTTTTTAATATGGGTCACACCTCTTCAAGGTGAGGCTACACGACATGTTGTAACCCACCTGTTAACTTGTTTTCCTATAATGGGAACACCTAGTTCTATAAAAACAGATTAAAAAAAAAGCCCTGCCTATATTTCTTGGCAATTCAAACAATTCCTACAATCATTTTCTATTAAATATATTTCAAGCATCACTTATAATCCACAAACAATTCTTTTTTAAAACTGGAAACTGTAACATTTTATTTTTTTTTCAATCGGAGGCGAGTTACTTTACATTAATATATTGGTTGGTGTTGAGATACATTGACACGAATCTGCCCCGGGTGTACATGTGTTCCCTTTCTTGAACCCCCAGCCCACCTCCCTCTTCCCCATATCCTCCCTGAAGGTCATTCCCGTGCACCAGCCCCGAGCATTCTGTATCATGCCTCGAACCTGGACTGGTGATTCAGTTCAAATAATATACATGTTACAATGCCATTTTCCCAAATCATCCCACCATCACCCTCTCCCACAGAGTCCCAAAGACTGTTCTATACACTTATGTCTCTTTTGCTGTCTCGTATACAGGGTTTAGGCTACCATCTTTCTAAATTCCCTACATATGCATTGGTATACTGTATTGATGTTTTTCTTTCTGGCTTACTTCACTCTGTAAAATAGGCTCCAATTTCATCCACCTCATTGGAACTGACAAAAATGCATTTTTTTGATGGCTGAAAAGTACTCCATTGTGTAGATGTACCAGAGCTTTCTGATCCATGCATCCGCAGATGGACATCTCGGTTGCTTCCGTGTTCTCCCTATTATAAGCAGTGCTGCAATGAACATTGGAGTACATGTGTTTCTTTCATTTCTGGTTTCCTCAGTGTGTAAGACCAGGAGTGGATTGGCTGGATCATATATCAGTTCTATTTCCAGGTTTTTGAGGAATCTCCACAGTGTTCTCCATAGTGGCTGTACTAGTTTGCATTCCCTCCAACAGTGTAAGAGGGTTCCCTTTTCTCCACACCCCCTCCAGCATTTATTTGCATGTAGACTTTTGGATAGCAGCCATTCTGACTGGTGTGAAATGGTATCTCATTGTGGTTTTGATTTGCATTTCTCTGATTATGAGGAATATTGAGCATTTTTTCATGTGTTTGTTAGCCATCTGTTTGTCTTCTTTGGAGAAATGTCTGTTTAATTCTTTGGCCCATTTTTTTAATTGGGTCGTTTATTTTTCTGGAATTGAGCTGCAGGAGCTGCTTGTATATTTTGGAGATTAATTCTTCGTCAGTTGATTCAGCGGCTATTAATTTCTCCCAATCTGAAGTCTGTGTTTATACCTTGCTTATAGTTTCCTTTGCTGTGCAGAATCTTTTCATTTTAATTAGGTCCCATTTGTTTATTTTTGCTTTTATTTCCAATATTCTGGGAAGTGGGTCTTGGAGGATCCTGCTGTGATTTATGTCAGAGAGTGTTTTGCCTACGTTCTCCTCTAGGAGTTTTAGAGTTTCTGGTCTTACATTTAGTTCTCTAATCCATTTTGCGTTTATTTTGGTGTTTGGTGTTAGGAAGTGTTCTAGTTTCATTCTTTTACAAGCGGCTGACCAGTTTAACCAGCACCACTTGTTAAATAGACTGTCTTTACTCCATTTTATTTTTTTGCCTCCTTTGTCAAAGATAAGGTGTCCAAAGGTGTGTGGATTTATCTCTGGGCCTTCTATTTTGTTCCATTGATCTATATTTCTGTCTTTTTGAGAGTACCATATTATCTTGATGAATGTGGCTTTGTAGTAGAGCCTGAAGTCCGGCAGGTTAATTCCCCCAGTTCCATTCTTCTTCCTCAAGATTGCTTTGGCTCTTCGAGGTTTTTTGTATTTCTATACAAATTGTGAGATTATTTGTGCTAGTTCTGTGAAAAATATCGTTGGAAGCTTGATAGGGATTGCATTTAATGTATAAATTACTTTGGGTAGTATACTCATTTTTACTATATTTATTCTTCCAATCCACGAACACAGCCTATTTCTCCATCTATTAATGTCCTCTTTGATTACTTTCACTAGTGTTTTATAGTTTTCTATGTACAAGTCTTTTGTTTCCTTAGGTAGATATATTCCTAAGTATTTAATTCTTTTCATTGCAACAAAGAATGGAATAGTTTCCATAATTTCTCTTTCTATTTTCTCATTAAGTGTATAGGAATGCAAGGGATTTCTGTCTGTTGATTTTATATCCTGCAACTTTACTGTATTCACTGATTAGCTCTGGTAGTTTTCTGGTAGAGTCTTTAGGGTTTTCTGTGTAGAGGACCATGTCATCAGTGAACAGTGAAATTTTACTTCTTCTTTTCCAATTTGTATTCCTTTTATGTCTTTTTCTGCTCTGATTGCTGTAGCCAAAACTTCCAGAACTATGTTGAACGGTAGTGGTGATAGTGGGTACCCTTGTCTTGTTCCTGACTTTAGGGGAAATGCTTTCAGTTTTTCACCATTGAGCATAATGTTTTCTGTGGGTTTGTTATATATAGCTTTTATTATGTTGGGCTATGTCCCTTCTATTCCCACTTTCTGGAGGGTTTTTATCATAAATGGATGTTGAATTTTGTCAAAGACTTTCTCTGCATCTACTGAGATAATCATATGATTTTTATTTTTCAGTTTGTTAATGTGGTGTATTACGTTGATTGATTTGCGGATATTGAAGAATGCTTGCATGCCTGGGATAAAGCCACTTGATCATAATGTATGATCTTCTTAATGTGCTGTTGGATTCTGATTGCTAGAATTTTGTTAAGGATTTTTGCATCTATGTTCATCAGTGATATTGGCCTGTAGTTTTTTTTTGTGTGTGTGTGGGATCTTTACCATGTTTTGGGATTAGGGTGATGGTGGCCTTATAGAATGAGTTTGGAAGTTTCCCTTCCTCAGCAATTTTCTGGAAGAGTTTGAGTAGAATAAGTGTTAGCTCTTCTCTAAATTTTTGGTAGAATTCAGCTGTGGAGCCGTCTGGCCCTGGGCTTTTGTTTGCTGGAAGATTTCTGATTACAGCCTCTAATTCCATGCTTGTGATGGGTAGGCAGGCCGCCCTGCCTCCCTACCCACACCCCGCCTGCTGGAGGGTGGTGCGGGCATCTGTGCCGCTTCTCTGCTGAGAGTTTCCTCTGGGCACTTAGTCTGTGGGTTTTAACTATTTATTTCATTATTAATTAAATATTTATGTATGTATGCGTTTTTCTCCCAGTTCTGTGGCCCTCTGAAGTTCCAAGGCTTGCCACAGACACACCAGTGATTCCAGGTGTTTGGAACCTTATTTATTTTTTTTTTTTTCTTTCCTTTCTTTCTTTAAGCCTCCCTTCCTAGGACGGAGCTCCGTCCCTCCCTCTTTTGACTCTCTTTTTATCTTTTTTCCTATTTCCTACCTCCTTTCGAAGATTATGGGCTCCTTTTCTGGGTGCCTGTTGTCCTCTGCCGGTATTCAGAAGTTGTTTTATGGGATTTAATCAGTGTTCTAATGTTCTTTTGCTGATTTTGTGGGGGAGAAAGTTGTCGCCCTGTCCTATACCTCTGCCATCTTCCTGTGCTCCCTAAACTCTCCACAAGCACAAATTAAAAAAGTAAATATAGAGGGGGAATACACAGGATCATTTTTGTGTTCCTTATCCAGAGCAGACTTTCAGTTCACTTCAGTTCAGTTCAGTTCATTTCAGTCGCTGGCTCAGTTGTTTCCGATTCTTTGTGACCCTATGAATCACAGCGCGTCAGGCCTCCCTGTCTATCTCCAACTACCTGAGTTCACTCCACCCATGTCCATCAAGTCGGTGATGTCATCCAGCCATCTTATTCTCTGCTGTCCTCTTCTCCGCCTGCCCACAATGCCTCCCAGCATCAGGGTCTTTTCAGGTGAGTCAACTCTTCACATGAGGTGGCCAAAGTATTGGAGTTTCTGCTTCAGCATCAGTCCTTCCAATGAACACCCAGGACTGATCTCCTTTAGAATGGACTGGTTGTGTCTCCGTGCATTCAAGGGACTCTCAAGAGTCTTCACCACCACAGTTCAAAAGCATAAATTCTATGGCTACAAGCTTTCTTCACAGTCCATCTCTCACATCCATACATGACCACTGGAAAAACCATAGCCTTGATTTGAGGGACCTTGGTTGGCAAAGTCATGTCCATGCTTTTTAATACGCTATGTAGATTCCAATGCAATATAATCTCTAATCTTAAAATTATCGTTAATGCAACTTTGTTTGTTTTAAATTTTTTAAACTTATCGCAAGGAGATATTTTGACAAAAGCAGAAAACCGTTTCCTGAAACTGAAGGACACTTCTCTTCCTCTACCTATTTTGTATCAAGACGGGGTGACTAAACAGCGGATGTGGAAAATTAATATTACCAGGAAAGGGACACGCTTGTATTTCTCCAGATGGATCCAACGAAGTCATTTGGTTCCCTCTTCAGAAGATTCACCCAAGGAAGCTAAGATAGAGAGAAAAAGGTGAAATCCCCGGGAGGAGGAGATTTCAGTACAAGCCATGCCGGCTTTTAAACTTTCTAGGAAATGCCACACTCGACGTCATCGACCTCATCATCTCCCTACTTGGAGACAGATAAAAACTCTTATTAATCAACCTGAAAATCTGGGTTCTCAACAGGAAATGACCTGGGATTCTGAGAATATTTTTGTGGCTACAATTGCTTTCCTTGCTTCTGCTTTACCCGCTCAGGCTGGCTTGAATAATCACACTTATAGGGCTTATATACCTAAGCCCCAGTTATTGCAAGTTGTAGAATGGACAGATATAGGACCTGTCATATCCACTAATGACAGAGTACATACGCCTCCTCCTTGGAGATTGGAGGGGCCGGCTCCTCTCTTCCTGAGGAAGATGGAAGACTAATAAACATTTCTCTAGGCTATGAAATCCTTCCTTTGTGCATGGGCCCAGGAGAATTATGTATTAATGTTAGTCAACAAAAGTGGACTTTCATCC
This sequence comes from Moschus berezovskii, assembly GCF_049115385.1. Lineage (NCBI taxonomy): Eukaryota > Metazoa > Chordata > Mammalia > Artiodactyla > Moschidae > Moschus > Moschus berezovskii. The sequence continues at coordinate 40,207,919 of NC_142489.1, read as the reverse complement.
TGCCTCCAAAAAAGAATTTCAGTACATTGCTTAGACTGTTTACCACCCTGTCCCTTTATGAAAACCATGTCAATACTACCAAATCTTTTGGACAAGGACAAAAGTTGAAATGTAAGGGGTTTACGTATAAGGACTTTACATATATTCCTGTTTACTGGGATAGATGTCAAGCTAAATCAGGGAAATTAATGTTTTTGGCCAATTACACCATTGTTGATTGGGGAACCCAATCATCTAACTGCTCAGATGATCTTAATAATACAATGTGTGACATGCTACTCAAGAAGAATGGAAGATTACCAATAGTTCAATGGAAAACTTCCATGACAAAGGACTCTTTGGCTGGATTGACAGTGAAAGGGCAACTCCTCGCCCTCGAATCATCCTCAATATATGAATTGGACCTGAACAACAGGACATTTGGAAACATGATGCACGTACTTAAAAACTTGGAACTTGGACTGGATATGCCACAGGGACCAGTCGTTGTCATAGTAACTCTTCCTTCCGTTATAATCATTCATATTTTATACAAGCTTCCATCCCCCTTCCTTTTGTTATAGCCATAGGGAACTCACAGTTTAATAAGACTTTATGTTCTGTCACTTGTATAGATTGCAAATTGTATACTTGTCTAAATTCCTTTAAAATAAATGAATCCCCTTTGAGTCTTCAATCTCGGTGTAGTCTCTGGTTACCAAGTAGATCTCCAAATACCCTGGGAAGAAGGTCCCATGGTAGGACTTGCCTCCCGGTTACTCTCTAAATTACTCCAATGATCTAAGCGATTCATTGGATGGCTAATTCTTGGCATTTTGGGATTAATAGCCATTTGCATCACTGCTGCAGTTGCAGGCATTGCTTTACAAACCTCAATTCAAACCCAAAACTTTATTCAAATTTGGACTAAAGATGCTGATACTATGTGGGCCACCCAGGCTCAGATGGATGAGGATGTTCAGGGTAAAATACAAGAATTAAAAACAGGCATCCAGTGGGTCAGAGAACAATTAATACATTTCAAAAAGAAAGTATTATTAAAATGTGATTCAAGAGTTTTGCATTACTCCTGTTTGGTTCAACAATAGTGCTTACAACTGGGAACAAATCAAGTTTCATTTACAAGATACACATAATAATGCTTCTTAAATATACAATTGTTGCAAGAGAAAATCTTTGAAATCTTCTCTAAGAGTCTATCCTCTTCCAAAAATTTGGAAACCTTACTGATCAGCTAGCTGATCAATTATCTCGGTTAGTCACTTGAGGATGATTTCAAAGCATTACACTTCGTATTGGATCTGGAGCTATAAAGCTGATAATTATCATGGTCATTAGTATCTGTAGTATACAGATGCCTTTCAACTAAAATGTTCAAACTAAACAGACTCAATTGGTCAGTGCCTTTTTCACAGAAGTATATGCAGTCATCCCCAATTATGAAAAAATAAAACAGGGAGAATCGCCAGGGGACGTTCAACTTTAAGGGATCCAATAGGTTTTCTTCCTTTGTGTAGCATTTCTCAAGGACTCTGTTCATTCTCAGTTACTGCAAAACAGGGACGAGCAGAGCTGCACGCAGTCCTCAGTACTGGGATCATGGGAGAGGACACCTGCTTGGATTCCCTTCAGTGTCTCCCTTCAGTGACCTTGAACGTAAAGGATTATCCATTTTGTTGCAACTGGTGGAATTTCATTATTTTTAATGGCAGAAGAGTAATTTTATTATAGATATATAAACATGCGTTTCTGCAAAAAAAAAAAAAAAAAAAAAAGCACGCTAGTTTCACTTGAGTCTTCTGTCCCCTGCATCCTTCTTCTTGTCAACTCCAGTCACCAGATCCGGGTTTACGAAGACCGTGACGTGGGTTTAGTTGAGTGATGACACCATCATGATTATCTGGTCATGAAGAGTATCTTTGTTGAGTTCTTCTGTGTATTCTTGACACCTTTCAATTGTTGCTGTTTCTGTTAGGTCTCCAATATTTCTGACCTTTGTGGTGCATTTCTTTATATGAAATATTCCCATGGTATCTTTAATTTTCTTGAAGTGATCTCTAGTCTATCTGATTCTATTGTTAACCTCATTTCTTGGCATTGATCAATGAGGAACGTTTTCTTTTCTGCCCTACTTATTCTTCAATATTCTACATTCAAATAGGTATATCTTTCCCATTCTCATTTCACTTCCACTTCTCTCTCTCCTTTTTCTTTTTTTCTTATTCTCAGCTAGTGTAAGGTGTCTTCGAAAACCGTTTGCCCTTGTGCATTTCTTTGTCTTGGGGATAGTCTCCATTGCTGCTCCTGTACAATGTCACGAACCACTGCCCTTAGTTCTACAAGAACTCTATTAGATTTCCAATTATAATCAAAAGGGCTTTTATTTAGATCACACCAGAACGATCTAGGGATTTTCCCTACTTTTGTTGAAATCAGTCTGAATGTTTCAGTATGAGCTGATGATCTGAGCCACAGTCAGCTCCCGGTTTGTTTTGGATGGCTACATTAAGCTTCTCCATCTTCAGCTGTAAAGCGTATAATCAGTTTGATTTTGGTATTAACCGTCTTCTTGTGTGCATGTGTAGAATCGTCTCATGTGTTGTTGGAAAAAGTTTCCTATGACAGTCCCTTGTCTTGGCAGAACAGTGTTAGACATTGCCCTGGTTCATTTTGTAGCCAACGGCCAAACTTGTCTATGACTCTAGCTATCTCTTGATGTCCTACTTTTGCATTCCAGTCCCCAATGATGCAAATGATATCTTTATGGGTGCGTGTGTGTGTGTGTGTTAGTTCTAGAAGATCCTATTGGTAAACATAGAACCACTCAACTTCAGCTTCTCACCGACCTTCAGCTCAATTTCTACTTCAACATTGCTGGTCAGGACATAGATTTGGATTATTGTGCTATTGCATAGTTTGTCTTGAGAATCAGCAGAGATCTTTCTGCATTCTTGAGAAGGCACCCAAGAACTGCATTTCACACACTTTTGTTGACTGTGAGTGATACACCGTTTCTTCTCTAGGGATTCTTGCCCACCGTGGTAGATAAAATGGTCATCTCAATTAAATTTGCCCATTCCAGTCAATTTTAATTCACTGATTCCTGAAAGGTTGATGTTCACCGTTGACATCCCCTGTTTGACGAATTCCAAGTTAATTTGAATCATGGACCTAACTTTCTAAGTTCCTATGCACTATTGTTCTTTACAGAATGAGACTTTACTTCCATCACCAGTCACTACCACAGCTGGGTGTTTTTGGTTTGTTTTTTGTTTTTTGCTCTGGTTTCATCTCTTCATTACTTTTGGAGTTACTTCTCCACTGATTTCCAGAAGCATATTAGGACACCTACCAACCCGGGGAGTTCATCTTTCAGTGTCCATTCTGTTTGCCTTTTCATACTATTCATGGGGTTTCAAGGCAAAATACTGAAGCTGTGCCATTCACTTCTCCATTGGCCCACGTTTTCTCAGAACCCTCCATCATGACCCATCCATCCTGGATGGCCCTACAGAGTCTGACTCATAGTTTCATTGCATTAGACAAGACTGTGGTCCACTGCATCAGTTTGGTTAGTTTTCTGTGGTTGTGGTTTCCATTACGTCTGCCCTCTAACGGATAAGCATAAAAGGCTTATAGAAGCTTTCTGATGGGAGGGACAGACTGTGAGTGAACCTGAGTCTTGTTTAGATAGGTGGGGCCATGTTCAGTAAAGCTTTAATCCGATTTTCTGTTGCGGGGAGGGGTGGGGAGGGCTGTGTCCAGCCCTGCTGTTTGAACTGAGGACAAACTTTGGTATGAGAACTGTACTTGTGATCTTCTTCAAAAGGGCTTGTGCAAGCACTGTTGTATTCAGTGCCCCTCATCCTCCTGCAGCCCACTCGGCCCACACTTACAGGCAAATCTGGCTCAGGATTTTGTGGGGACACTGCTCCTTATGCTTGGCTCCTGGTGCACACAAGATTTTGTTTGTGCCTTCCAACTGCTTCAGTTCTGTGGAAGTTCTGTAATCAAGTCCTCCAAAGTCAAATTTCCTGTGGGGTTCTCAATCCCTTTGCCAGACCCCCAGGTGAGGAATTGTGCAGTGCTCCTAGAACTTCCTTAACAGTACGAGAATTTCTTCGGCATATTTATTTTTCAATTTGTGGATATCTGCTAGCTGGCTTTATTGTGGATTGAATGGAAAACTCCTCCAAGAGGGCATATGCCATAAACTGCATGACCCAGGTCTGTAACAGCCAGAGACCCTCTCCCCTGTCAGACTACTGCTGACCCATGCCTCTGCAGGAGACACTCAATCACTGAAAGACAGGTCTGACTCTGTGTCTGGAAATCTCTGCGTATTTGTGCACAAAATGTTTTCTATGAGCCCTCTGAGTGCGGCTGGAAGGTATTGATTCTAAACACAAAGTCACCCCTCCTACAGTCTTCTTGGGATGTCTCCTTCCCCACTGGACATGGTGTACATCTTTTTGGTGGGACCTGACCTTCTCTTGTCCATCATCATTCAGTAGCAAGCTGCAATTTTGGAGCTCTCTCAGGAAAAGATAAGTGAACACCCTTCTACTTGGCTATCTTTGCTCCCTCACAGGCACACACTGGCAAAGGGGAAAAATCATATACCCCACGGCTGCACTTTCTTCACCTTTCTACACCGCCAGTTATGCATGAGCACCTGGATGGATTGCATGCTCGCACACGGTATGCTAGGATGCCTGTGGTTTCACAATGAAGGAGCCTACCTGATCATGTCATTTGTCTCACACGATGCTATTATTGGCCGCATCAGCGAGGGAGTTTGCTGCCTGATGGACTGGTCTGAGGCAGCAGTAGGCCAGGGCCTTCCTCTAACGTGTAAAAAGTCTCCAGTGCAGTAGGCTATCTTTCTGTTCCTCCTCCTCCAGCCTCTGTTCGTTTCGGAAGGACCTTGACCTCTTCACCGTCATGGATCCTGTTATAGCCATGCCCACCATTTCCACAGGATACCCCACTTCCCATAGACTAAAGGGTTCAAAGGCTATGCTTTAAAATACCCACACCATTGAATTTACACTGGGTGAGTTCTCAAAACTTCCCCATCTGCTTCCTGGTAGAAATACACACATCAACGTGGCACAAACTGTGAGCTTCTTTATGTCTCTTGAGGTAAACCCAGATTTATTGACCCACCTTTCCTCATTCCTGTGCTGAACAGGAGCACCTCAGAGATGCATGGGCCAGTCTTCCCCAGTCTGTGGACGCCTCGTGCCTCCTTCTGCTTGCTGCATGCCTCGTGATTTCTCACCTTCATCTCTACGTCGGATGTGGTTGGACACACAACCACATACAGAAACACACACAAACACCGCCATGTCTACCCACGCATGTACACACAAATGTTCAAAGGCACAGGGAAACATAACAAACAGGGACCATAGGTGTTTCTGTAGCTGAAGAACCAGTGCTTCATATCAAATTTAGAGAACTCCATATTTCTCCAAGGGAAGTTTCCATTCTGATCTCCAATATGAAATACAGAGGAGTCCAACTTCCAAAGTGGAGAATTAACACCTATGATTGAATGCAGTCAATACAGAGCATTTAACATTTCATGGAAGGAATTCTGTTTCGATATAATTTGAGAAATATGACAAACTCTAAACTTGATGAAGAAACAGTGGGCCCTGATTTTCATTTGTGCAAGAGAGATCATTCCAAATCCATACTGGATCTCGATATCTTCAGAAACCAGTGCCAAGATTTTCATATGAGAAATATACAGAACTCCAAATTAAATGTCAGAAAACCACATGTAGATTTTCATACATGAGTAATAGAGAATTCCATATATCACGTAAGAAAGATAGAATCCAGATTTTCATAGAGTGAAATAAAAAACACAATTATCATGGAGTAATACTATCACAATATTTGCATGTAAAAGTATAGGTAATGCTATACTTGAGTTAATTTAAGTTCAGTCTCTCGGTCATGTCCAACTCTTTGTGATCCCATGGACTGCAAATTACGACACTTCACTGTCCAACAGCAATTCCTGGAGCATTCTCAAACTCATGTCCATCGAGTCGGTGATGCCATTCAACCATCTTATCCTCTGTCATCCTCTTCTCCTCCTGGATTCAGTGTTTCCCAGGGTCTTTCCGATGAGACAATTATTTGCATTAGGTGGACAAAATTGGAGTTTAAGCTTCAGAAAAAGTCCTTCCAATGAATATTCAGTACTGATTTCCTTTAACCTCCTTGCTGTCCAAGAGACACTAAAGAGTCTTCACCAACAACACAGTTTTAAAGCAACAATTCTACTGCTTTCAGTTGTCTTTAGAGTCCAAATCTCACATCCATAGATGACTACAAAAAAAAAAAAAAATCATAGCTTTGATTGAGAGGATATTTGCTCACAAAGCAATGTCTCTGCTTTTCAATATGTTGACTTGGCAGGTCATACCGTTCCTTCCAAGGAGCAAGAATCTTTTAATTTCATGGCTGCAGTCACCATCTGCAGTCATTTTGGAGCCCCACAACAAAATAAAGTTTCTCTGTGTTTCCATTGTTGCTCCATCAGTTTCCCAAGCAGAGATGGAACCAATTGTAGTTATCTTCGTTTTCTGAATGTTGAGTTTTAAGTGAACACTGAACTCCCCTTTCTCTTTCACCAAGAGGCTCTTTAGTTGTTCTTCACTTTTGCCGCAAATGTAGTGCCATCTACCTTTCTGAGGTTATTGATATTTCTCACAGAAACCTTGACCCAAACCTTGCCTCATGCAGTCTGGAATTTAACATCTTGCACACCACCTAGAAGGTAACTAGGCAGGGTGACAATATGTAGCCTTGGCATAATTCTTTCCTGATTTGAAAGCACCCTGTTGTCCATGTCCAGTTCTAACTGTTGCTTCTTGACCTGGATACAGATTTCTCAGGAGGCAGGTCAAGTAGTCTGGTAATCCCATCCCTTTAAGAATTTTCCACAATTTACTGTGATCCACTTATGGCAGAAAGTGAAGAGGAATTCAAAAGCCTCTTGATGAAAGTGAGAGAGGAGAGTGAAAAGGTTGGCTTGAAGCTGAATATTCAGAAAGCAAAGATCATGGCATCTGGTCCCATCACTTCATGGGAAACAGATGGAAAAACAGTGGAAACAGTGTGAGACTTTATTTTTGGGGGCTCCAAAATCACTGCAGATGTTGATTACAGCCAGGAAATTAAAAGATGCTTACTCCTTGGAAGGAAAGTTAGGACCAAGCTTGATAGTACATTAAAAAGAGACATTACTTTGCCAACAAAGGTCCGTCTGGTCAAGGCTATGGTTTTTCCCATGGTCATGTATGGATATGAGAGTTGGAGTTGGACTGTGAAGAAAGCTGATAGCCGAAGAATTGATGCTTTTGAGCTGTGGTGTTGGAGAAGACTCTTGAGAGTCCCTTGGACTGCAAGGAGGTCCAACCACTGCATTCTAAAGGAGATCAATCCTGGGTGTTCATTGGAAGGAATGATGCTAAAGCTGAAACTGCAATACTTTGGCCACCACATGCGACGAGTTGACTCACTGGAAAAGACTCTGATGCTGGGAACGGTTGGGGGCGGTAGGAGAAGGGGACGACAGAGAATGAGATGGCTGGATGGCATACTCTGTGGGCATGAGTTTGAGTGAACTCCGGGTGTTGATGATGGACAGGGAGGCCTGGCGTGATGTGATTCAAGGGGTCGCGGAGAGTAGGACACTATTGAGCGACTGAACTGAACTGAACTGAACCGAACTGACAAAGCCTTTATACCAAAGCTACCAAACGTGTTTTGTTTTGTTTTGTTTTTATTCTTTTTTTTTCCTGGAGACCTCTTGATCTTTTGATGGGACCTCGGATTTTGGCAATCTGATCTCTGTTTCCTTTGCCTGTTTTAAATCCTCTTTGAAGTTCATGGCTCACGTACTGTTCAAGCCTCGCCTGGGTAATTTTTACTATTACTTTGCTACTATTTGAGTTAAGGCCATTGCGTGTTAGTGTGAACAGTTTATGGCATTGCCTTGCTTTGGAATGAAATAAAAACTGAAAGTTTCCAGTCCTGTGGCCACTGCTTCGTTTTCCAAATTCCTTGCATACTGACTGCAGCACTTTGAGACAATCATTTTTCAGGCTACGACATAGCTGAACTGGAATTCCCTCAGTTCTACTAGTTTTGTTCATAGTGAAGTTTCATAAGGATGGCTTGACTTCACATTACAAGAGGACTGGCTCTAGGTGAGTGATCACATCATCCAGGTTACTGACGCATGAAGATCCTGTTAAAATAGTTTTTGTGAGTAACCTTGCCACATCTTCTTAATATCTTCTGCTTCATTGAGGTCCATGCAATTTCTGTCCTTTATTTTGAACATCTCTTCATGAAATGATGCCTTGGTATCTCTAATTTTCTTGACGAGGTCTCTAGTCTTTCCCATTCCATTATTTTCCTCTTTTTCTTTCCACTGATCACTGAGGAAGGCTTTCTTATCACTCCTTCTTATTCCTTGAACCTTTGCATTCAGATTGTTATATCTTTAATTTTCTCCTTTGTTTTAGCTTCTTTTCTTTTCTCATCTATTTGTAAGGCATCTGCAGCAAACCATTTTGCCTTTTTGTATTTTTTTTTTTTTGAGGAGGGTTTTGATCACTGCCTATTGTACAATGTCACAATCCTCTGGCAGTAGTTCATCAGGCATTCTTTGTATCAGATCTGATCCCTTGAATCTATTTGTCACTTTCACCGTGTCATCATAAGGGATTTGATGTAAGACATACCCGAATGTTCTAGTGGTTTTCCCTACGTTCTTCAAATTAACTCTTGCTTTGGCAATATGGAGTTCAAGATCTGAGGCACTGTCCACTCCCAGTCTTGCTTTGCCTACTCTACAGATCTCCTGCATCTTTGGCTGTGAAGGAAAAATCAATCTGGTTTCAGTTTTAACCATATGATGAGGAACATTTGTAGTATCCTCTCGTGTTCCCAGAAGAGGATGTTGCTATGAGCAGTGTGTTCTCTTGGCAAATCTCTGTTAGCCTTTGGAAGACTTCATTCTGTACTCCAAGGCCAAATTTGCCTTTTACCCCCAGATATCTCTTGACTTCCTACTTTTGCATTCCATTCCCCTGTGATGGAAAGGTCATCTTTCCTGTCTGTTAGTTCTACAAATTCTTGTAGGTCTTCATAGAATTGTTCCATTATAGCTACTTTAGCATTACTGGTCAGGGCACAGACTTGGATTACTGTGCTATTGAATGGGTTCCCTTGGAAAGAAACAGAGATCATTCTGTCATTTATCAGACTGTCACCAAATACTATATTCCAGACTCTTTTTTTTGACTATGATGGCTACTCCATTTCTTCTGAGGGATTCTTTCCCACTGTAGTAGACATAATGGTCATCTGAGTTAAATTCATCCATTCCCGTCCATTTTAGTTCACTGATTCCTAAAATGTCAATGTTCATTCACTCTTGACATTGCCGTTTTGACCCCTTCCTATTTACCTTGATTCATGGACCTAACCTTTAAAGTTCCTATGCAATCTTGCTCTTTACAGCATCGGGGTGTTCTTCCATCACTAGTCACATCTGCAAGTGGGAATTTGTTTTTGCTTTGGCTCCATCGCTTCATTCTTTTTGGAGTTTCTTCTGCCCTGATCTCCTATATCATATTGGGCAGCTATCAACCTTGGAATTTGTCTTTCAGTATGCTATATTATGCCTTTACATGCTGCTCATGGAGTTCTTCAGGCAGGAACACTGACGAGGTTTTCCATTCCCTTCTCCAAGGACCACGATTCGTCAGAGCCCATTACCATCACCCGTCCATCATGGGTGGCCCTACAAGCATGACACATAGTTTCACTGAGTGAGTTATACAAGGCTGTGTCCCATGTGATCAGTTTGGTTAGCTTTCTGAGATTATGGTTTTCATTCGTTCTGCCTTCTGACAGATAAGGTCAAGAGGTTGTGAAAGTTTCCTGATGGGGAAGACTGACTAAGGGAAACTGGTTCTTGTTCTGACAGGTAGGGCCATGCCAGTTCAGTGGCTCAGTCATTGACAAATCTTTGTGGCCCTATGCACTGCAGCATGCCAGTCCGCCCTGTCCATCACTAACTCATCGAGTTTACACAAACTCATGTTCATTAAGTCAGTGATGCTCTCCAATCATCCCATCTTCTGTCTACTGTTATCCTCCCACCTTGAATTTTTCCGAGCATCAGGGTCTTTTCCAATGAGTCAGTTCTTTACACCCCGTGACCAAAGTGTTGGAGTTTCAGCTTCAGCACCAGTCCTTCCAATGAATATTCCGGACTGATTTCCTTTAGGATGTACTGCTTTGATCTCCTTGCCCTCCAAAAGACTCTCAAGCCTCTTCTCCAACATCATAGTTCAAAAGTATCAATTCTTTGGTGCTCAGCTTTCTTTAAAGTGCAAATCTCCCATCCATACATGACTACTGGAAAAACCATAACTTTGACTAGACAGAAATATTTTGGAAAGTAATCTCTCTGATGTTTGATATGCTGTCTAGTTTGGTCATATTTTTCTTACAAAGAGAAAGCATCTTTTATTTTTATGGCTGCATTCCCAATCTGCTGTGATTTTGATTACATTTCCATTCCGCAAACCGCACCACTGGCAAAAAAAAAAAAAAGTCTCACATTCTTTCCATTGTTTCCCCTTCTATTTGCCATGAAGTGATGGGACCGGTTGACATCATCATTGTTTTCTGAATTTTGATTTTTATGTCATCTATTTCAATCTCCACTTTCACTTTCATCAAGGGGCTCTTTTGTTCATCTTCCCTTTCTGCCATAAATATGGTGCCATCACCAGCTAAGAGATTATTGATATTTCACCTGTCTATCTTGATTCCAGTGTGTGCTTATTCAACCAGGCCTTTCACATGATGTAATCTGCACATAATTTAAATAAGCAGCATGTCAGCATACAGCCTTGACATACTCCTTTCCCATTGGATTCAGATTGCTGTTCCATTTCCAGTTCTAACTGTTGCGACTTGACCTGCATACAGATTTTTCAGGAGGCAGGGCAGGTTGTCTGGTATTATCATCTCTCGATAAATTTTCCATAGTTTGTTGTGACCCATAGTCAAAGGCTTTGGTGTAGTCAACGATGCAGAAGTAGACTTTTTTCTTCTGGAACTCTCTTCCTGTGTTGCTGATCCAAAGGCTATTGACAATTTGATATCTGGATCCTCTGCCTTTTAAAAATCAAGCTTGAACACCTGGAAGTTCATGGTTTACGTACTGTTGAAGCCTGGTTTGGAGACTTTCAATCATTATTGTGCTCGTGTGTAAGACGATTGCATTTGTGTGGTAGTGTGAAAATTCTTTGGCACTGGCTTTCTTTAAGATTGAAATGAAAACTGACCTCCTTGTATAATTATGGATCATTAATATGTGTATATTAAAAAAAATCCAAATATTCAATTATGTTTATTGTCCACTTTTTAAAGTGAATTATGAAAAAGGAGTAAAGAAGAAAAAAGTATTCTGCATGGTGTTCTCTGATGACCTAAATGTGCAGGAAGTCTGAAAATTCAGGGATTCATGTACACATAAGTGTCCTTCATTTTGACATAGTAGAAAAAATCTAAGATAAGATTGTATAATTTTTATAAAACAAGATTGCTTAATGCAATATTACAAGTCAACCGTACCTCAAGCAGTGAAGAAATAAATGGTTCCACCATTTGCAATATTTTGGTCCTTGAGAACATGACGGTAAATAAAATATTTCAGTTACAATGTGACAGAAACTTCAGTCACGTGATGGTGTTTGTAAAAATATCTGAATTTTTAAAAAGTGAGTTAAAAGTGGTTATCAGAGCCTGTTCAAAATGGACCATGATTGTTCAAGTTACCAACGTGTATCGTAGGTCAAATATTTCTCCAAGAAAGGTGTCTAATAGAGACAGGACGGACATAAATCTGCAGATCTTAGCTCAAGATTATTAGTGAAGTTGGAAGTACAACTGCAACCACAGTCACACGTTCAATGGAGTGCAGTGGAATATACATTGCTCCCATTCTCAGGGCCCTCTAGGCCTTCTACCCTAGGGCTGGGTAGTGAAAGGCAGAGTTTCTGGACAGGCAAAAGACTATGCATTGCAGAGGCACAGTTCCCTTGATGGAGCCATTCGCTGGCCTCCACCAGGGTTCGAAGAAGTAGCCACACGTCCGATGCTCCCCTCCATGACCTAAAGGCTGTGGCAAACTGTAGGGGTAACAGTCTATGACACCCAGCCCCCTTTTGGATAGTATGAGGAGACCGAGGACCAACTGTGTTTCGGGCACCTGACTCCCTCATTAAAATGACTGGACAAAGTATGAGAACCTTGGAAATAGAAGGACACAGAGAACAGACAGCTTCCCCTTCAGCTGGGACTGGGCACTGATGGGAGAACCAAGACCAGACGTTCAGATCTAGCCTACGCCCAGACAGGATAACCACCCTTCAGAGGGAAACCCTCCTTCTAACCAGGCTGTTGGATGATGAAAGTCGTTTTGGGATATTACCTTTCAGAAAACGGATTGATATTTTCTTCAGTACAGGTTTACAGAGACAGGATTACTTGACTGTGACCTTACCTCAATAACAGAAGTAAGAGAACCTGACAGCAAGATATTTGCAACACCTTATCACAACCCTCACTTACCTTTCCTCTAAGTGAGTTGGGATTGAGGAGTTTGGTGTAATTAAAGGAATAAGCCCCATATCTTGCATTATTGTGCAATGAAAACCTCTAGTATGTAAACGTCAATCTTTGAAAATATCTTAGCCTAATAATATTGGGTATTTTTAGCAGTAACATCTATGTCTCACTTCTGTGGATGAGAGAGTGCCTCATTTCAAAACCACATTCTATCATGTGTACATGAGAAGTTTATCCTTTTCCAGTATAAAACAAATTAACTGGTGCACTGGGATGAACTAGAGGTATGGGATGCAGAGGGAGTTGGAGGGGGGTCTAGATGGGCAACCTATGTACACCCGGGGTGGATTCATGTCAATGTATGGCAAAACCAATACATTGGAAAGTAATCAGCCTCCAATTCAAATAAATACATTTAAAATAATAATAGTAATAAAAACAAATTAGCAAACACTGATGGCTACCCCAATGATCAAGTTAATTAAGGACCAGATTGCTGTGACAGATGTCATCAGGTCTATTTGAAGAATTCTTATAACTTTGAAAATATTGTAATGAACTGATTTCCAAGTAGACATATATAATATATATATATATATATATATATATATATATATATATGTATGTATTTTGACTTTACAACAATTTTGTAGTTCGTATATGTGCATCACAGTTTGGTTTAATACTTACACAAAATAAATATTTTTCTTTCCCTAATGTCTTTATGTTGAGGATATGGAGGTTGGCAAGAAACTGAATCTTGTTCACAGTTGAATTAGTCCCCAAAACCCCATTTTTCTTGACAATCTGCTTTCTGAATTGGGTAGATCTGATTAGTGGGGGGAACACTCAGAGACAGATTAGTGTACCACAGTAACAAGTGAAAAGAAGAAAATCAATATCGTAGAATAATTTTGTCCTCTCAAAATGTATACTTTGAAGACGATGGCATCACCGACTCGATGGACATGAGTTTGAGTGAACTCTGGGAGTTGGTGAAGGACAGGGAGGCCTGGCGTGCTGTGATTCATGGGGTCACAGATAGTCGGACATGACTGAACGACTGAACTGAACTCACTGTACCTTGTACAGAGTCAAAATTGTGAGCAATATATAATTGCTTTCTGAACCTTTTTGCCAATAGGGTTTTTAGGTAGATATTTTGATATACAGGACTGGGTTTTTACAAGGAAAGGAGAGCAGACACAGAAAACACAGAGACATTAATATGTGGAGACAAAGCCATGTGAAGATGTTTTATCATCCAAAAGAGGCCTCAGAAGAAAGAAAATCTTGTAACCCTTTGATTACTGGCTAGATCCCTGGAAGTATGAGAAAATCTTTATTGAAGCTACCTGCTATATGGCATGCTGTTACAGCAAACCTTGAAAAGACATACACCACTACCTCTTGAAAATAAGCTTTAAAGTTCAAAAGAAGCCTACAGTTCATACCCAGGTTCTCACAGAAAGGAAACTGTTAAAGAACTCTCTGACCCATAAACTGATAATGTTTTCAGAATTTTAATGGGAAAAACCCCATTCTCCATTGCAAAGAGAAGTACAAAGTACTTAGGAATAAATTTACCTAAAGAAACAAAAGACCTGTATTTATATATAGAAAACTAAAACACTGCAGGAATAAAGATAATAGAAACAGACCGAGAAATATGTCAGCTACTTAGATCAGAAGAATCAATATGTGAAAATGAATGTTGTTGTTTCCACAGAACAAGAACAAACAATTTCAACCTCTAAAAGTTAAAGCAATCTTGAAAAAGAAGAATGGAAATAGTGGGATCAACCTGCCTGACTTCAGGTCATACTACAAAGCTACAGTCATCAAGAAAGTAAGGTACTGGCACAAGACAAAAATATAGATTAATGGAACAATATAGAAAGCTCAGAGATATATCCACACACATATGGACACTTTATCTTTGACAAAGGAGGCAGAAATATATAACGGAGGAGAGAAACCACTTTAAAAAGCAGTGCTGGAGAAAATGGTCAACAACTGTGAAAAGAATGTGCTAAAACACATTCTACCACCCTATACAACAATTCACTTAAAACGGATTAAAGATATAAACCTAAGTCTAGAAACTATATAACTCTCAGCGGAAAACGTAGGTAGAACAGACTGTAACACAAATCACAGCATGATTCTCTGTGGCCCCCCTGAGTGATGGAAATAAATACTAAAACAAACATGGGACCTCATTAAGCTTGAAAGTTTTACACAATGAAGGAAACAATATGCAAGGTGAAAAGGCAGCCTTACCAATGGGAGAAAATAAGAGTAAAGAAAGTAACTGAAAACAAAGTAATCTCCAAAATACACAAGCAGCTCATGCAGTTCAATACCAGAAAAATAAGCAATCCATCAAAAAGTGGCACAAAGAATTAAAGAGATTTCTCCAAAGGAGACATACAGATGTCTAACAAACACTGGAAAATCTGCTCAACATCACTCATTATCAGAGAAACGCAAATCACTACTACAGTGAGGTACCGTTTCACACGGGTCTAAAGCTACCATCAAAAAACTCTACAAGCCAGCAATGCTGGAGAGGGAGCAGAGAAAGGGAACCTTCTTACATTGTTGGTGGGAAGGCACTCTGGAGGACAGTGTGGAGGTTTCTTACAAAAAAAAAAAAAGGAAATAGAATTACCATGAGACACAGTGATCCCACTTCTGGGCATACACACCAAGAAAACTAGAATTTAATGAGACATATGTACTCCAATGTTCATTGGAGCACTATTGACAATAGCTTGGACTTTTGAAACAACCTTGATGTCCGGTTCGAAGATGAATGGTTAAGGATGATGCTGTCTATATACACAATGGAATATTCAGCTATTAAAAAAGGGACACGTTTGAGTCAGTGCTAAGAGGTGGATGAAACTGGAACCTACTATACAGAGGGAAGCAAGCCAGAATGAGAAACACCAACGCAGTATACGAAACCTTATATATGAAATTTAGAAAGAGGTAACAACGATGCTATAAGCGAGACAATGAAAGTGATACATATATAAAAAAAAGAATTTGGGACTCTGTGGGAGAAGGCGAGGGTGGGATGCTAGGAAAGAATAACATTGAAACATGAAACATTGAAACATGTATATTATCGTATGGAGAACAGACAACCAGTTGAAGGTCGTTGAATGAAGCAAGGCATGCAAAACTGGTGCTGCGGGACAACCGAGAAGGATGAGTCCATGAGATAGCTGACTGATATAATAGTGTGGAGGAAGCTCTGATGAGAATTCAGTAACCATGAAACAAGTTCACTTGTCTTACAGGAAAAGAAAAAGTCTCTTTTTCTCCCTGTTATCTCTCATTAACTCTATCCACTCGTCAATACCCAGCCTAGCGGGGATGAACCAGTTTGATGTCAAATCTAAACCGGACATTCCAACTTCTACCTTAGGTTCATGACATGAATGCTTATGACTTCATCGTCATCCACTTTTCTTTTACTGTAGCAATGAGTAGTCTAACCCACTGTGACTGAGGCCTTCAAGTATGTCACTGTGGAGCCCATCCTTTCTTCTTCCTAACATCATCTCCATGTTCCCCTGAGCATCAGGTACCTCCATAAGTACTTCTTAGCTGTTGCTCATGAAGGCAACTGAACAACCCTCATGACCTCTTATCAATCTCATTAAAGTGTGAAATAGACAAATATGCTAAAAAGATCTGGAAAACTTCCCTAATACTGAGAACGCCTTCAGAAAAGGGAGTCCCAGCCTTCCTGATAAATTCTTGGTAAAGGTCCTGTAACTTGTGGGAAAGAATATAAAGAATATGCTCACTTTTGCTATGGAAAGAAGTGGGTAATACGATGGAACTAATAAGTCCTTTCACATGTGACATAAAAAATGATGAGACAGCATGGGAAAGACAGACACAAAGCCACATATATGTGGGGTGAAAGTTCTTGGGTTTTTTCTCTCTACGACAGACCTGTTAAATGCATAAAGCAGCCTGCTCCTAGAAAGGAAGAGGTATATGTTGGTATCAAGATTATCATTTCCTCTCAGTTCCATATCTTTCCATTGTGATCCTTACTAGTCCAGACAAGTAAAACTTAAATTAGAGTTTATCATTCCAAAATAGGAAATGAAACATCCCAGTGGACCAGATTCTCTAAAGTCAAAACAGTGTCTTTATTTCGTATACTAGGAAAGAAGTTTCAATTCTTGGATGGTAAAGAAGAAGCATAAGACTCTCCTCATAGGATATGTTTTTGTTTCCTTCTTGGTCATCTTTCTTCTTTCTTTGAAGGTAAAAGACAGGCAGTGAACTTTAATACAGTCACAGAGATAATTTAGAAAAATGTTAAGCCCTTCAGTGTGAGCGACACAAAGTCCTATGAGATAATAAATAAACACAATTGCATCTCACACTAAGATACATGTTTGTTTATATGTTCAGTCTTGTCCAACTCTTTGCAACCAAATGAAATGGAGAACACCAGGCTCCTCTGCTCATGGGATTTACCAGGCAAGATAGTTGCTTCCTGTGGCCATTTCCTACTCCACTGTTAGATGTATGGAATGAATGAAAATATTACCCATGAATTTTCTTGCATCTCTTTCAAGACAAAATAAATTATACAGGCTCTTTGCTCGAGTGAATCTTTCCGAAATTCCAAAGATGCAATTGGGAATGAGAAATGGTTAAAATATTGTGGACGCTCATGATCACAGCAAGGCTGATACAAATTAAAGGAAAAGGTAAACCTCGAAACCTGACCTACCTTAGAATTTAGTGAAGCTCAATATTTGTTAAACATATACCAACAAAAATTCCCTTCTTTATGTCCTTTTAACAGCTAAAGATGGAGAAATAGGTAAATAGATGGAGTAGAGCTCAGAGAAGTGGGACAGAAATCTCTGTATATGACCCAGACAGTTTTCAAGGGTTTCACCTTTGTTTGCTTGCCTGTTTGCTTGTTTGATTTTAAAGAACTCATTTCCCAGAACTTCATAGAAACTGAAGATCTTGTGTCACCTTGGTGTTGGCGGGAACCATGACCACGAGCAAGTGGCACTGGTTTTCCCTCAGGGCTCCAGGTATAAATCACTATGTCCAGTGCTTAAGTTCTCCGTAAGAGAAGCCACAAATCTAATATCCGAAATCGGTGGGATCATGAAAATAACAAGAGAGCTCCAGGAACAAACAAACAAATAAACATATTCTTCTACTTCGTTGTTTATAACAAAGGTTTTGACTGTGTGGATCACAACAAATGCTGGAAAATTCTTAAAGTGATAGGAACACCAGATCACCTGACCCGCCTCCTAAAATATCTGTATGCAGACCAAGAAGCACCAGTTAGGACTGGATGGAAAATAACAGACTGTTTCCAATTAGAGAAAGGATTATGACAAGGCTGCTTATTTAAATTCTATGTATTGTTCACTTCAGTCGCTCAGTTATATCCGACTCTTTGCGACCCATTAACCGCAGCACGCCAGGCCTCCTTGTCCATTACCAACTCCTTGGGTTTACACAAACTCATGTCCATTGAGTTGGTGATGCTATCCAATCATCTCATCCTCTGTCATCCCTTTCTCTTCCTGCCCTCAATATTTCGTAGCAACAGGAAATTCCCCAGAGAGTCACTTAATCACATCAGGTGGCCAAAGTATTGCAATTTCATCTTCAACATCAATCACTCCAATGAACACCCAGGACTGATCTCCATTAGGATGGACTGGTTGGAGCTCCCTGCAGTCCAAGGGACTCCCAAGAGTCTTCGCCTCCCCTACAGTTCAAAAGCATCAATTCTTCAACGCTCAGATTTCTTTAAAGTCCAACTCTCACATCCATACATGCCCACTGGAGAAACCATAGTCTTTACCAGACGGACCTTTGTTGGCAAAGTAATGCCTCTGCTTTTTAATATGCTGACTAGGCTGGTCATAACTTTCCTTTGAAGTAATAAGTGTCTTTTAATTTTATGGCTGCAATCACCATTGGAGCCTAAGAAATAGTCAGCGACGGTTTTCACTGTTTCCCCACCTATTTGTCATAGAGCGATGGGACCAGATACCATGATCTTAGTTTTCTGAATGTTGAGCTTTAAGCGAACTTTTTCACTATCCTCTTTCACTGTCATCAAGAGGTTCTTTAGTTATTTTTCACTTTTTGCCGAAAGGGCGGTGTCGTTGGCATATCTGACGTTGTTGATATTTCTCCCAGAAACCTTGATTCCAGCTTGTGCTTCCTCCAGCACAGCACTTCTCATGATGTACTCTGCATATAAGTTAAATAAGCAAGGTGATAACATACAGCCTTGACTTACTCCTTTTCCTATTTTGAACCAGTCTGTTGTTCCATGACCAGTTCTAACTGTTGTTTCATGATCTGCATATAGGTTTCTCAAGAGGCAGGTCAGGTGGTCCGGTATTCCCATCTCTTTCAAATTTTCCGCCATTTATACTGATCCACCCAGTCAAAGGCTTTGGCATAGTCAGTAAAGAAGACAGAGATGCTTTTCTGGAGCTCTCTTCTGGATGTTGGCAATTGGATCTCCGGTTCCTCTGCCATTTTTAAAACCAGCTTGAACATCTGGAAGTTCACAGTTCACGTATTGCTGAAGCTTAGCTTCGAGAATATAGAGCATTATTTTACTAGCATTTGAGATGAGTGCAATTGTGCGGTAGTTTGCACATTCTATGGCATTGCCTTTCTTTGGGATTGAAATTAATATTGCTCTTTTCCACTCCTGTGGCCACTGCTGAATTTTCCAAATTAGCTGGCCTGTTGAGTGCAGCACTTTTAAAGCATCATCTGTCAGGATTTGAAAAAGCTCAACTGACATCCAAACACCTACACTAGCTTCGTTCGTAGTGATGCTTCCTAAGGCCCACTTGACTTCACATTCCAAGAAGTCTGGCTCTAGGTGAGTGATCACACCATCGTGATTATCTGGGTCGTGAAGATCTTTTTTCTACAGTTCTTCTGTGTATTCTTACCACCTCTTCTTTATATTTTCTGTTTCAGTTAGAACCCTACCGTTTCTGTGCTTTTTTTTTTTTTCCTGTGCTTTTTTAAGTCCATCTTTGCATGAAATGTTCTCGTGGGATCTCCAATGTTCTTGAAGTGATCTCTCGTCTTTCTCATTCTATTGTTTCCCTTCTTTTTTTGCACTGATCCCTGAGGAAGGCTTTTTTTTCTCTCCTTGCTTTTCTTTAGAAATCTGCATTCAAATGTATACATCTTTCCTTTTCTCTTTTGCTTTTTGTCTCCCTTGTTTTCAAAGCTATTTGTAAGGCCTCCTCAGATAGCCATTCATTTTTTGCCTTTCTTTTCCTGGGGATGGTCATGATCCCTGTCTCCTGTACAATGTCCGGTACCTCCATCCATAGCCCATCAGGCACTCTGTCAATCAAATCTAGTCCCTTAAATGTATTTTGCACTTCCAGTGTATAGTCATAAGGGATTAGATTTAGGTCATACCTGAATGATATAGTGGTTTTCTCCATTTTCTTCAACTTCTGTCTGAATTTGGCAATATGGAGTTCAGGATCTGAACCACAGTCATCTTCCTGTCTTCTTTTTGCTAAATGTATAGAGCTTCTCTATTTTGGCTGCCAAGAACATTATCAATCTGATTTCAGTGTCGACCATCTGGTGATGTCCATGTGTAGAGTCTTCTCTTGTGTTGTTGGAAGAGGGTGTTTACTTGACCCGTGCGTTCTCTTGGCAGAACTCAATTAGCCGTTGCCCTGTTTCATTCTGTATTCCAAGGCCAATTTGCCTGGTACTCCATGTGTTTCTGGAATTCCTACTTCTACTTTCCAGTCCCCTATAATGAAGAGGACATCGTTTTTGGGTGTTAGTTTTAGAAGGTCTTGTAGGTCTTCATAGAATTTTCAACTTCAGCGTCTTCAGTGTTACTGATAAGAGCAGAGATTTGGATTATTATGACAGTAAATCCTTTGCCTTGGAAAAGAACAGAGATCATTCTGTCATTTTTGAGACTGCACCCAAGTATTGCATTTTGGACTCTTGTTGACTATGATGGCTACTCCATTTCTTCAAAGGGATTCCTGCCCACAGTAACAGATTCTCCCATTCCATCTTAGTTCACCGATTCCTAGAATGTCAATGTTCACTCTTGTCATCTCCTGTTTGACACTTCCAATTTGCCTTGATTCATGGACCTAAAATTCCACGTTTCTATGCAGTATTGTTCTTAATAGCATCAAACCCTGCTTCCATCACCAGTCCCATTCACAACTGGTTACTGATTTTGCTCTGGATCAATTGCTTCATTATTTCTGGAGTTATTTCTCCTCTGACCTCTAGAAGCATATTGGGCACCTACCGAAATCTTTCAGTGTCCTCTCTTTCTGTTTTCATGGATATCATGGGGTAATCAAAGCAAAATACCGAAGTGCTTTGCCATTGCCTATGACAGTGGGCCATATTCTTCCAATCAGGTGAAGAGTTGTCATCAGGTAAAAGAAAATTTCTTCTTGGAGAAAACTCTATTGCAAATCTAGACATTGTATTTAGCAGAGACATTCACCTTGGTAACAAAGGCCTCCACTTCACACGCCCCTGTTTTTCATCCAGTAGTCATGTGCAGATGTGAGAGCTGGAATATAAAGAAAACTGAGAAAAGGAGAAATGATGGCTTTCAACTGTGCCGCTGCCGAAGACTCTTCAGTTCAGCTCAGTCACTTAGTCGGGTCTGACTCCTTGTGACCCCATGAATCACATCACACCAGGCCTCTCTGTTCATCACCAAATCCCGGAGTTCACTCAAACTCATGTCCACAGAGTCGGTGATGCCATCCAGCCATCTCATTCTCCGTCGTCCCCTTCTCCTCCCGCCCCCAACCTTTCCCAGCATCAGAGTCTTTTCCAGTGAGCCAACTCGTCGCATGAGGTGGCCAAAGTATTGCAGTTACAGCTTTAGCATCAGTCCTTGCAATGAACACCCAGGATTGATCTCCTTTAGAATGGACTGGTGGGATCTCCTTGCAGTCTAAGGGACTCGCAAGACTCTTCTTCAACACCACAGTTCAAAAGCATCAATTCTTTGGTGATCGGCTTTCCTCACAGTCCAACTCTCACATCCATACATGACCACGGGTAAAACCATAGCCTTGACTAGACGGACCTTGGTTGGCAAAGTAATGCCTCTGCTTTTTAATATACCATCAAGGTTGGTCATAACTTTCCTTCCAAGGAGTAAGCGTCTTTAAATTTCATGGCTACAATCAGCATCCGCAGTGATTTTGGAGCCCAAAAAATAAAGTCTGACACTGTTTCCACTGTTTTTCCATCTATTTCCCATGAAGTGATGGGACCAGATGCCATGATCTTTGTTTTCTTAACCTCGAGCTTCAAGCCAACCTTTTCACTCTCCTCCTTCATTTTCATCAAGAGGCTTTTTAGTTCCTCTTCACTTTCTGCCATAAGGTTAGTGTCATCTGCATATCTGAGGTTATTGATATTTCTCCCAGCAATTTTGATTCCAGCTTGTCCTACTTCCAGCCCAGTGTTCCTCATGATGTACTCGGCATATAAGTTAAATGAGCAAGGTGAAAATATGCAGCCTTGACGTACTCCTTTTCCTATTTGAAACCGGTCTGTTGTTCCATGTAAAATTCTGACTGTTGCTTCTTTACTTGCATACAGGTTTCTCAAGAGGCAGGTAAGGTGGTCTGATATTCCCGTCTCCTAGAACTTTCCACAGTTTATTGTAATCCACACAGCCGAATGTCGTCCAGTGGAAAAGGGAATGGCAAATCACTTCAGTATGCTTGCCTTGAGAGTCCAATGAACAGTATCAAAGGGAAAAATGATAGGATACTGAATGAGGAATTCCCCAGGTCGGTAGGTGCCCAGTATGGTACTGGATATCAGTGGAGAAATAACTCTAGAAGGAATAAAGGGATGGAGAAAAAGCAAAAGCAATACTCATTTGTGGATGTTACCGGTGATAGAAGCAAGGTCCGGTGCTGTAAAGAGCAATATTGCATAGGAACCTGGAATGTTAGGACCATGAATCAAGGCAAATTGGAAGTGGTCAAACAGGAGATGGCAAGAGTGAACATAAACATTCTAGGAATCAGTGAACTAAAATGGACTGGAATGGGTGAATTTAACTCAGATGACCATCATATCTACTTCAGAGGTCAGGAATTCTTTAGAAGAAATGGACTAGCCATCATGGTCAACAAAAGAGTCCGAAATGCAGTACTTGGATGCAACCTTAAAAATGACAGAATGATTTCTGTTCGTTTCCAAGAAAACCATTCAATATTACAGTAATCCAGGCCTATGCTCCAACCAGTAACGCTGAAGAAGCCGAAATTGAACGGTTCTATGAAGACCTACAAGACCTTGTAGAACTAACATCCAAAAAAGATGTCCTTTCCATTACAGGGGACTGAAATGCAAAAGTAGGAAGTCAAGAAGCACCTGCAGTAACAGGCAAATTTGGCCTTGGAGCACGGAATGAAGCAGGGCAAAGGCTAATAGAGTTTTGTCAAGAGAACACACTGGTCATAGCAAACACCCTCTTCCGACAACACAAGAGAAGACGCTACACATGGACATCACCAGATGGTCAACACCGAAATCAGATTGATTATATTCTTTGCAGCCAAAGATGGAGAAGTTCTATACAGTTAGCAAAAACAAGACCGGGATCTGACTGTGTCTCAGGTCCTAAACTCCTTATTGCCAAATTCAGACTGAAATTGAAGAAAGTAGGGAAAACCACTAGACCATTCACATATGACCTAAATCAAATCCCTTATGATTATACAGTGGAAGTGAGAAATAGATTTAAGGGACTCGGTCTGATAGATCGAGTGCCTGATGAACTCTGGACAGAGGTTCGTGACATTGTACAGGAGACAGGGACCAAGACCATCCCCAAGAAAAGACATGCAATAAAGCAAAATGGCTGTCTGAGGAGGCATTACAAATAGGTGTGAAAAGAAGGGAAGTGAAAAGCAAAGGAGAAAAGGAAAGATATAAGCCTTTGAATGCAGAATTCCAAAGAATTGCTAGGAGAGATAAGAAATCCTTCCTCTGTGATCAATGCAAAATCATAGAGGAAAACAACAGAATACGAAAAACAAGAGATCTCTTCAAGAAAATTAGAGATTCCAAGGGAACATTTCATGCAAAGATGGGCTCGATAAAGGACAGAAATGGTATGGACCTAACAGAAGCAGAAGATATTAAGAAGAGATGGCAAGAGTGCACAGAAGAACTGTATGAAAAGGATCTTCACGACCAAGATAATCACGATAACGTGACCACTGACCTAGAGCCAGACATCTTCGAATGTGAAGTCAAATGGGCCTTAGAAAGCATCACTACGAACAAAGCTAGTGGAGCTGATGGAATTCCAGTTGAGCTATTTCAAATCTTGAAAGATGATGCTGTGAAAGTGCTGCACTCCGTATTCCAGCAAACTTGGAAAACTCAGCAGTGGCCACAGGACTGGAAAAGTTCAGTCTTCATTCCAATCCCAAAGAAAAGCAATGCCAAAGAATGCTCAAACTACCGCACAATGCACTCATCTCACACGCGAGTAATGTCATATTCAGTATTCTCCAAGCCAGGCTTCAGCATTATGTGAACCGTGAACTCCAAGATGTTCAAGCAGGTTTTAGAAAAGCCAGAGGCACCAGAGGTCAAATTGCCAACATCCGCTGGATCATGGAGAAAGCAAGAGAGTTCCAGAAAAACACCTTTTTCTGCTTCATTGACTATGCCAACTCCCAGAGACCACCCGAACTCATGTCCACTGATCGGCAATGCCATCCAAACATGTCATCCTCTGTCATCCCCTTCTCCTCCTGCCCTCAATCTTACCCAACATTAGGGTATTTTCCAATGAGTCATCTCTTCACATCAGGTGTCAAACTATTGGAGTTTCAACTTCACCATGACATAGTCCAATGAATACCCAGGGCTCATCTCCTTTAGGATGGACTGGTTGGATCTCCTTGCAGTCCAGCGGTCTCTCAAGAGTCTTTTCCATCACCACAGTTCAAAAGCATCAATTTTTCAGCACTAAGCTTCCCTTACAGTCCAACTCTCACATTCATATATGACCACTGAATAAATCATAGCCTTGACTAGATGGACCTTTGATGGCAAAGGAATGTCCCTGCTTTTTAATATGCTATCTAGGTTTGTCATAACTTTCCTTCCAAAGAGAAAGCGTCTTTTAATTTCATAGCTGCCATCACTATCTGCAGTGATTTTGAATCCCGAAAAGTTAAAGACTCTTAGGGGGCCCTTGGACTGCAAGGAGATTTAGCCAATTCATCCTAAATGAAATCAAACATAAGTATTCATTCGAAGGACTAATGATGAAGTTGAAAGTTCAGTTTTGGCCAGCTGACGCAAAGTGTCAATTCACTGGAAAATTCGTGATGCTTTTAAAGTTTGATGACAGGAGAGGAAGGGAGTAATGGAGGATAAGATGGTTGGACGGTATCAGAAAAACAATGGACATGCATTGGCACAAACTCTGGGAGATACTGAAAGATAGAGAGGCCTGTTGTGCAGCAGTCCATGCCGTCACAAAAGAGTTGAAGACAACTTGTTGACTGAAAAATGACACTCAATGTCTCTAGTGTCACTTCTTCAAATCACTCTATGATTAAATACTTAATGAAAGAAGTAACAAATAACAACTAAGGTGGTATAATAGCAGATGGTGCAATGCATTTTTTGTAAACAAATATGGGAACTGTAGGGTCTGAAAGAAATAAATCTTAGGATTGAATGAATTTTAAATATTACTGTGAGGGAGCAGATAGGAAGATGGGAAGATGGAGGAGGAATAGGACGGGGTGACAACTGTCTCCCTCAGAAATTCATCAAAAGAAAAATTGAACGCTGAGTAAATCCAACAAAACAACTTCTGAATGCTGGCAGAGGACATCAGGCAACCAGAAAAGCAGGCCATTGTCTTCGAAAAGAGGTAGGAAATAATACAAAAGATAAAAAGAGAGGTAAAACAGGGCGGGATGGAGGTCCATCCCGAGAAGGGAGGCTAGAGGTTTCCAAGCACTTGGAAACACTCACTGGCGAATCTGTGACAACTCTTGGAACCTCAGAGGGCCACATAACTGGGAGGAACAATAAATAAATAATTAAAACCTACAGACTACGTGTCCAGTGGTAACTCCCAGCAGAGAAGAAGTGCAGCCGCCCGCACACCCCACCAGCAAGCAGGGACTGGGCAGGGAGGGGCGGGCTGCATCCCTTAGAGTAAGGACAGGGCCTGAATGCCCCTAGTGCAATCTGAGGGTGCTAACTTAAGATAGCTAAGCAGACTGTGGGATAGCTAGCCCACTAAAAGGCAAAAAGCCCCAAGATAAGACACCACCAGACCCACTCACAGAACAAAGGACTAAACAGAGCTAGATAGCTGCGGTCAGCCCATCCACCATCCCCTGCTGAAACAGGCAGGGAAGTACAGCCAGAGACAGAAGCAGACAATCGCGGTCCTAGTGAGGCATCCAATACCAAGCTGCATGCAGGCTTCGTTGCTAACCAAGACTTCTTGGGTTCTGGCCGGTTGATATCCGTTGAGAAGGTGCGCTGGTTGTACACCCAGAAAACCGAACAGCAGGGACTGGGGAGGCAATAAGTCACAGTGACCCCGCTGGCCAAACACCTGCTCACCTGAGCTGCTCAGACTGGGGAAGGGCACAAAACGCAGGCCCAACCAAGTCTTTGCCTTTGTGTAGTACCCGAGTACCGGAACCTGGGCGGTTTAGACCAGAGATGTACATCCAACCCAGCGCCGGCCTTGGACGGTTTGCAGCAGAGAAACCTAGAGCCTGTGCAGTGTAGACTGGGAGAGCA
Organism: Moschus berezovskii; assembly: GCF_049115385.1. Taxonomy (NCBI): domain Eukaryota; kingdom Metazoa; phylum Chordata; class Mammalia; order Artiodactyla; family Moschidae; genus Moschus; species Moschus berezovskii. The sequence continues at coordinate 40,181,360 of NC_142489.1, read as the reverse complement.
CACATGCCAAGAGTGGGGGCAAACCCAGTGTGGCTGAGACACGGCAAGCACTCCCCACAGATGCCGTTGATATTTGTCTGCAGCTTACCTCCCACCCCATAGCACGACTGATGGGTGAGCCTAAAAAAGTGTCTACCACAGCCCCCTTGTGTCAGGACGGGAATTAGACACTGAAGAGACCAGCAAACAGAAGAAGCTTAAACAGAAGGAACTGAGTTGGAAGAGACAGATGGAGAAGTCTTGAGCCTACTGCAAGAATACCAGAGCCAGAGGCTTAAGCACAAATCCTGAGAACACCAGAGAACTCTTGTTCCAGGGAATATTAATTGATAGGTGCTCATCAAATGCCTCCATCAGTTCAGTTCAATTCAGTCACTAAGTCGTGTCCGACTCTCCGCGACCCCATGAATCACAGCACGCCAGGCCTCCCTGTCCATCACCAACTCCCGGAGGTCAATCAAACTCATGTCCACAGAGTCGGTGATGCCATCCAGCCATCTCATTCTCGGTCGTCCCCTTCTCCACCCGCCCCCAAACTTTCCCAGCATCAGAATCTTTTCCAGTGAGTCAACTCGTCGCATGAGGTGGCCAAAGTATTGCAGTTTCAGCTTTAGCATCAGTCCTTCCAATGAACACCCAAGATTGATCTCCTTTAGAATGGACTGGTTGGATCTCCTTGCAGTATAAGGGACTCTCAAGAGTCTTCTCCAACACCACAGTTCAAAAGCATCGATTCTTCGGCGATCAGCTTTCTTCACAGTCCTAGTCTCACATCCATACATGACCACGGGAAAAACCATTGCCTTGACTAGACGGACCTTGGTTGGTAAAGTAATGCCTCCATACCTACACTGAAACCAGGCAACACCCAAGGGCCAACAAGTTCCAGAGAAAGACATATCATGAAAATTATCCAGCAACGCAGGAGAATAGACCTGAGCTTCAATATACAGGCTGCCCAAAGACAATCCAAATCCACTGACATCTCATAACTCATTACTGGACCCTTCATTCCAGCTCCATCCACCAGAACACCGGCACAAGCTTCCCTAACCAGGAAACCTTGACAACCACCCATCCAAAGCCACACACAGCAATTAAACTACACAATAAGTAAAACTCCACAGACTGCCAAAAGATGGAAAGGCCACCCCAAACACAGCAATATAGGCAAGATGAAGAGGCAAGGAAATACCCAGCAAGTAAAGGAACAGGATAAATGCCCACGAAAAAAGAAAACAAAAGAATAAGATATAGGGAATCTATCTGATATAGAATTTCCAATACTGATAGTGAAAATGATTCAAAATCTTGAAAACAAACTGCAGTTTCAGATAAACAACCTGGTGACAAGGATCAATAAGACGCAAGAAAGGTTTAATAAGGATCTAGAGGAAATGAAAAAGAGTCAATATACAATGAATAATGCAATAGATGAGATCAGAAACACTCTGGAGGGAACCAACAGTAGAATAACGGAGGCAGAAGACAGTTGTTAAGCGAGCTAGAAGATAGAACTATAGAAATAAATCAAACAGAGCGGAAAAAAAAAAAACGAATTAAAACAATTGAGGACAATCTCAGAGACCTCTGGGACAATGTCAAGTGCCCCTACATACGAATCATAGAAGTCCCAGAAAAAGAAGACACAAAGAAAAACCATGAGCGAATATTTGAAGAGATAATAGTTAAAAACTTCCTTAAAATGGGGAAGGAATTTATCACCCAAGTCCAAGAAACACAGAGAGTCCCTAACAGGATAAATCCAAGGGGGAATACTCCAATACAAACATTAATCAAATTAAAAAAGATCAAACACAAGAACAAATATTAAAAGGAGTAAGGGAACACCAACAAAAAACACACAAGGCGATTCCCATAAGGATAACAGTTGATCTTTCAGCAGAAACTCTTAAGACCAGGAAGCTATGGCAAGAAATACTGATCAGATCAGATCAGATCAGATCAGTCACTCAGTCGTGTCCGACTCTCCGCGACCCCATGAATCACAGCACGCCAGGCCTCCCTGTCCATCACCAACTCCCGGAGTACACTCAAACTCACGTCCACAGAGTCGGTGATGCCATCCAGCCATCTCATTCTCCGTCGTCCCCTTCTCCACCCGCCCCCAACCTTTGCCAGCATCAGAGTCTTTTCCAGTGAGTCAACTCGTCGCATGTGGTGGCCAAAGTATTGCAGTTTCAGCTTTAACATCACTCCATCCAATGAAGATCCAGGATTGATTTCCTTTAGAATGGACTGCTTGGATCTCCTTGCAGTATAAGGGGCTCTCAAGAGTCTTCTCCAACACCACAGTTCAAAAGCATCGATTCTTCGGCGATCAGCCCTCTTCACAGTCCAACTCTCACATACTGAAAGGGATGAAAAAATAAAAAATAAAAACTCTACCGCCAAGATTACTATACCCATATCTCATTCAAATATGAAGGAGAAACCGAAAGCTTTACAGACAATCAAAGGCTGAGAGAATTCAGCATCACCAAACCAGCTCTCCAACAAATGCTGAAGGATCTTCTCTAGATAGGAAGCATAGAAAGAGTGTATAAATTTGAACCCAAAACAATAAAGAAAATTGCAATGGTATCATACTTACCAATAATTACCTTAAATGCAATTGGGTTAAATGCCCCAACCAAAAGACAAATACTGGCTGAATGGATACAAAAGCAAGACCCCTATATATGTTGTCTGCAAGAGACACACCTCAAAATAAGGGACACATACAGACTGAAAGTGAAGTGCTGGAAAAAGTTATTCCACCCAAATAGAGACCAAAAGGAAGCAGGAGTAGCAATATTCATATCAGATAAAATAGACTTTAAAATAAAGGCTGTGGAAAGAGACAAATAAAGACACTACATAATGATCAAAGGATCAATCCAAGAAGAAGATACAATTATAAATATATGCACCCAACATAAGAGCACTGCAATATGTAAGACAGTTACTAACAAGTATAAAAGGGGAAATTAACAACAACACAATAATAGTGGAAGACTTTAATACCCCACTCACCCCTATGAATAAATCATCTAAACAGAAAATTATCAAGGAAACACAAACTTTAAAATACAATAGAACAGTTAGACCTAATAGATATCTATAGGATATTTCACCCCAAAACAATAAATTTCTCCTTTTTCTAAAGCACACACAAAGGTGCCCACTCTCACCACTACTGTTCAACATAGTTCTGGAAGTTTTGGCCACAGCAGTCAGAGCAGAAAAAGACATTAAAGGAATTCAACCTGGAGAAAAAGAAATAAAACTCTCAGTGTTCGCCAATGACATGATCCTCCACACAGAAAACTCTAAAGACTCTACCAGAAAACTAATCAATGAATGCAGTAAAGTTGTAGGATTTAAAATCAACACAGAGTAATCCCTTGCATTCCTATACACTAATAATGAAAAAATAGAAAAATAAAATAAGGAAACTATCCCATTCACTGTTGCAACGAAAATAATAAAATACATAGAGATATATCTACCTCAAGAAACAAAAGACTTCTATATAGAAAACTATAAGACACTGGTGAAAGAAATCAAATAGGACACTAACAGATGGAGATATATACCGTGTTCATGGATTAGAAGAAAAAATATTGTGAAAATGTGTATAATACCTAAAGTAATCCATACATTACATGCAATCCCTACCAAGCTACCAAGGGTATTTTTCACAGTGTTAGAACAAATAATCTCACAATTTGCATGGAAATTCAAAAAACCTCGAATAGCCAAAGTGATCTTGGAGAAGAATGGAACTGAAAGACTCAACCTGCCAGACAGTTATACACATTTTCAGGCTCTACTACAGAGCCACAACCATCAAGACAGTATGGTACTGGCATTAACTCAGAAATATAGATCAATGGAACAAAGTAGAAAGCCCAGAGATAAATCTATGCACCTATGGACACTTTATCTTTTACAAAGGAGGCAAGAATATAAAATGGAAAAAAGCCAGTCTCTTTAATAAGTGGTGTTGGAAAAACTGGTAAAAGAGTGAAATTAGAACACTTCGTAACACCATTCAGTTCAGTTCAGTTCAGTTCAGTCGCTCAGTCGTGTCCGACTCTCCGCCACCCCATGAATCACAACACGCCAGGCCTCCCTGTCCATCACCAACTCCAGGAGTACACTCAAACTCATGTCCACAGAATCAGTGATGCCATCCAGCCATCTCATTCTCCGTCGTCCCCTTCTCCTCCCGCCCCCAACCTTTCCCAGCATCAGAGTCTTTTCCAGTGAGTCAACTCACCCCATGAGGTGGCCAAAGTATTGCAGTTTCAGCCGTAACACCATACACAAATATAAACTCAAAACGGATTAAAGATCTAAATGTAAGTCCAGAAACTATAAAACACCTGGAGGAGAACATAGGCAAAACACTCTCTGACATAAATCACAGCAGGATCCACCATGACCCAACACCCAGGATATTGGAACTAAAAGCAAAATAAAGAATTGCGACCTAATTCAAATGAAATTCTGCACAGCAAAGGAAACTATAAGCAAGGTGAAAAGACAGCCTTCATAATGGGAGAAAGTAATAGCAAATGAAAAAAACTGACAAGGAATTAATCTCCAAAATATACAAGCAGCTCCTGCAGCTCAATTCCATAAAAATAAATGACCCAACCAAAAAATGGGCCAAAGAACTCAACAGATATTTCTCCAAAGACGACATACAGGTGGCTAACAAAGCACATGAAAAACTGCTCAATATCCCTTATAATCAGAGAAATGCAAATCAAAAGCAAAATGAGATACCATTTCACACCAGTCAGAATGGATGCTATTCAAAAGTCGACATGCGATATATGCTGGAGAGGGTGTGGCGAAAAGGGAACCCTCTTACACTGTTGGTGGGAATGCAAAGTAGTACAGCCACTATGGAGGACAGTGTGGAGATTCCTTAAAAAACTGGAAATAGAACAGCCATATGATCCAGGAATCGCACTCCTGGGCATACACACCGAGGAAACCAGATTCGAAAGAGACACATGTACCACAATATTCATTGCAGCACTGTTTATAAGAGTGAGGACATGGAAGCAACCTAGATGTGCATCGGCAGACGAAAGCTTTGGTACATATACACAATGGAGTATTACTCAGGCATCAAAAAAATACCTTTGAATCAGTTCTAATGAGGTGGATGAAACTGGAGACTATTATACAGAATTAAGTAAGTCAGAAAGAAAAAAACCAATACATTATACTAAGGCATATATATGGACTTTAGAATGGTGATAGTGATAACCCTGTATACGAGACAGCAAAAGAGACACAGATGTATAGAACAGACTTTTGGTCTCTGTGGGAGAGGACGAGTGTTGGATGATTTGGGAGAATGGCATTGAAACATGAATCATATCATATGTGCAACGAATCGACAGTCCAGGTTCGATGCATGATACAATGCTCAGGCTGTTGTACTGGGATGAACCAGAGGGATGGGATAGGGAGGGAAGTGGGAGGGGGGTCACGATGGGGAACACACGTACACCTGGGGCAGATTCATGTCAATAGATGGCAAAACAAATACAATAATGTAAAGTTCAGTTCAGTTCAGTCGCTCAGTCGTGTCCGACCCTCCGCCATCCCATGAATCACAGCACGCCAGGCCTCCCTGTTCATCACCAACTCCTGGAGTTCACTCAAACTCGTGTCCACAGAGTCGGTGATGCCATCCAGCCATCTCATTCTCGGTCGTCCCCTTCTCCTCCCGCCCCCAACCTTTCCCAGCAGCAGAGTCTTTTCCAATGAGTCAACTCGTCGCATGAGGTGGCCAAAGTATTGCAGTTTCAGCTTTAGCATCAGTCCTTCCAATGAACACCCAGGATCTATCTCCCTTAGAATGGACCGGTTGGACCTCCTTGCAGTCCAAGGGGCTCTCAAGAGTCTTCTCCAACACCACAGTTCAAAAGCATCAATTCTACGGCGATCAGCTTTCTTCACAGTCCTAGTCTCACATCCATACATGACCACGGGAAAAACCATATCCTTGACTAGACGGACCTTGGTTGGCAAAGTAATGCCTCTGATTTTTAATATATTATCAAGGTTGGTCATAACTTTCCTTCCAAAGAGTAAGCGTCTTTTAATTTCATGGCTGCAATCAGCATCTGTAGTGATTTTGGAGCCCAAAAAATAAAGTCTGACACTGTTTCCTCTGTTTTTCCGTCTATTTCCCATGAAGTGATTAGCCTCTAATTAAATAAATTTTAAAAAGAAAAAAAAAATTCCTTTAATGATACTAATTAAATTGCCTCAACTAAAACGCCTCCAGATTAGTTTTAATAGCTAACATGGTAGAAACAATTATGTTTCTCAACTAAAAATACGTTGTATAGATACAGTAAATACCACTTTAAGTAGCTTCAAGACTCATATCTTGTTTCAAGTTGATTCAAAAGTTTGTTAAATGTCAAATACTATATCCTCCAGCTGTTTTCAACTTCAAAAAATAAAGCTTCTTCAACAATTTGCTATCTCAATTTTAAATTCTGTTTTAGCTACATATGGTAACATGCTTTCTAGGTCACATGATTTAATCTTCCATATTGCCAATAAGTGAAAATTTTGGAATACCTTGCTCAAAAGAGAGATGTTGTTTTCTTCTTCCAGAAAGTCAGATAGTGAAGCAGATCTTTGAAGAGGTTGTTGCTTTTTACTAAACCCATAAACGTTCACCTGTCGAACTAAACATTTCATATTATTGGTTTCAAATATCCTGAAAGGTGCCTTTCTTTCCAAGACTTCTTCCTTGAAGAGTTCTTCATTGATCACTATACAAGTGTCACTCTCATCCCACCAAATAGATTCAAATTGATCACTTTCCACTCTATTGCACAATTTTTGTGGAAAAGTCAGTCAAAGAAAATCATTCAGTTCACCTCTTTCAGAGACAGAAAATGTGTAATGTGGTCTTTTCATCAAAACTGCCTCAGAGAAAGCCTGAAAAGCATATTTTTCAATAATAGATCACGAAACCGAGTCTCCAGCAAGTGTATAATCATGCAAAGGTCTGATGGAGGTTTTTGAACCAGTGGATTCATCGTTAAGAGGCACATCTTGAATTTCTGAAGAAATTTGTGCCATCTCAGAAAAAACTTTCTTCAAACAGTTTTCTCATTTGTGTGATTTTACACACTGAAAATTCAAATGCTGCTTGGCTGGCCTACAGAGGGAAACTCCCAGACCATCACAGTGTTTCAAAAAGTCACTGATCTCCTAGCAATGGACCGGTCACTGTGACATCACAAAGTCACTAGTCTCCTAGCAATTGAAGCGTAATGTTCAACCAGTGTTTACTTCAGCATAAACTGAAAATACAGGCTCCTTACACAAATAGCAACCAAAACCATGAACCTGCAAAATCTCATTCCTAAAGAATTTTTATATGGATAAATCACATCAGTAAATCTATTTGGTTTCTGAAATAAAAGTGTTTCTTGGTGGTGGCCGAGAGGAGCTACCCACTCCTGAGGCCAGGAGTGGTGGCCGAGAGGAGTTACTCCACGTTCAAAATCAGGAGGGGGTGGCCGTGAGGAGATACCCTTCGTCCAAGGTAAGGTGCAATGGCTGTGCTTTGCTGGAGCAGCCGTGAAGAGATACCTCACAACCAAGGTAAGAGAAACCCAAATATGATGGTAGGTATTGCGAGAGGGCGTCAGAGGGCAGACACACTGAAATCGTGATCACAGTAAACCAGTGGATCTGATCACACGGACCACAGCCTTGTCTAACTCAATGAAACTAAGCCATACTGTGTGGGGCCATCCAAGATGGGCGGGTAATGGTGTAGAAGTCTGACAGAATGTGGTCCACTGGAGAAGGGAATGGCAAACCACTTCAGTATACTTGCCTTGAGAATCCCAAGAACAGTATGAAAAGGCAAAATAATAGGATAGTGAATGAGGAAATCCCCACGTCGGTAGGTGCTCAATATGCTACTGGAGATCAGTGGAGAAATAACTTCAGAAAAGGTGAAGGGATGGAGTCAAAGCAGAAACAGTACCCAGTTGTGGATGTGCCTGGTGATAGAAGCAAGGTCCGATGCTGCAAAGAGCAATATTGCTTAGGAATCTGGAATGTTAGGTCCATGAATCAAGGCAAATTGGAAGTGGTCAAACAGGAGATGGCAAGAGTGAACATAGACATTCTAGGAATCAGTGAACTAAAATGGACTGGAATGGGTGAATTTAACTCAGATGACCATTATATCTACTACTGTGGGCAGGAATCCCTAAGAAGAAATGGAGTAGTCATGATGGTCAACAAAAGAGTCCGAAATGCTGTACTTGGATACAATCTCCAAATGAACAGAATGACCTCTGTTCATTTCCAAGGCAGACCATTCAATATTACAGTAATCAAAGCCTATGCCCCAACCAGTAACGCATAAAAAGCCGAAGTTTAATGGTTCTATGAAGACCTACAAGATCTTTAGAACTAACACTTTAAAAAGATGTCCTTTTCATTAGAGGGGACTGGAATGTAAATGTAGGAAGTCAAGAAACACCTGGAGTAACAGCCAACTTTGGCCTTGGAGCACTGAATGAAGAAGGGCAAAGACTAATAGAGTTTTGCCAAGAGAAGACACTGGTCATAGCAAACAACCTCTTTCAGCAACAGAAGAGAAGACTCTATACATGAACATCACCAGATGGTCAACAGAAAAAACAGATTGATTGTATTCTTTGCAGTCAAAGTGGAGAAATTCTATACAGTTAGAAAAAACAAGACCAGAGCTCACTGTGGCTCAGATCATAAACTCCTTATTGCCAAATTCAGACGTAAATTGAAGAAAGTAGGAAAAATCACTAAACCATTCAAATATGACTTAAATCAAATCCCTTATGATTATACAGTGGAAATGAGAAATAGGTTTAAGGGACTAGATCTGATAGATAGAGTGTCTGATGAACTATGGATGGAGGTTCATGACATTGTAAAGAAGACAGGGACCAAGACCATGCCCATGGAAAAGCAATGCATAAAAGCAAAATAGTTGTCTGAGGAGGCCTTACGAATACCTGTGAAAAGAAGAGAAGCGAAAGGCTGAGGAGAAAAAAATATATAATCACCTGAATGCAGAGTTCCACAGAATAGCAAGGAGAGGTAAGAAAGCCTTCCTCTGTGATCAGTACAACGACATAGAGGAAAACAAGAGAATGGGAATGACAAGAGATCTCTTGAAGAAAATTAGAGATACCAAGGGAACATTTCATGCAAAGATGGGCTCGATAAAGGTCAGAAATTGTATGGACCTAAGAGAAGCAGAAGATATTAAGACTAGGTGACAAGAATACACAGAAGAACTGTACAAAAAAGATCTTCACAACCAAGATAATCACGATGATGTGATCACTGACCTAGAGCCAGACATCTTGGAATGTGAAGTCAAGTGGGCCTTAGAAAGTATCACTAAGGACAAAGGTAGTGGAGGTGATGGAATTCCAGTTAAGCTTTTCAAATCCTGAAAGATGATGCTGTGAAAGTGCTGCACTCAATTTGGAGCAAATTTGGGAAACTCAGCAATGACCACAGGATTGGAAAATGTCAGTCTTCATCCCATTCTCAAAGAAGGGCAATGCCAAAAAATGCTCAAACTGCCACACAATTGCACTCATCTCACACGCTAGTAAAGTCACGCTCAAAATTCTCCAAGCCAGGCTTCAGCAATATGTGAACCTCCAGATTTTCCAGCTGGTTTTAGAAAAGGCAGAAGAACCAGAGATCAAATTGCCAACATCCTCTGGATCATGGAAAAAGCAAGAGAGTTCCGGAGAAACATATATTTCTGCTTCATTGACTATGCCAAAGCCTTTGACTGTGGGAATAACAACAAATTGGGGAAAATTCTGAAAGAGATGGGAACACCAGAACACCTGACCTGCTTCCTTAGAAACCTGTATGCAGGGCAGAAAGAAACAGTTAGAACTGGACATGGAACAACAGACAGGTTCCAAATAGGAAAAGGAGTACGTCAAGGCTGTATATTGTCACCCTGATTATTTAACTTCTATGCAGAGTACATCATGAGGAACGATGGGCTGGAAGAAGTACAGGCTGGAATCAAGATTGCTGGGAGAAATATCAATACCCTCAGATATGAAGATGGCATCACCCTTATGGCAGAAAGTGAAGAGGAACTGAAAAGCCTCTTGAAGAAAGTGAAAGGGGTTAGTGAAAAATTTGGCTTGAAGCTCCACATTCACAAAACTAAGATCATGGCACCTGGTCCCATCACTTCATGGGGAATAGATGGGGAAACAGTGTCAGACTATATTTTGGGGCTCCAAAACCACTGCGGATGTTGCTTGCAGCCATGAAATTAAAAGACGCTTACTCCTTGGGAGGAAAGTTATGACCAACCCAGATAGCATATTAAAGAGCAGCGACATTACTTTGCCAACAAAGGTCCGTCTAGTCAAGGGTATGGCTTTTCCAGTGATCATAATGGATTTGAGTGCTGGACTGTGAAGATAGCTGATCGCCAAAGAATTGATGCTTTTGAACTGTGGTGTTGGAGAAGACTCTTGAGAGTCTTGGACTTCAAGGAGCTCCAACCAGTCCATTCTAAAGGATATCAGTCCTGGATGTTCATTGGAAGGACTGATGCTAAATATGAAGCTCCACTACTTTGGCCACCTCATGCGAAGGGTTGACTCACTGGTAATGATTCTGATGCTTGGACGGATTGAGGGCAAGAGGAGAAGTGGACGACAGAGAATGAGATGGCTGGATGCCATCACCGACTCGATGGAGGCGGGTTTGAGTGAACTCCGGGAGTTGGTGATGGACGGGTAGGCCTGGCGTGCTGTGACTCATGGGGTCACAAAGAGTTGGATTCGACTGACTCACTGAACTGAACTGAACTGAATTGAACTCTTACCCAACCAAACTTGGGTTACTCACTTCTGTGCAATAGTTTATTGTGGAACCAGGCAAGGTGTCTTAGCAGCTGGTGTTTCAAAGACCCACACTCCCCAAATACTTTCAGGGGAACTATCTTTTTGACAGAGTGAGGTTAGGCATGGGGTGTGTGATTAGTTTGGGAACATTCTACTAGTGGCCTGTTCCTGAGGATATTGGGAGTCGACATCATTGACCATCTGGTTCCAACTACTCTGTGGTCTAGGTACTTACATTTCAGCCTGGTTGGGGCTTTAGTATCTCTAAAACTGTTCACAGAATGTTATCTATGGCCCTTGAGGAGGAACTAAAGATCCTTGACTTTGCTTAATGTTCAAGAATCATTATTCTATATTGCTTGATCAGTTTCCTTTGTTTCTGGCTTTTCTAGTTTCTCTGATTAAAATTACTCTGGGAACACGAGGAAGTCTAGAATCTCCTACTCCTCTCTCTTGGTTTTCATAGTTTTCAATCTTAAGACGGGACTGCTTAGAACAAGAAATGAAATAAAGTGTTGGATTTAGAGCGTGATCATAACTGTGACTGAAAATCTCAGTTGCAGGTTCGATTTCTGTCCCAGCTCTTGGAGTGTTTGAGTTAACTACAACTTTGGCTATTTCATGATGAGATTGAGCGTGGAACTGGAAATGAATCTGACATCAATATTTTTTGTTATGCAAACATATCCGTCTACTTTATATAGATATATGTATATCTATTATGTATATATATTTTCCTATAACTTTACTTTTGTCATTAAACTGGACAAACATTTGAAAATTGGTAGCTATTTACTAAAAGAAAAGAGGGGAGTGATATAAAGGAGTTCTCGTATTTTTTCCACTTACGTATATTCAATAACCGAGTAGACAGTTGGTGATGGACAGGGAGGCCTGGCGTGCTGTGATTCATGGGGTCGCGGAGAGTTGGACACGACTGAGTGACTGAACTGAACTGAACTGAACTGAGACTTTTGAAAAATTCTACTTTTGGGTTTTAATTTTTTTTTCCACTGCTGCTTTGCCTAACAGGAATTAAAAGCCATTGTACATTTTTAAATACACATACACACATGCACATATGTGTATATATGTGTATATGTCAAAATATAATTTTAGACAACTTTATTTAGGTGGTCAGTCTTTGCTTGTTCCCAAGATCTTTAATGAACTGTTTGGGAAGCCCAATGTTACTTAATAACTTCCTGGCTGAATAATATAGATCCTATTCTGAAAGGCTGTCCCTTAATGGAGCTGATTAGCAGTATGCTTTCTATAATAGTGATGGGGTTCATACATATGAGGACACCTTGAGCCCATAAAACTGCAACTCTCATTTACTTAGAGATATTGTTCTAAGACTGCTGTTCCTCTCCTCACGTTGGATATAATTTTAAACATTCAAATTAATGGGTTAAACGGATGCACCAGGCACTGTGCATAGATCATAATCAGGCTCTATGGCTAGCTGAACACTGAAATTATATGATGTGTACATTAAAATAACTCTTCCATAATTCAGTGTGTACATTTTTATTTCATCACTTTAAACTTCTGGTACCAAATATTTGAGTAGAAATCACTGATGATCAAAACTTCTCTCCCTTCATGACACAGTGGTTCGGCTTCCTGTCCGCCTCCACATCATATCATTATTTCTTGTCCTCCTTTGTATTTTTGTAGTTGCCACATTAGAGATAACATGAAGAGGCTCAAGATATTATGTTAATAGAGAAATTTATTATAGGCTGTGTATATTGTCAACATTTTACAGAGTTGTCACAGAAGCATGGCACAAATGCTCCAACAGGAAACTTAAAACCAGCAGTATTATATATGATGAGTAACGATCATCTTAGAATACTCTTAGAAAACAATTTCTTATCCAAAACACTGAGGGGGAAAAAATGGTACAAGAATAAAATAATTCTCAATGTTGATAGGAAAACAGGATAAACAGTACACTTGAATTCTCAGTATTACACAAAGTAAGATGATAGCATCTGTCCCACTGCTTCATGGGAAATAAAGGTGGAAAAGGCAGAAGCAATGACAGATTTCCTCTTTTGTGGCTCTATATTCACTATGAATGTGACGGCAGTTATAAAATTAGAATACAGGTGCTTCCTGGAAAAATGGCACTCACACATTTAGTAAGCGTGTTAAAAAGTGAATAGTTGACTTGACCAAAGCGGGCACATTGAGTACACTAATGGTCTTTCCAGTAGACATGTACAGATGTGAGAACACCAAACTGCTCTGCTGGGGATGACTTGTGAGCCTCCATTAGATTGCAAGGAGATCAAGCCATCCAAACTTAAAGGAAATCAACTCTGAAGATTCATTAGAATCACTAATGTTGAAGCTATGTCTCCAAAGCTTTGACCACCTGAGCAAAGAACTGACTCATGAGAAAAGACCCGACTCATGAGAAAAGACCCTGATTCTTAGGAGCCAATTAAATCTTGTTTCATGATTTGCATGAGAGAGGAGGAGAAGAGTGTATAGCTTCACTCATTCAATGGACATGATCTCAAGCAGACTCTGGGAGATGGTGAGGGGCAGAGAGGCCTTGTGTGCTGCAGTCCAAGGGGACACAAAGAGTCTGACAAGACTTTGTGACGGAACAACAACAAGATTTCAGTTAATAAAATGGATCTTCCAGGGTCTCGGTGGGGTCTCATCATGTTAGACGAATAGGAGCCTGAGTCCACTTTCTCCCACACAAATCCATCAAAGGATAGATTGCACATGGAACACCTTCCAGAAACAAATTTGTGACCAATGTTGATGGGCCCTAGAAACCGATAAAGGAAAACCAGTCTCTTAAAAAGTAGGTAAGAAAAAATAAGTAATGAAAGGGGGGAAATGTTTTTAGGGATTGAGACTCGCCTTGGAGAAGGAGTCTTAAAGAAGGAGAAATTTGCACAAAATTGGAAACCCTCTCTCATAGGTGTCAGTCGGGGAAGAAATAGAACGGAAGAGAGGAAGAATAGAGAAACACAGATTATGCCAATAAATGCAATCACTGCCCTGAGGACAATGTGCGAAGCTAAGGTAACACGCAAACATAAACTATGGGGACACTAGAGACAGAAATTTTAGAAAGGACCTTTCCTGTGAGAAGGCTCTAAGGCCACATCTTGAACCATGCATACTCACAGAACAGAAGATTGTGCACTAGAAAATACCAAAGGAGACCAAGCCAGTGTCCATTTAAGACCCATTCCTCCACGGAGGGAGAGAGGAACGTGTACGACTGCCAGAGGAAGAAGGAAATAGGCTCATAGAATCTTGGCCCCAGACACATTCCCCTGCCAAGCTCTAAGCTGGCTGACAGTTGCTAGTGATGAATTCCTCACTTCATGGACAGTTCACATAGCCCAGACACATGACAGCCTGGGGTCAGTTAGCCTGAGGAGACGCATGGCACACTTGAGACTGTGCCCTCTACAGACACAGGCAGCAAACTGAGTGGCTGAGACCAGAAAGTTGCTTAAGATGCATGGACCACCTGGGACTGTGCCTTGCTTCCAACCAGTCACCCGAGGTTTTGGACTTGGGAAGAGCACAAAGCACATAGCCAATAGTGGTCATGGCCCTTGCCAAGCACCTAACTGCCTGATTGGCTGAGAAGTGCATGAAACACAGGGCCCACTTGGGACTGTGCCCTCATGTATCAACCAGGAGTCTGAGCAGGGTGGACTCAGAAAGTACATGCCACATTTGTCATTGACAAGCCCGATGTGATCAATAGACCTCAAGCACCACCCCCCCCATCCCAATGGCCTTTGTTTCCTGTGTCCCACCTCTCACCCCCAAATACTGAACAGGTGAGGTCGAATAAGAGGCTACTGCACCCTCGTTTCATGGTGAAAACCAGATATGGAGAGGCTTTCAAATAAAAGAAGGAAATATAAACAAAGAAGCATATACCAACCCAGAAGTGGCAGGTTAAACGTAATAAGTCTGCAATATACGGCCAGACTGTTCAAGTGAGGAACAACAGTCACCTTTGACAAGTACAAGCTTCAACAAGAGACTGTCTGACACTGTATTGACACCGAAAAGCACACAACTACTTTAAAATTCTGAGATCTATTTCCTCTCTTCTTTTAAAATTTATTTATTTTATTGGAAGGCTAATTACTTTCTAATATTGTATTGGCTTTGCCGTACATTGGCATGAATCTGACCCAGGTATTCATATGTTCCCCAACTTGAACCCGCCTTCCACCTCCCTCCCCATCCCATCCATCTAGTTCATCCCCGTACACCAGCCACGAACATCCTGTATCATGCATCGAGCCTGGACTAGCGATTCGTTTCACATATGATAATATACATGTTTCAATGCCATTATCCCATCATCCCACCCTCGCCCTCCCCCACAGAGTCCAAAAGACTGTTCTATACATCTGTGTCTCTTTTGCTGTCTCGTATACAGGGTTATCCTTATCACCTTTCAAAGTTCCATATGTATGCCTTAGTGTACTGTATTGGTGTTTTTCTTTCTGGCTTACTTCACTCTGTATAATAGGCTCCAGTTTCTATATGATTTCTTTAACTTTAAAATATTTTAGTCCTTTATTATAACCTAAACTTTTATTTCTATTAACTATTATTAACTTTCAAGCAAAACACACGTAAATCTATTTTTTAAACACTTTTTATATATGAGAGAATGAATTTGGACTCCGTTTTCTTTTTTTACACTGTTTAAACAAGTCTATATTTTATTTTTGGTTCTTAATTTTACTTTCCAAAAATTGATATCAATGTTGTAACTTTAGTAACAAAATCTTTACGATCTGATGTCACTAATGGATTCGTTTTCCCGAATTGATTGCTCTCTCCCGTTTCAACTCTCCCATAACTCCTCCTAGGCCTCTCTTTCTCCCTCACCTCCTCCTAGGCATCTCTTTCTCCCTCTTTCCTTTTCTCTGCTGTCTGAAATTCTGTGAACCCCTTTGATTCTTTCAGGATGAGGAGAATTGTGCCACCATTAACCTCCGGTTTTATCTTCTGTATTGCATGGATTTTTGATGTTACTGCAACCTGGGAACAGAAACCCAGAGGCCAGGGCGTCGATTCCAGAACTTTAGATCAACATTGAACTCCTTACCTCAAGGGATATTAAAGGACAAGCACACACCCCAGAGTTTCCGTGTCTACATGGAAAGCAATCTCCACACTTGAGTCTGTAAGTTCAGTACAAGAGAACCCACAGCTATTCTCCAGTAAAACAGAAACACAACAATGAATATTATAAAAGCCATACCAGACCCACAAACACCCCAAAGCACAGTCCGTGGACAATTCATTGCACTTCAGAGAGAAGAGATACAGATCTGTCTGCCAGTGAACACACACAAATGATCGGAAACATTAAACCTTGAGAAGTCATTGGTCCAATCCCACCCACAAAAGACAGGTTCCACAACATAGTGGAGCTATAATTCTCAGGCCTGCAGAAAAGGGACCCAAATCACAGTAATCAAAACAGAATGAAAAGGGAGAGAAATATGCAGCTGCTGAAGGTAAATTACCAAAAAACCCACAAAAACAAAGAAAAGAAGAGGAGTTAGGAAGTTTTCCTGAAAAAGAATTCAGAATAATGAAAGTAAAGATAAAAATCTTGAAAGATATGTAGAATTGCCAGTAAATACACTGGGGGACCGGAATGAGTAGAAATAAACATGTTTAACATGGATCTAGAAGAAATAAAGAGTCAAGCAGTAAAAATCAATACAATAACTGAGATTAACAACACCCTGGAAGGAACCAACAGTAGAATAATTGAGACAGAGAAAGAACTAATTAGGTGGAGGCAGAAAGGAGGAAATAAATGAAGCACAGTGAGGTGTGCAACAAAAACAACAAGTTAAACAGGTAAAGCGCAGCAGTCATAAATGTCCCACAATGAGAAGCTTAGGTGTAGAGAAGGAGAACACCAAAACAAAAAGGGGTGGGGTACTTGGAAGATTCTTGAGGAAGTAAACTTTGAAAGCACCCTTAAATGAGTCAAGCCGAAAGAATTGGGACCAGATATGAAACAACTGAATGTTCAAAACCGGGAAAAGAAAGTGACAAATCTCTGTATTGTCACTCAGCTTATGTGAATCTACATTAGAGTATACTATTAAAATACCAGATGAGTAAATCACAAGCTTGCATCAAGGATTGGGAGAAACATAAACAGCCTCAGATTATATAGATGACAACACTGAAACAAATAGAAAGTGAAGAAAAAATAAAGAGTCTTTTGATGAGGGTGAATGAGAAGAGTGCAAAACCAAGCTGACAACTCAACATTCATAAAAACAAAGCAAAAGGCATCTGGTCCCATCACTACTCTGCAAATAGAAGGGGTAAACATATGAACTTCCAGATTTCCAATTGGGTATCAGAAAAGGCAGAGGAAAGAGAGATCAAATTGCCAACATCCGATGGATCATGGAAAAAGCAAGAGAGTTCCAGGAAAACATCTCTTTCTGCTGTACTGACTATGCAAAGACTTTAACTGTGTGGATCTCAATAAATGGTGGAAACTTTTGCAAGAGATGGGAATACTAGACCGCCTGACCTGTCTCTTGAGAAAACAGGTCAGGAAGCAGCAGTTAGTGCTGGACATGGAACAACAGACTGGTTCCAAATAGGAAAAGGAGTATGTCAAGGCTGTATATTGTCATCCTGCTTATTTAACTTCTATGCAGAGTACATGATGAGAAACACTGGGCTGGGAGAAGCACAAGCAGGAATCAAGATTGCCTGGAGAAATATCAATAAACTCAAATATGCAGATGACAGCACCGATACGGCAGAAAGTGAAGAGGAATTAAAAATCTTCTTGATGAAAGTGGAAGAGGAGAGTGAAAAACTTGGACTAAAGCTCAACATTCAGAAAGTTAAGATCATGGCATCTGGTCCCATCACTTCATGAGAAATAGATGGAGAAACAGCGGAAACCGTGCCAGACTTTATTTTTTAGGTTCTAAAATCACTGCAGATGCTGACTGAAGCCATGAAATTAAAAGACGCTTACTCCTTGGAAGAAAAGTTAAGACCAACTTAGATAGCATATTAAAAACCAGAGACATAACTTTGCCAACCAAGGTCGGTCTAGTTAAGGCTGTGTATTTTCCAGTGGTCAATATGGATGTGAGAGTTGAACTGTGAAGAAAGTTGAGAGCAGAATTGATGCTTTTGAACGGTGGTATTGGAGGAAATTATTGAGAGTCCCTGCAAGGAGATCCAACCAATCCGTTCTACAGGAGATTAATTCTGGGTGTTCATTGGACGGACTGAAGCTGAGGCTCAAACTCCAATACTTTGGCCACGTGATACGAAGAGTTGATTCATTGGAAAAAACTCTAATCCTGGGAGAACTGGGGGCAGGAGGAGAAAGGGATGGCCGAGGATGAGATGGCTGGATGGCATCACCAATTCGACGGACATGAGGTTGAGTGAACACCAGGAGTTGGTGATGGACAGCGAGGCCTGACATGCTGTAATTCATGGGGTAGCAAACAGTAGGACACGACTGAGACTGTTCTGAACTAAACCGAAATATGTGGAAACAGTGACAGGCTTCATTTTCTATGGCTCGAAAATTACTAAGAATAGTGATTGCAGTCATCAAATTAGCTGTTACTTGCTTTTGGATGTAAAAGCTCTGACAAACCTAGACATTGCATTAAAATGAAGACATACCACATTATTAATTCTCAGTTAAATATAAATGTCAAAGATGGTTACCTTTGTCTAACTCAAAGAAACTAAGCCATGCCTGTGGGACCATCCAAGACAGGCAGGACATGGTGGAGAAATATGACAGAATGTGGTCCACTGGAGAACGGAATAGCAAACCACTTGAGTATACCTGCCTTGAGAACCCCAAGAACAGTATGAAAAGGCAAAGTAATAGGATACTGAATGAGGAATTCCCCAGCGTGGTAGGTGCGCAGTATGCTCCTGTTGATCAGTGGATAAAAAACTCCAGAAAGAGGGAAGGGATGGAGCCAAAGCAAAAACAGTACCCAGGTGTAGATGTTACTGGTGATAGAAGCAAGGTCCGATGCTGCAAAGAGAAATATTGCATAAACCTGGAATGTAATGTCCGTGAATCAAGGCAAACTGGAAGTGGTCAAATGAGATGGCAAGAGTGAATCTGTGAACTAAAATGGACTAAATGGGTGAATTTAACTCAGATGACTCAGATGATTATATCTGCTACTGTGGGCAGGAATACCTTAGAGGAAAGGGAGGAGCCATCATTGTCAACAAAAGAGTCCGAAATGCTGTGCATGGATGCAGTCTCCAAAACGACAAAATGAAACGTGTTCATTTCCAAGAAAAACCATTCAATATTACAGTAATCCAAGGCTATGCACCAACCAGTAACGCTGAAGAAGCTGAAGTTGAACGGTTCTATGAAGACCTACAGGACTTTTAGAACTAATACTAAAAAAAATAGATGCCCTTTTCATTATAGAAGTTTGGAATGTAAAAAGTAGGGAGTCAAGAAACATCTGGAGTAACAGGCAAACTTGGCCTTCGAGCAGGGAATGAAGCAGGGCAAAGGCTAATAGAATTTTGCCAAGAGAACACACTGGTCATAGCAAACACCCTTTTTCAACAACACAAGAGAAGACTCTACACATGGACATCACCAGATGGTCAACACCGAAATCGGATTGATAATATTCTTTTCAGACAAAGACAGATAAATTCTATACCGTTAGCAAAACTAAGACCAGGAACTGCCTGTGGCTCAGATCATGAACTCCTTGTTTCCAAATTCAGACTTAAAATGAAGAAAGTAGGGAAAACCACTACACCATTCACATGTGACCTAAATCAAATTCCTTATGATTATACAGTGGAAGTGAGAAATAGATTTAAGTGACTAGATATGGTAGATAGAGTGCCTGATGAACTCTGGACGGGGGTTCTTGACATTGTATAGGAGACAGGGACCAAGACCGTGCCCATGGAAAAGAAATGCAAAAAAGCAAAATGGCTGTCTGAAGAGGCCTTACAAATAGCTGTGAAAAGAAGAAAAGTAAAAAACAAAGGAGAAAGGGAAAGATATAAGCATCTGAATACAGAGTTCCAAAGAATGGCTAGGAGAAATAAGAAAGCCTTCCTCAGTGATCAATGCAAGGAAATAGAGGAAAAGAAAAGAATAGGAAAGACAAGAGATCACTTCAAGAAAATTAGAGATACCAAGGGAAAGTTTAATGCAAAGATGGGCTCGATAAAGGACAGATATATTATGGACCTAAGAGAAGCAGAATATATTAAGAACAGGTGGCAAGAATACACAGAAGAACTATACAAAAAAGATCTTCACAACCAAGATAGTCACGATGGTGTAATCACTGACCGAGAGCCAGACATCTTGGAATGTGAAGTCAAGTGGGCCTTAGAAAGCATCACTACGAACAAAGCTAGTGGAGGTGATGGAATTCCAGTTGAGCTACTTCAAATCCTGAAAGATGATACTGTGAAAGTGCTGTACTCAATGTGCCAGCAAATTTGGAAAACTCAGCAGTGGCCACAGGACTGGAAAAGGTCAGTCTTCATTCCAATCCCAAAGAAAGGCAATGCCAAAGAATATTCAAACGACCTCACAATTGCATTCATCTCACACACTAGTAAATTCACGCTTAAAATTCTCCCAGCCAGGCCTCAGCAATACGTGAACCATGAACTTCGAGATGTTCAAGCTGGTTTCAGAAAAGGCAGAGAAACCAGAGATCAAATTGCCAACATCCTCTGGATCATGGGAAAACTAAGAGAGTTCCAGAAAAAACATCTATTTCTGCTTCATTGACTATGCCAAATCCTTTTACTGTTGGGATCACAACAAACTGTGGAAAATTCTGAAAGAGATGGGAATACCAGACCACCTGACCTGCCTCTTGAGAAACCTGTATGCAGGTCAGGAGGCAACTGTTAGAACTGGACATGGTACAACGGACTGATTCCAAATAGGAAAAGGAGTGTGTCAAAGTTGTATATTGTCACCCTGCCTATTTCACTTCTACGCAGAGTACATCATGAGGAACACTGGGCTGGGAGAAGCACTGGCTGGAATCAAGATTGCTGGGAGAAATATCAATACCCTCAGATATGAAGATGACATCACCCTTATGGCAGAAAGTGAAGAGGAACTCGAAAGCCTCTTGATGATAGTGAAAGAGGAGAGTGAAAAAGTTGGTTTGAAGCTCCACATTCAGCAAACTAAAATGATGGCATCTGGTCCCATCACGGCATGGGAAATAGATGGGGAAACAGTGGAAACAGTGTCAGACTTTATATTTTGGGCTCCAAGATCACTGCGGATGCTGATTGCGGCCATAAAATTAAAAGAAGATCACTCCTTGGAAGGACATTTCTGACCAACCTAGATAGCATATAAAAGAGCAGAGACATTATTTTGCCAACAAAGGTCCGTCTAGCCAGGGCTCTATTTTTTCACGGGATCATGTATGGATATGAAACTTGGATTGTGAAGAAAGCTGATAGCCGAAGAATTGATGCTTTTGAACAGTGGTGTTGGAGAAGACTCTTGAGAGTCCCTTGGACTGCAAGGAGATCCAACCAGTCCATTCTAAAGGAGATTAGTCCTGGATGTTCATAAGAAAGACTGATGCTGAAGCTGAAGCTCCAATACTTTGGTCACCTCATGCGAAGAGTTGACTCACTGGAAAAGACTCTGATGCTGGGAAAGGTTGGGGGAGGGAGGAGAAGGGGACGACCGAGAGTGAGATGACTGGATGCATCACCGACTCTGTGGGCATGAGTTTGCGTGAACTCCGGGATTTGGTGATGGACAGGGAGGCCTGGCGTGCTGTGATTCATGGGGTCCCGGAGAGTCGGACACGACTGAGCGACTGAACTGAACTGATCGCTTAGCTGATGTGAAAGATACATAAGGCAACTTGGGTACAGATACAACATATAGAAGAATTGGACATCAGTGGTTAACTTGGTAGGAAGGAAGACAGGTTATTTCAATTCCCAAGTAAGTGTTTAGGAAAAGTTGTGAAATGTGGCTTATTATGACTGAAAATATGTTGCCTGATTGTAGCTCTAGAAATTATGTGAAACAGATAGATAATGAAGCTTGCAATGGAAAGAAATATCATGCCTTCCAAGAACTGATTACCTTGGGGAGATGCTGCATTCACCACAAGGATTTAAGTCTATCTTTGTAGGAACAGCAAAGCAACATCAAAATATACATGAGGAAATATAGGGTGGTGTGTTGGTGGGAGGAAATAAAGGCATGACATAAGGAGAGCAGAGCAAGAATGACCCTTTTTAATACAACTTGTAAAATGCCTGTCTTTTGCTGACTGTGGTGCAGTCATTGACTATGTCATGTTATCTTTGGCATCCCATCATGGTATGTTAGTGATCATGATTATCGAGTAGACTAAATCTATATTTTCAAGTGAAACACATTTTTTTTTAATGCAGAAAACCTTCTGCCTAACCTCTTAGCTTTCTTTGCAATGACTGGTATAATATAATAAAACTGAGAAAGCATTAAAATATATACACTCATTTGCTGTTTCTAAATTTGATTTGTATCTGATCCTTCCCCCATACCATCCTATCTTAGACACCCAGTCAGTTCTGCCTGGATGATTTCAGAAGTCAATTTATTTACATTTTGTCTTTTACATTGTTTGCATTTTCTATTTTTTCAAACAATTCATTAGGTGTAATGTACCTATGATGCATACTGAATGTTTCCTTGAACAGAAAATTTAATATTACAGCAGAGCAAAGTATCCAGGAACTGCAATGCTCATTTACTCTTAATTATTTCAAAGTGAAATTGACACTATGAAAATGAACATATAACTTTATTCTTCAAATAAGAGAATTGTAGGAATTTGTTGACATCTCCCAACATTAATTTAATCTTCAGTATCGTGCATAGTCTGACACCTAATTGGTACACCAGTTGTATTAGGATGATTTTTAAATAATGAAGACGATTGATGTATTGACCTAGAAAGAGAGGCAACAATGCATCAGAAATCTCCGGTACTGGGAAACATGAATGGGCTGCGTGTTTTATTTTAGGGAAAGGTTTGTCATGGACTGCCACATGACCGTACACACCTGGAAAGGTAGACGTTTTCCACACTCAGTCCAAAATCACTGTTGCATAATGGAGATACAATATGGTACTGCAAAATAGAAGTAGACATAGCTGCCACAGTATGTCAAATAGACACTGCAGCCATTTGGCGTATAGCAGCTGATAGTTGAAACACCGTGAACAGTGCTCCACCTAGAATGTGGGATGGAGAGGGAGATGGAAGAGTGTTTCGAAAGGGAGGGGATATATAAATATATTTCTATGCCTGATTTATTTTGAATTCTGACAGAATACAGAAAAATTCGGTAAAACAATTACCCTTCCATTAAAAAAAAAAAAAAAGCAATAAGAGAAACAGCAAATTGATGTATCACAGTATGTTCCTGTGGTCTAACTGATATTGATGATGGAGAAGAGAAATAATTTCAAGTTAGGGCACTTGTATCAATAACTATCTGGATGGTAGAACGGTATAGTTTGAATGGCACACTTAAACTTCTGCAGGCTGAAAATACATTCAATTCTCTAGTTCCAGGATTGAAGTCAGAATTATGACCATCCACATTACACGTTGCTTTAACATGCTTCTTCTCCTTATCTCGGATTAATGAAGATACTGTAGAGACATTTTTCTGATCAACTCTTCTTTTGATTCTTACTAAATGTGAGGATAACCTTGTTCAAAATATGGTTATGATAGAACTGAAACAAAAACCAAATGGGGAAAAATATTCCGTAACTCTTTCAACTAAGATAGATCAGAAAAACAAAGAAAAATGGATTCCTTAAATCATAAAATGTAAACACTTTCAAATAATCCTCTTCCATTAGTAGTTTTAAAAACTTACATAGTCGTAGAAATTATGATCCTCCAGTAAAATGTGCTATAAGTCTATGGTAAATGTCATTTAAATACCTTTAGGATTTGAAATTTTCCCAATTTTTTTTTTAAAAGAAATTTAAGCCATTTTTATTAATCTGGACAAACAAATGACAGAGAGAAGACATCACCAAATGCTCAACACAAATCAGATTGATTTTATTCTTTCAGTCAAAGATGGAGAATCTCTATACAGCCAGCAAAAACAAGCCCAGGGGCTGACTCTGGCACAGATCATGAACTCCTTGTTGCAAATGCAGACTGAAATAGAAGGAATTGGAGAGAACCCCTATACCATTCATGTATGACATAAGTCAATTCACTTATGACTATACAGTGGAAGTGAGAAATAATTTTAAGGGACTAGATCTGACAGAGAGGGTGCCTGATAAATTATGGGTGGAGGTTCATGACATTGTACAGGAGACAGGAATCAAGATCATCCCCAAGAAAAAGAAATGCAAAAAAGCAAAATGGCTGTCTGAGGAGGCCTTAAAAATGGCTGTGAAAGAAGGGAAGTGTAAAGAAAAGGAGAAAAGGAAATTTATACCCATTTGAATGTAGAGTTCCAATGAATGGCAAGGAGAAATAAGAAAGACTTCCTCAGTGATCAATGCAAAGAAATGGAGGAAAGCAATAGAATGGGAAAGACTAGACATATCTGCAGGATAATTAGAAATACTGAGGCAACATTTCATGCAAAGGTGGGCTCAATAAAGGACACAAATATTAGGAACCAAAGAGAAGCAGAAGATATTAAGAAGAGGTGCCACGAATACACAGAAGAACTGTTCATAGACGATCTTCAGGACCCAGAAAATCACGATGGTGTGATCATTCACGTAGAGCCAGACATCCTGGAATGCGAAGACAAGTGGGCCTTAGGAAGCATCACTATGAACAAAACTAGAGTAGGTGATGGAATTCCAGTTGAGCTATTTCAAATCCTGGAAGATGATGCTGTGAAAGTGCTGCACTCAATATGCCAGCAATTTGGAAAACTCAGCAGTGGCCACCGGACTGGAAAAGTCAGTCTTCATTGCAATCCCAAAGAAAGGCAATACCGAAGAATGCTCTAACTACAGCATAATTGCTCTCATCTCACAAGCTAATCATGCGTTGCTAGAAACTGTCTTTAAAAACTAAAACGTGAGTTACCTACAGAGGCCTGTAGAGTCATATCTCTGGTCTTTCCAAAGGTATGTACAGATATGAGAACACCAAGGGATTACTGACTGTGAACCACTCTGCTGGGGAAGACTTGTGCGATTCTTTTGAACTGCAGGAATACCAAAAAATGAATTGTAAAAAAATCAACTTTGAAGACTCATTGGAAGGACTGATGCTTAAAATAAAGCCCCAAAGCTTTGTCCAATTGAGGCAAAGAGCTGACTCATTAGAAAAGACCGTGATCTATAGAAAGTGTTGAAAGCAGGCGGATCAGTAGGTGAGAGAGGATGAGACATCTGGAGAACATCAGCGATTCAAAGGACATGATCTTGGGGAAACTATGGGAGAGAGTGAGGGACAGAGAGGCCTCTTGTGCTGGAGTCCAGGGGGATACAAAGAGTCAAACATGTCTTAGTGGCTGAAGAACAATAGCATTTCACTTAATAAGATGGGTCTTGACGGATGGCAGTTGGTCCCAAAATATCAGAGGAATGGGAGGACAAGACCACTCCCTCCCCAACAAATTCATCTAAGCATCGACTGCACATGGAAGAACTTCCAGACAAAAAATTGTGAACACTGTTGAATGGCCCAAGATACCCAGAAGTCAAACATGTTTTCCTTTGAAAAGGAGGTAGGAAAAAATAAAAGAGAGACAAAGTATTTAGGGGCTGAGGCTGGTTTTGGAGAGGAAGTTGTAAATGAGGAGAAGTTTGCAGACAATTGTGAACCCTCTCAGGACAGTGACAGTGGAGAACTCTGGGATCGCTTAGAGCAACATAACCTCGGAAAAGTGAAACAAAAGCAAATGTGCCTAACTGTAATTTCCAGCAGAGAAAAAAATCAGATACACCTGTCCACCATCATTGAGGTGGACCTAGGAGGGATGCCCGGACTGTATCACTTGCCTTATGATAAGGACTCAGCTTTAATGGCCTGAGGATGATCTGACAGGTCTAAGGTGACGTAGCAACCTAATCCATGGGAACACCAGAGACAAAAATGCAAAAAAGTCCTTTCTTGAGATAATTCTCCATGGCCATATAGGGAATACAGACACTCACAGAACCAAATGTTGGACATTCGGTTCAGTTCATTTCAGTTCACTGGCTCAGTCGTGTCCGACTTTTTGAGACCCCATGAATCACCGCACGTCAGACCTCCCTGTCCATCGACAACTCCAGGACTTCACTCAAACTCATGTCCACCGAGTCAGTGATGCCATACAGCCATTTAATTCTTTGTTGTCCCCTTCTCATTCGGCCACCTGTCCCTCCGAGCATCAGAGTCTTCCAGTGAGTCAACACTTCGCATGAGGTGGCCAAAATATTGAAGTTTCAGCTTTAGCATCAGTCATTCCAATGAACACCGAGGATTGATCTCCTTTAGAATGAACTGGTTGGATCTCCTTGCAGTCCAAGTGACTCTCAAGAGTCTCTTACAAAATATCAAAGATGTGCAAACAGGCTTCCATTCATGACCCTGTCTTCCACGGAGGCAGAGAGGAATGTTTGCATCAGACCAAGGCTGAAGGCACGAGGCTGCTTTTATATCAGCCCCAGAGACCACATGTGCCACCAAACTCTGAGCAGGCTGCCAGTTGCTAACCATATCTTCCTGGGATCATGCTCAGTTCACATAGGTCAGGAGGGTCAAAATATTAGTTCAGCACCCGTCTGGAGACACACGGAATTCTTGCAAAATTCAGGGAAATATGAATGGCCTGCCTTTGTAGTTTAGGAAAAAATTTGTCATTGCTGGCACATTACCCTACACACCTGGAAAGGTAGAAGTTTCCACCCTTAGTCCAAAATCACCTTTGCATAATGGAGTTACGATGTGGTACTGCAAAATAGAAGCAGACATAGCTGCCAAAGTATGTCAAGTAGACATTGCAGCCATTTGATTTAGAGCAGCTGCTAAGTGACACCCAGTGAAAATGCTCAACTTAGATTGTGAGATGGAGAGGGAGATATGAATGTGTTCCGAAAGGGAGGGGATATAGGTATATCTATGCCTGATTTATTTTGAGTTCTGACTGAATACAGCAAAATTCGGTAAAATGATTCAATTCAGTTCCGTTAAGTTCGGTTGCTCAGTCGTGTCCGAATCTCCGCGCCCCCATGAATCACAGCACGCCAGGCCTCCCTGTCCATCACCAACTCCAGGGTTCACTCAAACTCATGTCCAGAGAGTGGGTGATGCCATCCAGCCATCTCATTCTCTGTTGTCCCCTTCTCCTCCTGTCCTCAAACTTTCCCAGCATCAGAGTCTTTTCCAGTGAGTCAACTCGTCACATGAGGTGGCCAAAATATTGGAGTTTCAGCTTCAGCATCAGTCCTTCCAATGAACACCCAGAATTGATCTCCTTTAGAATTGACTGGTTGGATCTTCTTGCAGTATAAGTGACTCTCAAGAATCTTCTCCAACACCACAGTTCAAAAACATCAATTTTTCGGTGATCAGCTTTCTTCACAGTCCTAGTCTCACATCCATACATGACCACGGCAAAAACCATAGCCTTTACTTGACGGACATTAGT
The DNA here is from genome assembly GCF_049115385.1 of Moschus berezovskii. NCBI lineage: Eukaryota > Metazoa > Chordata > Mammalia > Artiodactyla > Moschidae > Moschus > Moschus berezovskii. Next base: position 40,153,695 of record NC_142489.1, on the reverse strand, counting down.
TGGCAAAGTAATGTCTCTGCTTTTTAATATACTATCGAGGTTGGTGATAATTTTCCTTCCATGGAGTAAGCGTCTTTTAATTTCATGACTGCAATCAGCATCTGCAGTGATTTCGGAGCCCAAAAAATTAAGTCTGACACAGTTTCCACTGTTTTTCCATCTATTTCTCAGAAAATGATGGGATCAGAGGCCTTAATCTTTGTTTTCTGAAGGTTCAGTTCAAGCCAACCTTTTCACTCTCCTCTTTCACTTTCACCAAGAGGCGTTTGAGTTCTTCTTCTCTTTCTGCTGTAAGGGTGGTGTTATCTGCATATCTGAGGTTATTGATTTTCTCCCAGAAATCTTGATTCCAGCTTGTGCTTCCTCCAGCCCAGCATTCCTCATGATGTACTCTGCATATAAGTTAAATAAGCAAGTTGACAATATACAGCCTTGACGTAATCCTTTTCCTATTTGGAACCAGTCTCTTGTTCCATGTACAGTTCTGACTGTTGCTTCCTGACCTGCATACAGGTTTCTCAAGAGGCAGGTCAGGGGTCTGGTATTCCCATCTCTTTCAGAATTTTCCCCAGTTTATTGTGATCCACACAGTCAAAGGCTTTAAAACTATTACCCTTCCATTAAAAAATCAATAAGAGAAATAACAGGTTGATGTATCACAATATTTTCTTGTGGTCTAACTGATATTGATGATGGAGAAGAGAAATAATATCAAGTTAGGGCACTTGTATCAGCAACTATCTGAATGGTAGAACACTTTAGTATGAATGGCACAGTTAAACTCCTGCAGTCTGAAAATACATTTGCTCCTCTAATTTCAGAACTGAAGTCAGAGTTATGATCACCAATATTACCCATTGCTTTAATATGCTTCTTCTTCTTCTTATCTCGGAATAATAAAGATACTGTAGAGACATTTTTTTATGATCAACTCTTCTTTTGTTTGTTACTAAATGTGAGGATAACCTCGTTCAAAATATGGTTATGATCGAACTGAAACTAAGGGGAGCATGAGAAGATGTTGGAGGAATAGGACAGGGTGACCATTTTCTCCTCCACAAAATCAGCAAAAGAACATTTGAACACTGAGTAAATCCCTTAAAACAACTTCTGAATACCGGTAGAGGACATCAGGCATCCAGAAAAGCGGCCCATAGACTTCGAAAAGAGGTAGGAAACAGCATAAAAGATAAAGAGATACAAAAGAGGGAGGAAGAGAGCTACGTCTTGGGAAGGGAGGCTTAAAAAAAAATAAGAGAGAAGCTTCCAAACACCTGGAAACACAGGCGACTCTATGGGTAGGCTTGGAACCTCAGAGGGCCTCAAAACTAGGAGAAAAGAGACATAAATAATTAAAGCCCACAGACTAAGTGCCCAGAGGAAACTCTCAGTGGAGAAGTGGTGCAGATGCGCGCACCCACCACTAGCAGCTGGGGGCTGGGCAGGGAGGCATGACGGCAGCACTTAGAGAGACGACAGGGGCTGAACACCCCGAGGGCAAGCTGAGCGCTCTAACAGGACCAAAGAAGACTGTGCAGCGAAAAGCCCCATCCTAATACTCTTCCAGTCCCTCTCACAGAACAAAGGACTGAGCAAAGCAATCCGGCTTGGGCGGCCCATACCCCAGTTCCCGCCGGGACAGACATGGAGGGCAACCAGTGTTGGAAGGGGCAGCTGCGGCCCCAGATAGGCTTCCCATACCAAGCTGCAGTCAGGCTTCCTTGCTAACCAAGACTTCTTGGATTTGGGCCAGTCAATATTTGCCTGAGAAAGTGCTCTCGTTGTACACATAGAAAACCAAGCAGCAGGGACCAGGGAGGCGATAAGCCACAGCGACCACGCTCGCCAAACCCCTGGTCACCTGAGTTGCTCAGACCGGGGAAGGCACAAAACACAGGCCCAGCCAAGTCTGCGCTTTTGTGGAGTACTCGCGGACCTGAACCTGAGTGGCTTAGACCTGGGAAGTGCATGCAACCCAGCGCCGGCCAGGGACAGCACCTGGCAGACAACCTAGAGCCTGAGCAACATAAACAGGAAAAACACACATGCTGCGTGCGGGCGCATTCCCACAGTAGTCGAGACACTGTAAGCACTCCCCACAGATGACAGTGATATTTGTTAGCAGCGTTCCTCCCTCCCCACGGCAGGACCGAACAGGTGAGCCGGTGTCCACCACCACCCCCTGGTGTCAGGATGGGAACTAGTCACTGAAGAGACCAGCAAACACAAGAGATTTTACAATAGAAGGAACTGCCTTGGAGGTAACAGAGGGAGAAGTCTTGAGCCTACTGCAAGAATAAGACTGACAACCAGAGGTAGAGGCTTAAGGCCAAATCCTGAGAACACCGGAGACCTTCTGTTACAGGGAACATTAATTGATAGGTGCCCATCAAATGCCTCCATACATAAACTGAAACCAGGCACAACCGAAGGGTCAGCAAGTTTCAGTGAAATAAATACCACACAAATTCTCCAGCAACACAGGAAAATAGCCCTGAGCGTCAACATACAGACTGCCCAAAGCCACCCCAAACCACTGACATCTCAAACTCATTACTGGACTCTCCATTGCAATCCAGAGAGAAATCCAGCTCCACCCACCAGAACACTGAAACAAGCAAACCAAATTAGGGAACCTTGACAAGTCACCCATCCAACTCCACACAACGAGGTAACTACATAATAAAGAGAACTCCACAAACTGCCAGAGGACGGAAAGGCAACCCCAAGCACAGTAATATAAGCAAGATGAAGAGGCAGAGAAACACCCAGCAAGTAAAGGAACAGGATAAATTCCCACCAACACAAGCTAAAGAGGAAGACATGGGGAACCTACCTGATAAAGAATTTCGAATTTTAATTGTGAAAATGATTCAAAATGTGGAAAGCAAAAAGGAGTTCAGTTCAGTTCAGTTCAGTTCAGTCGCTCAGTCGTGTCCGACTCTCCGCGACCCCATGAATCACAGCACGCCAGGCCTCCCTGTCCATCACCAACTCCCGAAGTTCACTCAAACTCACGTCCACAGAGTCGGTGATGCCATCCAGCCATCTCATTCTCCGTCGTCCCCTTCTCCTCCCGCCCCCAACCTTTCCCAGCATCAGAGTCTTTTCCAGTGAGTCAACTCGTCGCATGAGGTGGCCAAAGTATTGCAGTTTCAGCTTTAGCATCAGTCCCTCCAATGAACATCCAGGATTGATCTCCTTTAGAATGGACTGGTTGGATCTCCTTGCAGTATAAGGGACTCTCAAGAGTCTTCTCCAACACCACAGTTCAAAAGCATCGATTCTTCGGCGGTCAGCCTTCTTCAAAAAGGAGTTACAGATAAATAAAGTGGACAAAAGGATTGAGAAGATGGAAGAAATGTTTAATAAGGAATTAGAGGGGAAAATAGAGTCAATATACAATGAACAATGCAATAGATGAGATCAGAAACACTTTCGAGGGAACAAGCAGTAGAATAACGGAGATAGAAGACAGGATAAGTGAGCTAGAAGATAGAATTGTACAAATAAATGAAACAGAGATGGAAAAAGAAAAACAAATTAAAAGAAATGAGGACAATATTAGAGACTTCTGGGACAATGTTAAATACCCCAACATTGGAATCATACGAGTCCCAGAAGAAGAAGACAAAATGAAAGACCATGAGAGAATACTTGAGGAAATAATAGTTGAAAATTTCACTAAAATGGGGAAGGAAATAATCACCCAATTCCAAGAAACACAGAGAGTTCCTAATAGGATAAACCCAAGGCGAAATAACCCAAGTCACATATTAATCAAATTAACAAAGATCAAACACAAAGAAAAAATATTAAAAGCCGCAAGGGAAAAACAACAAATAACACACAAGGGGATCCCCATAGGGATAACAGCTGATCATTCAATAGAAACTCTTCAGGCCAGGAGGGAATGGCAAGACATATTAAAGTGATGAAAGAAAGTAACCTACAGCCCAGATGACTATACCCAGCAAGGATCTCATTCAATTATGAAGGAGAAATCAAAAACTTTACAGACAAGCAAAAGCGGAGAGATTTCAGCATCACCAAACCAGCTCTCCAACAAATATTAAACGATCTTCTCTAGACAGGAAACACAGAAAGGGTATATAAACTCGAACCGAAAACAAATAAGAAAAAGGCAATGGGATCATACTTATCAATAATCATCTTAAACGTAAATGGGTTGAATGTCCCAACCAAAAGACAAAGGCTGGCTGAATGGACACAAAAACAAGACCCCCGTATATGTTCTCCACAAGAGACCCACTTCAAACTAGGGACACATACAGACTGAAAGTGAAGGGTTGGAAAAAGACATTCGACGCAAATAGAGACCAAAAGAAAGCAGGAGTAGCAGTACTCATATCAGATAAAATAGACTTTAAAACAAAGACTATGAAAAGAGACAAAGAAGGAAAGTACATAATGATCAAAGGATCAATCCAAGATGAAGATATAACAATTATAAATATTTATGCACCCAACATAGGAGCACTGCAATATGTAAGAAAATTACTAACAAGTATGAAAGAGGAAATTAAAAATAGCACAGTAATAGTGGGAGACTTTAATAGCCCACTCACACCTATGAATAGGTCACCTAAACAGAAAATTAACAAGGAAACACAAACTTTAAATGATACAATAGACAAGTTAGTCCTAATAGATCTCTATAGGACATTTCACCCCAAAACAATGAATTTCACCTTTTTCTCAAGCGCATACGGAAACTTTTCCAGGATAGATCATATCCTGGGCCCTAAATCTAGCCTTGGTAAATTCAAAAAAGTTTAAATAATTCCATGCATCTTTTCTGACCACAATGCAGTAAGATTAGATCTCAATTACGGGAGAAAAACTATTAAAAATGCCAACATATGGAGGCTGAAAAACACGCTGCTGAATATTGAACAAATCATAGAAGAAATCAAAAGAGAAATCAAATATGCATAGAAATGAATGAAAATGAAAACACAACAACCCAAAACCACTGGGACACTGTAAAAGCAGTGCTAAGGGGGAAGTTCATAGCAATACAGGCACACATCAAGAAACAAGGAAAAAGTCAACTAAATAACCTAACTCTACATTTAAAGCAACTAGAAAAAGGAAGAAATGAAGAACCCCAGAGTCAATAGAAGGAAAGAAATTGTAAAAATTAGGGCAGAGATAAATGCAAAAGAAACAAAAGAGACCATAGCAAAAATCAACAAAGCCAAAAGCTGGTTCTTTGAGAAGGTAAATAAAGTTGACAAACCACTAGCCAGACTTATCAAGGAACAAAGGGAGAAGAACCAAATCAATAAAATTAGAAATGAAAATGGAGACATCACAACTGACAACACAGAAATACAAAGGTTTATTAGAGAATACTATCAGCAATTATATGGCAATAAAATGAATAACCTGGAAGAAATGGACAGAATCCTAGAAAAGTACGACTTTCCAAAACTGAACCATGAAGAAATAGAAAATCTGAACAGACCCATCACAAGCACGGAACTAGAGGCTGTGATCAGGAATCTTCCAGCAAACAAAAGCCCAGGTCCAGACGGCTTCACAGCCGAATTCTACCAAAAATTTAGAGAAGAGCTAACACATATTCTACTCAAACTCTTTCAGAAAATTGCTGAGGAAGGGAAACTTCCAAACTCATTCTATGAGGCCACCATCACCCTAACCCTAAAACCTGGTAAAGACCCCACAAAAAAAGAAAACTACAGGCCAATATCACTGATGAACATAGATGCAAAAATCCTTAACAAAATTCTAGCAATCAGAATCCAACAACATATTAAGAAGATCATACATCATGACAAAGTGGGTTTTATCCCAGGAATGCAAGGATTCTTCAATATCCGCAAATCACTCAACGTAAAACACCACATTAACAAACTGAAAAATAAAAATCATATGATTATCTCAATAGATGCAGAGAAAGCCTTCGACAAAATTCAACATCCATTTATGTTAAAAACCCTCCAGAAGGCAGGAATAGAAGGATCATATCTCAACATAATAAAAGCTATATATGACAAACACACAGCAAACATTATCCTCAATGGTGAAAAACTTAAAGCATTTCCCCTAAAGTCAGGAAAAAAACAATGGTGCCCACTCTCCCCACTTCTATTCAACATAGTTCTGGAAGTTTTGGCTACAGCAATCAGAGCAGAAAAAGACATAAAAGGAATACAAATTGGAAAAGAAGAAGAAAAACTTTCACTGTTCGCTGATGACATGATCCTCTACACAGAAAACCCTAAAGACTCTACTAGAAAACTACTAAAGCTAATCAATGAATACAGTAAAGTTGCAAGATATAAAATCAACACACAGAAATCCCTTGCATTCCTATACACTAATAATGAGAATATAGAAAGAGAAATTAAGGATACTGTTCCATTCACTGTTGCAACGAAAAGAATTAAATACTTAGGAATATATCTACCTAAGGAAACAAAAGACTTGTACATAGAAAACTATAAAACACTACTGAAAGCAATCAAAGAGGACACTAATAGATGGAGAAATATACCATGTTCAGGATTGGAAGAATAAATATTGTAAAAACGTCTATACTACCCAAAGTAATTTATACATTCAATGCAATCCCTATCAAACTACCAACAATATTTTTCACAGAACTAGAACAAATAATCTCACAGTTTGTATGGAAATACAAAAAACCTCGAATAGCCAAAGCAATCTTGAGGAAGAAAAATGGAACTGGGGGAATTAACCTGCCAGACTTCAGGCTCTACTACAAAGCCACAGTCATCAAGACAGTATGGTACTGGCAGAAAGACAGAAATATAGATCAATGGAACAAAATAGAAAGCCCAGAGATAAATCCACTCACCTATGGACACCTCATCTTTGACAAAGGAGGCAAGAATATAAAATGGAGAAAAGACAGTCTCTTTAACAAGTGGTGCTGGGAAAACTGGTCAGCCACTTGTAAAAGAGTGAAACTAGAACACTTCCTAACACCATACACAAAAATAAACTCAAAATGGATTAGAGAACTAAATGTAAGACCAGAAACTATAAAACTCCTAGAGGAGAACGTAGGCAAAACACTCTCCGACATAAATCACAGCAGGATCCTCCATGACCCACCTCCCAGAATATTGTAAATAAAAGCAAAAATAAATAAATGGGACCAATTAAAATCAAAAGCTTCTTCACAGCAAAGGAAACTATAGATAAGGTCAAAAGACAGCCTTCAGAATGGGAGAAAATAATAGCAAATGAAGCAACTGATAAAGGATTAATCTCCAAAATATACAAGCAGCTCCTGAAGCTCAATTCCAGAAGAATAAATGGCCCAATCAAAAAATGGGCCAAAGAACTAAACAGACATTTTTTCAAAGACATAAAGACGGCTAACAAACACATGAAAAAATGCTCAACATCCCTCATAATCAGAGAGATGCAAATCAAAACCACAATGAGATACCATTTCACAGCAGTCAGAATGGCTGCTATCCAAAACTCTACATGCAATAAATGCTGGAGAGGATGTGGAGAGAAAGGAACCCTCTTACACTGTTGGTGGGAATTCAAACTAGTACAGCCACTATGGAGAACATTGTGGAGGTTCCTCAAAAAACTGGAAATAGAACTGCCATATGATCCAGCAATCGCACTCCTGGGCATACACACCGAGGAAACCAGAATTGAAAGAGACACATGTACTCCAATGTTCATTGCAGCACTGTTTATAATAGCCAGGACATGGAAGCAACCTAGATGTCCATCTGCAGACGAATGGATAAGAAAGCTTTGGGACATATACACAATGGAATATTATTCAGCCATTAAAAATAATACATTTGAATCAGTTCTAATGAGGTGGATGAAACTGGAGCCTATTATACAGAGTGAAGTAAGCGAGAAAGAAAAACACCAATACAGTATACTAACACATATATATGGAATTTAAAAAGATGCAAACGATAACCCTGTATACAAGACAGCCAAAGAGACACAGATGTATAGAACAGTCTTTGGGACTCTGTGGGAGAGGGTGAGGGTTGGATGATTTGGGAGAATGGCATTGAAACACGTATGTTGTCATATGTCAAACGAATCACTAGTTCAGGGTCAATGCATGTTATAGGATGCTCGGGGCTGGCATGCGGGGATGACCCAGAGGGCGGATAAAGGAGAAGGGAGGTGGATGGGGGGTTCAGGAGGGGAGACTTATGTAAACCCGGGGTGAATTCATGTCAATGTATGGCAAAACCAACCAATATAATATTGTAAAATAATTTGCCTCCAATAAAAAATAAATTACCAAAAAAAAAAGGTATTTTAATTCAGATTTTGGTGCATTAATTATTGAAACGTCATAGTTTACAAGGAAAGTTCTGTACCAAGACATCCATTTATGAAGTAGAGAAAATTCCATATTTCATGCAGGAATATCTAATTTTTCTATGGACTAAAAAGGATTTCCATGTTTCAAATTCAACAATCTCATCCCCATTGATATATGTGAAATACAGTTGTTGGTAATATTCTGTCACTCAGTCACGTCCAACACCTTGCAACACCGTGAATGGCAGCACTCCCGACCTCCCTATACTTTACTGTCTCCAACACTTTAGTGAAACACATGTTCATCGACTTAAGTGATGCTGTCCAACGATCTCACCCCCTGTGGCCCCAATCTCCTCCTGTCCACCATCTACCCATATCAGAGCCGATAATATTTTTTTTTCTTTTCAATGGCAAGGCAGAACCTCAATGTTTTCCCATGTATTATTTCTTCACACCAGGGTAGCCAAAGTATTGGAATTTCAGTTTCAACATCAGTCTTTCCAATGGATGTTTAGGGTTAGTTTCCTTTAGGATTGGTGGGGTTGAACTCCTTTCTTGACAAGGGTCTCTCAAGAGCCATCTTTAGCACTCAGCTGCAAAGCCTCAATGCTTTGTAACTCAGCCTTCTTTATAGTGAAGCTAGCACATCCGTACATGTCTTCTGCTAAAACCATAGCCCTGACTAAAGGGACCTTTATTGCCAAAGAGATATCTCCGCTTTTCAGTACATTGTGTCTATGTCTAGGCTTATCATAGATTTTCTTCCCAGGAGAAGGGGTCTTTTATTCTCAGGGATGTGATCACTGTCCCCAGTGATTTTGGAGCTAAAGAAACCTGTCTGTCACTATTTTCAATTTTACCCTTTCTATTTGCCAAAACATTGTTAGTCTTTGTCCCACCTCATTTCATACACCAAGGTCAAACGTGCCCATTGCACCAGGTATCCTTTTATTCTCTGTTTTTACATTCCAGAACCCTATGATGAAATGGACATCTTTTCTCAGCTTTAATTTTAGAAAGAGCTTACAAGTCTTCCTAAAACCATTCAAGTTCCCATTTAGCATAGATGGTAAAGAATTGAAAAGCAGAGATTTCCATTTTTCATGCAGGAAAATCTGCACCCATATGTTCTTGCTTAAGAAAAGGAACTCCTCATTCCTTGTAGGAAAAACAACTATCCTGATTTTCATATGTGAAGTGTAGAAAATTGTATATGTAATGTACGAAAAAAATCTTCACCAAATATTCATATGTAAATTGTAGATAACTGATATTTCAAATAGGAATATAGACATTGATTTGCCTATGTTAAATAAGTAATTCCATATTTCTAGTAGGAAATTTGGCACCTGTATAGGTGATGTGAAACAAAATGATTTCATACTTCATGGAAAAAAGCACCATGCCTAGAGTTTCAAATACAGAAAATACAGAAATCCATATTTCATGTAGGAAAATCAGAGCAAGATTTTCATTTGTGAAATACAGACAATTGAAAATTTTGGCCCTTATTTTGCTAAATAAAATATAGGAAATTCATTTTTTCATGGATTCCATCTGCGATAGAGTTTTAATATGTGAAATACAGAGAATTCCATACTTAAAGGAAGAAAATCAGTGCCCAGATTTACATATGTGAAACAATCAAAATCCTTATTTTGTGTACTAAAATCGATGGCTAGCATTTAATAAGTGAAATACACAAAATTCCAGATGTCATGTAGGAAATTTAACATCCAGTTATGTATAGGTGAAATACATTAATTTCCCATTTTCATGTAAAAAATATGCGTACAGATTTTCACATGAAGTAAAGAGATTTTCATTATTTTTTTTTCTTTTCTTCTTCTTCTTCTTCTTTTTTTTTTTTTTTTACTGCAAAGACTTTTATTTTTACTCAAAATGATACAGAGAATCATTGAGGGGTACTGAATGGTGGAAGAAAATGAATTGACAGGATACAGTGACAGAACTGATGCTTTCTAATTCTGCTGGTAGAGTAGACGCTTGAGAGTTCCTTGGACTGCAAGGAGATCAAACCAGCCAATCCTAAAGGAAATCAGTCCAGAAATTTCACTGGAAGGACTGATGCTGAATCTGAAGCTCCAATACTTTGACCACCTGAAGAAAAGAGTCAACTCCTTGGAAAAGGTCCCGATGCTGGAAAAGATGGAAGGCAGGAGGAGAAGGGGATGACAGAGGGTGAGAAGGTGGGATGGTGTCACCGATTGGATGGACATGATTTTGAGTAAGCTCTGGGAGTTGGTGATGGACAGGGAAGCCTGGTGTACTGCAGTCCATGGGGTCACAAAGAGTCAGACATGACTTAATGACGGAAAAACAATAAATAAAGAAGGTTAGCAGTAATGAAGGCTTGAAACCCTCCAGTATAAGAGAAGAAGATGAGAAGTGTTCAAATGCTAGATTTGCCAAAGACTGAAATGTGGCCTGTGAAAGAAGAAAGTCAATGATGACTGTGCCATTTTTTTTTTTTTTTTTAACAATTGGAACTGAGTTACCATTTTTTGACTAAAAGACTAAAGCAGGTTTTGGAGTCAGGCAAGAGATGTGCTAAATTGGAGCCAATTATTGGTCAATTATGTAGAAATATCTAGGGGATTAGAAGTTTCTTTTTTGGAAGAGAGAACTATCTTTTGAAAGTTTCTTTTAAATTATTGGAAGAGAGTTTCCCAGTTTCTGTCATTTGAATAAGTACTTCGTGGGATCTAGAATGCTGAGCTTCTTCTAGACATGCTCAGTATACTTAAAACCCAGACTGAAAAAGCCTACATTGTCAAGTTGAGGACCTGTTTCCACATCTCATGGGGTGTTATTTTGTTCCCTCTTGTTCAAAATAACTAATTGCCTTCTGCATTAAACTGAATTGTATGCAGTACTTGTACCAGTCTGAAATGGACCGCATTAAGAAAGAAAAGACTGGATATGATGAATGTCCAAACTCTATTCTCAATAAAAAATGCCCTATTCGCCTAGCAGCACTGGGTTTTAGCCTTGTAATTCCTACAGATGTTTTCCCAGTGGTCCTGTTTGACACACTTAGCTCTCGGGGTTTCTTGCTGGACTTACTGATTTGTGACATGAATTAGAAAATTTGATAGAACAGGATATCCTCTGGGTGTATGCAATGGCCTGTAGGTACTTGATCAGTCCCTACTTACAAAGTCTGAGCTGATTTGCGGGTAAAGGGATTAACTAGAGATTGAGTAAGGTATTCACAGAGGTTAAAGTTTAGCCAGAAGGGCTCCCAGCACAACGTTTGTCAAGTACAGGGATGAAGTAAGAACTATACTTCAATTCTGACATTTAAATGATTATTTCAAATGAGGGAAACCCTCCCTAAATGTTCCAAGCCAACTTTATTTGTTCTTCCTAAAGTATCTATTAAATGACTAGGTATTGAGATCCAATTGAAGATATACAATGTTAGCTACACACGTTGTTAAGCATAACGTTCTGGTGACATTCACAGTATTCAGTAATTAGCTTAATGAACAGGTGTAAAAGTATATTAGTTATCCAGATGTTAATTTGCAGTAACATATGCTGCCTGATTTGGGAGGTTTTTGTCTGAACTACAACCAGTAAGATTTGTTACTTAATTAGGAAATCAGTGTGTGTGTGTGTGTGTGTATGTGTGATTCCCACCATTAGAACCATTAGTCTTGCTTAATGTGCTCTAAACTTTGGGAACACTCTTGGTAACGTCATTCCTATGACTTTAGGCACTATACGGGTGATAGGATGAAATCTACCTTTCTGTGGGATGCCTTAATTAGTGCACAGCTGTAGGCAATGTAGAGAGGGGAAGATTCACAGCTGTAATATGCAGCTTCTAAAAGGAGATGGAAATGCACTCTCCCACTGCATATTGCATCAGCCATTCCTTCCAAGGTTTGGTAAACAAATGTGTTATCCCTCACCGAATGGATTCACAAACAATTGAAAACGAAACTGTGCACCTTTTTGGCTAAGACCAACCGAGATTTCCATTTTCATTCTGGAAATTGAGGGTTGAGTGTTGAGAAATTCACGTATGCAATATAGTGAATTCCATATTTCATACAGGGAATTTACATGCATACATTTGTATTTGAAACACTGAGTTCTGTGCTTCACTTAGAAACATTTTGCCCTACGCCAATATGCGACCTACAGAGAATTCCATATTTAGAGATGGAATTCTCTCTAAAGAGAATTACAGATGAAGAATCTCTAATTAAGGGATATCAAGGTCAGCATCCCACTATGGGACATGACTCATCAGTGCAGGGGCATTGAAGTCAGCTCATTTACTGTACAGAGGCCCTTTAAAAGTGGTTCTGTTTTCTTCCTGCTTCCACATGAGAACTCGTGCCAGCTAACCCTATCACCTCAGCCCTGTCGGGATAGGAGCAGCAGAAGGATCATCCTAAGCCATTCACTGCAAAGCACTGATGTTTAAAAATTTTGTGAAGATTTGAGTGATGTTGGAAACTGGCAAATTCTGGAGGTTCAGTTCAGTTCAGGCCCTCAGTCGTGTCCTACTATTCATGAGCCCATGGCCTTCAGTGTGCCATACCTCCCTGTATAGCATCAACTACAGGAGTGGGCTCAAACTGATCTCCATTGAGTCTGTGATGCCATCAAATCATCTCATCCTCTCTCATCCCATTCTCCTCCTGCCTTCAATCTTTCCCAGCATCAGTGTTTTCTCCAGTGAGTCAGTTCTTTGCATAAGGTGGACAAATTACTGGAGTTTCAACATCAGTCTTTACAAAGAATACTTCGGACTGCTCTCTTTTAGGATGGACTGGTTGGATCTCCTTGAAGTCCAAGAGATTCTCAAGGGTTTTCTTCAACACCACAGTTGGAAAGCATCAATGTTTCAGTGCTCAGCTTTCTTTATATTACAAATCTCACAATCATACCTGACTAGTGGAGAAACCATAGCCTTCATTAGATGGACCTTTGTTGACAAAGTAATGTCTCTGCTTTTTACTATGCTGTCTACATTGGTCATGTTTCCTTCAAAGGAAGAAATGTCTTAATTTCATGGCTGAAGTCACCATCTGCAGTGATTTTGGAGCCCAAACAATTTGGAGCCCAAAGCTGCTTTTTCGCTTCTTTCCCCATTTATTTGTCATGAAGTGATGGGACAAGAGGCCATGATCTTCGTTTTCTGAATGATGAACTCTAAGCCAGAATTTTCACTCTCCTCTTTCACTTTCATCAAGAGGCTCTTTAGTTCTTTTTCACTTTCAGCGATAAACGTGGTATGATATTCACATCTGAGATTATTGATATTTCTCTCGGCAATCTTATCTCCAGCTAGTGCTTCATCCAGCCCAGTGTTTTTCATGATGTATTCCGCATATAAGTTAAATGAACAGGGTGACAATATACAGCCTTTTCCTATTTGGAACTAGTCTGTTGTTCCATGTCCAGTTTTCACTGATGCTTCCTGATCTGCCAGCAGATATTCAGGAGGTAGGTCAGGTGGTCTGGTATTCCCACCTCGTTCAGAATTTTCCACAATTTATTGTGATCCAAACACTCAAAGGCTGTGGCATAGTCAATAAAGCAGAAATAGATGTTTTTCTGGAACTTTCTTGCTTTTTTGATGAGCCAGAGGATGTTGGTAATCTGATCTCTAGTCCCTCTGCCTTTTCTAAAGCCAGCTTGAACATCTGGAAGTCCATGATTCATGTATTGCTGAAGTCTGGTTGGAGAATTTTCAACATTACTTTTCTCATGTGTCAGTTGAGTGTAACCGAGTGGTAGACTGAGCTTCTTTGGCATTGCCTTTCTTGGGCAATTCTACTCAACAGGCAGCATCAGCTTATGCTACAGAGCCATCAGGGTCCCAAACCTTACATAAAAGAAAGATGTGCCTGGTCCTGTGGCTGAAAGAGTACTGCTGCATTTGAGAAAGACAGAAAGCTCTTTGTAGGGGCTCTGCATACCCCATCTCTTTGCGTTGTAATCTGGGTCATTCTGTTTCTTGGCTGCTTTGCATCTCCCTCAATGGCCCTGAGTGCTCTCTTGCCGCCACTCTGACATCCTTGGGCTTGATTCCCTGGCTTCAACTGCCAGCCAGGCCAGTTCTGGCAGTTCGCATGCAGTTTTGGGCCAGTGAGTGCAGATAGAGACACAGATACACCCAACACTAAAAGAAAATTTTCACAGATGCAGAACTACACCTTTACTTGTCCAGGAAAATGGACTTGGGTAAGGACCTCTCATTTTCTCTGGTGGTTTTCTTCCATTTACTTGTGAATCAAGTTAGTGTCCTCTTCTACCTATACTGTTTACTCTGAAAGGTTTCAAAATGTTGGGACATGTCATGAGGAGGACTGACCTACTCAGAGTTGGGTGGGCTGGAAGTGCTCATGGTGAACAGCTGAATGAGTGGTGCTATTCTGTATTCCTCCATCGTATTGACTGGTTCACAGTGCCAGTCACACTGATATGATTCCATTCCATGCACTTTCCTTCCAGCAACCACACCAGAATAACATGGGGCTTCGGACTGCACTGACTTTAAGCACCCCATCTCAGCAATGTCTCTCAAAATCATTGTTTGTCAATGTCATGCAATTATGGCAGGCCCAGTACCCACTCAGGCCCAAGAATTCTGAGAGAGGTGTCCCTGTGCCTGCTAATTGTGTAAGAGCCTGTTTGGAGATACTTACACTCCCCCTCCCCCATGGTTATCTCCCGCTAGCAGGGAAAGGACAAGTCGGGGCTTTCAAAAGGCCAAAGAGAATGTGACAGGACTGTGTCTGAAGCAATATCATGAAGAAGGTACATATGGATCCAAAGGACCTCTGCTGAAACAAGTCACTGAACGTGAAGCCCAAAAAGTCAGGTGGCTTCCATTTTTGGCAACACCATAGTTTACTTCTACTCACGCATACACAGAATCCCCACACAGATCACACCCTGGGGAGCCTGCCTGCCCTGGGCCCACAACTCATGGCTTCATTATGCAGAAAGTGGCATTCCTCTCCCAAGAGGGCATGATTCCAGGCCAGGACTCCCTAACTTTCTAAATGCCAAGGCTCTCTTTCTGTTACCCTCATGAGGCTGTGGTAGATCTTCCTATAGCTCAGGATCCCTGCCAGGCTTTTAGCTTATGGAGTTCATGAACCATGAATTCAGCTAAAGTTTTGGCTGGGGGACAACCAGATGCCCGCTTAAATTCCAGTCTCCTTGTGTGTCTCATGGAACACATTTCACTCAGGATTACCGTAACAAAATTAGAGATTGTCCTCCAGTGAGACTTTCAGAACCATCTCTCAAGTGCAGAGAGACATTTTGCCTCTCTGCCATCCACAGCCAAGGATGAGATCCCAGAGAAAGAAAGGAATTTATGTCAGGATTTTTGGCCAAGAAGTGTAACATCTTTGTGCCGACTGCTATTCCCTTCTCCCCAAGCCTGAAAACCTGAAGGCTCTGAACTGCTTTCATGGGCATCAAAGTCTTCCACTATCCTAGGATCCCTTGATGCAAACAGCCCACCACCATTCAGTTCAACTTATTTCTGTCCCTCATTCACCTTACACTTTGTGACCCCATCAACTGAAGCATGCCAGGCTTACCTGTTCATCTGTAGGTTCCAGAACTTGCTCAAATACATCTCCATCAAGTGGTGATGCAATATCTCTCTTGCTAGTCTTTGAAAAATAGTGACGCCATCCAAACTTCTCATTTTTTGTCGTCCAATTCTTATTCTGTCATCAGTCTTTCCAAGTATAAGAGTGTTTTACAGTGTCTGTTCTTCACATCAAGTGGCCAAAATACTGAAGTTTCAGCTTCAGCATCTGTCCGAATACTCATTACCAATTTCTCTTAGGATTCACTTGTTTCTTCTACATGCAGTGCAAATCTCAATTGTCTTTTCCAATAGGATCGATCAAAATATCAGTTCTTTGGTAGTCAGCTTTAAGGTACAAATCTCACGTCCATACCTGACTGCTGGGAAACCCATAGCTTTGACTAGATGGACCTTTTTCAGCAAAGTAATATGTCTGCTTTTTAATATGCTGTCTATTTACGTCATAGTTTTTATGGCCGCAGTCACCATCTACAGTGATTTTGAAGTCCAAGATAGGAAAGCCTGTCATGGTTTCCACTGTTTCCCCATCTCTTTGCCATGAAGAATTGGGACCAGATACCATGAACTTCAGTCATTGAATGTGCAGTTTGAAAGCAAAATTTTCACTCTCCAATTTCACTTTCATTAAGAGATTTCTTAGTTTCTCTTCACTTTGTGTCGTAATGGTGGTGTCGTCATATATCTGTGTTTGTTGCTATTTCCCCTGGCAAACTGGATCCTAACTTGTTCTTCATGCAGCTTGGCATTTCACACGACGCAGTCTACAAAACTAAACAGGGTGACAATATACAGCCTTGAGTGGCTACTTTCCCCAACTTTGGAACCAGTCCATTGTTCCCCGTCCATGATAACTGTTGTTTCATTATCGTCATAGAAGTTTCTCAGGAGGCAGGTCAGGTTGTATGATATTCCCATCTCTTGAAGAATTTCCCACACTTTTTGCGTTCAACAAGCCAAGTTTTGACATAGTCAATAAAGCAGGGGATATTTTTCTGGAAATTGCTTGCTTTTTTGAGCATACAGTGGGTATGGAAAATTTGATCTCTGGTTCTTCTGCCTTTTGTAAATGCAGCTTGAATCTCTAGAAATTCTTTTACATACTGTTGAAAACTTCCTTGGAGAATTCCGTGCATTTCTTTTTGCTTTATGTGAAACGAGTGCAATTGTGTGTTAGTTCAAAGGAATGCGATGAAAAGTGATCATTTTCAGTCCTGTGGCCACTGCTGAGTTCTCCAAATTTGCCTTCATATTAAATGCAGTACTTTCACAGCATCATATTTTAGGATTTGAAATATCTCAACTGGATAGCCATCACCTCCACCAGATTTGTTCTCACTAATGTTTCCTAAAGCCTTCTTGACTATGCATTCTAGGATGCCTGGGTCTAGGTGAGTGATGATACCATCGTGCTTTTCAACATTGAACATTTTCTTTGTGTACTTCTTCTGTGTATTTTTGTCACCTTTTCTTATATTTCTGCTTGTCTTTCTTCCCTAATATGTGTGTCCTTTATTTTGCCCTTTATTGCATAAAATGTTCCCCTACTATATTTAATTTTCTTGAGGAGATCTCTAGCCTTTCTTATTCTATTGTTTTCCTTTATTTCTTGGCATAGATCAGTGAGAAAGATTTTCTTATAAACCATAACTATTCTTCAAAACTCTACATTTAGGTGGGTGTAACTTTCCTGTTCTTGTTTTCCTTCCACTTCTCTCTCTCTCTCTTTCTCTCTCTTTTTGTTTCCTTTTCTTCAGCTGCTTTTAAGGCTTCTTCAGGTAACCATTTTTCCTTTTGCATTTCTTTCTTCTGGGGATATTCTTCATTGCTTCATTTTGTACAATGTCACAAACTTCTGCACAAACTTCTCTCTCAGATATAATTCCTTGAATCAATTTGCATTTGCAATTACAATCAAAAATATTTTATTTAGATTATACTTGAATGATCAAGGAGTTTTCCCTACATTCTTCAATATAAGAATGATTTTTTTTCAACGTGTGTTGCTGATCTGAGCCACAGTCAACTTCCAGTATTGTGTTGACTGACTGTATAGACTTCAGCAATACGTGAATTGTGAACTTCCATATGTTCAAGCTTCCTTTAGAAAAGACAGAGGGACCAGAGATCACATTGCCAACATCTGCTCAATCATCAAAAAAGCAAGAGCATTCCAGAAAACAAATCTATTTCTTTATAATTGACTATGCCAAAGCCTTTGACTGTGTGGATCACAATAAATTGTGGAAAATTCTGAAAGAGATGGGAATTGCAGACCACCTGACCTAACTCTTGAGAAACCTATATTCAGGTCAGGAATCAACAGTTAGAACTGGACATGGAAAAACAGACTGGTTCCAAATAAGGAAAGGAGTGTGTCAGAGCTGTATATTTTCACCCTGCTTATTTAACTTATATTCAGAGTACATAAAGAGAAACGCTGGGCTGGAAGGAGAAGCTGAAATCAAGATTGCTGGGAGAAATATCAATAACCTGAGGTATAAAAATGACACCACCCAAATGGCAGAGGGCGAAGAGGAACTGAAAAGCCTCTAGATGAAAGTGAAAGAGGAGAGTGAAAAAGCTGGCTTAAAGTTCAACTTTCAGAGAACTAAGATCATGGCATCTGGACCCATCACTTCATGGATCTGGATGGCGAAACAGTGGAAACAGTGTCAGGATTTACTTTGGCGGACTCCAAAATCACTGAAGATGGTGATTATGGGCATAAAAGTAAAAGACATTTACTCCTAAGAAGGAAAGTGATGACTAACCTAGATATTATATTAAAAAGCAAAGACATCACTTTGCCAACAAAGGTCCATCTAGTCAAGGCTATTGTTTTTCCAGTGGTCATGTATGGATGTGAGAGTTAGATGGTGAAGAATGTTGAGTGCCAAAAAATTGATGCTTTTGAACTGTGGTTTTGGAGAAGACTCTGGAGAGTCCCTTGGACTGGGAGGAAATCCAACCAATCCTAAAGGAATGATTCTAAAGGAAATCAGTGTTTTGTGATCTTTGAAAGGATTGATGCTAAAGCTGAAACTCTAATACTTTGGCCATCTCATGTGAAGAGTTGACTCGATAGACAATACCCTGATGCTGGGAGGGATTGGGGGTAGGAGGAGAAAGGGATGATAGAGGATGAGATGGTTGGATGGCATCACCCACGAAATGGATATGAGTTTGAGTAACTCTAGGAGTTGGTGATTGACAGGGAGGCCTCTTGTGCTTCGGTTCATGGGGTGGCAAAGAGTTGGGCACGACTCAGCTACTGAACTGAACTGAACTGAACTGAAAGAGATTCACTATCCACAACTGCATAGTATATTATCAGTTTGATTTCGGTATTGTTCATCTGATGATGTAAATATGTGGAATCATGTCTCGTGTTGTTGGAAGAGGGTGTATCCAATGACAGTAACTTGTCTTGGCAAAACTGTGAGGTTTTGCCCTGGTTTATTTTGTACCCGAAGGCCAAACATGTCTGTTACTTTAGGTAGTTCTTAATTTCCTACTTTTCCATTCCAGTCCTGTATGTTGAAAATAGCATCTTATTTTGTGGGTATAAGTCCTAGAATGTCCTACTGGTAATCACAGACCTACTCAACCTCAGCTTCACCCTTACCTTCAGCTCAACTTCCACTTTAGCATTCCTGGTCATGACATAGACTTGGATTACAGTACTACTGAATGGTTAGCCTTGAAAATAAGCAGAGATATTTCATTTTTATATTGCAATCAAATACTACAATTTACACTCTTTTTATTGATGAGGGTAGCTTCTTCCATTTCTTCTCTAGGGATTCTTGCCCACTTTTGAAGATAAAATGGTCATTTGAATTAAATTTGTCCATTCCATTCATGAACAAATGGATTGCTGAAACTTTGATCTTCACACTTGTCATCTCCTGTTTGACTACTTAAATTTTACCTTTATCATGGACCTAACTTTGTAGCTTCCTATGAAATATCATTCTTTAGAGCATCAAACTTTAACTTTATCACCACTCACATCCACATCTCGGTGTTGTTTGTCCTATGGCTCCATCTCTTTATTTTCACTGGAGTTACTTCCTCACTGAGTTCTAGAAGTAGATAGGACACCTACGAACCTGGCGTGTTCATCTTTCAGTGTCCTATCTTTTTGGCTTTTCATATCGTTCATTGGGTTTTCTAAGCAAGGATACTTAAGTGGTTTTCCACTCCCTTCTCCAGTTGACCACATTTTGCCAGAATTCTCCACCAGGTCCAATCCATCTTGGGTGGCTCTACCTGGCATATTTCATAGTTTCATTGAGGTAGACAAGGCTGTGATCCATTTGAACAGTTTGGTTAGCTTTCTCTGATTGTGCTTTTCATTCTCTCTGCCCTCTGATGGATAAAGATAAGAGGCTTATGAAAACATCCTGATGGGAGAAACAGACTGAGTGAGCCTCGGTCCTGCTCTGATATGTGGGGCCATATTCAGTGAATCTTTAATCCAATTTTCTCTTGATGGGTGTGGCTGTGTTCAAGTCTCGTTGTTTGAACTGAGCCCAAACTATCTTATGGGAAACGAAAGTAGTTGGGACCTCCTTCAAAAGGATTTGAGCAAGCACACTTGTATTGAGTTCCCGTGACTACTCTGCATCCCACACTCTGCTGGAGACTCCTGGACACTCACAAGCAAGTCTGGCTCACTCTGTTTTGGGGACACTGCTCCTTATTCTTGACTCGTCGTGCACACAAGGTTTTGTGTGCGCCCTCTAACAGTCTGTTTCACTCCTGTGGAAGTTGTATATTCAAATCCCACTGGCCTCCAAAGTCAAATTTCCTGGGGTTCTCAGTCCCTTTGACAGATACCCAGGTTGAGAAAACTGTAGGAGTCCTAGAACTTCCTTAAATGTACAAAACTTTCTTTGGAATAATCATCCTTCAACTTGTGCATTGTGTGTTAGGCGGCTTTATGTTAGCTTGTAAGGTGACCTCCTCTGAGAGAGTTTATGTTACAAACTGCATGACCATGTCTGTAGCAGCCAGAGCCTCTCTTCCCTGTGAGGGCATTGCTGACCCATGCCTCTTCAGGAGACACTCAATCACTCAAATGCAGTTCTGACTCTGTCTCTGTGTGGTCTCTGCGTATAGGTGCACAAAATGTTTTATTGAGCATTTGAGGCATCGCTGGTATTTATTGATTCTAAATGCAAATTCACTGCTCCTACATTCTTGTTAGTTTTCCTTTGCCCTTGGACATCTGTTGTTGTTGTTGTTGTTTGTGGGACCCAACATTCTCCTGTCAAAGGTCCTTCAGAAACAAACTGTAATTTGGATTTCTCACAAGGAAACTTTGTTTCACACTGTTCTTCTTTCCCATCTTCGCTCCCTCACGGGCACACACTACCAAAGGGGGAAATGCCTCCATCCCACATCTGCACTTTCTTCACCTTTCTGAGCTTTCAGATAGGCAGGAAGTACCTGGACAGGGCCAAGGTCACCCTGTGTTTTCTTGGATATGTGTGGTTTCACAATTAAGAATTTTACCTTTACATGTCATTCATCTCAAAAGATGCTATTGTTGATCACTCATAAAGAGAGAGTGTGCTACGTGATTGGCTGATCCTAGGCAGCACTCTCCCAGGGCCTTCCTCTAATTTGGAAAATTTTTGCAGTGCAGTAGATTTTCTTTCTGTTTCTCTTTCTTTCAGTTTCTACTTTTTTCTGAAGGACCTTCACCTCTTTATACTCTTATTTCCAGTTATAGCCGTGTCCACCATTTCCACAGGCCAGCCCACTTCCCCCAGACTGAAGGGTCCACAGGCTATAATTTCAAAGCCCCACACCACTGGAGTTATACTGGATGACTCTTCAAGTGTTCCACATCCTCTTCCTGCTACAAACACACATGACCACAGCAGAAACTATGAGATTCTTCATGTCTCTTGATGTAAACCCAGATTTATGAACGCACAGTACTGAGTTGTAACTGGTCATCTTTTCCTCAGTCTTGTCTTGAGCAGGAAGGACCACCTCAGAGATGCATGGACCAATCTCTCCCAGTCTCTGGATGCCTGGTGCCTCTTTCCGCTTGCTCCATATCGCGTGGTCTGTGATTTTCATCTCTGTGTCAGCTGTGCTTGGATGCACATCCACACAGGAAAACACACAAACACAGGAAACAAGCCTACGTGGCTAGACACATACAAATGTGCAAGGTACATTGAAACATAGGCAAACTGGGCACATAGGTGTTTCTGCAACTGAAGAACCAGTGCTTCACATGAAATATAGAGATTTCCTTTTTTTATATAGGAAAATATCCATTCTGAACTCAAATATGAAGTGTACAGAAGTCCAAATTCCATGACGGAGTCTTCCCCTCCATGTTTTGATACAGTAAATGCAAGCCATTTCCCACTTCATGGAATCCATTCTTTCTTTTGGGATATGCTTTGAGAAATAAAACTAACTCTCTACTCCATGAAGAAACAGTGGTGCCCATATTTTCACTTGTGCAGTAGAAATAGTTCCAATTTCATACTGGTTTTCCATGTCTTCAAAAAGCAGTGCTAAGATTTTCATGTGTGAAATTTCTAGAACTTCACACTTAATAGTAGAGAACCACCACACAGATTCATGTATGAGGTGTAGACTAGTCTACATTTCACATTAAAAACAAAACAAACAAAAAGGAAAAAAAAACAGCTTCCAGATTTTCTTAAAATGAAGGAAAAAAAATGCAGTATATCATGGAGTAAAACAAGCATCACCATATTTGCACGTAAAAATGTAGGTAATTCTCCATTTAAGTTCAATTCAGTCCAGTCTCTAAGTCATGTTCAACTTTTGCGACCCCATGAACTGCAGCTTGTCTTGTTTCCCTGTCAATCACCAATTCCCAGAGATTACTGAAACTCATGTCCATCGAGTCGGTGACGCCATTTAACCACCTCATCTTCTATCATTCTCTTCCCTTATTGCCTTCAATGTTTCCCAGGATCAGGGTCTTTTCCAATAAGTCAGTTCTTTGCATCAGGGCTCCGGATTATTGGAGTTTGTGCTTCAGCATCGGTGCTTCCAATGTATATTCAGGACTGATTTCCTTTAGCCTCCTTGCAGTCCAAGAGACTCTCAAGGGTCTTCACCAATGCCTCATTTTAAAGGCATCAATTCTTCCATGCTCAGCTGTCTTTACAGTCTAAATTTCACATCCGTACATTACTGCAGGAGAAACCATCACTTTGACCAGGTGGACCTTCGCTGGCAAAGCAATGTCTCTGCTTTTCAATAGGCTGTCTAGGTAGTTCATAGCTATTAATCCAAGTACCAAGCGCTTTTAATTTTATGGCTGCAGTCACAATCTTCAATTATTTTGGAGCCCCCCAAAATAAAGTCTATCAGTACTTCCATTGTTTCTATACCCATATTTTAAACAGGGATGGGACCATATGACATGATCTTAGTTTTCTGAATGTTGAATATTAATTCAAAATTTTCACTCTCCTCTTTAATTTTCATCAAGAGGTTCTTTATATCTATTTAATTTTTGCCATAAGAGTGATTTCATTTGAGGCTATTGATATTTCTTGCAGCAATCTTTATTCATGCCTGTGCTTCATAAAGTCTGGCATTTAGCATGTTGTACACTACGTGTGAACTATGGATGGAGGTTTGTGATATTCTACAGGAGACAGGAACCAAGACCATCCCCAAGAAAATGAAAAGCAAAAAAGCAAAACAGCTGTCTGAGAAAACCTTACAATGTTCTGTGAAAAAAAAAGAGAAGCCAAAAGCAAAGGAGAAATGGAAAGATTTATCCATTTGATTGCTGAGGTGCAAAGAATATCAAGGAGAGTTAAGAAAGCCTTCCTGAGTGATCAATGTAAAGAAATAGATAGGAAAAATTGAATGAGAAAGACGAGAGCCCCTTTAAGTAAATTTGAGATATCAAGGGACTATTACATGCAAAGAAGGGCTCAATAAAGAACCAAAATGTTATAGACCTAATGAAGCAGAAACTATTAAGAAGAGCTTCAACAAATACTCAGAACTGTTCAGAAAAGGTCTTTCAGTTCAGTTCAGTTCAGTCGCTCAGTCGTGTCCGACTCTCCGCGACCCCATGAATCACAGCACCCCAGGCCTCCCTGTCCATCACAAACTCCCAGAGTTCACTCAAAATTCACAATGATGTGATCACTTACGCTCACATATGGACAGACATCCTGGAATGGGAATTCAAGTGGGCTTTAGGAAATATCACTATGAACAAAGCCAGTGGAAGTGACAGAATTTCAGTTCAGGTATTTCAAATCCTAAAAGATGATGCTGTGAAAATGTTGCACTCCACAGGTCAGAAAACTGGGAAAATTCAGCAGTGATCACAGGATTGGACATGATCAGCTTTCATTCCAATCCCAAAGAAATGCAACGCCAAAGAATGCTCCAAACTACCGCACAATTCCACTCATCTCACACGCTAGAAAATAATGTTCAATATTCTCCAAGCCAGGATTCAAAAGTGGGTGAACCGTGTACTTCCAGAAGTTCAAGGTGGTTTTAGAAAAGGGAGAGGAACCAGAGATCAAACAGCTAACATCTGCTGGATCATCGAAAAAGCAAGAGAGTTCCAGAAAAACATTTCTTTCTTCTTTATTTCCTACGCAAAAACCTTTGACTGTGTGGATCTCAATAAATTATGGAAAATTCTGAAAGAGATCAGAATACCAGACCACCTAACTTGTCCCTTGAGAAACTTGTTTGCAGGTCAGGAATCAATAGATAGTACTGGACATGGAACAACATCTTGGTTCCAAATAGGAAAATGAATATGTCAAGGCTGTACTTTCACCCTCCTTATTGAACTTTTATGCAGAGTACATCATGAGATACGCTGGGCTGAAGGAAGCACAAACTGGAATCAAGATTGCTGGGAGAAATATCAACAACCCAGATATGCAGGTGACACCACAATTATGACAGAAAGTGAAGAACAACTAAAGAGTTTCTTGATTAACATAATGAGGAGAATGAAAACTTTGGCTTAAATTTCAACTTTTATCAACTCAGATTATGGCCTCCAGTCTCATCACTTCTGGCAAATTGGTGGGGAAAGAGTGGCTGCCAATATATATATATATATATTTTCCCCCCCAGGAGGAGGCTCCAAAATCACTGCAGATAGTGATTGTAGCCATGAAATGAAAAATGCTTACTCTTTGGAAGGAAAGCTATGATCAACCTAGACAGCATAAATAAAAAGCAGAGACCTGATTTGCCAATAAATTCTGTTTAGTCAAGCTATCGTTTTTCCAGTAGTCACGTATGGATGTGTTATTCAGACTATAAAGAAAACTGAGTGCCAAGAATTGATGCTTTTGAACCATGGTGTTGGAGAAGACTCTTGAGTGTCCATTGGACTGCAAGGATATCCAACCAGCCAATCCTAAAGGAGATCAGTCCTGGATGTTCATTGGAATGACTGATGTTGAAGTTGAAACTCCAATACTTTGGCCACCCGATGCAAACAACTGACTCAATGGAAAAGATCCTCACGCTGTGAAAGATTGAGGGTAGGAAGAGAAAGGGATGACAGAGAATGAGGTGGTTGGAGAGTATCACCGATTCAATGGACATGAGTTTGGGTATACTCAAGGGGTTGATAACGGACAAGCAGGTCTGGCGTTCTGCAGTTCATGGGGTCACAAATAGTCTGACACGACTGAATGACTGAAGTGATTATTATATACAATTTAAATAAGCACGGTGACAATATGGACAGCACGATGTGGGTGAAGCTGTCCTGCTTCCAGACCATGATATCTTGGTACATGTAGGAGCTCTCAGTCTGCTTCATGCTGAAGCACAGTCTCTTGTCAAAGGGCTGGTCTCCCCTGTCCTTGATGAACTTCCTTTTGCCGGCTGTTACTCCCCTGACAAACGTCTGCAGGGTGGTGGTCCCGATGGCCATCAACGTGTCCATGAACAGGGATTTGCCTTTCCTGTTCACCGTCAGCCCCATAGTCATGCCCGAATTCAAGGGCCGGACACCTGTGGCACAAGCCGGTGTATCAGGGGCTGATGCCCCATCTGCGCCTGCTCAGCCCCTGGACCCAGGAGGGCCACGACTAGATTATGGAACGATGCCTCCAGGGCTGGGGAGTTCTCCCGTCCCTGCTCCACAGTGTCTGACTTCTCAGGGCTTTCATCCTGGAAGCCGTCCACCCCACTCCTGCTCTTGATGGGGCACTTGGGCACTGACTGGCCGAGTCCATGTTGATGCCTGCCAGGCCGGCTCCATGTTGTTTTGGGGTCCAGGCTCTGAGAGGGGAACTTTGGAACATCAGGCTGGCAGCAAACAGCAGGCTACTCTTGGCCTCATGCCCCTTGCCAACAACTAGTGCTCTGGAGGCGGCCTTGAGAAGCTGCTCTTGCTGCATCAGAAGATCTGCTTATGGGCATGGTTTGGGGAGGTCTGGTTACTTCTGCTGAAATTGCCCTACTTCTGCATCTTGCTGTGGCACCGTTTGAGGTCATGAATGTGATACTTGCAGTATACCAGGTGCTGCTCAAGAGGCCCTGAGCAACCCTATAGATCCCCCACCCCATGGGGCCACACCCTTATTCTTTTTTGAAAGAGTTAAAAAATCTTAGTTTCATTCAGCCCGTTACAGATTGTTCAGTGTACATATATATTTGAAACTACAGACCAAAAATAGTGGGCCCCACACCTGCAAAAATACTGCAATGACCAAGCCAAGTAAAGACAGATTTGCACTCTGTAAGCTCTCTGTGAGGCCAGGAGGTGGTCGGTTCGAAGTAGAAAATTCAAAACTGTACAAAAATACGGTTTTGATTTCATTTCACTCTGTACATTCAATATGATTACAAGCTCAGAAGCCTGCCAGGGGACAGGCTTCTGGAATCGTCCCCACCCCTTGCGGCAATGCAGATGTCTAGGTACACAGGGCACTCTTGGACAGCATCCACTACTTGGTATATTGTGGAGACCTGAAAGCTGAGACCAAGAATATGAAACGTCGATAAAATATGGCAGTTCTCTTAAAAAGGAGGTTCTGCATTTAACAGTGTGCCAACAGAGTTTTAACTTATTAAAAAATATATTCTAAGTGAACCTAAAAATTATATTTTATACACATAAAAATGCATCTTATTTGTGGTGTAAGCACGTGGCCTGGCTCCCAGAGGGGGCGGTGGTTTCGGCTGCCGGCTGCACGCGGGTCGGGGCATGCTTGGTCCGACATTCGGGGGGTTGGTGAGCACGAGGCCCGGTAGGCCAGGGTCGCCGCCTGCACCAAGCCCAGGGCGGGCCGAGGCCAGAGCATGGGGACCCCAGGGAAGGCCATGCTCAAGGAGTGGCCCCACGTCTAAGGGCCGGCGAGGTGTGGCGACCACAGGACCTGAAGACAGAGTGCTCCCCGAAACCCGCCTCCGCAAGGTGCCTGCCACATTTGATTCTCCACCTGGTGAGCCCGCTTCGTATTTGTGGCCATCGTTTAAGATGCAGCAAGAAGGTGGAGACCTGGCCTCTAGCTCCTGCTTCTTTCTCTTCCCCCAGCTCTGACTTCCAGGGACACGGTCGCCCTCCAGAAGAGGAGGCCCAAGCAGGAGGCGGTAGGGACAGGAATTGAATGGCAAGCCACGTCCCAGAAGTTTTCAGTGTAAGAGACCTGTCGGGGGAGCTGGTTCCCATTTCCCCACATTCTGCTGCTCCAAGAAATTGCAGCCACTGCACCTTACCTTGGACAAGGGGTATCCCCTCAAGGCTGCCCCTCCTGACCCTGAACGTGGAGTAGCTCCTCTCGGCCCTCCTGTGCCCGCCCAGCCACCGCCTATTGGACATGGGTAAGCTCCTCTCAGCCACCGGCCCTGGCCTCAGGCATGGGGTAGCTCCTCAGGGCTGTGTCTCTTTCCGTGGTCGGTTGCTCCGGGGCCGGCGTGTCTTGAGTCTGCACCACCAGGTAGGTATTGCGAGGGGACATCAGAGGGCAGACACACTGAAATCATAATCACAGAAACTAGTCAATCTGATCACATGGACCATGGACGAATGTGGTCCACTGGAGAAGGGAATGGCAAACCACTTCAGTATACTTGCCTTGAGAAACCCATGAACAGGATCAAAGGGCAAAATAATAGGATATACTGAATGAGGAAATCCCCAGGTCGGTAGGTGCCCAGTATGCTACTGGAGATCAGTGGGGAAGTAACTCTAGAAGAAATGAAGGGATGGAGAAAAAGCAAAACCAACACCCAGTTGTGGATGTGACCGGTGATAGAAGCAAGGTCCGATGCTGTAAGAGCAATATTGCATCGGAACCTGGAATGTTAGGTCCATGAATCAAGGCAAATTGGAAGTGGTCAAACAGGAGATGGAAAGAGTGAACATAGACATTCTAGGAATCAGTGAATTAAAATGGACTGGAATGGGTGAATTTAAGTCAGATGACCATTAAGTCTACTACTGTGGTCAGGAATCCCTTAGAAGAAATGGAGTAGCCATCATGGTCAACAAAAGAGTCCGAAATTCAGTACTTGGATGCAATCTTAAAAACGACAGAACGATTTCTGTTCGTTTCCAAGGCAAATCATTCAATATTACAGTAATCCAGGCCTATGCCCCAATCAGTAACGGTGAAGAAGACGAAGTTGAACGGTTCTATGAAGACCTACAAGAGCTTTTAGAACTAACAACCAAAAAAGATGTGCTTTTCATTATAGAGGACTGGAATGAAAAAGTAGGAAGTCAAGAAACACCTGGAGTAACAGGCAAATTTGGCCTTGGAGCACAGAATGAAGCAGGGCAAAGGCTAATAGATTTTGTCAAAAGAACGCACGGGTCGTAGCAAACACCCTCTTCCAACAAAACAAGAGAAGACTCTACAAATGGACATCACCAGATGGTCAACAAATCAGATTGATTATATTCTTTGCAGCCAAAGATGGCTAACTCTATACAGTTAACAAATCAAGACCAGGAGCTGACTGTGGCTCAGATCATGAACTCCTTTTTGCCAAATTCAGACAGAAATAGAAGAAAGTAGGGAAAAGCTCTAGACCATTCAGATATGACCAAAATCAAATCCCTTATGATTATACAGTAGAAGTGAGAAATAGATTTAAGGGACTAGATCTCATAGATAGAGTTCCTGAGGAACTATGGATGGAGGTTCGTGACATTGTACAGGAGACAGGGACCATCCCCATGGAAAAGAAATGTAAAAAAAGCAAAATGCCTGTCGGAGGAGGCCTCACAAATAGCTGTGAAAGGAAGAGAAGAGAAAAGGAAGTGAAAGGAAGAGAAGCGAAAAGAGAAGTGAAAGGAAGAAAAGCAAAAGAGCAAAGGAAAGGTATAAGCATCTGAATGCAGAGTTCCAAAGAATAGCAAGGAGAGATATGAAAGCCTTCCTCAGTGATCAATGCAAAGGAGAGGGAGAGGAAAACAACAGAATAGGAAAAGCAAGAGACCTTTTCAACAAAATTAGAGGTATCAAGGGAATGTTTCATGCAAAAATGGGCTTGATAAAAGAAAGAAATGGTATGGACCTAACAGAAGCAGAAGATATTAAGAAGAGGTGGCAAGAATACACAGAAGAACTGTACAAAAAATATCTTCACAATGAAGATAAACACGATGGCGTGATCACTCACCTGGAGCCAGACATCTTAGAATGTGAAGTCAAGCGGGCCTTAGAGAGCATCACTACAAACAAAGCTAGTGGAGTTGATGGAATTCCAGTTGAGCTATTTCAAATCTTGAAAGATGATGCTGTGAAAGGGCTGCACTCAATAAGCCAACAAATTTGGAAAACTCAGCAGTGGCCACAGGACTGGAAAAGGTCACTCTTCATTCCAATCCTAAAGAAAGGCAATGTCAAAAAATGCTCAAATGACTGCACAATTGCACTCATCTCACAAGCTAGTACAATCATGCTCAAAATTCTCCAAGCCAGGCTTCAGCAATATGTGAACCGTGAACTCACAGGTGTTCAAGCAGGTTTTGGAAAAGCCAGAGGCATCAGAGATCAGATTGCTAACATCCGCTGGATCATGGAGAAAGCAAGAGAGTTTCAGAAAAACATCTATTTCTGCTTCATTGACTATGCCAAAGCCTTTGACTGTGTGGATCACAATAAACTGTGGAAAATTCTGAAAGAGATGGGAATACCAGACCACCTGACCTGCCTTTTGAGAAACGTGTATGCAGGTCAGGAAGCAACAGTCAGAACTGGACATGGAACAACAGACTGGTTCCAAAAGGAAAAGGAGTACGTCAAGGCTGTATCTTGTCACCCTGCTTATTTAACTTATATGCAGAATACATCATGAGGAACGCTGAGCTGGAAGAAGCACAAGCTGGAATTAAGATTGCTGGGAGAAATATCAATAACCTGAGATACGCAGATGACACCACCCTTATGGCAGAAAGTGAAGAGGAACACAGAATCCTCTTGATGAAAGTGAAAGGGGAGAGTGAAAAGGTTGGCTTGCAGCTCAATATTCAGAAAACGAAGATCATGGCATCTGGTCCCATCACTTCATGTGAAATATATGGGAAAACAGTGGAAGCAATGTCAGACTTTATTTTTTTGGGCTCCAAAATCACTGCAGATGCTGACAGCAGCCATGAAATTAAAAGACTCTTACTCCTTGGAAGGAAAGTTATGACCAACCTTGACAGTATATTAAAAAGCAGAGACATCACTTTGCCAACTAAGATCCGTCTAGACAAGGCTATGGTTTTTCCCGTGGTCATGAATGGATGTGAGTGTTGGACTGTGAAGAAAGCTGATCACCGAAGAATTGATGCTTTTGAACTGTGGTGTTGGAGAAGATTCTTGAGAGTCCCTTTTACTTCAAGGAGACGCAACAACTCCATTCGAGAAGAGATCACTCCTTGGTGGTCATTGAAGGGACTGATGCTAAAGCTGAAACTGCAATACTTTGGCCACCTCATGAGATGAGTTGACTCACTGGAAAAGACTCTGATGCTGGGAAAGGTTGGGCGGGAGGAGAAGGGGACGACAGAGAATGAGATGGCTGGATGGCATCACCGACTCTCTGTACATGAGTTTGAGTGAACTCCGGGAGTTGGTGATGGACAGGGAGGCCTGGCGTGCTGTGATTCATGAGGTTGCGGAGAGTTGGACAAGACTGAGCGACTGAACTGAACTGAAGTGAATCTACTTCATAGAGGTTATTTGTATTTCTTCCAGCAGTATTAATTCAAGCTTGTGAATCATCCAGATTGGCATTTTGCAACTTTTACACTATATAGAGGTTAATTAAGCAGGGTGGCAATATGCAGCCTTGGAACAATCTTTTCCTGATTTGGAAGCAACCTGTCGTTTCATATTCTATTGCTTCTTTTCCTAGATATAGATTTCTCAAGAGGTAGGTCAGGTGGTCTTGTTTTGCCACCATTTTATTATTATCATTATTAGTTAACAATTTGTTGTGATCCACACAGTCACAGGCTTTGGCATTACAATGAAGCAGAAGTAGAGGTTTCTGTTTTTCTTGTTTTTGGAGATCTCTTGCTTTTTGATGATTCTCATGGATGTTGGCAATTTGATCTTTCTTTTCCTACCCTTGTCTAAATCCAGCTTGAACATGTTGAAGTTCGTTGTTCATGTACTGTTGAATCTGGAAGGGAGAATTTTGAGCATTACTTTTCTACCATTTGACATGGGGGCAATTCTGAGTGAACATTCTTTGGGATTGGACTGAAAACTGAACTTTTCCAGTCTTGGGGCAATTGCAGAGTTTTTCAAATTTGCCGGCATATTGAGAGTAGCACTTTCACAGAATCATCTTTTAGCCTGTGAAATAACCTAACTGGAATTCCATCAGCTCCACTAGTTTTCTCCATATGATGCTTCATAAGGATTCAGTTCAGTTCAGTTAACTTCAGTCGCTCAGTCGTGTCTGACTCTCTGCGACCCCATGAATCACAGCACTCCAGGCCTCCCTGTCCATCACCAACTCCCGGAGTTCACTCAAACTCATGTCCAAAGAGTCGGCAATGCCATCCAACCATCTCATTCTCTGTCGTCCTCTTCTCCTCCAGCCCCCAACCTTTCCTAGCATCAGAGTCTTTTCGAGTGAGTCAACTCGTCCCATGAGATGGCCAAAATATTGCAGTTTCAGCTGTATCATCAGTCCTTCCAATGAACACCCAGGATTGATCTCCCTTAGAATGGACTTTTTGGATCTCCTTGCAGTACAAGGGACTCTCAAGAGTCTTCTCCAGTACCACAGTTCAAAAGCATCAATTCTTCGGCGATCAGCTTTCTTCACAGTCCAACTCCCACATCCATTCATAACCACGGGAAAAACCATAGCTTTGACTAGACAGACCTTTGTTGACAAAGTAATGTCTCTGCTTTTTAATATACTATCAAGGTTGGTCATAACTTTCCTTCCAAGGAGTGTCTTTTAATTTCATGGCTGCAATCTTACTTGACTACATATTCCAAGGTGTCTGAGTATAGGTGAATGATCTCACCATCGAGGTTATCTTTGTATTGAAGATCTTGTTTGTATAGTTTTTCTGTGTATTCTTGACACCTCTTTTTGATATATTCTGCTTCTATTAGGTCCATACCATGTCTGTTCTTTATTTTGACCATCTTGGCATGAAATGTTCCTTTTGCATCTTTAATTATCTTGAAGAGATCTCGTCTTTTCCATTCCAATTTTCCCCTCTATTTCTTTGCATCTTTCACTAAGGTAGACTTTCTTATCTCTCCTTCCTCTTCTTTGGAACTCTGCACACACGAATATATCTGTTCTTTTCTCCTTTGTTTTAGCTTCTGTTCATTTCTCAGTAATTTGTAAGTTATATCCAGACACCCATTTTGCCTTCTTGCATTTCTTTTTCTTGAGGATGGTCTTAATCACTGCCTTTTGTACAATTTCACAAACCTCTGTCTGTAGGCATTCAGGAACTCTATCAGATCTAATCCCTTGGATCTATTTGTCACTTTCCCTGTCTAATCATAAGGGATATGATTTAGGTCCTACCTGAATAGTCTAGTCGTTTCCCTACTATTTTAAATTTAAATCTGAATTTGACAATAAGGAGTTCATGATCTGAGCCACAATAGATCCCAGTCTTATTTTTGCTGACTGTATATAGTTTCTCCATCTTTGGCTGCAAGGAAAAGAATCAATCTGGTTTCAGTTATGACCATCCGGTTATGTCCATGTATAGAGTCTTGCCTTGTGTTGCTGAAAATGAGTGCTTTCTGTGAGCAATGTGTTCCCTTGGCAAAGTTCTGTTTCTTTGGACTGGCTATACTTTGTCCTCCAAAGTCAAATTTGCCTGTTACACCAGGTATCTCTAGGTTTCCTACTTTTGCATTCCATTCCCCTATGATAAAAAGGATATCTTTTATGGGTGTCAGTTCTAGAAGTTCCTGTTGGTCTTCACAAAGCTGTGGACCTAACCTTCCAGGTTCCTATGTAATATTACCTTTACAGCATCAGAATTCATTTCATCACCAGTCACATCTGCAACTGGGTTCTGTTTTTACTCTGGCTCCATGCCTTCATTCTTTCTGTCGTTTCCTCTCCACTGATCTGTCATAGCATATGTGTAAAAGACCAACCTTGGGAGTTCCTCTTTCTGTATGCTATATTTTGGATTACATGCTGCTCATGGGTTTCTCAAGGCCGAAATACTGAAGCGGTTTTCCATTCCCTTCTCCAAGGACCATATTTTGTCAGAACCCTTCATTATGACCCATCCATCTTGGGTGGCCCTATATGCCTGGCTCATAATTTCATTGAGTTAGACAAGGCTATGGACCAGGTGATCAGTTTGGTCAGTTTTCTGTGGTTATGATTTTCTTTCTGTCTTCCCTCTGATAAATAAAGATAAGAGGCTTGTGGAAGCTTCCTGATGGGAGAGACTAACTGAGGGGAAAACTGGTTCTTATTCAGATGGACAGGTCCATGTTCAGTTGAGTTCAGTTTTGTGTCTCAGTCATGCTCAAATCTTTGCATCCCCATAAACTACAGCATGTCAGTACTCCTTATCCTTCACTAACTCACTGAGTTTACTTAAACTCATGTCCAATGATTCGGTATGCTCTCCAGTTATAATCTGTTTCCCCTCTTCCTCCCACATTGTACCTTTCACAGCATCAGGGTCTTTTCCAATGAGTCAGTTCTTCACATCATCTGGACAAAGTATTGGAGTTCACCTTTAGCCCCAGTCCTTGCAAGGAATATTCAGGACTGATATCCTTTAGAATAGTCTGGTTGGATTTCTCCTAGCCATCCAAGAGACTCTCAAGAGACTTCTCCAACATCACAGTTCAAAAGCATTAATTTTCCTGCTCAGCTTTCTTTATAGTCCAACTCTCACATCCATACATAATTTCTGGATAAGCAACATCTTTAACTAGATGCAAATTTCATGTAAAATTACTACACTAAATTTTCATATCTGAAATAAGTACAGTTCATCGCTTCTGAGACAGTATGTATCCTGGTTTTCACGTGTGAAAGAACAAAAATCCCACCTTTCCATGTCCAAAATTCCTCAGCAGTTTTTCTTACGTCAAATATAGAGAATTCATCACCTCATATCAGAGACTCTGCTTACAAATTTAAATATGTGAGCTATACAGTATTCCCTACTTCGTTAGAAAGATCTACATCTAGATGATGAAATATAAAACACAGAATACCATGCTTTGGGCAGTTTTCTTAGTTTATTTATTTTTAACTTAGGGATAATTATTTTACAGAATTTTGTTTTCTATTAAACCTTAGCTTTCACTTGAGAATACCGTACTTCATGCAAGAAAATATGTGCCTTGATTTTTATACATGAAATAACGTGCATTCCTTTATTTATGTAAGATTTTCTAGTACCCACATTTTATGCATGAGTTCCACATATTCTGTCTATCATGCTGGAAAGTCTAAAACCAGATTTTTAAAAGGGAAATAAAAACAATTACATATTTCATGTAACAAAAACTTTGCTCAGGTTTAGGTCTTGGAAATACTGAGAATTTCATATTTAATGTAGGAAACGGACACACAGATTTTCTAATGACATATTTATAGAATTTCAGAGCATCATGTAGTAAAATCTGCATTCAGAAATTCATAAGTGAACTCCATGTTTCATGGAGGTAAAAATGGCATCCAGATTTCCATATGGGAAATATGCAGATCTTATATTTCATATGGGAACATCACAACCTAGAAATCCAAATTTTACTCTAGTGATTTACCTGTTTCCTGTAGAAATATTGGCACCCAGATTTTCAAAAGTAAATATAGATTTTTTTCATATATCATGTAGTGATATCTTCATCCAGCCTTTCAATATTTAACATCAGTTCAGTTCAGTCGGCCAGTCGTGTCCGACTCTCTGCGACCCCATGAATCACAGCACGCCAGGCCTCCCTGTCCATCACCAACTCCCGGAGTACACTCAAACTCATGTCCACAGAGTCGGTGATGCCATCTAGCCATCTCATTCTCGGTCGTCCCCTTCTCCTCCCGCCCCCAACCTTTCCCAGCATCAGAGTCTTTTCCAGTGAGTCAACTCGTCGCATGATGTGGCCAAAGTATTGCAGCTTCAGCTTTAGCATCAGTCCCTCCAATGAACATCCAGGATTGATCTCTTCTAGAATGGACTGGTTGGATCTCCTTGCAGTATAAGGGACTCTCAAGAGTCTTCACCAACACCACAGTTCAAAAGCATCGATTCTTCGGCAATCAGCTTTCTTCACAGTCCAACTCTCACATCCGTACATGACCACGGGAAAAACCATTGCCTTGACTAGACGGACCTTGGTTGGCAAAGTAATGTCTCTGCTTTTTAAAATACTATCACAGAGAATACTAAATTTAAGTAGGGAATTATGTGGCCACATTTTCTTACAAGAAACATAGATACATGTACATTGCCTGTTTGGCACAGATCTAAACGAATCATGGAATATTGCAAAAATTATGTATGAAAATCTGACACAAATTTTCTTATGTGAATAACTGAGAATTCATATTCCATATTTGATTTTTGTCCCAAGTTTTTCAAATGCAAAATATACACTATTCCATATTTCACAGAAGAAGGTCTTTCTTCAAATTCTCTTTGCTGAAATAAAAAGAAATTCATCGCTCAAGCGATTTTCCTATATGATACATAAAATTCCATATTTATTGTAGGGAAATGGATGCCTGATCTTAACACACAGTATTCCTTATTTCTTGAAGGAATGTTAGCACACAGATTTTCAAATGATAAATATAAAAAATTCCACTACTCAAGCTGAAAATCGGTGACAGTAATTTAAGACGTGAAATAGAGACTTTCATATTCCCTGAATAGAACTCTGCATTCAGAATTTCATAACTGTAATATTAAAAATTGGATATTTCATTCAACAAAATCTTCATATGTGATACACCAATAATTCTCATGTTGGAAACTTGGTCCCCAGATTTTCAAATATGAATTACAGAGACTTTCATAACTCATGTCTTAAAATCTGTACCTAGATTTTCATATGTGAAACTGAGAATTTCCTCTTTGCTGAAGGACTGTCTGCTGTCAAACTTCAACACAAGAAACAAAAAATTCGACAGTGTGCCCATAATCATATGTGAAATACATCACATAAGGACAAGCATACTCTGACTTTCACATTTGAAATGGAAATACTCCATATTATACGTAAACATATTTTCAGTAAAATTTGGGTGCCTGAGTAATTGAATCCCTCAGAGTTTAAGAAGTAAAATATCCAACCAGACTTTCATAAAAGAAATAGAGAGACGTCCATCATTCATAAAGAAGCATGTAATTTTTCTAAAGGCATATACAGAATTCCATATTTCAGGTTTGAAAATCTCCTCCTTTTTGACAAATATGAAACCGAGTTGTTGCTCTTTTTCAGTTGATCTGTCATATCCAACTCTGCAACACCGTGGACAGCAGTACTCCAGGGTTCCCTGACCTTCCGTGTCTCCAACACTTTGCACAGACTCATGTTTGTTGAATCGAGATATTACCATCTCCTGAAAAATTTTCCACAATTTACTGTGATCCAGAGAGTCAAAGGCTTTGGCATAGTCAATAAAGCAGAAATAGATGTTTTCTGGAACTCTCTTGTATTTTCAGAGATCCAGTGGATGTTTACACTTTGATCTCTGATTCCTTTGCCCTTTTCCGAAACCAGCTTGAATATCTGGAAGTTCATGGTTCACATATTGTTGAAGCCTGCCTTGGAGACTTTTGAGCATTATTTTACCAGCACGTGAGATGAAGCTCTTTGTTTAGCAATTTGAGTATCCTTTGGCAATGCTTTTCTTTGCGATTGGAATGAAAACTGACCTTTTCCATTCCTTGGCCATTGCGGAGTTTTCCAAATTTGTTGGAGCAGAGAGTTGTGGCTGTGTGGCACCGGAGCAGCCAGCAGTCAAGAGGAGATATCCCACACCCAATGTAAGGAGCAGAGGTTGTGTTTTGCTGTAGGAGCAGGGAAGAGATACTCCCCGTCCAAAGGAAAAGAAACCCCAGTAAGATGGTAGG
Organism: Moschus berezovskii; assembly: GCF_049115385.1. Classification (NCBI taxonomy): domain Eukaryota; kingdom Metazoa; phylum Chordata; class Mammalia; order Artiodactyla; family Moschidae; genus Moschus; species Moschus berezovskii. Next base: position 40,116,187 of record NC_142489.1, on the reverse strand, counting down.
TGCAGAGAGAGGGCATTTGAGGGCAGAAAGACTGAAACCACCATCATAGGAAGCTAACAAATCCATCACATGGACCACCACCTTGTCTAACTCAGTGAAACTAAGACATGCTGTGTAGGGCCACACATGAGAGGCAAACATACATATCCACTGGGAAACAACCTAGCTTTGCCTATATGGACCTTTGTTGACAAAGCGATGTCTCTGCTTCTCAGTACATTGTGTTTAGGTTTGTCATAGCTTTTCTTCCTGGGAGCAAGAGTCTTATATTTTCAGGGCTGTAATCTGTCCCCAGTCATTTTGGAGCCTATTCACTGTCTGTTACTGCTTTCATTTTTAACCTTTCTATTTGCAAAATTCTGCCTTTAGCCTTTGTTCGGCATCACTTTGTACCCCAAGTCCAAACTTGTCTGTTACTCCACGTATCGCTTGACTTCCTGTTTTAACGTCACAGTTAGCTATGATGAAATGGACATCCCTTTTTGGTGTTAATTTTATAAAATCTTGGAGGTTTTCCTAAATCTATTAAAGTTCCCTGGTAGCTTTGATGATAAAGAATTGAAATAAAGAAACTTGCATTCTTCATTTACAAAAATCTACACCAAGATTTTCATACAAAATTAGGGAATACCACATTAGCAGTAGGAAATATAACCATCCTGCATTTCAAATGTGAATTATAGAGAATTCCAACTTTCAAATAGAACTGGCACCTAGATTTTCATATGTGAAATTTAGAGAATCATATACGAAAATATACACCAAGATACTTATATATGAAATATAGACAATTTATATTTTGTTTGAAAATATTGCCCTTGTATTTCATATTTGAAATACAGGAATTCCATATTTCAAGTGGTAAATCAACACCTGGACGATCAATAAATACAAAAATTTCGTATTACATGGAAGAAATTTATGTATCTAGATTTCATTTATTCATAATTTTTAGTATTTATTTATTTATTTACGGCTGCACTGAGTCTTCATTGCTGTTCAAAAAGGTTCTCTACTTGCAGCAATTGGGGACTACTCTTCATTGAAATGAGCTTGCTTCTCATGGCAGTGTCTTCTGTTCCGGCGCACAAGCTCTAGGGCTCTCAGGTTCAGCACTTGGGGGCACACAGTTTTATCTACTTTGCTAGTATGTGTGGTCTCCTCAGACCAAGGATCAAACCCATGTCCCCTGCATTGACAGGCAAATTCTTAAGCCACTGGATCACTGGTGAAGACCAACAGGCTTTTTTTTTTTTTTTTGGTACATTTTAAAAAACTTATTTATTTAATTGAGGGCTAATTGTAGTATTGAGTGGGTTTTCCATACATTGACATGAATCAGCCATGTGTTTACAATTGTTCTTCATGTGGACATTCCTTCCACCCCACTCCCATCCCAAACCTCCAGGTCATCCCAGTGCACCAGCCCTGAGCACCTTGTCTCATGTATCGAACACGAACTGGTGATCATTTTCACATATGATCATATACATGTTTCAATGATATTCTCTCAAATAAACCCACTCTCACCTTCTCCCACAGAGTCCTAAAGACTGTTCTATACATTTGTGTCTCTATTGCCGTCTCATCTATAGTGTCATTGATATCATATTTTGAAATTTCGTTATATGCATTAGTGTAGCGTAGTGGTGTTTTTTGTTCTGATTTACTTCTATTTCTGTAATAGGATTCAGTTTCATCTACCTCATTAGAACTGATTCAAATTAAATCTTTTTAGTGACTGAATAATATTCCTTTGTGTATATGTACCAAAGATTTCTTATCCATTCTTCTGCCAGTGGACATCTAGGTTGCTTCCATTTCCTGGCAATTATAAACAGTGCTGTGATGACCATTGGGGTACATGTGTCTCTTTCAGTTCTGGTTTCCTTGGTGTGTATGTCAGGCAGTGGGATCGTTAGGTCATATGGCAGTACTGTTCCCAATTTTTTACCTAATCTCCACAATGTTCTCCATAATGCCTATACTAGTTTGCTGATCCACCAACAGTGTAAGAGGGTTCTCCTTTCTCCACACCACTCCAGAATTCCTTTTGTGTAGACTTTAAGGTAGCATCCATTCTGACCAGGATGAGGTTTTACCTCTTTACTGGCGTCATTCTTTTACACTTGGATGACCAGATTTCCTAGCGCCACTTGTTTAAGAGACCTTTTTTTTTTTTTTCCATTGTAGATACTTGCCTCCCTTTTCAAAGAGAAGTTGTCCATAGGTGTGTGGCTTCATTCCTGGGCTTTCTATTTGTTCCAATGATCTATATTTTATCTTTGTGCCAGTACCATAATGTGTTGATGATTACAGCTTTGTAGTATAGCCTGAAGTCAAGCAGGTTCATTCCTCCAGGTCCATTCTTCCTTCTCAAGATTGCCTTGGTTATTCGAGGTTTTTTGGTATTTCCATACAAATTGTGACATTATTTGTTTATAGTTCTATGAAAAATACCTTTGGTAGCTTGATAGGGATTGCATTGAATCTATAGATTGCTTTAGGTGGTATACTCATTTTCACTATTTTGATACTTCCAATCCATAAACATGTTATATTTCTCCATCTATTTATGTCCTCTTTGATTTCTTTCATCAGTGGGTTTTATTTTTTTTTTTTTAGTTATATATGTATATATATATATATATATATATATATATGTCTTCTGTTTCTTTAGGTATATTTATTTCTGAATATTTTATTCTTTTTATTTCAATGGTGAATGAGAATGTTTCCTAAATTTGTCTTTCTGTTTTCTAATGTTAATAAATAGGTATGCAGGGAATTTCTAGGTGTTAATTTTACATCCTGCAACTTTACTATATTTATTCCTTCAGTTTAGTTCAATTCAGTTCAGTCGCTCACTCGTGTCTGACTCCTTGGGTCCCCGTGAATCACAGCACTCCAGGCCTCCCTGTCCAACACCAACTCCCGGAGTTCACTCAAACTCATGTCCATCGAGTCGGTGATGCCATCCATCCATCTCATTCTCTGTCCTTCCCTTCTCCTCCCGCTCCCAATTCTTCCCAGCATCAGAGTCTTTTCCCTTGAGTCAACTGGTCGCATGCGTTGGCCAAAGTATTGGAATTTCAGCTTTAGCATCAGTCCTTCCAATGAACACCCAGTATTGATCTCCTTTAGAATGGATGGTTGGATCTCCTTACTGTCCAAGGGACTATCAGCACTAGTCATTTTCTGGTGGAGTCTTTAGTGTTTTCTATGTAGAGGATCATGATATCGGCCAAGACTCACAGTTTTATTTCTTCTTTTCCAATATAAATTCCATTTATTTCCTTTTCCTCTCTGATTGCCTGGTTAAAACTTCTAAATCTGTGTTTAATAGTAGTGCTGAGAGTGGGCATTCTTGTCTTCTTCCTGACTTTAGGAGGATTACTTTCAATTTTTCACCATTGAGGATCATCTTTGCTGTTTGTTTGTCATATATAACTTTTATTATGTTGAGGTATGTTCCTTCTATTCCTTCTTTCTGGAGTTGTTTTTTTTTTTTTTTTTGTCATAAATGAATGTTGAATTTTGTCGAAGACCTCTATATCTATTGAGATAATCATATGCATTTTATCATTCAATTTGTTAACGTGGTGTATTACGTTGATTGACTTGCAGATATTAAAGAATCCTTGGATCCGTGAGATAAAGCCCACTTGGTCATGATGTATGATCTTTTTAAATTGCTGTTGGATTCTGTTTGTTAGGATTTTGTTAAGGATTTTTGCATCTATGTCCATCAGTGTTATTGGAGTGTAGTTTTCTTTTCTTGTGGCGTATTTGTCTGGTTTTGGGGTCAGGGTGACAGTGGCCTCATAGAATCAGTTTGGAAATTTCACTAACTCTGCAAATTTCCTGAAGAATTTGAGTAGAATAAGTGTTCAGTTCAGTTCAGTTCATTCGCTCAGTCGTGTTCGACTCTTTGGTACCCAATGAATCACAGCACGCCAGGCCTCCCTGTCCATCACCAACTCTCGGAGTTCACACAAACTCACCTCCATTAAGTGGGTGATGCCATTCAGCAATCTCATTCTTTGTCATCACCTTTTCCTTGGCCCCCAATCCCTCCCAGCATCAGAGTATTTTCCAGTGAGTCAACTCTTCGCATGAGGTGGCCAAAGTACTGGAGTTTCATCTTTAGGATCAGTCCTTCCAAAGCACACCCAGGACTGATTTCCTTTAGAATGGACTAGTTGGATCTCTTTACAGTCCAAGGGACTCTCAAGAGTCGTCTCCAACCCCACAGTTCAAAAGCATCAATTTTTTAGCGATCAGCTTTCTTCACAGTCTAATTCTCACATCCATACATGACCACTGGAGAAAGCATAGCCTTGACTAGACAGACCTTGGATGGCAAAGTACTCTCCCTGCTTTTTAATATGCTATCTAGGTACATCATAACTTTGCTCCCAAGGAGTAAACATTTTTTAATTTTATGACCGCAATCAGCATCTGCAATGATTTTGAAGCCCAAAAAATGAAGTCCGACACTGTTTCCACTGTTTCCCCATCTGCTTCCCATGAAGTGATGGAACCAGATGCCATGATCTTCGTTTTCTGAATGTTGAGGTTCAAGTCGACTTTTTCACTCTCTTCTTTCACTTTCATCAAGAGGCTTTGGAGTTCCTCTTCACTTTCTGTCATAAGTGTGGTGTCATCTGCACATCTGAGGTTGTTGATATTTCTCCCGGCAATCTTGATTTCAGTTTGTGCTTCTTCCAGCTTAGTGTTCCTCAGAATGTACTCTGCATATTACGTCGATAAGCAAGGTGACAATATACAACCTTGACGTACTCCTTTTCCTATTTGGAACCAGTCTATTTTTCCATGTCCAATTCTAACTGTTGCTTCCTGACCTGCATACCGATTTCTCAAGAGGCAGGTCAGGTGGTCTGGTATTCCCATCTCTTTCAGAATTTTCCACAGTTTGTTGTCATCCACAGAGTCAAAGGCTTTGGCATAGTCAATGAAAAATAACTGTTAGCTCTTGTCAATGTTTTTTTTTTTTTAAGAATTCAGCTCTTTAGCCACCTGATTCTGGACTTTTGTTTGCTGGAAGAATTATGACTACAGTTTATATTTCTGTGCTTGTGACATGTCTGTTAAGTGTTTCTATTTCCTCCTGCTTCAGTTTTGGAAAGTTATACTGCACTAAGAGTTTGTTCATTTCTTCACAGTTGTACATTTTATTGGCATATAGTTACTGATAGTAGTCTCTTATGATCCTTTGTATTTCTGTATTGTTTGCTGTAGTTTCTCCAGTTTCATTTCTAATTTTGTTGATTGATTTTTCTTCCTTTGTTTCTTGATGACTGTGTATAATTTTTTTTTCAATTTTATTTTTCGTCTCATTGAACCAGCTTTTATATTTGTTGATTTCTGCTATGTTCTCATTTGTTTCTTTTGAATTTGCTTCTCTCCTAATTTTTATAATTTCTTTCCTTCTACTAGCCATGGCATTTTTCATTTCCTTCTCCAGGTGAGGAAACATCCCTGTTTATTTTGTCACCCTAATCTTGTGGGGCCAGGTGCAGCGGGAGAATAAACCAAAACCACCCTTTGTAGAATCCTGATACCCAAGCCAAGATTTAATAGACTAGTTCTGGAAGGCAGAGAGCCTGATGAACTATGAATGTAGGTTCGTGACATTGTACAGGACAGAGATCAACACCATCCCCAAGATAAAGAAATTTCAAAAATTTAAATGCATATGGGGAGCGTTTACAAATAGTTCTGAAAAGACGGGAAGTAAAAAGCAAAGGTGAAAAGGAAATGTATACCCATTTGAATGCGGAGTTGCAAAGAATTGCTGGGAGAAATAAGATTGCCTTCCTCAGCGATCAATGCAAAGAAGGAGAGGTAAATATTAGAATGGGAAAGACTAGAGATCTCTTCAAGCAAATTAGAGAATCCAAGGAAATATTTCATGCAAAGATGGGCTAAATAAAAGACAGAAATGGTAGAGACCCATCAGAAGCAGAAGATAATAAGAAGAGGTGGCAAGAATACACAGAAGAACTGTACAAAAAAGATATTGGAAATTGAAGTCAAGTGGGTCTCAGTAAGCATCACTATGATCAAAGCTAGTGGATGCGATGGAATTCCAGTTGAGCTATTTCAAATCCTGAAAGATGATGCTGTGAAAGTTCTACATTCAGTATGCCAGCGGATATGGAAAACCCAGCCATGGCCACAGGAATGTAAAAAGTCAGTTTTCATTCCAATCCCAAAGAGAGTCAATGCCAAATAATGCTGCTATCTATGGGGGGGGAAGGGTATCAAAGAATCACCCCAAGGACATTATTTGGTGGCTGAACCACAAAACTCATCTCATTTTAAAAGCCTTTCCAAATTTCCACAGGATGTGTTTTCATCCATGCACAGACCCTTAAATGAGACCTTTCAGGCAGTGATGCCAGTATCCACACTACCCACCTTCTTGCATTTTGTGGAGCCATCTGTGGCTAGCAACTTTAGAATGAAAAGTATTAGTGTCATTTATGAGTAGCAACACCCTCATTATAAACAATGCAATGTCGCTGGAGGTTTGCTCCATTCTTCCTGCCCTCAGGCTTCTCTCGTTAAGAATAGTACTCCAGTCTCACCCAATTGTCTGAAATTGCATCTGTTCACCTAGTCCTTAGGGATGCCACAACAAAACGGGTTCTCAAAAATATATGCATATTCACAGATTCCTATGCTGTGGCTAACGCCCGCCCCCTGCCCCACCTCCCTCCCTGCGGTAAATTGATTTCACCTGCTCACTGCTCCTTTCTCCTGGGGGCTCACACATGCTGCTGCCACAATCACTAATACTCACACAAGATTCCTACTAAAGACAGGTAATTGCTTCCCGTAATTAATTTATTCTTGGTTCCTTGGAATCAACAGATATCACTGACTCTGGTCAGTGAAACCACTCCAACTCTCAGAAAACTCAACAGCGGACACTTCAACAAAAAATTCTTTCATATTTTCAATGCAAAGGACTTTGCTTATTGAATGCCATAGCAAGCTTCTTAAAGAGATACTCCTAAAATTGATTCCAGAAATGGATAAAAAAGAAGCTCTTTGTCCTCATCTTGCTAAGCTCTCACACCCTGAGTCTTCTTCCTCACATAGAAATTCTTCTATTCTCCCCAGATTCCCCGTTGGGTATTTTTTAGGCAATAATCAAGTTTTTATACTCTAAGACAATGTTCTAATTTGTCCTATGATTCTACTTCCCCAGTCTGCTATAATTTTAGAATCACTTCACTACGCACTACTTGGGTGCAACCTCAAAAATGACAGAATGACCTTAGTTCATTTCCAAGGCAAACCATTCAAAGTAACAGTAATGCTAGTCTCTGCCCTGAATTCTGATCCTGAAGAAGTTCAGAGTCATCAGTTCTGTGAAGACCAAGAACACCTCCTTGAATTAAAAGCAAGTGAAAGATGTCCTTATCATCATAAGGGATTGGAATGCAAAAGGAGAAAGTCAAGAGATACCTGGAATAGCAGGCAAATTTGGCCTTGGAATAAAAGATGAAGCAGAACAAAGACTAATCAAACTCTGTCAAGAAAATGTAGTGATCAAAGCAAAGATCCTTTGACAACCACACAAGTGATGGCTTTACACATGGACATCAGCAAATGGTTCCTAATGGTATCAGCCTTACTATATAATCAGAGGGAGAAGTGTATAAGGTCAGGGGAAAAAAAAAATCTGGAGCCCACTATGGATCAGATCATCAGTAACAATCTGCCAAAATCAGAAGGTCAGGTGCAAAACTACTAGGCCTGCCAGGGACTAGAAAATCAAATCCTCTATTAATATGCAGTGCAGGTGGCAAAGAGATTCCAGGGTTTATATCTAGTAAACAGAACACCTCAAAAACTAGGGAAGGAGGTGCAAAATATTGTACAGCAAACAGTGAGTGAAACAATGCCAAAGAAAAAGAAAAGCATGGAGGAGGATGTACAAATAGCTGAGGAAAGAAGAGCAGCAGAAAGCAAGTGGAAAAGGCAAAGGTACCCAAACAAAGTTCAGATTTCCAGAGAAGAGAAAGGAGATGTAAAGCACTCCTGCAGTACACAATGCAAAGATATATAAGAAATCAATAGAAGCGGAAAGATTAAAAAAATCTCTTAAAAGATCTGACTATATAAATGCAACATTTCATCCACAGGTGGGCTCAGTAAAGGACAGAAAGTTGAAAGGCCTAAAAGAAAGAAAAGAGATCAAGACAAGATGGAAAGAATGCAAAGAATTTTAGGACAAAAAAGATCTTACTGCCCCAGATAACCAGGACACTGTGATGAATCCCACAGAGCCAGCCATTCTTGAATGTGAAGTCAAGTGGCCCTTACAAAGCACTGCTGTCAACAAAGCTAACGAAGGTGATGGAATTCTGTCAGTGCTGCATAAAATTCCAAATATTGATGCTATGAAAGTGTGACATTCAATATGTCAGCAAATGTGGAAAACTTAGCAGTGGTCACAGAACTAGAAAAAGGAAATTCTTACCCCAGTCCGCAAGAAAGACAGTACTAACGAATGATAAAAAAACACTGCACAACTTCACTTGTCTTCCAAGCAGGTAAAGTTATGCTCAAAATCCACTAAGCTTCTCTTCATCATTCCATGAACTGAGGAACTCCAGATGTTTAAGCTGGGTCAGACACATCAGAGGAATAAGAGTTGAAATGGTCACCATTTGCTGGATTTTAGAAGTCATAGAAGTACTAAATTTCGTTGATTACTCTCAGCAAATTTGGAAACTCAGCAGTGGCGACAGGAATGGAAATGGTCAACATTCATTTCAATTCCAAAGAAAGGCAGTGCCAAAGAATGCAGAAACTAACACGCAAATACACCCATCTCACACGCTAGTAAAGCAATGTTTAAAATTCTCTTAGCCAAGCTTCAGCAATATGTAAACCATGAACTTCTAGATGTTCAAGCTGGTTTTAGAAGAGGTAGAGGAACCAGAGATCAAATTGCTAATATCTGCTTGTTCATCAAAAAAGAAAGAGACTTCCATAGAAACATCTATTTCTTCTTTATTGACTATACCAAAGCTTCTGACTGCGTGGATCACAATAAACTATGGAAAATTCCAAAGGGAATGGGAATACAAGGCCACCTGATCTGCCCCTTGAGAAATCTGTATGAGGGTCAGGAAGCAACATGTTAGAACGGACATGAACAACAGTCTGCTTCCAAATAGGAAACGGGGTACATCAAGGCTGTATGTTGTCACCCTACTTATTTAACTTATAGGCAGAGTACATCATGTGAAATGCTGGGCTAGAGGAAGCACAAGATCAAGCAAGATTGCTGGGACATATTTCACTAACCTCAGATATGTACATGACATCACCCTTTTGACAGAAAGTGAAGAAGTAAAAGAGCCTCTTGATGAAAGTGAAAGAGGAGAATGAAAAAAGTTGGCCTAAAACTAAACATTCTGAAAACTAAGATCATGGCACCGGTCCTATAACTCCCTGGCAAATAGAAGGGGAAAAATGGAAGTCATTGATGTATTTTATCTTTTTGGACTCTAAAATCACTCCAGATGGTGACTTTGGCCATCAAATTAGAAAACAAATATTTCTTGTCAGAAAAGCTGTGAGAAATCGAGACATGTGTGAAAAAGAAAAGATACCAGTTCGCTCACAAACTTTGGTATAGTCAAGTCTGTGGTCTTTGCGGTATTCACATAGAGTTGATTGAGCAGGACCACAAAAGTGGCAGAATCCTGAAGAATTGATGCTTTTGAATTGTGGTATTGGAGAAGATTCTTGAGAGTTCCTTGGACAGCAAGGGGATCAAATTAGTCAATCGTCAAGGAAATCAGCCCAAAATAACCGTTGGATGAACTGCTAGTGAAGCTGAAGCTCTAATACTTTGTCTATCTAATGCAAAGAGCCAACTCATTGGAAAAGACCCTGATAATGAGAAGTACTGAAGGTAGAAGGAGAAGGGTGTGACAAGAATGAGTGTGTTGGATGGCATAATTGCCAATGCAATAGATATGAACTTGGGTCAACTCCGGGAGATGGTAGTGCCTATTGAGGCTTGCCTGATGCAGTCCATGACATCACAAGGAGTCAGATATGACTTCCCACTAAACAACAAAAGGGAGCGTCCTAATTGCACTTTCATCTTTATCTCTCAAAATTTTCCAACAGCACCTATAAAGGATAATATATTCTCTCCATTGTATATTGTTGCCTCCTTTGTCATAAATTAGGTAAGCATTTGGACAAGAGATTATTTCAGGGTCTTCTATCTGTTCCATGTTCCATTGGGCTGTATTCCTTTTTTTTTTTTGCAAGTTTCATGCTGTGTGGATGACTACAACTTTGAATTACAGACTGAAAGCAGGAAACCTGATTCCTCCAGTTCTGTTTATTTTTCTCATGATAACATGGCTATTCAAGGTCTTTTACATTTCCCAACAATTGTAAAAAAAAAATTTATCTAGTTCTGTGAAAAATGTCATTGGCAATTTCAAAGCAATTGTTTTGAATATGTAAATTGCTTTTTGTCGCACAGCCATTTTCACAGTATTGATTCTCCAAGTCAAAGAGAATGTTATATTTATCCATTTATTTTGTCACCCTTGATTTATTTCCTCCATGTCTTATTTAATTCAGCACACAAATCTTTTCCCAGGTTTACTTTCTGGAATTTTATTCTTCTTGCAGTGGTGACTGGGATTCCTTTCTTAATTTGTTTTTGATTTCAGTTTATAGGAATGCTAGAGATTGCTGTGTGTTAATTTTATAGCCAGACACTTTCCTGAATTCATGGAGTACTACTAGTAATTATCTGGTTGTATGGTAGGATTCTCTGTGCATAGTATCATATCATCTGAAAACAGTGACAGTTTTACCTCTTATTTTCCTTTTCATTTGAAACTTTTTTCCTGCTTCTTCCTATTCTCTGATTGCATTAGCTAGGTGTCCCAAGACTGTGTTGAGTAACCATGATGAATAAGAAGCATCTTTCTTTTATTCATGAATTAGGGGTCATGGTTTCAGAATTTTACTATAGAGAACACTGTTTGTGGTGAGTTTATCCATAAATGGCCTTTGTTATGTTAAAGAAGATTCCCTTTATTCCCTCCTCCTCTACAGGTTTAATCATACCTAGGTGTTAAATTTTGTCAAAAGCTTTTTCTGAATCTATATCCTAAACAGATTCAACACCTCTTCTTGGAATACTTAGGTATCTTTCGGTTTGTGTGTTTGTTTGTTTTTCTTCCTTTGGCCACATGATATAAAGAGCTGACCCATTAGATAGTGTCCTGACGCTGGGAATGATTGAAGGTAAAGGAGAAGTGGGTAGCCAGTGATGGGATGGTTAGATAGCATCACTGATTCTATGGACGGAAATCTGAACAAATTGTGGTAGATAGTGAAGGGAAATCTGGCAGGCTAAAGTCCATGGGGTGACAAAGAGCCAGAGCTGACTTAATGACTGAATAACAACAAATGTTCTCCTTCTGTTCTTGACAGGAGTAGCTTTTTTTTTTTTTCACTACTTCATTTTCTATCCCACCTCACCCTATCTAGATTCTACTTATGTTATATCGGCTCCTTATCATGTTGAGATTCAGCCACATTTTGCTGTTTTTATTGCTACCCACATGGCCCAACATTTGTGTGATTTTAAACTCCACATGTTTCAGTGGTTTCCTAACCACCAGCATCCTGATATTTTCCTGACACACTGATGTTTCATTCTATTCTGTTCATCTCGGTCTCACATTGTGTGCATAAGCCAATTTTCTATTTCCCTTGATTTTTCTTTGCTGTTAATGTATATAAGACATTCTTTTAAATTACTAATGAAGATTTTTTTTTCTTTGTTTTATACAGTCTTATGTGATGACTATTCCATATTGACCTGTTTGATGTTCTTTGATATGATATGTTCTCCAGTTGAAATAAACAATCAAATCATATGACTATTTCTGTTTATGATTTACTCACCGCTGTTCAGGATTAGAGGCCTCTGTTTGAAAAATACAGTCTAAAAAATGAAACAAATAAGAAACAAAACTTAAACATATAAATCTTAATAAATTCTAGGTTTGAAAAGAAAATTATCTCCAAGAAAGGAGTATATTGTTTGCAAGTTAAAACTGCCAACTCTGTCTATTCATCCCTAGATCAGCCAAAAAATATCATCAGCTTCTTTGAAAAGCATATTTTGAAATGATGATTAAGGCAAATGGCAGACGAAACAATGGACAACAAATTAATCTGAAACATATACAAGCAACTCCTACAGCTCAGTTCCAGAAAAATAAATGATCCAATCAGAAATTGGGCCACAGAACTGAGATGACTTTTCTCCAAAGAAGACAAACAGATGGCTAACAAACATATGATGATGCTCATTATCAGAGATGCAAATCAAAACCACAATAAGGTACCATTCCATACCAGTCAAATTGACTTCTATCCAAAAGTCTACAAGCAATAAATTCTGGTGAGGTTGCAGAGAAAAGGGAAGCCTATTACACTGTTGGTGGAAATCAAGATAGAACAGCAACTATGGAGAACAGTGTGGAGATTCCTTAAAAAATAAAACTGCAATAGGACTGCCATGTGACCCAGATTACACTGCCTGGCATACACATCGAGGAAACCAGAATTGAAAGAGACAGGTGTACCCCAATCTCCATTGCATCACCGTTTATTATAGACAGGGTATGCAAGCAACCTAGATGTTCATTCTTTGAAGACGAATGGATAAGAAAGCTGTGATTAATATACACACTGGAATATTCACTTCAGTTCAGTTCAGTCTCTCAGTAGTGTCCGACTCGAGCACCCCATGAGTCTCAGCACGCCAGGCATCCCTGTCCATCACCAACTCCCAGAGTTTACACAAACTCATGTCCATCGAGTCGGTGATGCCATCCATCAATCTCATCCTCTGTCATCCCCTTCTCCTCCTACCCCCAATCTCTCCTAGCATCAGGGTGTTTTGCAATAAGCCAACTCTTCACAGGACGTACCCAAAATATTGACCCAGATTCAGCATCAGTCCTTTCAATAAACACTCAGAACTGATCTCCTTTAGGATGGACTGGTTGCATCTCCTTGCAATCCAAGGGACTCTCAAGAATCTTCTCCAACTACACAGTTCAAAAGCATCGATTCTTTGGTGTTCAGCTTTCTTCAAGTTCAACTCTCACATCCATACCTGACCACTGATAAAACCAGAGCTTTGACTGGACGGACCTTTGTTGTCAAATTAATGTCTCTGTTTTTTTATATGCTGTCTAGGATGATCATCACTTTCCTTTCAAAGAGTAAGAGTCTTAATTTCATGCTACAATCACCATCTACAGTGATTTTGGAAACCAAAAAAATAAAGTCTGACACTGTTTCCACATTTTCCCCATCTATTTCCCATGAAGTGATGGGACCAGATGCCATGATTTTAGTTATTTGAATGTTGAGCTTTAAGCCAACTTTTTCACTCTCCTCTTTCACTTGCATCAAGAGACTTTTTGGTTCCTCTTTACTTTCTGCCATAAGCGTGATGTCATCTGCATATCTGAGGTTATTGATATTTCTACCGGGAATCGTGATCCAAGATTGTGCTTTCCGACCAGGGTTTCTCATGATGTACTCTGAAGAACTTAAATAAGCAGGCTGACAATATATAGCCTTGATGTACTCTTTTTCGTATTTGGGACCAGTCTATTGTTCCAGTAGTAGAATATTACTCAGCCATTAAAATCAGTTCTAAAGAGTGGGTGAAACCAGAGCCTTACTTAGAGAGTGAAGCCAGAAAGAAAAACACCAATAGCATATACTAATGTATATTTGTGGACTTTAGAAAAATGGTAATGGTAACCCTGTATGCGAGACAGCAAAAGAGACACAGATGTAAAAAACAGTCTTAGGACACTGTGGGAGAGGATGAGGGAGAGATGATATGGGACAATGACATTGAAACATGTAAATTATCACATGTGAAAGAAATTTCCAGTCCATGTTCGATGCATGATACTGGGTGCTCAGGGCTGGTGCACTGAGGTGACCCAGAGGGATGGGATGGGAAGGGAGGTAGGAGGGAGTTTAAGGATGGGGAACACATGTACACACATGGGAGATTCATGTCAATACCTATCAAAACCAATACACTACTTTAAAGTAAAAAAAAAAAAAGAGAGAAAATAAAACTGCAAATAAAAAAGGATTAGAACATATAAAAGCAAACAAACAAAACAAAATTCAGAATTCTACATCAGGAGTACTAAATAACAACAGACGGGCATTTCTACTTTAGAGAAATTGTGGTTAGAGTAAAAATATCTTTCACTTTCCTTTTCTTGGTGAATGGTATTTGCTCTTCTGTAGTGGGAATGTTTTCATCAGTATCCCTTAAATCAGAGTCCATAATTGCTCTTCAAGTGACTTATTGCTGAGGATTTCAAGGAGAAATGGAAAGAGGGAACAAAGATATATCAGAAGGAGTACAGAATCTAATATTAAGTGTAGAACAAATTGCACCACTTTGTATATAAATTTTTCAAAATTTTTTCTCACTTTGAATTAAGCCATTTGTTTCCAAGTCACTCACTGTTTAAGTTTTACCCATGGAAATGGGATCTTCTCCTCTCACACGAGGAGGCTTTCATGTGACCAAAGGAAATTATTTTCAGACTAGGGAACTTTTTAAAGAGATTAGCAGTCAGGGCTTGTAGATCTTGAAGGGTGCCTAATGAAAGAGACCTGGGTGGGGCACTGTAAAAGACAGATAGTCTGGACACAGTCTCCCCAGCTTGCCACGTTTCATCTCTCTTTAAAAATTGGTCTTTTTACTTACCGTACCCCTGAAATAGAGGCTACTTCTGATCTTTGGACCACTACATATGGGAAGAAAGCCTACTAAGGAGTAAAATAACCAAGTGGTTGGTATTGAAAATACCTAAATATGAAAGAGCTTAACAGTTCCAAGGAAATGGTTTGATTATGAAGATTATGAGAAAAATAAAAATTAGAAGACAGAGCTTTGCAGGCCCACATTCATTCCATAGTTCCACCTCAAACAGTTTACATTTTATCTACTCTATGCGACATAATCTGAGGAAGAAATTGTTAAAATTTAGAATTTGGCGGCTGCTAATCTGAAAATATCTTAAGTATTTAGAAGACATAGACATATAAGGGAAGTTGTTTGTTCAAGTCCAGAAAGTTATTAGTACGAGGTTTCCTCAGGAACTCTCCACTTGATGAAATTGTAGTACATTCTCAAGCTACTGTTATTCTCACATTTCCCTAAGGTTGGACAAGGGACTACACCAAGCAACCTGATACTCTGTGCAAGCCACTATTATCAATATCATCATTTTCCATATTTCCATTGTATTGTTCTCATCAGCAGTCGGAGAAGGCAATGACAACCCACTGCAGTACTCTTGCCTGGAAAATCCCATCGACAGAGGTGCCTGGTAGTCTGTAACCCATGCAGTCGTGAAGAGTCGATATGACTGAGCGAGTTCCATTTCGCTCTTCACTTTTATACATTGGAAAAGGAAATGTTCCAGTGTTCTTGCCTGGAAAATCCCTGGGGTAGAGTTGCCTGGTAGTTTGCAATCTATGGGGTCACAAAGAGTCGGACACGACTAAAGTGACTTAGCAGCAGTAGCTCTAGTGCAACTGTTTCTGATCATGATCAGTTTTGACAGATAAATTTCTTTTATATATTATTCTAGAGATATAAAATTCTAGCTATGAATGTCTTAACGATGAGCAATATTAAAGTTATCTGTCATGTTTGTGGAGAAGGCAATGGAAAGGCCCTATCTATGGCTATTCATCAGAAAGTGTCTGTGTTTAACTATGTTAGGAATCTATAAGCTATATGTATAGATGTGCTAAAGCACAATTTATACTATTTAAACCTTAGTCTAAAGAGAAGATAGAGTCAAAAATGGTGGTATTGAATATGAAGAATTCATATTAATGCATAGACTTTGGACAGACTATAGATACTGATATATTTGTGGAAGCTTCTTGGTGTCACTGGGAGCTTTTGAAGATTAAAATGAGTCTGATCTAGGCCTTCAAGTAATGACGAGGTTTCAGTAGGAGACATTCGGCAGTAGGAGACATTCGGAAAGAAGGGAAGGACACCTCTGGCAAAAGCAACATTGACAAGACCCTGAATAGGAAAATAATAAAGCAAGGAGTTTAAGTGTACCTGAATGACAGATTTGCCTGTTACTCCAAGTGTTTCTTGACTTCCTACTTTTGCATTCCAGTCACCTCTAATGAAAAGGACATCTTTTTTTTGGGGTGTTCTAAAAGGTCTTGTAGGTCTTCATAGAACCGTTCAACTTTGGCTTTTTCAGTGTTACTGGTTGGGGCATAGGCTTGGATTACTCTAATATTGAATGCTTTGCCTTGGAAACAGAGATCATTCTGTCGTTTATGAGATTGCATCCAAGTATTGCATTTCAGACTCTTTTGTTGACCATGATAGCTACTTCATTTCTTTTAAGGGATTCCTAACCCACAGTAGTAGATATAATGGTCATCTGAGTTAAATTCACCCATTTTAGTCCATTTGAGTTCACTGATTCCCAGAATGTCGATGTTCACACTTGCCATCTCCTGTTTGAACACTTCTAATTTGCCATGATTCATGGACCTAACATTCCAGGTACCTAAGCAACATTGCTCTTTACAGCACTGGATCTTGCTTCTATCCCTAGTCACATCCACAAGACAGCTTTGTATTTGCTTTGGCTTCATCCTTTCAGTCTTTCTGGATTTATTTCTCCACTGATCTCCAGGAGTATATTGGGCACCTACCAACCTGGGGAATTCCTCATTCAGTATCCTATCATTGTGCCTTTTCATACTGTTCATGGGGTTCTCAAGGCAAGTATACTGAAGTGGTTTGCCATTCCCTTCTGCAGTGAACCACACTGAGTTAGACAAGGCTGTAGTCTGTGTGATCATATCAACAGGTTTTCTGTGATTATATTTTCAATGTGTCTGCCTGCTGATGCCCTCTCGCATTACCTACCATCGTACTTCGGTTTCTCTTACCTTGGATGTGGGGTATCTCTTTACAGTCGCTCCAGCAAAGCACAGCCACTGCTCCTTACCTTGGACAAGGGGTATCTCTTAACTACTTCACCTCCTGACCTTGAATATGGAATAGCTCGTCTCGGCCCTCCTACGCCTGTGCAATCGCCATCACTTGGACATGGGGTTGCTCCTCTCAGCCACAACCCAGAGCTCGGGCGAGGGGTAGTTCCTCTTGGTCATGCTTCTGCGTGGTCCATCGCACAGCCGGCATCACTTCTGCATGGTCTGTCGTGCAGTTTTGCCAAGAGAACGCACTGGTCATAGCAAAAACCCTCTTTCAACAACATAAGAGAAGACTCTACACGTGGACATCACCAGATGGTGAACACTGAAATCAGATTGATTATATTCTTTGTAGCAAAAGATGGAGAAGCTTTATACAGTTAGCAAAAACAAGACCAGGAGTTGACTGTGGCTCAGATCATGAATGCCTTATTGACAAATTCAGACTTAAATTGAACAAAATAGGGAAAACCACTAGACCATTCAGATATGACCTAAGTCAAATCCCTTATGATTATACAGACGAAGTGAAAAATAGATTTAAGGGACTAGATCTGATTGATAGAGAGCCTGACGAACTATAGACGGAAGTTCGTGACATTGTACAGAAGAGAGGGATCAAGATCATCTCCGCTGAAAAGAAATGCAGAAAAGCTAAATCACTACCTGGTGAGGCCTTACAAATAGCTGTGAAAAGAGGAGAAGTGAAGAGCAAAGGAGAAAAGGAAACATATAAGTATCTGAATGCAGAGTTCCAAAGAATATCAAGGAGAGATAAGAAAGCCTTGCTCAGCGACCAATGCAAAGAAATAGAGAAAAACAACAGAATAGGAAAGACTAGAGATATCTTCAAGAAAATTAGAGATACCAAGGGAACATTTCATGCAAAGATGGACTCGATAAAGAACAGAAATGGTATGGTATGGGTTCTTAATAGAAGCAGGAGAAATGGAGACGTGGCAAGAACACAGAACTGTCCAAAAAAAAGATCTTCCCGACAAAGATAATCATGATGGTGTGATCACTCATCTAGAGCCAGACATCTTGGACTGTGAAGTCAAATGGGCCTTAGAAAGCACCACTAGGAACAAAGCTAGTGGAGGTGATGGAATTCCAGTTGAGCTGTTTCAAATCCTGAAAAATGATGCTGTGACAGTGCTGCCCTCAATATGCCAGCAAATTTGGAAAACTCAACAGTGGCCACAGGACTGGCAAAGGTCCGTTTTCATTCCAGTCCCAAAGAAAGGCAATGGCAAAGAATGCTCAAACAACCGGGCAATTGCACTCATCTCACATGCTAGTAAAATCATGCTCAAAATACTCCAAGCCACTCTTCAGCAATACGTGAACAGTGAAGTCCCAGATGTTTAAGCTGGTTTTAGAAAAGGCAGAGGGACCAGAGATCAAATTGCCAGTGTCCCCTGTTTCATGGAAAAAACAAGATAGTTTCAAAAAAACATGCATTTATGCTTTATTGACCCATTTCTTTTTTCAGTCATTTGTTATTTAGGCATTGAGCTTCATGAGCTGTTTTTGTAGTGTAAGGATTAATTATTTGTCAGTGACTTCGTTTCCTGTTATTTTCTCTGTTTCATAGGGTGCTTTTTCACATTGCTTATAGTCTCCTACTAATCACTATAGTAAAAGTTGATATCAAACGAAGTCATAAGTAATCCTGTCAGTCAAGTAAGGAAGAAGTTGAAATTTGCAGTTTAAATATCAGAGGAAGCTGGTTCATCACCTGTAAGCAGTGTATGTGATGAGGGGAGAGACTTGATGAGACCTCAGTGGGAGAAAAATGGATTTCTTGATATCTACAACAAATAAGATATGTACAAGGATTGCCAATTTCTCATCAGAGCTTCTTCCACACTATTATATCAATCAGACATCTAATGGTCTACTTTTCCATGGTCTTTCTTTATCTTCAACACTTCTCAGGAGCTTGGCTTCATTTACTGTTATTTTCTCCCTTTCAAAGGGTGCCTTTTCACATTTCTTTTAGGTTCCTTCATGGTACAAAAGCTTTTAACTTCAATTAGGTCACATATGTTTGTTTGAGTTTTATTTCCGTTTCTCTGGGAGGTGGGTCAGAGAGCATCTTGCTGTGATTTACGTCAAAGTGTGTCCTGCCTACATTTTCCTCTAAGAGTTTTATAGTTTCTAGTCTTATATTTAGATCTTTAATCCATTTTGAGTTTAGTTTTGCATATGTTGTTAGGAAGGGTTATGGTTTCATTCTTTTACAACTGGTTGATGCCTTTTCCCTCAGCACCACTTGTTAAAGAGATTATCATTTCTCCATTGTATATTATTTCCTCCTTTGTCAAAATTAAGATGCCCATGGATGTGTGGACTTATATCTAGGCTTTCTATTTTGTTCCACTGATCTAGATCTCTGTCTTTGTGCTACTGTCTTGATAACTGTAATTTTGTAGTATAGTCTGAAGTCAGGGAAGTTGATTACTCCATTTCATTCTTCTTTCTCAGGATTGCTTCTGCTTTTAGAGGTTTCCCTATGTTTCTATATTTACTGTGAAAGTGTAAATACTGTGAAAATACTTGTTCTAGTTTTGTGAAGAATACTATTGCTTACTTGATAAGAGTTGCATTGAACCTATAGATTGCTTCGGTTTGTGTATTCATTTTCACTATATTATTTCTTCAAGTCCATCAACCTTATATAATTCTCTATCTGTCTCATCTTTCTTTCATCATTGTTTTATAGTTTTCTTTATATGCGTATAAGTTTTTTTGTTTCTTTATGTGAATTTACCTCTAAGTATGCTATTCTTTTCATTACAACGCTGAAGAGGATTTATTCTCTTTCTATTTTCTCATTGTTTATGTATAGCAGTGCAAGGGGCTTCTGGGTAATAATTTATAACCTGCAACATTTTGATATTCATCAATTAGCTCTAGTAATATTCTTGTGGTGTCTTTAGGGGTTTCTATGTAGAGGATCATGTCATCTGCAAATAGTGAGAGTTACTTTTTTTTTTTTTTTTTAACAAACCTGGATTACTTTTTATTTCATTTTCTTCTCTGACTGTTGTGTCTAGGACTTCCAAATCAATGTTGAATTGTTGAGGTGAGAGTGAGCACCCTTGGCTTGCTCCTGATTTTATAGGAAATCCTTTCAATTTTTCACCATTGAAGATACTGTTTGTCGTGGGTTTCTCATATATAGCTTTTATTGTGTTGAGATATGTTCCTCTTGCACTTGCTTTGTGGAGAGTTATCCAACCAGTCCATTCTAAAGGAGATCAATCCTGGATGTTCATTGGAGGGACTGATGCTAAAGCTGAAACTCCAATACTTTGGCCACCTCATGCGACGAGTTGACTCACTGGAAAAGACTCTGATGCTGGGAAAGGTTGGGGGCGGGAGGAGAAGGGGACGACGGAGAATGGGATGGCTGGATGGCATCACCAACTCTTGGACATGAGTTTGAGTGTACTTCGGGAGTTGGTGATGGACAGGGAGGCCTGGCGTGCTGTAATTCATGGGGTCGCGGAGAGTCGGACAAGACTGAGCGACTGAACTGAACTGATCATAAGGAGGTGTTGACTTTTGTGAAAGACTTTCTCTGCATCTATTGAGATAATTATATTGTTTTTAATCTTTCAGTTTAGTATGATGTATCAGATTGATTTGCAAATATTAAGGAATCCTTGCATCCCTGGGATGATGCCCACATGCTTCTAAGGTAATGATGTATGACCTTTTTGATATGTTTTTGGATTCTGTTTGCTAGAAGTTTCAGGAAAATTTCTGCACCAATGTTTACCAATATGTTTAGTGACATTAGCCTGTAGTTTTCTTTCTTTTTTGCATCTTTGTCTGGTTTCGGTATTAGGGTGATGGTGGCCTCGGAGAATGAGTTGGGGGAGCTTATCAGCCTCTGCAGTTTTCTGGAAGAGTTTGAGTTGGTTAAGGCTTTGTTCTTCCATAAACCATTTTTTGGTAAATTAAAAAAAAAAAAAAATAGGTTTCACCTGTGAAACCGTCTGGTCCTGGTCTTTTGATGTTGAAAGATTCTTGATTACAAGTTTTATTTCCGTGATTCTGTTTCATCTATAAGATTTTCTACTTGCTTGTCCATTTATGGACAGTTATTCTTTCTAAGATTTTTTTTTCTATTTCTTCAACGTTGTCCATTTATGTGACATATAATTTCTCACAATAATCTCTTATGACTTTTGATATGTCTGTGTTTTCTGTTGTGATTACTCTATTTTCATCTGCAATTTTATTATTTGGATTCTTCTCCACCACCCCAGCACCCCCTCTTTTTTTTTCTTTTTCCTTGATCACTCTGGCTAATGCTTTGTCTTTGATTTATATTCTAAAAGAACCAGATTTTCATTTTATTGAGCTTTGCTATAGTCACTATTGTTTCTTTTTCACTTATTTCTGCTCTGATTTTTATGATTCTATTCATTCTACTGGTGTTCTTCTTTTTGTGTTTGCTTTAGATGTAAAGGTAGCCTCTTTCTTTGATGTTTATCTTCTTCCTTGAGGCAGATTTATATGCTATGAAACTCCTTCTTAACATTGCTTGTTACTGAAACCCAAAGTTTTGGGTTGTCGTGTTTTAATTTTCTTTTTGTAATTTTATTTATTTTACGGAAGTTAATTAGTTTACATTATTGTATTGATTTTGCCATACCTTAACATTAATCTGCCCTTGGTGTACATGTGTTTTTATTTTCCTTTGATTGAATTTTAATTTGATTTCCTTTTTGATTTTTTCTGTGATCTGTTGCTTATTCAGATGTCTGTTATTTAGCCTCCATATGCTTGGAGATTTATTTAATTTTTCTTCTGTGTTTGACACCTATTCTTACTTCATTGTGATTGGAATAGATGCTCGAAATTCTTTCACTTTTCATTTCTTTCTTTTTTTTTTTTGTTTTTTGTTTGAATTTAGCAATGCTAGGTTTATGGACGGGGATTTGATCTTTCCAGGAGGCTGTTCCATGTGCACTTGAGGAAAGGTGTATCCATTACTAATGAGTGTAATGCCTATATATAGCAATTAGGTGTAACTAGACCATTGTGCTATTTAGCAAACCCTCAATATGTAAGGTAAATGCAATCAAGTAGAAAAGGGGAAATTAACAGTAACACAATTATAATGGGGGCTTTTATATCCCACTCACACCTATAGACACTTCAACTGAAGAGAAAATTAGCAAATACTTATGAGCTGTAAATGTTCTTTTGTAGGTTGTCTGTTTTTACACTTATTGCAGTGCCTCAGGTACTGGAGGAGGAGGTACTCTAAAGTTGGCCATATTTAGAAGTGGCAGGAAGTTACCCAGCACAATTGGTAGAGGTGGAAAATTGATAGAAAAGTCCTAATACAAAGATGTGACTTCCAAGCTATTGCTATCTTCCATTTTTATGAGTCGAGAAGTACTCACCAAGAAAGTGAAATCCCTGATATGAGGGTATATGATCTCAAAATTGAAATATGCCTAAGAGAACAGTCTATATGCATAAAATTGAGTCCTGGCTCGAGCCTTATTAATTATACTAAGTGTTAGAAAATGTCTGATAGAACACATCCCCTGCAAGTCTCCCAGAACCTCCCCTCAAATACTATCTCCTTCATTTCTAAGCTATGGCATTGTACTTGGTATAGTATCATAGGCTGAGGCTTTAAGATTATAAAAGCTCGTTGAGAACAGAGACAACATTAATTTATTACCTTTGTAAATATCTCCCAAAGGCCTGAAGCCAAGTCTGGCGCAGCTGCCACCACCCAAAAGGCCAGATGCTAACTCTGAAATCTGCCCTTAATTCTCCTCTCCAACTTCCCCCATCTTATCAACAACCAGTGGTGTCTTTTGTCCCTTGCCCTGGAAAGATTCTTTGTTCTTACAGTCTTCTTCATCGTCCAGGGGTGACTACCCACTGTCTGTATTTCAAACTCTCTGCTGATTGAATGAACATAATTTAGGAATGGAAACCAGAGGCTGCAGACAGGCCAGTACAGAAGCTTCTGAAGTTACATAGTGGGAATCTGCACTGACATGTGGCTACGTTGAATGTTATTAGTGACTTGAATCCTATCAACTGGGTCATCTGGGAGATGAACATTTTCTCTGTGAAACTGTACGAAAGGATTTCTATATGACTTCATTTGGGTGCAAGCCTTCTCTATAGTCTCCTATACCTGGAACTGTTCCCTCCAAATATTCCCAGTTTAACATACCTTGGCCTGATGTGCACACAATCTCTCCTTTAGGCTTGGCTAAGACGGGGGGTTCAGAGGTCTGGTTGACCCAATTTCTCAAATTGGTTGAGGACTTACAATCTACACTCTTTATCAATAACTGGGGTATGTGCCTTGAAGGGCTGCAGGTGTTAACAAAGAACTTGCCTGGAGCTGTGGTTTTGCTCCTCTAATGGCCCTTCTTAGAGCCGAGGAACATGTGATTATTCATAGGCCCTTCAGTTTGGACTGGTATTATTTATTTATTTATTTTCATCAGTTGCGCACTTTGCAAACTAGAATCGTGGTCTTTTGGGGTTCTCACAAATCCAGAGGACTGGTAGTAATACTGGGGGCCATAGATGAGAACTTTTAAAAAGGGACTTCAACACACCTGGAAAACTCTCTGTGGGAAAGGCCCAGGTGGCTCCAACACATCGTGGGAGACCTTGTGATCCTCTAATCTCCCCAAAGGCAACTGCCGCCTATTGTCTTGGTTAACGGAGGTGTGATTACCATGATGTGCTTGCTTTGTGTCATCACTAAATCAATAGGCAGCAATGCCTTGGTCATTGCCCTTTGCGACGACCAGTCCTCATGATTGGTCAGGTCTTATCCTCGGGATTTAGAAGGAAATCAGTGGGAAGGATTAAAGGAGAGTTCTGTATGTTGTTGACCAGGTCATGCTGCCTTCCTGATGTGCTTACTTTCTTCTATCCCTTTCTCTAAATTATGCCCCTTCCATTGTTTCCTAGGAGATCTTACCCATTTAATAGAATGTTCATCCCAGCTGAATCTCTGAGGAAACAGTGAAAACACTTAGGGAGCATTAGGAATCTTTGAGGATTATCAGTTGATGGGTAAGAGTGTTCTTTATCACTTTCCTTTCCCTGAGAACCTAAGTAAGTACGGTGAATTCTGTTAGGACACTCAGTCCTGTCCGACTCTTTTTGACCCCATGGATAGTAGCCTGCCAAGCTTCCCCGTTCATCAGCAACTCATAGAGCCTGCTCAAACCCATGCCCATCGAGTCAGTGATTCCATACGAGCATTTCATCTTCTGTCTTCGCTCTCTCCTCCAGCTTTCAATCTTTCTCAGCATCAGTATCTTTTCCAGTGAGTCAGTCCTTCACATCAGGTTGCTAACATATTCAAGTTCCAGTTTCAGAATCAGTCCTTCCAATCGATATTCAGGACTGATTTCCCTTAGAATTGACTTCTTTGATCTCCTTGCAGTCAAAGGGACTCTCAGGAGTTTTCTCTAACACCACATTTCAATAGCATTGATTCTTTGGAGGTCAAATTTCTTTCTAGTCCAATTCTCACTTCTACTTGACTCTGTACGTAGATTTGACTAGATCGACCTTTGTCTGCTTTATAATATGCTGTCTAGCCTGGTCATAACCTTTCTTCTAAGGAGAAAGTGTATTTTGATTTCCTGACCAGAGTCACCATCTGCAGTGATTTTGGAGCCCCCTCCCCCAATAAAGTTTCTCACTGTTTCCATTCTTTCCCCATCTTTATGACATGAAGTAATGAGACCAGATGCCATGATTCTCATTTTGGATGCGGTGTTTTAAGTCATCTTTTTCATTCTCTTTCACTTTCCTCAAGAGACTCTTTAGTTCTTTTGAAGATCTGCCATGTCAATCGTGTCATCTGCATAACTGAGTTTACTGATATTTCTCCAGAAACCTTGATTGCAAACACTGTTTCATCCAGCGTGGCCTTTTGTATGATTAATTCTACATGTAAATTCAATAAAGAGGGTGACAATATACAGCTTTGACGTGCTCCTTTCCCAACTCGTAACCAGTCTGTTCTTCCATGTCCTGTTCTAACTGTTGCTTCTAGACCTCCATACAGTTTACTCAGGAGGTATATAACATGGTCTAGTAGTGCCATCTTTTGTCGAATTTCCCATTTTGCTATGATCTACCCAATCAAAATCTTTGGCATCGTCAAATAGGAGTATTTGCTTTCCTGGTGTTTTCTTGCTTTTTCCGTTCCCCAACAGGTGTTTGCAGTTTGATCTCGGGTTCGTCTGTCCTTTTTAAATCCAGGTTGAACATGTGGAAGCTCATGGTTCACATTCTGTTGAAGCCTGGTTGGGGAATTTTGAGCAGTACTTTGCGAGCGTGTGAAATATGTACAACTAAGCCGTAGCATGAACATTCTTTGGATTGCCGTTTTTGCAGTTGGAATGACAACTGACCTTTTCCAGTACTCTGGTCACAATTGAGTCTTCCAAATTTACTAGCATATGGATGGCAGTACATTCCTAGTATTATCTTTTAGAATTTGAAATATCTAAACTGAATTCCATCACTTCCACGAGCTTTGCTTGTAGTTATGCTTCCTAAATCCCACGTGACTTCACATTCCATGATATCTGACTCTAGGTGAGTGATCACAGCATTGTGCTTAACTGGGTCATGAAGAACTTCTGTGTATCATTCATCTGTGTATTCTTGCCACCTCTTCTAAATAGCTTCTGCTTCTGTTACATCTGTACCATTTCTGTCCTTTAATGTGCTCCTCTTTGAATGCAATTTTCACTTGGTATCTCTGATTTATAGGAGGGATCTGAAGTCTTTCCCATTCTCTTTATTTCCTCTATTTACTGGCATTAATAACCGAGGAAAGTTTTATCTCTCTTTGCTATTCTTTGGGACTCGGCATTCAAATGTATACAGTTTTCCTTTTCTTCTTTTCGTCTAGCTTGCCCCCTCTTCTCAGCTCTTTGTAAGGCCACGTCACTTTGCTTTTCGCATTTCTTTTTCATGGAGATGGTCTTGATCACTGCTTCCTGTACAATGCCACAAATCTCCACCCTTAGGTCTTCAGGCACTCGATCAGATATAATCCGCGGATTCTGTTTACAACTTCCACTGTATAATCATAAGGGCTTTGATTTTACATGTGTAAAATATATTAATTCCCTGTTTCATGTAGGGAAATATTCACCCAGGCTTTCATCTAAGAAATACAGAGAACTCTTTATGGTATTAGAGAAATACATGAAATATAGCTGTTCAATGTTTGACTGTTTAGCACAGGTCTTAATTTCTGAATCATTGAAAATCCTCTATTTTAAGTTTACAAATCTGGGAAATATTTTCATACGTGAATAATTGAGATTTCATATGAGAACCTTTCTCCCCAGATTTTCAAATATGAAATATACAGAATTCCAAATCTCCTATCAGAAGACCTTCATTCAAAATTTCTTGATGGAAATACAGACAATTTCATAGCTCAAGCATGAAAATCTGTGGACAAATTCTATATCTCTAGTAGGAAAATTAGTGCAAGTTTTTCACATATTAAATAGAGAGTATTCAGTATTTCATGAAGGAAAGACAACACAAAGATTTTCAAATGAGAAATATGAAAATAATCTCATATTTCATGTTAGAAAACCTGTGACCATGCTTTGATATGTGGAATGGACATTTTCATATCTCCTTTAAAAGAATCTGCATCCAGATTTTCATAGCTCTAACGTGAAAAATTCCAGATTTTATGCAGAAAATTCTGTGACCATACTTTCATGTGTGATGTATAGAGAATTCCATGATTCAAATTGGAAAAACTGTCCCCAGATTTGTATATGTGAATAATAGAGAATTCTGTATTTCACCTACTGAAACCTGCATCTAGATTTTCATATGTGAAACTTAGAATTTCACCTTTTATGTAGGACTATCTCGTTTCAGATGTCTATGCTTGAAACAGAAAATACCTTCATCAAGAGGCTCCTTGGTTCCTATTGTTCTTCTGTCATTTGTGTGTTGTCACTGGGATAACTAAGGTTATTCGTATCTCCCACATAAATTTTGTTTCCAGCTTGAGCTTCATCTATGATTTTATTTTTTATGATGTTATCAGAAACAGAAGTTAAATAAGTAGGCTAACAATCCATAGCTTTGACATAGTCCTTTCCCGATTTTGAGCCAGTTTATTGTCCCCTGTCCAGTTCTAACTGTTGCACCTTTACTAGCACGCACATTTCCCAGGAGACAGGTTAGAAGTTCTGGTATTCTTATCGCTAGGAATTTTCCACAATTATTTTCCCTTTGTTTTAGTTTGAGTGTGATTCAGTGTCCTAGTTATGAACAGAGACAATTAAGCAGATATAAATGATTGTATGGTATCCCCTTTCTTTTTCTATGATCCAAACATCAATTAATGTGTACCTCTTATGATTAAATCACTAACTACACATTTTGTTTCGTTTGTTTTGTATTTTAATTTTATATTTTGACCATTGTTGCTGTTGTGGTTTTCTCTCTTTTGCAAGTATTAAAGTAGGAACTGGTAATTTCTTGTGTTTGCATTCTTATTTTACAAGATTTAAGTTATGGTCATGGCAGTCTCTGACCTTTGACACCCACTGAATGGAGTTAAGCTTTGAGATCCAAAATTAGACATCTGTGCTGTGGGAAAATGTCAGAAATGTTAAAAAAAAAAAAAAAAAGCTAGATATATTCAAGTGCTGACTTTTTGAGCTCAATTATGCTATTATATTTTAAGTGGAAAGTTCTGAATTTCTTCATGCTGATGAAAATTCTTCATTAAGAGAAATTTCTAAGGGGGAAAGAAAAGCAGTAACAACAATGAAATGCACTTGATTGCATTTGGAAGTCAAAGTAGTACCAGTTATGTGTGTATGCATGCAAACTCCCACCAAACAGAGTAATTCACGTTAACTAATGTTTCATGTTTTGCTTTCAAGGTTAAAAAAAAAAAATAGAGCTTGCCAGGAAAAACAGAAGTTCGAAGAAGATAAAAATTTAGGTGGACGTGAAATGCAACTCTCTCAAAGAATGGATCACAAATACTACTTCTACACTGACAACAGTTCTCCCAGTGCATCCGATAAATACTAGCAGAAGACCCGGGTCACCAGAGTGTCCCTTGTGGGTTTCAGACATACCGGGGTGGAAAGGAAATAAGATGGAAGAAGGAAGGTAAGAGGAAGCAAGACAAAACCTGCGCCTTGGGGTGGGAGATGGAGAAGCAGGGAAGAGATTTCCAGAACGAGGCAAGACGCTTCACTAAAGTGTACATTACTTGGGCTGAAAGGAAGCAAGGAGGAACAGCTAATGAAATATAAATTGTATAGAGCAAGAGTCACACAGACAATGTGTGTCATGGCCCTATAGGCCCAAACTACAATGCAGCTCAACCAGTGTGCATGGGATCTGGCAGCTGGAACACTGGATTTAGAGAGCCATCCTGGGAGAGGACTACTGTTGACTATGTGGAGATGGCCTAATGGAGCAGGTACGAGTAGATATGTAGCAGGGAATGCATTTTGAGTATTCCCAAACTGCCAAAGAGGCAGGACCTTACTGCTGATCACACTCCGGAGGTAGAGACACTTTTGTAGCCCCTCCTCTTCCTACCCGTTAACACCGACTGCAAGGCAATAGAGAAAGACCAGCCAGAAGTATCACTCATTCCAAATCTCTTATGCCCATGGCTGCTGACTCCTATTCATAATTGGCACCACCAGGGTTCCAGCATTCCAAACAGCTGTACCACTCCTGTGCTCAACAAGGCAGACACCAGTGCTCCACAAGTGTCTCGGGGAAGACTTCTTTGGTGACCATAGGTGAAGGAAAGATGAAAATTACATCTGAGACCCAGGGACAGAGACATTAAGGAAGAGGACTGAAAATCTTCCAACCGGTTGAGCATGCCACAGATTAAATACACACTATTAATCACATAGACCCAGTATCTACAGAATAGATCAAAAGATGATAAGAGCTCAAGCAAAAGAAAATGACCAGGCTCAGGCAGCTGTAAGAACGCACAGGAATTATAGCAGTTTTAAGTAAGAGCAGTCCTTGGAGAGATCCAGAGTCCAGTTTCCTCCATCGTTGGACAGCTTCCTAAAGAGGTATAGTTGTCCTCTGACTCATCTTGGGGACTAGGACACTGACAGATGAGACACTAGGAAATATGCATTATTCTTTTGATGCATTGCATTGTTGAGTTGTTGGTGCACTATTTTGCCCAGTTGTAGCCTTCTTTGTTATTACACATTGCTTTGGCCTTTTAAGATTATTTCAACCATATTTTTTATTTCTTGTATAGCTGTTTCAACTTTTACTTTGGCTACCTATTTTCTATGCCTTTAGTTGCTGTTGCATCTCTTCCTTTTTAAAAGGTATGCATTTCTACATTAATTGTGATTTTCTGTTATTCTGTGGGGGCTTTATCTGATCTTGTCAGATTTGCTTTCCTTATTCTTCAGTTGACATTCTGCTCTGGCGTTGTTTTTTTGGCTTGAGATTTTTTTGATTGGTTCCCTTTATGAATCTGTTGTTTTTTCTGTTGTGTTTATTGCTTGTGCTCCTTTTATTTATTTTTTTCTTTTTGCCATTTACCTGTGTTACTTTTTTAAATCTCCTCAATCTCTTCCTATGATATAGTGTTTCTCTGAGCATAAGATGGGTCTGATCTTCTCAGGTGTCATCATGGAAATCAGGATCATGGTATACCAGGGAATTCCTGTCTACAGTGAATATTAACTGGTGACAGTCTCCATGAAGGCCTCTTTCTTGATCTAAGATGTACTCCAACCAACGACCTGTGCAACCCAGGGCTGATGCCTCACACCACACAACAAGCAAGACAGAAATACAAACCAAATCATTAGCAGATACACTGGCTAATGTCAGACTAATCCCATCAGTACAGTTCCTTTCAGTCGCTCAGTCGTGTCCGACTCTCCGCAACCCCATGAATCACAGCACGCCAGGCCTCCCTGTCCATCACCAACTCCCGGAGTTCACTCAAACTCATGTCCACAGAGTCGGTGATGCCATCCAGCCATCTCATTCTCTGTCGTCCCCTTCTCCTCCCGCCCCCAACCTTTCCCAGCATCAGAGTCTTTTCCAGTGTGTCAACTCGTCTCATGAGATGGCCAAAGTATTGGAGTTTCAGCTTTAGCATCAGTCCTTCCAATGAACACTAATCCCATAGACACCTGCAAATGACATGAACAGACATGGTCACACCATTAGTGAAAGAAATCTCAGCTGCAGACTCAAGAACATAGTTTCCAGTCTCTCCCACTGCAAAGTCCAAAATAGGCACTCAACCAACTTTATCGACTTGGAGTGAAGACGAGGAGCAATAACTATAACCAGCAGTCTGAGAAGAAATGACCATTAACACAGAAAGTAGGGAAATATGAAGACAGATAAATATGTTGTGGGCAAAGGAATGTGGTAAAAATTCAAAACACAATGAAAGAAAAAATGGGCAGGCTCCCTACAAAATACTTGGAAGTAACGATAGTAAAGGTGAGAAAAGCATTCCTGAGATAGAATGGAGAAAAGATTAGAAACATTTTTGAAGGGCCTAGAAAAATGAATAAGTAACAAAAAATAATTAACAACGGACATTAATAAAAATGGACATTGGTCTCCTATAGGCTAATACACACTGTTGTACTGTTGAAGTCAACACAACTTTAGGAAGTAATTATCCTCCAATTAAAAAAATGAAATTTAAAAAGAAACACAACCGTTCAATGGCAAGAGACCTGACAAAGTTAAATGATACATATCGGACATTTCAACCAAACAGAGAAAAATATGCATTTTTCTAAAGTGAAAATGAAATATCTCCAGGATATATCACAAACTGACTCTCAAATCAAGCCTCAGTAATTTGAAGGTAATGGTAATTGTATCATTTTTTTTTAAACCCACAATGCTATGTTTTACATACCAGATATGGGGACAGAGACTGTAAAAATCACGAATCCATGTAACAAATACACCTCTACCTGGCCAAGAGATCACTGATGAAATCAGAGAGAAAATTTAAAAAAAAATTTAGAAGAAAATAATATTAAAAGCATGATTATCTAACAGTTGTGGAGCATGCTTAAGCAGTAAGAGAGTGAAGTTGATAAATACTACACATCTCAAGTAATTAACATAATATTAAATCTAAAGCATTTAGAGAAAGAAGAAAAAGCAGACAAAATTTCCCAAAGTGAATACAAGGGACAAAAATGATAAAAAAAATCAGAGCAGAAATTAAAGAAAATACATGATGAAAAAAAAAATAGCCAAAATCAATATCTTTAAAAGGGGTCTCTTGGAGAGGATAGAAAAAATAGATAAATCATGGTCCAGACTTATCAAGTAAAAAAGAGACAAACACTTAAATCAATCAAATTTGACATGACAAAGGATGATATTATAACGGATACCACAGAAATAACAAAGAATCGTAAGAGACTACAGCAAACACCTGTAAGTCAATAAAATTCAGGGTCTTGAATCTATGGATAAATGCTCAGAAATTCAACGAAGAATAAACAGAGAATATTAACCAAACAATGGTAAGCACTAATATTGAAACTGTGATAAAAATTTTCCAATTGATAAAATTAAGGCAGATGGCTTCACATGGAAATTTTACAAACCAGTCAGAAAACTGTCAACACATGGACTTCTGAAACACTTCTAAAATTCTAGAGTGGAAGAAACCCCCACAAACTCTCCTACAAGGTCACCATCACTCCAATGCCAACACCAACATAACAGAGAAAAGGAAAGTTAGACCTATATCACATAGATGTACAGAGGCAAATATCCTTAGCAAAATACAAGCAAAAAAATCCACCAATACCTTAAAAAGACTGAACAGAATTACTAAGTGAGGGTATATGACAGATACAGAAACATCTTCAGAAGCTTCATATCAATGGGTCAGTTCAGTTCACTTCAGTCTCTCAGTCATATCCGACTCGTTGCGACGCTATGAATGAGAGCCCACTAGGCTACCCTGTTCATCAAAATGCTCGGAGTTCAATCAATTCATGTCCATGGAGTTGATGATGCCATCCAGCCATCTCATTCTCTGTCTCCCCTTATCCCCTGGACCCCAATCCCTCACAGTATCAGGGTATTTTTCTAAGAGTCAACTCTTCCCAGCAGGTGGCCAAAGTATTGGAGTTTCAGCTTCAGCATCAGTCCTTCCAATGAACATCCAGTACTGATCTTTAGAATGGACTGGATGGATCTCCTTGCAGTCCAAGGGACTCTCAGGAGGTGTCTCCAACACCACAGTTCAAAATCATCAATTCTCCGGCGATCAGTTTTCTTCACATTCCAACTCTCACATCCATACATGACCACGGGAAAAAGCATAGCCTTGACTAGACGGACCTTGGCTGGCAAAGTAATGTCTCTGCTTTTTAATATGATATCTACGTTGGTTAAAATTTTCCTTCCAAGAAGTAAGCGTCTTTTAATTTCATGACTGCAATCACAATCTTCAGTGATTATGGAGCCCCTAAAAATAAAGCCTGACACAGTTTCCACTATTTCCCCATCTATTTCCCACGGAGTGATGGGACCAGATACTGTGATATTTTCTTTCTGAATGTTGAGCTTTAAGCCAACATTTTCATTCTCCTCTTTCACTTGCATCAAGAGGCTTTTTAGTTCTTCTTCACATTCTGCCATAAGGGTGTTGTCATCTGCATATCTGAGATTATTGATATTTCTCCTGGCAATCTTGATTCCAGCTTGTGCTTCTTACAGCCCGGCATTTCTCATACGTGTTCATCATATAAGTTAAATAAGCAGGGTGACAATATACAGCCTTGACATACTCCTTTTCTTATTTGGAACCAGTCTATTCTTCCATGTCCAGTTCTGACTGTTTCTTCTTGACTTGCATATAGATTTTTCAAGAGACAGGTCTGGTATTCCAATTTCTTTCAGAATGTTCCACAGTATATTGTGATCCACACAGTCAAAGGCTTTGGCATAGTCAATAAATCAGAAACAGATATTTTTCTGGAACTCCCTTGCTCCTTTGATGATCCAGCTGATGTTGGAAATTTGATCTCTGGTTCCTCTGCCTTTTTATAAGCAGCTTGCGCATCTGGAAGTTCACAGTTTACATTTTGCTGAAGCCTGGCTTGGAGAATTTTGAGGATTACTTTACTAGCGTGGGAGTTTCGTACAATTGTGAGGTTGTTTGAGCATTCTTTGGCATTGCCTTTCTTTGGGATTGGGATGAAAACTGACTTTTTCCAGTCCTGTGGCCACTGTTGAGTTTTCCAAGTTTCCTGGCATATGGAGTGCAGCACTTTTAAAACATCAAATTGCATTATTTGCAATAGCTTAACTGGAATTCATCACCTCAGCTAGCTTTGTTCATAGTGATCCTTTCTAAGACCCACTTCACTTCACATTCCAGGATGTCTGGCTCTAGGTGAGTGATCACACCATCGTAATTATCGGGGTCATAAAGACTTTTTTCGTACAGTTTTGTGTATTCTTGCCACCTCTTCATAATATCTTCTGCTTCTGTTAGGACCATACAATTTCTGTCCATTATTGACCCCATCTTTGCATGAAATCTTCCCATGGGTTATCTAATTTGCTTGAAAAGATTTCTAGTCTTTCCCATTCTATTGCTTTCCTCTCTTTCTTTACATTGGTCGCTGAGGAAGACTTTCTTATCTCTCCTTGCTATTGTCTAGAACTGTGTATTCAGATGCTTATATCTTTCATTTTCTGTTTTGCTTTTTGCTTCTCTTCTTTTCACAGCTATTTGTAAGGCCTCATCAGACAACCATTTTGCTTTCTTTGCATTTCTTTTCCATGGGGAT
This sequence comes from Moschus berezovskii, assembly GCF_049115385.1. Lineage (NCBI taxonomy): Eukaryota > Metazoa > Chordata > Mammalia > Artiodactyla > Moschidae > Moschus > Moschus berezovskii. Next base: position 40,082,177 of record NC_142489.1, on the reverse strand, counting down.
AGTTCATACGACATTCTATCAGATCTAGTCCCTTAAATCTATTTCTCAATTCCACTGTATAAACATAACGGAGGTGATTTAGGTCATACCTGAATGGCCGAGAGGTTTTCCCTACTTTCTTCAATTTAAGTCTGAATTTGTCAATAAGTATTTCAAGATCTGAGCCACAGTCAGCTCCTGGTCTTGTTTATGCTGACTGTATAGACCTTCTCCATCATTGGCTGCAAAGAATATAATCAATCTGATTTCAGTGCTGACTGTCTGGTGATGTCCATGTGTAGAGTCTTCTCTTGTGATGTTGGAAGAAGCTGTTTGCCTGTTTGCTATGACCAATGCATTCTCTTGGCCAAACTCTATTGGCCATTGCCCTGTTTCATTCTTTATTCCAAGGCCAAATATATCTGTTACTCCAAATGTATCTTGACTTCCTACTTTTGCATTCCAATCCCCTATTGAAGGATTGAAACCATATGATCACCTCAATAGATGCTGAAAAATCTTTCATATATTCCAACAATCATTTGTGATAGAAACTCTCCAACAATTGAACATAGTAAAAACTACCGCAAATAACAAAACCACACAAATCAAAACTACAACGATATATCACCTTGCACCATTCCAAATGGCCACCATTAAAAAAAAAAAAAATCTGTAACAGCCCTGCTAGTCCAGGGGCTAAGACACCATGATCCCAATGCAGAGGTCCCAGGTTTGATCCTTGGTCCCGGAATTAGACTCCACATGCAGCGATTGAAATTTGTTGCAACCAAATAAAGAAGTAAATATATACGTGTATATATATATTTATATGATTGTATACGAATATATGAAGGAGAAGGTGTGGAGAAAGGAGAAACCCCCTGTCTATAACCCAATAATCACACTGTTTTCCATACACTGAAAGGAAACCTTAAACAAAAAAATACATGTGTATGCCAGTAACCATTGTAAAACCATTTAGAGTAGCCAATAAAGGGAAGCAACCTCAGTGTCCATCAAACGAAGAATGGATAAAAAAGTTATAGTCCATATATAGGATGGAAAGTTACTCACCCATAAAAAGGGAGAAAGTTGGATTATTTGCAGGGTTGCAGATGAATCTAGAGCCTATTACAGAGTGAAGGAATTAAAAAACAGAAAGACCAATATTGCATATTAATATATATATAAGTGGAATTTAGAAAACAGGTACTGAAGAACCCATTTGAAGGGTAGGAAGAGATGCAGTCCTAGAAAACAGACTTGTGGACACAGTGTGGGAAGGAGAGAATGGAATGCATTGACAAATTGCACAGACATATGTAAAATACCAAGTACGTAGTAGATAACTAGTGCTATGGAGAGTTCTAGTGGAGTGGGTTGTGGGGTAGGAGAGGAGGTAAAAGAGGGAGATGGGAGGACCGCTCAAAAGGGAGGCTCAGCTATATTTACTAATAACTGATTTATTTCACTGGGCCGCAGAAATTTACACAACATTGTAAGTTAATTATGCTCCAAATTTTAATCAGTTTGTTTCAATTGAAGAAAGAAAATCAGTCCTTGACCAACTTGTGAAAGTGACAAAGTATCCAGGGCATGTCAAGTAAAATATGTACCCAAGACTGCTTTAGTATATATAGACTTAGCAAAAACAAACAAACAAACTTAAAATGCAGAACTAAGTTAACCAAGGTCTGTCTAGTCAAGGCTATGGTTTTTCCCGTGGTCATGTATGGATGTGAAAGTTGGACTGTGAAGAAGGCTGATTGCCGAAGAATCGATGCTTTTGAACTGTGGTGTTGGAGAAGACTCTTGTGAGTCCCTTATACTGCAAGGAGATCCAACCAGTCCATTCTAAAGGGGATCAATCCTGGATGTTCATTGGAGGGACTGATGCTAAAGCTGAAACTGCAATATTTGGCCACCTCATGGGACGAGTTGACTCACTGGAAAAGACTCTGATGCTGGGAAAGGTTGGGGGCGGGAGGAGAAGGGGACGACAGAGAATGAGATGGCTGGATGGCATCACCAACTCTGTGGACATGAGTTTGAGTGTACTCCGGGAGTTGGTGATGGACAGGGAGGCCTGGCGTGCTGTGATTCATGGGGTCGCGGAGAGTCGGACACAACTGAGCGACTGAACTGAACTGAACTGAACTGAAGTTAGCCAGAATAAGTTCAGACTCTACACTTAAGTGTCCCTTCACTTCACTAATTTGTCATAAACGTAAAGAAGGGGTTCCTAAAATAAAGCAAACAAATGTGATATGTTTTCATAATATGATGTCACCATTTTATGAATCCATGAATCCCCTTAAGTTTTAATAAGTAATAGCAGACCTTTGACTTTCAGAACTATGGTAAGTAGGAATTAGTAAGCATAGGTTAAAACTGAGGTGCTGCACAAGAATCCCTTATATCGCATTCCTAGAATGTGTGCTTCTGCTGCTGCTAAGTCACTTCAGTCGTGTCCGACTCTGTGTGACCCCATAGACAGAAGCCGACCAGGCTCCCCTGTCCCTGGGATTCTCCAGGCAAGAACACTGGAGTGGGTTGTCATTTCCTTCTCCAATGTGTGAAAGTGAAAAGTGAAAGGGAAGTTGTTCAGTCGTATCTGACCCTTAGCGACCCCATGGGCTGCGGCCTACCAGGCTTCTCCATCCATGGGATCTTCTAGGCAAGACTGCTGGAGTGGCTTGTGTGTGCTCCGAGATTGTGTGCTACTGACTGGGAAAAATGCATAGCCTAAAAGTGGAGAATTATGTTTTCTTCAGCAGGACTTTCATCCTAAGAAGGATTTCATCATGAGGAGTAACTTCTCAAGTATTGGAAAAAGACTGCTATGAACAAGGATAGATGGAGCCAGGTTTTACAAAAGTTTTGGTACAATGATCAGGTATGGAGAATGTCCAAATATTATGGTTAATGAAGAAACACTGGACACCAAAAGTGAATGGATTGAGATATTTTTTACTTATGCAAATATGCAAAAATCTGGGCTCCTTGAAATAATTCCTTTGATAAACACCTTAACTAGGGCTAGTATCTATTCTTTCAGTCTGGAATCAGTCCTTCATGCAACACTGGTGGCAGCTGCAGTAACTAAGGACTTGATCATTTCAGTTCAGTTCAGTTCAATTCCGTCGCTCACTCGTGTCCAACTCTTTGTGACAACATGAATCACAGCATGCCAGGCCTCCGTGTTCATCACCAACCCCCGGAGTTCACTCAAACTCATGTCCATCGAGTTGGTGAGGCCATCCAGCCATCTCATTCTCTGTCGCCCTCGTTTCCTCCTGCCCCCAATCTCTCCCAGCATCAGAGTCTTTTCCAGTGAGTCAACTCGTTGCATGAGGTGACCAAAATATTAGAGTTTCAGCTTTAGCATCAGTCCTTCCTATGAATACCCAGGATTGATCTCCTTTAGAATGGACTGGTTGGATCTCCTAGCAGTCCAAGGGGTTCTCAAGTGTCTTCTCCAACACCACAGTTCAAAAGCATCAATTCTTCGGCGATCAGCATTCTTCACAATCCAACTCTCTTGATGCAAGTCCTCAATTGCAAGGACATTGTATACCTCCTGCAAAACCCATCAGTTTAGTTCTGTTCATTCGCTCAGTTGTGTCTGACTCTTTTCGATCCCATGAATCACAGCATGCCAGGTCTCTTTGTCCATCACCAACTGCCGGAGTTCCCTCAAACTCATGTCCATCGAGTCAGTGATGCCATCCTGCCATCTAATTCTCTGTCGTCCCCGTCTCCTCCCACCCCCAATCCCTCCTAACATCAGACTCTTTTCCAGTGAGTCAGCTCATCGCATGAGGTGGCCAAAGTATTGGAGTTTCAGTTTTAGCATCAGTCCTTCCAATGAACACCCAGGATTGATCTCCTTTAGAATATATACTGCTACCTATATACAGCAAGATGATATACGTAAACTTTCCACATATACATATGCATGTATATGTTTAGCTATACATATATGGCTGTCTAGGTTGCACTAGTAGTAAGTATTCTGCCTTCTAACGCAGAAGTCATAAGAGATGCAGGTTCGATCAAAGTGTTGGGAAGATCTCCTGGAACTAAGCGTGAAAACCAAGTCCTATTTCCTCACCTTGAGAATTCAGTTGATTGAGAATACATGATGGGAAACAGTCTGTGTGATGCAGAGTGTCAGACAGGAGTGTAGTGACTTAACACATGAAATATCACTAAATAAGAGTTGCTTAAATATATATATATATGTACACACATTACAATACAATATGCACTATAATATATGTAAACAATTATGCTAATAATGTATAATAGTACAAATTATATATCATTAATATATATTATATATGATATAATAGTATAATATAATATATATGTGTGTGTGTACATGTATTGTACACCTGCTTCTTTCATTTACAACGAATGATATGCTCAGCAAAAAATCAGTATCAGTTCAGTTAAGTTCAGTTGCTCAGTCGTGTCCTACTCTCCGCGACCCCATGAATCACAGCACGCCAGGCCTCCCTGTCCATCACCAACTCCCGGAGGTCAATCAAACTCATGTCCACAGAGTCGGTGATGCCATCCAGCCATCTCATTCTCTGTCGTCCCCTTCTCCTCCCGCTCCCAACCTTTCCTAGCATCAGAGTCTTTTGCAGTGAGTCAACTCGTGGCAGGATGTGGCCAAAGTAGTGCAGTTTCAGCTTTAGTATCAGTCCCTCCAATGAACATCCAGGATTGATCTCCTTCAGAATGGACTGGTTGGATCTCCTTGCAGTATAAGGGACTCTCAAGAGTCTTCTCCAACACCACAGTTCAAAGGCATCGATTCTTCGGCGATCAGCTTTCTACACAGTCCAACTTTCACATCCATACATGACCACGGGAAAAACCATTGCCTTGACTAGTCGGACCTCGGTTGGCAAAGTAATGTCTCTGCTTTTTAATATACTATCAAGGTTGGTCATAACTTCCTTCCAAGGAGCAAGCATCTTTTAATTTAATGGCTACAATCAGCATCTGCAGTGATTTTGGAGCCCCAAAAAATAAAGTCTGACAGTGTTTCCACTGTTTTTCCATCTATTTCCCATGAAATGTTAGGACCGGTTGCCATGATCTTTGTTTTCTGAATGTGGAGCTTCAAGCCAACCTTTTCACTCTCCCCTTTCACTTTCATCAAGAGGCTTTTGAGTTCCTCTTCACTTTCTGCCATAAAGGTAGTGTCATCTGCATATCTGAGGTTATCGATATTTCTCCAGGCAATCTTTATTCCAGCTTGTGCTTCTTCCAGCCCAGCGTTTCTCATGATGTACTCTGCATATAAGTTAAATAAGCAAGGTGACAATATACAACCTTGACGTACACCTTTTCCTATTTGGAACCAGTCTGTTGTTCCATGTCCATTTCTAACTGTTGCTTCCTGACCTGCATACAGGTTTCTCAAGAGGCAGGTCAGGTGGTCTGGGATTCCCATCTCTTTCAGAATGTTCCACAGTTTATTGTGATCCACACAGTCAAAGGATTTGTCATAGTCAATGAAGCAGAAATAGATGTTTTTCTGGAACTCTCTTGCTTTCTCCATGATCCAGCGGATGTTGGCAATCTGATCTCTGGTGCCTCTGCCATTTCTAAAACCTACTTGAACATCTGGGAGTTCACGGTTCACATATTGCTGAAGCCTGGCTTGGAAAATTTTGAGCATGACTTTACTAGCGTGTGAGATGAGTGCAATTGTGTGGTAGTTTGACCATTCTTTGGCATTCTCTTTCTTGGGGATTGGAATGAAGACTGACATCTTCAAGTCCTGTGGCCACTGCTGAATTTTCCATATCTGCTGGCATATTGAGTGTAGCACTTTAACAGCATCATCTTTCAAGACTTAAAATAGCTCAACTAGAATTCCATAACCTCCACTAGCTTTGTTCGTAGTGATGCTTTCTAAGGCCCACTTGACTTCACATTCCAAGATATCTGGCTCTAGGTCAGTGATCACGTTATCGTGACTATCTTGGTCATGAAGATCTTTTTTGTACAGTTCTTCTGTGTATTCCTCCCACCTCTTCTTAATAACTTCTGCTTCTGTTAGGTCCATACCATTTCTGTCCTTTATCGAGCCCATCTTTGCATGAAATGTTCCCTTGGAATCTCTAATTTTCTTGAAGAGGTCTCTTGTTTTTCCTATTCTGTTGTTTTTCTCTATTTCTTTGCATTGATCACTGAGGAAGTCTTTCTTATCTCTCCTTGCTATTCTTTGGAACTCTGCATTCAGATGCTTATATCCTTCCTTTTCTCCTTTGCTTTTCTCCTCTCTTCTTTTCACAGCTATTTGTAAGGCCTCCTCAGACAGCCAATTCGCTCTTTTGCATTTCTTTTCCATGGGGATGGTCTTGGTCTCTGTCTCCTGTACAATGTCACGAACCTCCGTCCAGAGTTCATCAGGCAGTCTATCAATCAGATCTAGTCCCTTACATCTATTTCTCACTTCCACTGTATAATCATAAGGGATTTGATTGAGGTCATATCTGAATGGTCTAGTGGTTTTCCCTACTTTCTTCATTTTAAGTCTGAATTTGGCAATACGGAGTTCATGATCTGAGCCACAGTCAGCTCCTGGTCTTGTTTTCACTAACTGTATACAGCTTCTCCATCTTTGATTGCAAAGAATATAATCAATCTAATTTCGGTGTTGACCATCTGGTGATGTCCATGTGTAGAGTCTTGTGTTGTGTTGTTGGAAGAGGGTGCTTGCTGTGACCAGTGCACTCTCTTGACAAAACTTTATTAGCCTTTGCCCTGCTTCATTCCGTGCTCCAAGGCCAAATTTGCCTGTTACTCCAGGTGTTTCTTGACTTCCTACTTTTGCATTCCAATCCCCTATAATGAAAAGGACATCTTTTTTGGGTGTTAGTTCTAAAAGGTGTTGTAGGTCTTCATAGAACCAATTAACTTCGGCTTCTTCAGCATTACTGGTTGGGGCATAGGCCTGGATTACTGTAATACTGAATGGTTTGCCTTGGAAACATACAGAAATCATTCTGTCATTTTTAAGATTGCATTCAAGTACTGCATTTCGGACTCTTTTGTTGACCATGATGGCTACTCCATTTCATCTAAGGGATTCCTGCCCACAGTAGTAGATATAATGGTCATCCACTTTTTAAGCCAACTTAAAGTTTAAAGCTCATCATTCAGAAAACTAAGATCAAGGAATCCAGTTCCATCACTTCAAGGCAAATAGATGGGAAAACAGTGGAAATAGTGGCTGACTTTAATTTTCTAGGCTCCAAAATCACTGCGGATGGTGATTGCAGCTGTGAAATTATAAGACACTTACTCCTTGGAAGGATGTTATGACTAAACTACACAGCATATTAAAAAGCAGAGACATTACTTTGCTAAAAAAAAAGTCCATTTGTCAAGGCTATGGTTTTCCAGTGATCATGTATGGATGTGAGAGTTGGATTATAAAGAAAGTTGAGTGCAGAAGAACTGATGCTTTTGAACTGTGGTGTTGGAGAAAACACTTGAGAGTCCTTGGACTGCAAGGAGATCCAACCAGTCCTTCCTAAAGGAGATCAGTCCTGGGTGTTCATTGGAAGGACTGATGTTGAAGCTGAAACTCCAATACATTGGCCACATGATATGAAGAGCTAGCTGATTTGAAAAGACTCTGATGCTGGGAAAGATTGAGAGCAGGAGAAGGGGATGACAGAGTATAAGATGGTTGGATCGTATCATTAACTCAATGCACATGGGTTTGGGTGAACTCCGGGAGCTGGTGATGGACAAGGAGGCCTGGTGTGCTGTGGTTCATGGTGTCGCAAAGAGTCGGACATGACTGAGCGCCTGAACTGAACTGATACAGTTTATACATATACATATATATATATATATAAATTTATGTTATATATATATATATTATATATAATATATACGCTATGAAATATAAATATATATATTATACAATATATTAAAATTTTATGTTAGATAAACAGTCTATGTTATATAAAGTTATGTTATTTATAATATATGTGATAAAATATGTTATATATAATCTATTAACAGTTTATATATATGTTAATAAGTGATATTTGTTTTCCTTTTTCTATTTTATTTCATTATATTGGACTCTTTTTCAATCCGTCCACCTCTCTACAAATGACCCGATTTCATTCCTTTTTGATTGGGTAAAGTTCTATTTTATATATATACCAAATTATCTTTATTCATTTCTTTGTAAATGGACATTTTTGTTGCTTTAGAATTCTGCTGTTGTAAATCCTGGAACCATCAATACTGTTGTTATGCATCTTTTGTAATTATGATTTTCTTTAGGTAAATCCCAACAATCCCAGCAGTGGAATTGCTAGATCATATAGTTTCTTCATTCCTAGATTTTTAAAGACTTTTCATACTGATCTGCATACATAGTGGCTGTATCAATGTATATTCCTTCTAGCAGGACTGGAAAGAAAACGAAAGTGAACGTCACAATGCCATGTCCAAATCTTTGTGACAGACTGGGATTCTCTACTCCAGAATGCTTCTTCTGAGGAATCTGAGTTCCTGAATTCAGAATCTGAATTAAAATATTCAGGGCAATTCCCTTCTCCAGGGGAATTTTCATAACCACGGGATTGAATCCAAGTCTCCTGCATTACTGCTGGATTCTTTTCATTCAAGCCACTTGGGAGGGTTACCTTTTCTCCACACCCTCTGAAAAATTTATTTATTTGTAGATTTTTGTTGCTGTTGTTGTTGCTGATAAGGGTCACTCAGGCCAGTGTTAGGTGTTACCTCACTGAAGGTTTTGTTTCCCTTTTTCTAATAGTGATGTTGAGCATCTTCTCTTATGATATTGAAAACCTGTTAGTCTTCTTGGGAGTAACGTCTATTTCCTCTCGGTCCATTTTCTTCCAATGGGGTTGTTAGTTTCTCTGCTATTCAGCCACGTGTGCTATTTGCTTATTTTGGAATTTAATCTGTTTCCATTTCCTTCATTTGCAAATGTTTTCTGCCACAATGAAAATTGTTTTCTGTCTTGCTTATGGTGTTGCTGTGTAAAAGTTATTGTTTAATTAAGTCCTACTTGGTTTTTCTTAACTTTATCTTCATTGATTTAGGAGCTAGATTTAAAAAGAAAAAAAAATCTTTCTCCATTTTATGTCAAAATGTGTTCTACCTATGATTTCCTCTAATAATATAGATTTAGAGTGAGTGACCTTATATTTAGGTATTTATCCAGTCTGAGTTTATCTTCTTACATGATGTTAAGGAGTGACTAATGGTGATCCACTGAAGAAATGAATGGCAAAACACTCCAATACAGCCATGAATTAACTCTATAAAAAGGCAAAAATATATTACCCTGAAAGGTGTCTCTCCCGGTGCAGAAGCTGTCCAAAATGCTACTGGGGAAGAGCAGAGGGCGATTTCTAATGGCTGTAGGAAACATAAAGTGGTGAGATGAAAGAGGAAATGAAGCTCAGTTATGGATATGTCTGATGATGAAAGTAAAATCTGATGTTCAAAGAACAATAATGCATAAGAACACGGAAAGATAGGCCCATAAATCAAGGTAAATTGGATGGGGTCAAATGGGAGAAAGCAAGAGTAAACATCAACTAGGATTCATGGAACTAAAATGGAGAGGAATGGGTGAATTTAATTCAGATGACTATTTTGTCTATTACAGTGGGCAAGAGTCTCATAGGAGTAAAGGAGTAGTAATCATAATCACCAAAGAGTCTTAAATGGAGTGTTTGGGAGCAGCCTCAAAAGCGACAGAATGATCTCAGTTTGTTTCCAAGGCAAAAGATTCAACATCACTGTAATCCAAGTGTAGGTCCCAAAAGATGATCCAAAGAAATTGAAATTGATCAGTTCCATGAAGATTGCAAGAACTCTTAGAACTAACACCGAATGAAAGATGTCCCCATCACCAAAGTTCAGTTCAGTTCAGTCGCTCAGTCGTGTCCGACTCTCCGCGACCCCATGAATCACAGCACGACAGGCCTCCCTGTCCATCACCAACTTCCGGAGTACACTCAAACTCATGTCTACAGAGTCGGTGATGCCATGCAGCCATCTCATTCTCCGTCGTCCCCTTCTCCTCCCGCCCCCAACCTTTGCCAGCATCAGAGTCCTTTCCAGTGAGTCAACTCGTCACATGAGGTGGCCAAAGTATTGCAGCTTCAGCTTTAGCATCAGTCCCTCCAATGAACATCCAGGATTGATATTTAGAATGGACTGGTTGGATCTCCTTGCAGTATAAGGGACTCTCAAGAGTCTTCTCCAACACCACAGTTCAAAGGCATCGATTCTTCTGCGATCAGCTTTCTTCACGGTCCAACTCTCACATCCATACATGACCACGGGAAAAACCATTGCCTTGACTAGACAGAACTTGGTTGGCAAACTAATGTCTCTGCTTTTTAAGATACTATCAAGGTTGGTCATAACTTTCCTTCCAAGGAGCAAGCGTCTTTTAATTTCATGGCTGCAATCAGCATCTGCAGTGATTTTGGAGCCCCACAAAATAAAGTCTGACAGTGTTTCCACTGTTTTTCCATCTATTTCCCATGAAATGTTAGGACCGGTTGCCATGATCTTTGTTTTCTGAATGTGGAGCTTCAAGCCAACCTTTTCACTCTCCCCTTTCACTTTCATCAAGAGGCTTTTGAGTTCCTCTTCACTTTCTGCCATAAGGGTAGTGTCATCTGCATATCTGAGGTTATCGATATTTCTCCCGGCAATCTTGATTCCAGCTTGTGCTTCTTCCAGCCCAGCGTTCCTCATGATGTACTCTGCATATAAGTTAAATAAGCAAGGTGACAATATACAACCTTGACGTACACCTTTTCCTATTTGGAACCAGTCTGTTGTTCCATGTCCATTTCTAACTGTTGCTTCCTGACCTGCATACATGTTTCTCAAGAGGCAGGTCAGGTGGTCTGGGATTCCCATCTCTTTCAGAATGTTCCACAGTTTATTGTGATCCATACAGTCAAAGGATTTGGCATAGTCAATGAAGCAGAAATAGATGTTTTTCTGGAACTCTCTTGCTTTCTCCATGATCCAGCGGATGTTGGCAATCTGATCTCTGGTGCCTCTGCCGTTTTAAAACCTGCTTAAACATCTGGGAGTTCACGGTTTACATACTGCTGAAGCCTGGCTTAGAGAATTTTGAGCATGACTTTACTAGCGTGTGAGATGAATGCAATTGTGCGCTAGTTGGAGCATTCTTTGGCATTCCCTTTCTTTGGGATTGGAATGAAGATTGACCTCTTCCAGTCCTGCGGCCAATGCTGAGTTTTCCAAATCTGCTGGCATATTGAGTGCAGCACTTTCACAGCATCATCTTCCAAGACTTGAAATAGCTCAACTGGAATTCCATCACCTCCACTAGCTTTGTTCGTAATGATGCTTTCTAAGGCCCACTTGACTTCACATTCCAAGATGTCTGGCTCTAGGTCAGTGATCACGTTATCGTGACTCTCTCCATCACCATAGGGGAGTACAATTCAAACGAATGAAGTCAATAAATACCTGGACCAAACTGGAGCAACTTTGACCTTGGAGTACAAAATGAAGTAGGGCAAAGACAAATAGAATTACACCCAGAAAATGTACTGGTCAGAGCAAGCATTCTTTAACTACGTCACAGGAACCGACTTTACACATGAATCTCACCAAAAGGTCTGTAGGATTATCAGCTTGGTTATTCTCGGTAGCAATCAAGATGGAGAAGCTGTATAGTGTCAGCAAAAACAAGACCTGGAGTTGATTTTGGCTCAGATCATCAGATTCTCATGACAATGTTCAGGTTTAAAATAAAGAAAGAGTTGATTGGGTTGGAACCGCTAGGCTAGCCAGGTACAACAAAAATCAAATTGCCTCTGGAAAATGCAGCAGAAATCACAACCAGTATTAAGGGCTTAAATCTAGTAAACAGTTCCCCAAGAACTACAGAAGGAGCTTCAAAATGTTGCACAGGGAGCAGTGAACAAAACCATCCTAAAAAAAAAAAAAAATCTCAAAGACAAATTGATTTTCTGAGGAAGGTTTATATATAGCTGTGGAAAGATAAGAAGCAAAAAATAACTGAAAAATATAAAGATAGCCCAACTAAATGCAGAATTCCAGAGAAATTGAAGAGACAAGAGGGTATCTTCAATAAACAACGGAGATAAATAGAAGAAAGCAAGCAGATAGGGAAATACCAGTGATCTATTCAAGAAAATTGAAAATATCAAAAGATCATTTACTCCAAAGATGGACACAATAAAGGACAGAAACATAAAGGACTAAAGAAGCAGAAGAGATCAAGGCAGGATAGAAAGAATACAGAGAAAAACTGTAGGGGAAAAAAAAGACCATAATAACCCAGATAACCACAAGGTGTGAGCATTCACCCACAGACACTCATTCTGAAATGTAAAGTCAAGTCTTAAACAAAGCATTTCTGACCATAGAACTAGTGGAGATGATGGATTTCCAGCAGAAGTGTTGAAATCTTAAATGCTCTCAATGTGCTGCAATCAAAATGGTGCAAATGTGGAAAACATAGCAGTGATCAGGGGACTGGAAAAGGTTAATCCTTATCCAAATTTCCAAGAAAGACAGTACTAAACGAAGTTCAAACCACCACTCAATTTCACACATCTCCCATGCTAGTAAAGTTATGCTCAAATTCCTTCAAGCTAGTCTTCAACATTACATGAACTGAGAACTTCCAGAAGTTTGAGCTGGGATTAGAAACATCAGAGGAATCACAGATCAAATGATCACCGATTACTCGATCATAGAAATACCAAACGAATTCCAGAAAATCTCTGCCTGTTTTTCATTGACCACTGTAAAATCATAGTCTGTGCAACATATAAATTGCGGAAACCTCTTAAAGAGATGGGAATAGCAGAACATTTTACCTGTCTCCTTCATACTTGACCTGTAGGCAGGTCCTGAAGCAATAGGGTCAAGTATGCAATTACTGACTAGCTCGGGGTTGAGAAAGGAGTATGATAAGGCTGTTGATTGTCACCTCATTCATTTAACTTATATGCATAGCAAAGCATGAGAAATGCCAGGCTGGATAACTTACAAGCTGAATCAAGATTGCTGGGGACAATGTCACCAACCTCAAATATGTGTGTGACTATCACTCTGCTGCTACTGCTACTACTGCTAAGTCACTTCAGTCGTGTCCGACTTTGTGTGACCCCATAGATGGAAGCCCACCAGGCTCCCCCATCCCTGGGATTCTCCAGGCAAGAACATTGGAGTGGGTTGCCATTTCCTTCTCCAATGTGTGAAAGTGAAAAGTGAAAGTGAAGTCGCTCAGTCGTGTCCGACCCTTAGCGACCCCACGGACTGCAGCCCGCCAGGCTCCTCCATCCATGGGAGTCTCCAAGCAAGAGAATTGAGTGGCTTGCCATTGCCGTCTCCTAATGATAGAAAAAGAAGATGAACTAAAGAACCTCTTAATGAAGGTGAAGGAGTACAAAAGCTTTTTTTTTCTTCTTTTTTTGGGCAGTGGTGACAGGGTGGTTTACTTTATTACTCATTTCTTTATTTTCTTTTTTAAAATTTATTTATTTTAATTGGATACTAATTATTTATATTACTGTATTTCTTTTGCAAATTGACATGAATCTGCCCCAGGTGTACATGTGTTCCCCATCTTAAAACACCCCATTGTACAGAGTGAAGTAAACAAAAGCTTTTGAAGAGTGCAAAGTGAAAGTGAAGTAATTTAGTCGTGTCCCACTCTTTGAGATTATAGAATAACAGGCCCATGGATTATAGCCTAACAGGCTCTTCTGTCCATGGAATTTGCAAGGCAAGAGTATTGGAGTGGGTTGTCATTTTCTTCTCCAGGGAATTTTCCTAACCCACAGTCTAACTCTGCTCCCCCGCCTTGCAAGCACACACTTTACCATTTGTCCCGCCAGAGCAGGCATAAAACTCAATGGTATAAAAACTCATATCACAACCTCCGGTCTCATCACTTCATCGCAAAGAGAAGGGGTAAAAGGAAAAAACAATGTCAGGTTTCCCCTTCTTGGGCTCTGACATCAAGGCAGAGTGTCTGCAGCCATGAAATTAGAAAATAAATGCTTCTTTACAGAAAATGTATGACAGAATTAGATAAAGTGTTACAATGAAAGAAATCACCTTGCTGGCAAAGGTCCGTTACAGTCAAAGCTATGGTCTTTCCCGTAGTCATATACTGTTGTGTGAGGGACCATAAAGGAGGCAGAACAACTGAAGAACTGATACTTTTCAACCAGGGTGCTGGAGAAGACTCTTGAAAGTCTCTTGGACAGCAGAGAGAAGAAATCAGTCAATCTTAAAAAATTACCCTGAAATACCCATTGGAAGGATTGCTACTGAAGTTTATGCTCTAATAATTTGCCCACCTTATGTGAAGAGACAACTCATTGGAAAAGACCCTGATGCTGGGAAAGACTGAAGGCAAAAGGAGAAGAGGGCACGAAGGATGAGATGATTGTTGCATCAGTGATGCAATGGACATGAACTTGGGTAACCTTCAGGAGATGGTGTGGGACAGGGAAGCCTGGCATGCCACACTCCATGGCGTCACAACAAGCCAGTGTCCTAATTTCATTCTTTCACTTTTAGCTGTCCAGATTTTCCAACATCACCTATAAAAGAGATTATGTAGTCTCCATTGTATATTGTTGTCTCATTTGTCAGAGATTAGATGACCACTTGGGCAAGCGATGATTAGGGTTTCTATCCATCCCAATGGCTTATATTTCTGCTTTGGGCCCATTCCATGCTGTACTGATTACTGTAGCTTTGTAGTATTGACTTATGTCAGGAAACTTGATTCCTTCAGCTCTGTTTTCTTTCTCAAGCTCGCATGGCTATTCAAGATCTTTCGCATTTCCATACTAGTTGAAAAAAGATTTTGCTCTAGTTCTGTTAAAAATGCCATTGGTGTCTTGATAGCAACTGCATTGAAACTTTAAACTGCTTTTTATAGTGTAGCCATTTTCACAATATTGTTTCTTCCAGTGCATGTGAATGGTATATCTGTCCATCTCTTTGTGTCAGCTTTGCTTTGTTTCTTCCATGCTTTATTATTTTCTGCACACCAGTCTTTCCCCTGCCTCGGTAGGTTTATTACCAGGAATTTTACGCTTCTTGTTTCCATGGTGAATGGGATTGTTTCCTTCAATTCTATTTTTGATATTTTGTTGTGAGTGTGTAGGAATACAAGGGATTTCTGAGTATTAATTTTATATCTAGCAACTCCCCTAAACTTATTGATCAGCTCTAGTAATTTTCTGGTGGCATCTTTGGATCTCCAGGCATAGTAGCATAGCACGTGTAAACAGTGGCAGTTTTACTCCTTTTCCCGTTTGTTTGAAATTGTATTTCTTCTAATCTGATTGATATAATGAGGAATCCAAAGTCTATGCTGAATACCAGTGTTGAGAGTGGGTATTTTTGTCTTATTCATGAATTAGGGGTCACATTTACAGGTTTTCACCATTGAGAATCATGTTTGCAGTCAGTTTATCCATATGTGGCCTTTATTAGTTTGCAGATGGTTCTGGCTCTTCCCACAAGTTATATACAGGGTTTATTATGAATGGGTCTTTCATTTCGTCAAAAACTTTTACTACATCTCTATCCTAAACTGTTTCAAGATCTTTCCTCTTAAAAGTTAGTTGTTTTTTAGTGTTCTTTCTTCCTTTGTCCACCTAATACAAAGAACTGACTCATTAGAAAAGGCTCAGATGGTGGAAAATATTGAAGGTCAAAGGAGAGGTGGGCAGCAGATTTTGGGACAGTTAGATAACTTCACCAACTCTATAGACATGAATCTGAACAAATTCTGGGAGATAGTGAAAGGAAGCCTGACAGGCTCTAGTCCATGGGCTCACAAAGTTGGACATGATTTCCTGGAAGAGCAACAAATTCTCTCCCCTGTGATTGAGACCATTACTTATTCTCAACTGCTTCATTTTCTATCCACCTCACCCTCTCCATATCTCAGGTATCTTAATTTTACTCGTTATCATGTTTAGAATCAGTTACGTTTGTTTGACTTTATTGTCACCCACCTGGCCCCAAATTTGTGTGATATCTCAATTGCATATGACGTATATGTGATAAGAGCATGGCGTTGACAAATAATGATATTGAGAGGTGCAGGCAGAGTTGGGGTTTTTCCAAGTCAGCTGAGCACAAAGCCCTATGCTATTTGTCTGTGGTTTCTGGAAAGAAAGCACAGAGGATAGAATCATGCCAAAGTGAATAGCACTGTGAATATGTCCAAGGTGATGTGAGAATACAGAACACTGTTGTTCATTTCTCAGCTATCCATAGTGAGCACTTCCAAACCTGCCCACCTGGTTAGGAACCTTCCAGGATAATTAGCAGAGGTGGAAGAGGTGTTTGACTTGATTGAAGAGGGAGTGAAAAAAAGAAATAAAAAAGAACTGGGACAAAATAAAAAGGGGGGATGTTGCTTGAATGAAATATTGAATTTTGTATGCTTCATATTTGAAAACTGGGGGAAGATATTCTTACAGTTAACATGAAATGTCTGTATTTCACATGTGAAAATGTCAGTCAGTCAGTCAGTCAATTCAGTCGCTCAGTCGTGTCCAACTCTCCGCGACCCCATGAATCACAGCACGCCAGGCCTCCCTGTCCATCACCAACTCCCGGAGGTCAATCAAACTCATGTCCACAGAGTCGGTGATGCCATCCAGCCATCTCATTCTCTGTCGTCCCCTTCTCCTCCCGCTCCCAACCTTTCCTAGCATCAGAGTCTTTTCCAGTGAGTCAACTCGTGGCATGATGTGGCCAAAGTATTGCAGTTTCAACTTTAGCATTAGTCCCTCCAATGAACACCCAGGATTGATCTCCTTTAGAATGGACTGGTTGGATCTCCTTGCAGTATAAGGGACTCTCAAGAGTCTTCTCCAACACCACAGTTCAAAAGCATCGATTCTTCGGCGATCAGCTTTCTTCACAGTCCAACTCTTACATCTATACATGACCACGGGAAAAACCATAGCCTTTACTAGACAGACCTTTGTTGGCAAATTAATGTCTCTGCTTTTTAAGATACTATCAAGGTTGGTCATAACTTTCCTTCCAAGGAGCAAGCGTCTTTTAATTTCATGGCTGCAATCAGCATCTGCAGTGATTTTGGAGCCCCAAAAATATAAAGTCTGACACTGTTTCCACTGTTTTTCCAGGTTTTCACACATGAGATATAGAATTTTATATGTTACCAATATAAAATCAAGTTCTAATATTTTTTCTTAAAATATGAAATTTTCTACATGAAATATAAAATCTCTGAATTTCCCATATGAAACTATATTGGTCTTGATTTTTGTGAATACGTTTTGGAAGTTTTTATGTTTCACATAAAATGGAAATCAACCCCAGGATATTTCTATATGAAACATAGATTTCTCTTTCTAGCTGACATGAAGACCTGCACACATGTTTTCCTAAATGAAAATAAAGAATTCCTTATAGTTCCTGTGTGAAAACATTGATGGTGATTTGAAACATTAAAATTTGAAGTGAAACATGGAATTTTCCAATTTTATATTTTAAAATCTGGGTGCGTATATTTCACAGGATAATCGGAAATTTTGTAAATGTTTAATGAACTCTGCACTGATTTTCCTACATGAAGATGGAAAAATCATGTATGAAAACTTTAGATTTTCCCCCATGAAATAGGTTTTGTCATCTATTTTGCACATGAAAAGCTGAACACACCTTTTCCTAAGTGATAATTAAAAGTCTCTCTATTAGTTCATGTATGATTCTGTGTGTGCATGTTTATACATGAGTCATTTATTTTTCCAAACTTTTGTACGGTAATAAATGTGCTGGTTCTCTTCTATGAAATACGGAGTTCTCTATGAACACATATTTAATACTTGCACTGATTATTCTACAGCAGTATACGAATCTCCACATTTCACATATGAAAATTTGTACATATATGTTCCAACAGGGCACCTTGTGTTCTCTGTAATTAACATATGAGAACTGACTTGATTTTCTGACATGAAAAATGACATTACATATAATTAATATATTCATCCTAGGTGTGTTGATATATGGATCAATCTATATTATATATATGAAATTCTGCAGATAGAATTTACTACATAAAATATATAATTGTGTATATTTTACATATGAGCATATGAGTATAATTTTTCAATTTAATATATGGAATTATCTGTGTTTCATATATGGACATCTGAATAAAGATTTTTGACATGACTTTTGAAAGTTGTATATTACACATAAGATTTTCTTACATGAAATATGAGGTGTATATTTCACATATGAAAATTAGGATACAGTTTTGATAGATGAAATCTGGATTGCGTTATCATTCATAGGAAAATGTGGGTACATTTTCATAAATATATTTGGAAAGTAAAAAATTTATATGCAGTCCTAAACCCAAATTTTCATGTGTAAGATAGGAGTACTTGATATTTTAAATATAAAGAAATCACTTAGTCTTTCAAGCATGAAATATGGAATTTCCTATATTGTTAATATGGAAACCTGAGTACATATTTTCTCGTATGAAACAGAATAAACTCTATTTCACATTTGAACCTCTGGACACAAATTTCTTACATGAAATTTCAGATTTTCTGTATATGAATATATGTGCTCCAGTTTTTACAGGAAAAATGGAATTCTCTCCTTTTCTTTTATGAAAATACAGATGGCAACCGTCTACCTGAAATATAGGATGCTGTGTATTTCACATAAGAAATTTTGGCATATCTTATCTTACATGAAACATGAAAAGTTTTCTACTCTTCATATGAAAGCCTGGACTCTGATTTCCCTGTAAGAAATATGGAATTCTCTGTGTTTAACATAGGAATCCTGTAAACAAATTATCTTAACAGTAGGGTTCTCTATGTTTTGCCTACGAAAATCTGCACACACCTTCTCCTTTATGAAACATGTAATTCCCTACATTCAATATATGTAAACCTGGGCACAGGTTTTTTAGCATGATATATAGAGTAAAATATGTAAATTTCCCTGTTTTTATATGCAAACTGGGATCCCATATAAAATATTTGTCATTTTACTGAATTTATATGAAATCTACTTACGGTTTTTAGTATATGAAATATAAAAATTCTAACATTATATATGTTAAAATAGCTTCAGACTTCCAAACATGAACCATGGAGTTTGTACATTTTGTATATGAAAATCTGGGCAACGTTTTTCTTATGTGAAGACATGAAAGCCTCTTTATGTTACATTTGGAGTTTGACATGCAGATGTTCCAAAATGAAATTTGGGATTTGTATATTTCATTTCTGCACATCTGGGTGCTGTTTTCTACATGAAATGTGGAATCCTTTAAATTTCACATGTGAAAATATCAGTGTCTATCTAAAATATGAAACACTGTCTATTTGCTATTAGCAGATTAGGGTGCAGATCATCCTAAATGACATTTGAAATTCCCTATTTTTCACATAGGAAAAACCTAAGCACTGTTTTTCTTAGATGAAATGTGGTATTTTTATTATTTGTATGAAAATATTTTCACAGGACAATTTTACATATGAATTCTCTATAATTCATATAAGAATGCAGGTACAGACTTTCCTCCATGTAATTAGGAATTTTTTATATTTCATAAATTCAAAATATACCCAGATTTTCTGTATAACATATGGAATGATCTGTTTTACATATGAAATCTTGACTTATTTTCATGTTAAATATTTCCTATCTATATTTAATGCATGAAAATATGGGTCCAGGTTTTCCTCTTGAATTTACTATGCAATTAACTTTGCTTCATATATCAATTCTACACACCAAAATTTCTCCATGAGTTATGTGATCCTCCTTATTTTACATAGGTTTATCAGATGGTAGATTTTTCTACATGAAGTATGGAATTCTCAATATGATATAAGTATGAAAACCAGAGATTTTCTTACATGAAAAATGTCACTTTCCAGATTTTGTATATGAAAACGTGTGTGGAGGTTTTTTAAATTAATTAATTTAAAATATTTCATGTGTGAATGTATGGATAGAATTTAATGCATAAAATATGGAATTTCCTGTATTTAGTGTATAAAACTCTAGACAAAACTCTAGGCAAAAGTTCTATGATTGCAAAGAAATTTTCTCTTCCACATGTGAAAATCTGTGTCCAGGTAATCATCCAAAAAATATGGGATTCTCAATATTTCATATCTAAACATCTAAGGACATATTTCCACTATTAAGTATATATTTTATGCAATATATCACAATAAATAACTTTAGGAAACATGAAAATCTCATCACCAATATCCTTCATGAAATATGGAATTTTGTATGCTTCACATATTAAACCTTGGGCACTGATTTTCCATGAGGAATTTTGGAATTTTCTCTTCTTACATAGAAAAATCGAAGCACTGATTACTCCACATGAAGTATGGAATTTTCTTTCTTTCCCATATGGGTGTCTGTTTTCCCACATATAAACAGAATACTCTATATTTCAAATGTAAGCTATGATCACTGATTATCCTACATGAAATAGAGAATTCTCTGTATTGCCCATAGGAAAATCTGGACCCAGATATTCTTCCATAACCCGTGAAATTTTGCATACTTCAGGGTCAATTTCAGCTGAATGAGTGTATTGCCTGCATATGTGAATCTTCTTGAAGATTCTAAATATAGTACCGAAGTCGCCATTTTACATATGAAAATCTGCATGTCAATTCTCTCCCATGAATTATGGAATTCTGCAATTTATCATGCAAAAATCTGGACTCTGGAATATACATTTAGAGAAAATTTCATATTCTATTTCACATGAGCAAATATGGATGTAAATTCTCCAAGAAATGTGCAAGTGGCTAAATCCAGGTGTGCAATTTCCCTGCATGACACTTGCAACCCTCTATCGGTCACTTATAAGCTATAAGGCTTTCCTATATCATGAACTGAATTAGATATATTTCATGCATGAATATCTGGACACAGATTTTCTTAATTAAATATGGAATTCTCTGAATTTAATATACTAATCTAGTTTCTTTGCCTACATGAATTATTCATGCTCAGTTGCTGCATTCGTGTTAGACTCTTTGTGACCTTGGATTGTAGTTTTCAGGATTCTCCGTCCATAAGATTCCCATAAAACATGGAATTTTCTATTTTCAATTATGAAATGGTAGAGATGATCCTATATAAAAAAGTGATTTCTCTATACTTTCACATCTGAACATTTTCCCACCTTTTTTCGTATATGAAATTTGCAGTTTTCCTTATTACATAGATGATTGTATGGGAGCCAGTTAACCTATATATGAAATGTTTAATTCCCTACATTTCACTTGTGCACATCTCGACAGAATTTTCTCAGAAGAAATGTTGAATAGGATATTTAGCTGCAATATGAAATACTGTATATTTTCCACATGGAAGTTTGTGCAGAGTTTCCACATGCATTTATCGGGGACCAGCCTTGATATGGCCCAGGGTATCCTTGGGATGAACGGCGTCGGCGTCAGAGAGAGAGAGAGAAAGAGAGAGAGGGGCTGATGATTCCTTGGCTTATACTGGAAACCAATAAATCCTCAGCATGGGGTTTGCTCTGTTTATGTAGGCCGCAGGTGCCCTCTAGAATCACAGGAGGTACCCCACCAGGGCACCCCCTCGAGTGGGTCTTAGAAGCCCAGGCAGATAAGTAAACTCAGAGGGCTCAGCGCTCCAAGGATCTCAACCAGATAAAGGAGAAGAGAGAAAAGGACAGAAAAAGAGAAAGAACGACATGGGGAGACCAAGCTTCAGTGAGCAAGGCCCAAAACTTTATTTTCCAGTGCTGCTTTTATACCCTAAGTTGTGCACATAAAAAATAGAAAGAGAGATATAGAGTCACGCCAAAATCACGTGGGGTCAGCAGTCTTGACCCTTATCAGATCAGGGCTCATTTTTGTATGTCTCGTGATATACAAAAGTTTTAGGTGGTTTACATCATCTTCTGGCCAGGGGGCCTGCTAACAGTTTATGGCCCTCTCTCCTAACAAAGGTTAGTTAGCTAGAAAAAGGCTTATTTTCTTTTAAGTTGATTTTCCTAAAGTCAGGTGCTATACACATGACAAGGTTACATTCCTATAAGGTACATGTGTAGTGAGCTACAAGAAAGGAATTTATTAACTTAAGATTTGATGTGGTTAAATCAAAGGCTATTACTTATATTCTCTATATGTGATTAATGTATTTCCAAAGATACAATAGATAGAGGAAACTTTGCAGCAAGCATTGATTCAACAATGAAATCTTTTTTAGTACTATTCTAATGATTTTAACTTCTTCAACAGATTTCTGTATTTTAGAATATTAGGCTTTCTGTCCTTGCAT
The DNA here is from genome assembly GCF_049115385.1 of Moschus berezovskii. Classification (NCBI taxonomy): domain Eukaryota; kingdom Metazoa; phylum Chordata; class Mammalia; order Artiodactyla; family Moschidae; genus Moschus; species Moschus berezovskii. Next base: position 40,059,764 of record NC_142489.1, on the reverse strand, counting down.
GGCTGGGAGGCTAAAAACAGTCACACTCATAGTTGTAAGAGCCCGGACAAACTTGTCATGCAAGTTAGAAAGCTATCAGAGGGGCTTGGATTGGAACACTCCTATTAAGCCGAGGAGAACTTTTAAACTACAGCTCTGAATTAATGTTTTCAGAGAAAGGTGGTTGGGGGGAAGCCCCCGTAAGTATTAGAGGACTTGGTAAGAGGCATAAGATAGTAAAGTAGTCAGACTCCGGTTTTCTTTGGGGTAGATGCTCAGGTAAGTCCAGGGGGTCCCTCGAGTCTTGATTAGCCTTTGCCGATCAGGCCTCTTCCCCAATTGACCTTTGCCATGGGTAGGATTTCCCTCGCTTGCTCCCAGCAAGCAGTACAGAATTATTTGTGTTTAACGTATGATAATCCAAGAGCTTATTATCGAACATGACATATGCAATCTGTATGTCTCCTTTAAAATTCTCTGTGCAGAATTTTGTACATGCAAAATTGAATTCTCTATATTTCACATATGAAAATCTTATCAAAGATTTTCCTCCATGACTTACTGAATTCTTTAGTTTACCTATGAAAATCTGTATGTTGATTCTCCTACATGAAATTGGGAAATTTCATTATTTCAAATAGGAAAATCTGGGATAGATATTTTTTCTTAAGTGAATATGGGTTTCTCTATATTACGCAAATAAAATCCAAACATGGATTTTTAAGATTAACTTGAAATACAAACTCATATTTGAAAATATTCTTATATCCAATATGGAATCATAATTTTTCACATATGAAATTCTTGACACAGATTATTTTCATGCAGTATTCTCTAGGCTTCATGTATCAATTTAGGATGAAGATATTCCGAAGTGAAATACGCCTGTCTCTCTATTTCACATATGAACATCAGAGGGTTGATTTTTCTATAGGCTACTTATGGTACTCTTTATTTCACATATCAACACTTGGAGTAGATATCCCTACATAAAATATAAATTTGGTATACTTTTCATATGAACATCTTATCACAGATTTTCCTACATGAAATATGGAATTCTCTATGGTTTGCATATCAAATTGTGGGTGGTAATTTTTCCATATGGAATTCTCTAGATATCATTTATATATGTAATCTGAGTGGCAATTACCCTTATGTATTTCTCTAGATAGCACTTATGAATATTAAGATCTACTAGTGTTTACATGAAAAATGGAATTCTCTACTGTGTTTCACCTATCAAAAATCTGGTTCAGAAACATAAAATTCCCTTCACATCACATAGGAAATTTTGGGCTCATTTTTCTGATATAGGGCGTGGAATTATGATATGATACATGCATATATGATCGTATGGGTCCCTATTTATGTACATATCACAAATGGAAACCTATTCACACGTTTTCTCAAATGAAAGTGGGATTCCAATGTATTTAACATTGAAAATGTAGCCCCAGAATTTCCGTACTGAAGTATGGAATTCTCTGTATTTCACATATGAATATCTAGCTGCAGATTTTCCAACAGAAAATGTGGAATTATCTATAGTTCGTGCATGAACGTCCAGGTGATATTTTCCTTGTGAAATATGGATTTCTCAATATTACACACGTATAAGTGTGAGAATACAAAATTCTCTGCATTTCATATTTGAAAACTTGAATGCAGATTTTCTCAGAGAAACTTGGGTTTCTCTATATTTCATAGAGGGATGTATGGGTGCAAATATTCCTACTTATAATACATTTCAAGTGATCATACATGTGAAAATCCGTGAGCACTTTACTGAGATGTATTATGAAAATTTCTATTTGTCTTATTGAGAATTTGTGTTCAGTTCTTAATAGACTAAATATGGATATTTCTGTTTTGTGTATTCAAATCTGGCTGGCTATTTACATATACAATATTTGTAATTTTCCTAAATGTATATGAAAATCTACAGAAAGTTTTCATACGTGAAATATGAAAATTCTAGAATTTTTTATGTGATAATGTTTTGAATTTCCAAACATGAAATATGAAATCCTTTATATATTGATAAGAAAATCTGGACAATGGTGTTTCTATGTGAAATACATGAAAGCCTCTGTATGTTGTATTTGGAAATGGATGCGGATGTTCCAAAATGAAATGTAGAAATTGCTGTATTTCATATCTGAACATTTGAGTGCAGATTTTCTACATGAAATGTGGAATCTGCTATATTTCACACAGGAAAAATATTGCTGTCTATTTTTCTGTCTAAAATATGGAACAATCTATGTTTAACATTAGCAGATTAGAGTGCAGATGATCCTAAATGAAATATGGAATTCTCTATATATAACATAGGAAAATAAATCCTGGTTTTCCTGGATGAAATATGGGATTCTCTATATCTCAATGAAAATTTGTACAGAGGAGAATTTTCTGTCTGAAATCTCTATATTTCACATAAGAATGTAGGTACAGATTTTCCCACATAAACTTGGAATTTTATATATTTCACAATATGAAATATTGACTTTCCTATATTTCACATGTGAACATCTGGGCATAGATTCTCTCAGATGAAATGTTGAATTCTATATTTTAAATGGCAATGTCACAGTGAATACTTTTAATAAAATATGAAATATTATATTTTCCGTAGGGAAAATATGTGCACAGATTTCTAAAAACAAAATGCCATTCTCTGTATTTAGCATATGAAACACCAAGAGCTTATTATTTTACACACAATATATGGAAATGAATATATACACACACATAATATATGGAAATCTGTATTTCTCCTGTAAAATTCTGTGTGCAGAATTTTTACACACAATATTAATTTCTCTTGATTTCACATGTGTAAGTTTGTCAAAGATTTTCCTACCCATAATACTGAATTCTTTACTTTACATATCAAAATCTGGATTTGGATTTTCCTTTATGAAATTGGGAAATCTCTGAATTTCACATATGAAAATCTCGGAACAGATTTCCCTCCATGAAATTAGATTATTTTCCTTTGATAAATGAATATACATTTATTTTTCTACGTTACAGGCATAAATTTTGAGCACAGGTTTTCAACATGATATATGGAATTAAAGATGAAGTACACATTTCAGAATAGGTAGGACCAGAATTCAATATATGGCATTAGAGAATTCTATATATCATGTATTTAAACCAACATTCTAGTATGCATATATAAAATATAGAAGCTTGATATTTCATGTTTGAATTTCTTTTTTCAGGTTACCATATATAAAATGTATAAAATTTCATATTATATTTCAGAAAATATTCATTCTGATTTTCAATGTGAGTATATAGAGAAACAAAGGTTTCAACAGAAAATTATGCAATCCTTTTTTCTTTGTGAAATATATAAAAGTCCCTATTTCTCGTAGGAAAATCTATGAGTAGAGTTTCAAATGCCTAATATTGAGCATCCCGTATTTCATTTGGGAATATCTGTGCCAAGTTCTCAAATGTAAATTAGAATACTATATTATTGCACAAAAGTTTGTGTCCAGATTTTCTCAAGTATCCAGTAAAATATTTTGTGAGACATAGAATATACGTATGAAAGATTTTGAATAGAATTAAGTACATAAAAAATTAAAACATAACAAATAGACCCAAAGGTAACCTGTATCGATTATATCCAGGTTACTGATAGTAGTTCTGTTGTCACCACTATTAAAGTAGATTTTCTTTGGGGGAAAAAAAAAAACTTTTAGTCTTTTAACATGCACATATACACTAATATATGTACAACACATTCAGCTTGATTTTACTATTTTCTTAATAAGTGTATTATATAGTTGGATGACAATTGAAATTTTCAGTAAGATACTGATATTTAGATTTCTTATTTTGACTTCCAAATTGACGTGAGATCCACCAAGACTTATACTATTTTGGTAAAGTCATTAATATACATTGAACAGTTAATTTTATTGGAGTATAACTGATTAAGAATACTTTGCTAATTTCTACTCTAAACCACAATGCTTGCATATTGCATTCTGTGCTGTAGAAAAGACTCAAAAATGCCTTAGTGATGGAACAATAACCATATATCTAAACCTTCAATTTTAGACTTCCACCTAATTTAGGTCAACACAGTGCATTAGGTAGAGTTCCCTGTGTTGCATATAGGTATCATAAGCACATGTGTGTCAGTTACGATCTCCCAATAGCTTCCACTACAAACCGTTTCCTCTACGCATACTTCTTTATATCTGTGTCCCTATCATTGCTTCTCAAATAAGATCATCTCTATCAGTTTCTTAAAGTCCATATATGTGTTAATCTGTAATATTTGTTTTCATTTTTGCATTTTAGTTATTTATGATTATACAGTAGAAATGAGAAATAGATTTAAGGGGCTAGAACTAATAGACAGACTGCAGGATGAAATATGGACGGAGGTTCGTGACGTTGTATAGGAGACAGGGATCAAGACCATACCCATGGAAAAGAAATGAAAAAAAGCAAAATAGCTGTCTGAGGAAGCTTTCCAAATAGCTGTGAAAAGAAGTGAAAAGCAAAGGAGAAAAGGAAAGATATTCCCATTTGAATGCAGAGTTTAAAAGAATAGCAAGGAGAGATGAGAAAGCCTTCCTCAGCCATCAATGTAAAGAAATGGTGGAAAACAACAGAATGGGAAAGATAAGCGATCTCTTCAAGAAAATTAGAGATACCAAGGGAACATTCCATGCAAGATGGGCGCAATAAAGGACAGAAATGGTATGGACCTAAGAGAAGCAGAAGATATTAAGAAGAGGTGGCAAGAATACACAGAAAAACTGCACAAAAAATATCTTCACAACCAAGATAATCACGATGGTGTGATCACTGACCTGGAGTCAGACATCCTGGAATGTGAAGTCAAGTGGGCCTTAGAAAGCATCACGACGAACAAAGCTAGTGGAAGTGATGGAATTCCAATTGAGTTATTTCTAATCCTGAAAGATGATGCTGTGAAAGTGCTGCACTCAACCTGTCACAAAATATGGACAACTTTGCAATGGATACAGGACTGAAAAATGTTAGTTTTAATTCCAATGCCAAAGAATGCTCAAACTACCACACAATTGCACTCATCTTACAAGTTAGTAATGAAATTCTCCAAGCCAGGCTGCAGCCATATGCGAACCGTGACCATCCAGATGTCCAAGTTAGTTTTAGAAAAGGCAGAGGAAGAAGAGATCAAATTACCAACGTCTGATGGATCATTGAAAAAGCAAGAGAGTTCCAGAAAAATGTCTATTTCTGCTTTATTGACTCTGCATAAGCCTTTGGCTATGTGGATCACTATAAACTGTGGAAAATTCTGAAAGAAATGGGAATACCAGGCCACCTGACCTGCCTTTTGAGAAACCTATATGCAGGTCAGGAAGCAACAGTTAGAACCGGGCATGGAACAACAGACTAGTACCCAATAAGAAAAGGAGTACATCAAGGCTGTATATTCTTACCCTGATTATTTAACTTATATGCAGAGTGCATCATGAGAAACGCTGGCCAGAAGAAGCCCAACCTGGTATCAAAATTGCTGGGAGAAATATCAATAACCTCAGGTATGCAGATGACACCAGCCTTATGGCAGAAATTGAAGAGGAACTCAAAAGCCTCTTGGTGAAAGTGAAAGAGGAGGGTGAAAATGTTGGCTTAAAGCTCAACATTCAGAAAACAAAGATCATGACACCTGGTCCCATCACTTCATAGCAAATAGATGGAGGAAATGTAGAAACAGCGTCAGACTTTATTTTGGGGAGAGGCTCCAAAATCACTGCAGATAATGATTGTAGCCATGAAATTAAAAGACACTTACTCCTTGGAAGGAAATCCATCACCAACCTAGATAACACATTAAAAAAACAAAGACATTACTTTGCCAACAAATGCCCATCTAGTCAAGACAATAGTTTTTCCAGTAGTCATGTATGCCTGTGAGAGTTGGACTGTGAACAAAGCTGAGCACAGAAGAAGTGATACTTTTGAACTGTGGTGTTTGAGAAGACTCTTGTGAGTCCCTTGGACTACCAGGAGATCCAGCCTGTCTATCGTAAATGAAATCAGTCTGGGTATTCATTGGAAGGACTGATGTTTAAGCTGAAACACCAATACTTTGGCTACCTCATGCGAAGAGTTGAATCACTGGAAAAGACCCTGATTCTAGGAAGGTTGGAGACAGGAGGAGAAGGGGATGACAGATGATGAGATGGCTGGATGGCATCACCGACTCGATGGAGATGAGTTTTCATAAATTCCAGGAGCCGATGATGGACAGGGAGGCCTGGTGTGCTGTGGTTCTTGGGGTCGCAAAGAGTCAGACACGACTGAGAGACTGAACTGAACTGAACTGATATGACCTTTTCTGAATCCAGACACATTTCTACATTGACCTGAATTCTTTCCTCTTTAAGACTGGACTCTGTGGTAGAGGGTGAGGGTGGGATGTTTTGGGAGAATAGCACTGAAACATGTATATTATCATACATGAAACGAATCACCAGTACAGGTTCGACACATGATACAGGATGCTCGGGACTGGTGCATTGGGATGATCCGGAGGGAGGATAAGGAGAGGAGGGAGCGGGGGTTCAAAAAAGGGAACACATGTACACCAGGGACGGATTTATGTCAATGTATGGCAAAACCAACATTGTTAAGTAAATAGCCTCCAATAAAAATAAATAAATGAATAAAATAAAAAATAAAAGACTGAGTGATAGTCTAATATATCAGTTCAGTTCAGTCGCTCAGTCGTGTCTGACTCTTTCTGACTCCATGAATCACAGAACGACAGGCCTCCCTGTCCATCACCAACTCCCAGAGTTCACTCAAATTCATGTCCATCGAGTTGGTGATGCCATTCATCCATCTCATTCTCTGTCGTCCCCGTTTCCTCCCACCCCCCAATCCCTCCTAGCTTCAGACTCTTTTCCAGTGAGTCAACTCGTCGCATGAGGTGGCCAAAGTATCAGAGTTTCAGCTTTAGCATCAGCCCTTTCAATGAACACCCAGGATTGATCTCCTTTAGAATGGACTGGTTGGATCTCCTTGCAGTCCCAGGGACTCTCAAGAGTCTTCTCCAGCACCACGGTTCAAACGCATCAATTCTTCGGTGATCGTGTGCCAAATTGTCTTTCTATATTTCTCCATAGGTGGACACTTGTTTTTTCCAGGTGCTAGCTATTGTAATTATTGCCGTCATCAGTTTGGGGATATGTATCTTTTGGAGTTTAGATTTTCTTCAGGTATATAACCAGTAGTGGGATTGTGGATCATAAGGTAGTTGCATTATTATTTTTTAAAGGACCCACCATATTGTTCTCCATAGTGACTCCTTCAACGTATATATCAAGTAGGAGGACAGAAGGATTCTCTTTTCTTCACACCTTGTCTAGGATTTATTTTTTTGGTAGATTTTTAGATACTTGCCGTTAGGGCCAATGAGAGTTGATATCTCATTGAAGTTTTTATTTTCTTGTCTCTAACAGTTAGTGATTTTGAGCATCTCCTCATACATATTGGCCATCTCTTTATCTTCTTGAGAGAAATGTGTATTTCGTTTTCTGTCCATTTCTTTTCAATTTTGTTGTTTGTTTTTCTGTTATTGGGCAACATGAGCTGCTTCATATTTTGGAATTTAACCTCTTGTAATTTCCTTCCTTGCAAAATATTTTCACCCATAGTGTGAATCATTTTCTGTCTTATTTGTCATTTTGCTGTGCAAGCCATTTAAGTTTAATTAGGTTGCATTTGTTTGGTTGATTTTTGTTTTATTTTCATTAAAATAGGAGGTAGGTCAAAGATAAAAAATAAAGATATGTTGATATAATTTATGTCAAAGAGGGTACTTATACTTTCTTCTAATGTTATAGATTTAAACTGGCTGGGATTATATTTGGGTCTTTCATCCATCTTGAGGTTATCTTTTACTGCAATACTTTGGCCACCTCATGCGACGAGTTGACTCACTGCAAAAGACTCTGATGCTGGGAAAGGTTGGGGGCGGGAGGAGAAGGGGACGACGGAGAATGAGATGGCTGGATGGCATCACCGACTCCGTGGACATGAGTTTGAGTGAACTCCGGGAGTTGGTGATGGACAGGGAGGCCTGGCGTGCTGTGATTCATGGGGTCGCGGAGAGTCGGACACGACTGAGCGATTGAACTGAACTGAACTGAACTGAAGGAGTGACTCCAGCTATCCGCTGATGAATGACATGGCAAACCACTCCAGTGCACTTGCCCTAATTCCCTCACGAATGTGTAAAAAGGCAAAAAACAAAAAACAAAAAACACCAATGACACTGAAAGTTGAGTCCTTCAGTTCAGAATGTGTTCAGTATGCTACTAAGGAAGAGCAGAGGAAAATTACTAATGGCTGTAGAAAGCATGACGTGGTTTGACAAAAGCTGAAATCAAGCTCATTTATGGATTTGTCTGCTGAGGAGTGTAAACTGTTTTTTTTTTTTTTTCTACTTTTGTGAAAGGTGCTATTAGTAATTGCATAGGAATTACTTTGAACCTGTAAACTCCTTTTTGTAGTGTAGGCATTCCCCAATATTCATTATTCCACTGCAAGAGAACAGTATATCTCTCCATTTCTTTGTGTTATTTTGATTCATTTCATTTCTGCCTTATTCTTTGCTGCACACCAATATTATCCCTACCTAAGCGATACTTTGGCCACCTCATGCGACGAGTTGACTCACTGCAAAAGGCTCTGATGCTGGGAAAGGTTGGGGGTGGGTGGAGAAGGGGACCACCGAGAATGAGATGGCTGGATGGCATCACCGACTCTGTGGACGTGGGTTTGAGTGTACTCCGGGAGTTGGTGATGGACAGGGAGGCCTGTCGTGCTGTGATTCATGGGGTCGCGGAGAGTCGGACACGACTGAGCGACTGAACTGAACTCAACTGAACTGAAGTAGACATATTCCCAGGAATTTCATTCCACTTGTTGCTGTGGTGAGTGGGACTGCTTCCTAAATTTAAATTTTTGTCCTTTTGCTGTTAGTGAGTAAGAAGGCAAGAGATTTCTTTAGGTTAATTTTGTATCCAGTAACTTCCTTAAACTCAACTCTTAATTCTAGTTATTTTTAGGTGGCTGATCTTTCACCATAATCGATCATCTCAAACAGGATCTTCAGGATCTTCAGTAACATTCCAGAGCTCTAGCCTTTCTGCTTTCACAATATACATGTTTTCTGCTTTACTTTTCTAACTCTTCAGTGTGATTGAGTGAATGAATGACAACTTGCAGAAATGAACATTGAGCCCTGCTCTGTGGTTTCTCAGTGCCTCATAATGACTGAAAGTAGTCCCCAAAAGGGGTGCCTTCTCAGGGGTTTGTACAAAACTGCCAATACGAAGAGACACACAACATCCCTGTGAAGGGAGTGGCCAGAAATTGGTGAAGTGCGTGGACTGAACATTCCTTTCTAGGTCAGCTTTTCATGATCTCTTTGACCATTTCATAATCGCATCAGGATGTATAACTACTAACCTAATCTGTCAGATTATCCACTTTTAAGGGACTTGAGAGCCATGCTGTTGCTGTGTACTTTTATTAAGCCCCCATGTATGTAAACACCTAGCCTTGTTAGGGCCCCAAAGTTACAGAAACACATTTGGAAATGATTTGGAACTCTAGCTTCAGCACCAACCCACTTCGCTGCCTGGCTCAGGGCTAGCGACCTGGAAATGACGCTTTGTCATGCTGTGCCTCTGATTGATAGATCTATGTACATTGGAAGAGCAATGGACTTCTTCCTTTGGTAGTGCTAGCTCTTAACAAACCAGACAAAGCTCCTCAGTGGCTTCAGTTTCTATTATATAGATAGTTGTTTTGTAGAATCTCTGGAAATGAACTGGAAGTGTTGGCCCTAGTAACTGGAGGAGAAAATTCACTTTTTCCTTGCTGGACAACCCTCTACCACCTCTTTTGATTTCAAATATACTAGCGTGGTGAAACTCAGATGGGACATCTTGGTTCTTGATCATTCCTTTATGACTCACTGCTTCTATTGTGGTCACGACTACTCAGGAATGTGCACAGGTACACATTAGATGGATGCCTCCCCTAGTAGTCCTAGTTTGAGAAACATTCTGAAAGCTACTCTGTTACACTCTGGGTGGTATCTGACTAAAGTAAAAATCAAACAAAGGTCTTGGTGATAAGTAACTAGAAAATAGTCTGGGATGCCATCAGGTCTACCCCTGGTGTATCTCCACCCTGCCTCAGTGGTATAACCGGGAGGGACCAGTAACACGCCTTTGTTGGTAAGGAACAGACTAAGTCCGAACAGGAAAGGAAAGCTTTGGTGGAAAATCTGTCTCCACCCACTTCTAGAGTATGGAGGGACACCTCCTGGTGAAAGGAGCCATGACTGTGGATGCTGCTTTTTTCTCTTTTAAAGATGAGAGATTGACGTTCCAGAACCACTCCTTTAAAATGTGTTAAAACAGCAGAGGGAGGAAGATGGCAGAGGAATAGGATGGAGAAACCACTCCCCCAATGCCCCGCAATTCATCAAAAGAACATTTGGACACTGAGTAAATTCCACAAGACAACTTCTGAATGCTGGCAGAGACATCAGGCACCCAGAAAAGCAGCTCATTGTCTTCAAAAAGAAGTAGGAAGTAAAATAAAATATAAAAAGAGAGACAAAAGAGGTAGGGATGGAGATCAGTCCGGGGAAGGTAGGCTTAAAAAAAAAAAAAAAAAGGAGAGAGAGAGAGAAGTTTCCATACACCAGGAAACACTCACTGTCAAGTCTGTGGCAAGGCTTGGAAGCTCAGAGGGCAACATAACCGGGAGGAAAAATAAATAAATAATTTAAACCTACAGATTATGTTTCCAATGGTAACTCCCAGTGGAGAAGCAGCGCAGACGCCGGCATCCCCACTAGAAAAGAGGGGCTGGGTAGGGTGGCACAGGCTGCATTGCTTAGGGTAAAGATTGGGCCTGAATGCCCCGAAGGCAATCTCAGGGAACTAACTTTAAATACCAAAGCAGACTGTGGGATAGCTACCCCGTGAAAAGGCGAAATGCCGTAACTTAAGACACTGCTAGACATGCTCACTGAACAAAGGACTGAGCAGAGCTAGCCAGCTGTGGATGGTCTATCCCTGCCAAGACAGGCAGGGTAGGGCAGCCAGAGCCAGAAGGGGGCAATCGCGCCCTCAGAGAGGCATCTGCTACCAAACTGCAGGCAGGCTTCATTGCTAACCAAGACTTCCTGAGATTCAGGCCAGTCGACATCCACCTGAGAAGGTACGCTGGTTTTACACTCAGAAAACACAGGGGCAGGGACTGGGGAGGAGATAAGTCACAGTGACCACGCTCGCCAAATATCTGGTCACCTGAGCTGCTCAGAGAAGGGCACAAAACGCAGGCCAAACCAAGTCTGAGCCTTTGAGGAGTGCCCGAGTACCTGAACCTGAGGGGCTTAGACCTGGGAAATGCATACAACCCAGGAAAGTTTTCAGACTCTTCCTGGCAGAGCAACCTAGAGCCTAAGCATTATAAACAGGGAAAGCACACACACTGTAAGTGGGGACAAACACAGTGTGGCTGAGACACTGTAAGCACTCCCCACAGACGTCAGTGATATTTGTTTGCAGCGTTCCTCCCTCCCCACAGCATGACTGAACAAGTGAGCCAAAAATGTGTCCACCACCGCCCCCTTGTGTCATATCAGAAATCAGACATTGAAGAGACCAGCAAACTGAAGAAGCTAAAACAAATGGAACTGACTTGGAAGTGACAGATGGAGAAGTCTTGAGGCTACTACAAGAATAAGACTGAAAACTAGAGGCAGGAGGCTTAAGTCCAAATCCTGAGAACAGCAGAGAACTCCTGACTTTAGGGAATATTAATCCATAGGAGCTCTTTGAACGCCTCCATACCTACATTGAAATCAAGCACTACCCAAGGGTCAACAAGTTCCAGAGCAAGAGATACCACAAAAATTCTCCAGCAACACAGGAAAATAGCCCTGAGTTCAATGTACAGGTTGCTGAAAGTGACTTCAAACACATCGACATCTAATAAATCATTACTGGACACTTCATTGCACTCCAGAGAGAAGAAATACAGTTTCACCCACCAGAACACCAACGTAAACGTTGCTAAGCAGGGAACCTTGAAAAGCCACCAGTCCAATGCCACCCACAGCGAGTAAACTACACAATAAAGAGAAATCCACAAATTACCAGAAGACGGAAAAGCTACCACAAACACAGCAATATAAGCACCATGAAGAGGCAGAGAAATGCCCAGCAAGTAAAGGAACAGGATAAATGCTCACCAACTCAAATAAAAGAGGAAGAGACTGGGAATCTACCAGATAAAGAATTACCAATAATGATAGTGAAACTGATACAAAATCTTGAAAAAAATTGGACTTACAGATAAAAAACCTGGAGACAAGAATCGAGAAGATGGAAGAAAGGTTTAACAAGGATCTAGAAGAAATAAAAAGAGTCAATATACAATGAATAATGCGATATATGAGACGACAAAAAAAAAAAAAAAAAAACCTCTGGAGGGAACCAAAATAGAATAACAAAGGCAGAAGAGAGGAAAAGTGAGATAGAAGATAGAGTGGTAGAAATAAATTAAACAGAGGAATAAAGAAAAGTAAATTTAAAAAAATGAGGACAATCTCAGAGACCTCTGGGACAATGTTAAACGCCCGAACATTTGAATCATATGACTCTTAGAAGAAGAAGACAAAAAGAAAGACCATAAGGAGATACTTGAGGAGATAATAGTGGAAAACTTCCCTAAAATGGGGAAGGAAATAATCACCCAAGGTCAAGAAACCCAGAGAGGATAAACCCAAGGCGAAAAATGCCAAGGCATATATTAATCTAATTAACAAAGATCAATGCAAAAAACGAATATTAAAAGCACCAAGGGAAAAACAACAAATAACACTCAAGGGAATTCCCATAAAAATAACAGATGATCTTTCAGCAGAAAATCTTCAGGCCAGGAAGGAATGGCAAGACATACTTAAAGTGATGAAAGAAAGTAACCTACAGCCCAGATTACTATACCCAGGAAGGATCTCATTCAAATATGAAGGAGAGATCAAAAGCTTTACAGACAATCAAAAGCTGAGATAATTCAGCATGACCAAACCAGCTCTCCAACAAATACTAAAGGAATTTCTCTAGGCAGGAAACACAGAAAGGGTATATAAACTTGAACCCAAAACAATAAAGAAAATGGCAACGGGATCATACTTATCAATAATCACCTTAAACGTAAATCGGTTGAATGCCCCAACCAAAAGACAAAGGCTGGCTGAATGGATACAAAGACAAGACCCCCATATATGTTGTCTACAAGAGACCCACCTCAAATCGAGGGACACATACAGACTGAAAGTGAAGGGCTGGGAAAAGGTATTCCACGCAAATAGAGAACAAAAGAAAGCAGTAGTAGCAATACTCATATCAGATAAATTAGATTTTAAAACAAAGGCTGTGAAAAGAGACAAAGAAGGAAACTACATATGGATCAAAAGATCAATCCAAGAAGAAGATATAACAATTAAAATTATTTATGCACCCAACATAGGAGCACTGCAATATGTAAGACAATTACCAACAAGTATGAAAGGGGAAATTAACAATAACATAATAATAGTGGGACACTTTAATACCCCACTTACACCTATGAATAGATCAACTAAACAGAAAATTAACAAGGAAACACAAACTTTAAATGATACAATAGGCCAGTTAGTCCTAATAGATCTCTATAGGACATTTTACCCCAAAACAATGAATTTCACCATTTTCTCAAGCGCACATGGAACTTTTTCCAGGATACATCACATCCTGGGCCATAACTCTAGCCTGGGTAAATTCAAAAAAATTGAAATCATTCCAAGCATCTTTTCTGACCACAATGCAGTAAGATTAGATCTCAATTACTGGAGAAAAACTATTAAAAATGCCAACATATGGATGCTGAACAACACGCTGCTGAATAATGAACAAATCATAGAAGAAATCAAAAGAGAAATCAAAATATGCATAGAAATGAATGAAAACGAAAACACAACAACCCAAAACCTCTGGGACACTTTAAAAGCAGTGCTCAGGGGGAAGTTCATAGAAATACAGGCACACCTCAAACAACAAGAAGAAAGTCAATTAAATAACCTAACTCTACATCTAAAGAAACTAGAAAAGGAAGAATTTAAGAACCCCAGCGTTAATAGAAGGAAAGAAATCGTAAAAATTAGGGCAGAGATAAATGCAAAAGAAACAAAAGAGACCATAGCCAAAATCAACAAAGCCAAAAGCTGGTTCTTTGAGAAGGTAAATAAAATTGACAAACCACTAGCCAGACTCATCAAGAAACAAAGGAAGAAGAACCAAATCAATAAAATTAGAAATGAAAATGGAGAGATCACAACCGACAACACAGAAATACAAAGAATTATTAGAGAATACTATCAGCAATTATATAGCAATAAAATGAATAACTTGGAAGAAATGGACACATTCCTAGAAATGTACACCTTGTCAAAACTGAACCGGGAAGGAATAGAAATCTGAATAGACTCATCACAAGCACCGAACTAGAGGAAGTAATCAGAAATCTTCCAGCAAATAAAAGCCCAGGTCCAGACAGCTTCACAGCTGAATTCTACCAAAATATTAGAGAAGAGCTAACACCTATTCTACTCAAACTCTTTCAGAAAATTGCTGAGGAAGGGAAACTTCCAAACTCATTCTATGAAGCCACCATCACCCTAATTCCAAAACCTGGTAAAGATCCCACAGAAAGGAAAACTACAGGCCAATATCACTGATGAACATAGATGCAAACATCCTTAACAAAATTCTAGCAATCAGAATACAACAAAATATTAAGAAGATCATACATCATGACCAAGTGGGCTTTATCCCAGGAATGCAAAGATTATTCAATATTCAACGTAATACACCACATTAACAAACTGAAAAATAAAAAACATATAATTATCTCAATAGATTCAGAGAAAGCCTTTGAGAAAATACAAAAAAAAATGTTTTTTTTTTTTTTGAATAGAAGGGCCATATCTCAACATAATAAAAGCTATATATGACAAACCCAGAGCAAACATTATCCTCAATTGTGAAAAACTGAAAGCATTTCCCCTAAAGTCAGGAACAAGACAGAGTGCCCACTCTCACCACTACTGTTCAACATAGTTCTGGAAGTTTTGGCTACAGCATTCAGAGCAGAAAAAGACATAAAAGAATACAAATTGGAAAAGAAGAAGTAAAACTTTCACTGTTCGCTTATGACATGATCCGCTACACAGAAAAACCCTAAAGACTCTACCAGAAAACTGCTCGAGCTAATCAATGAATACAGTAAAGTTGCATGGTATAAAATCAACACACAGAAATCCCTTGCATTCCTATACACTAATAATGAGAAAATAGAAAGAGAAATTAAGAAAACTATTCCATTCACTGTTGCAATGAAAACAGTTAAATACTTAGGAATATATCTACCTAAGGAAACAAAAGACTTGAACATAGAAAGCTATAAAACACTACTGAAAGTAATCAAAGAGGACACTAATAGAGAAATATACCCGTGTTTATGGATTGGAAGAATAAATATTTTGAAAATGAGTATACTAACCAGAGTAATTTATACATTCAATGCAATCCTTATCAAGCTACCAACGATATTTTTCACAGAACTAGAACAAATAATCTCACAATTTGTATGGAAATACAAAAAACCTCGAATAGCCAAAGCAATCTTGAAGAAGAAGAATGGAACTGGAGGAATTAACCTGCTGGATTTCAGGCTCTACTACAAAGCCACAGTCATCAAGACAGTATGGTACTGGCATAAAGACAGAAATATACATCAATGGAACAAAATAGAAAGCCCATAGATAAATCCACACACCTATGGACACCTTATCTTCGACAAAGGAGGCAAGAATATAAAATGGAGAAAAGACAGTCTCTTTAACAAGTGGTGCTGGGAAAACTGGTCAGCCACTTGTAAAAGAATGAAACTAGAACACTCCCTAACACCATAAACTAAAATAAACTCAAAATGGATTAGAGAGCTAATTGTAAGACCAGATTCTATAAAACTCCTAGAGGAGAACGTAGGCAAAACACCCTCCTACATACATCACAGCAGGATCCTCCAAGACCCACCTCCCAGAATATTGGAAATAAAAGCAAAAATAAGCAAATAGGACCTAATTAAATTCAAAAGCTTCTGCACAGCAAAGGAAACTATAAGCAAGGTGAAAAGACAGCCTTCAGTATGGGAGAAAATAATCAAAATGAAGCAACTGATAAAGGATTAATCTCCAAAATATACAAGCAGCTCCTGCAGCTCAGTTCCAGAAAAATAAATGACCCAATCAAGAAATGGGCCAGAGAACTAAACAGACATTTCTCCAAAGAAGACATAAAGATCGCTAACAAACACATGAAAAAATGTTCATCATCCCTTATAATCAGAGAAATGCACATCAAAACCACAATGAGATACAATTTCACACCAGTCAGAATGGCTGCTATCCAAAAGTCTACAAGCAATATATGCTGGAGAGGGTGTGGAGAAAAGGGAACCCTCTTTCACTGTTGGTGGGAATGCGACTGGGGATGGACTAGTTCCTGCATATGCCAGGACCTGGAGGAGGGAAAAGGTGCAAGCTTCTAAGGTCTTCGGCTTGCATGCCAGGAAGGCATCAAAGCGTTCTGCTTCTCTTCTCCAAACACACGCTGCACATGCACAGATAATATGATACGCCCCTTCTCCCACCTTCCCTGCCCAACACCCTCATCCACCTGTCTTCAGCCTTCCTCATTCACCTTCATATTAAACATGTCCATAAGGAAGTCTTTATCTTGGTCACTGATCATGAAATACATCGGTGGGTGGTTCATAAACTTCTTTAGGTCAAGGAGCCAGTACAAGTACAAAAGCAAGTAGATGGAACAGGCATCATCAAAGGATGTGGGCATTCCTGCTTGCTAGACCACGCCACTGACATCTCCATCCCCTGGCATACCATCAAATATGCTCATAGTTCTATGTTCCCCATGGTCCTCCAGGTCCCTTCTCTACTTCCACTGAGGGACGGTCTGTGTCTTATGGTTTCTGATCTACCTGGTCTGTGTGTGCTGGGTAGTGGCATGTCACTACTTAAAACATCAGTGTCTGCAGTCCCTGTAGCATGCCTTGTCTGCAGGCCCGTGTATCCTCTGTTTTTGCACACGTGTGTGTGTGAGTTAGTGTGTTTGGCAAGAGATCCCTAGGACTCTCACCTTCTCCCTGTCTTCACCATACGGCATTCGGATATGTCTGGAGTGGTGTGGCCCTAACTAGGGAGGAAAAGATTGGCTCCTTTCTGCTCCACCTTAGGTGAGTGGACAATGTCCTACTTTTACACTGCACTAACTGGAACAAATACAGGGGCTCTAAATGACCAGGATGGGTTATTGGACTCCGAATGTCTCTGTTGCTTTCCCAGATAATCTACAATTACAATAATAAGGCTTTGAGAATGATGTTCTGGCACACTGTCTCTATTCACACAGAGTTCCAGCTCCAGGGGACCACTTCCATTCAAATGCAGGCTGAAAGGAGTCACCCAGAGTCATGGATCAGACACACACAAGTGGAGATCTGGCCTGGCTTTGCTGGCACTTGACTTTGGAGCACACCACTCCTCCCAGCCTCCACTTCCCTCCACCCCATGTGTTTCCCTGTGCCCTCACACACATTCCTCCTCTTGCTCCTGCTCCTTCTCTCCTCCTGAACAACCAACCCTAAGAAGCGGTAGTAAGGATATGACTTTACCAAAGGAGCCAGGAATGCCCTGGATGATGCCACTTCTCCCAGACAAGCGACTCTTTTCCTCTGAAGGTTCTTAGACCTGAGCGGAACGTAGGCCCTGCGGTAAGTTTCACCCCCACAGCTCAGCTCTACCTGTGGGAAAGCCAATGCCTCCAGCACCCGAAGTGGGGGCAGAGTGGGCTAATTCCTCGGAGCTCCATGTCTTGGGTGTTCCTGGTCCTGCTCCTCTGGGTTCTCCTCACACTCTTGAAAGGACAGCAGCTCCTGTTCCTCCACAACCGACACCAGCTTCACCTCCTCCATGATGTCTTTCACCAGCGGTTGGAGGTCTTGCCGGAACCCCGCCATCTCTCCTTCCTGCAAAGTTTTGCCTTCCTCCATCACCTCCAACCTGAAGAGGGTGCCCTCCTTGCCTGGTGTCCCCTGCCCCTGCTCCCTGTAACGTCCCTGATGGCCCCACCGAGCCAGCAGTTCCCATGGCCCATGCGGCCTGAAAACCAGTCTCACAAGTAAGAAGACTAAAGCTCTCAGGGGCACTCCAGCCTTCTTCTGGTCTTCCTCTCCTTGTGGCCCTGGCCATGTTTCAGGTTTGTGAAAGAGGTGGGCCTGGAATCAAAGCAACTGGCTGGCACAGAGGGGCCCACTGGCTTCAGTCACTCCCCACCAATTGGTTACTTGCCAACACTACCAGAAGGGAAGGTGAGGCACACAGGCAGATCCTTATGTCATCACCCATGTGTAGTATGTTGGTGGGAAGGGCCTGGCTTCTACACGCTGACCTTCCAGACACTTCAAATGGAGTCTAAAGGCATTTCCTCAGGGGCACTCTGGCCACAGTGAGCCAGATGCTCATCTCTGATCAACACAAGCATACCCTACATGGAAGCTGTTTTCATGAGAAACAGTGTCAAAGTGCAAATAGGGCAGGCAGGTGTTTCAGTAGCTGAAGACCCAGCGGTTCTTATGAAATATAGAGATTTCCATATTTCTTACAGGAAAATATCATTTCTGATCTTCAACTGTGAAATATAGAGAAGCCCTACTTCCATGAAGGAGGATGAACCAAGATTTTGACACAGGAAATACAGAGAATTCCGTATTTCAGGGTGAAAATTGGTTCTCTAGATATATGTTTGAGAAATACCAAGAATTCCATATATCTTTAAGAAAGAGTGATGGCCAGATTTTCTCTGTAAAATAGAGATGATTCCAATTCCCTAACTATTCTCTGTATCTTAAGAAAACCAATGCCAAGGTTTTCATATGTGAAATATAGATAATTCCGTATTTCATTTCAGAAAATCACCACCCAGATTTTCGTATATGATATATAGGGAACTCTACACTTTGGGTAAGAAAAATAGCATGATACAGGATGCTCGGGGGTGGTGCACTGGGATGACAGAGAGGGATGACTTGGGGAGGGATGTAGGAGAAGGTTCAAGATGGGGAACCCATGTAGACCCAGGGCAGATTCATGTCATTGTATGGCAAAATCAATACAGTATTATAAAAGGAACTAGTGGTCATGTATGGATGTGAGAGTTGGACTGTGAAGAAAGCTGATCGTCGAAGAATTGATGCTTTTGAACTGTGGTGCTGGAGAAGACTCTTGAGAGTCCCTTATACTGCAAGGAGATCCAACCAGTCCATTCTAAAGAAGATCAATCCTGGGTGTTCATTGGAAGGACTGAGGCTAAAGCTGAAACTGCAATACTTTGGCCACCTCATGCGATGAGTTGACTCACTGGAAAAGAGACTGATGCTGGGAGGCACTGGGGGCAGAAGGAGACAGGGACGACAGAGAATGAGATGGCTCGATAGCATCATCGACTTGATGGACGTGAGTTTGTGTGAATTCCGGGAATTGGTGATGGACAGTGAGGCCTGGTGTGCTGTGATTCATCGGGTTGCAGGGTGGGACATGACTGAACGACTGAACTGAACTGACTAAAATTAAAAATGAAAATAAAAAATAAAGAATATGATAAAACATGTATAAAAAAGAGAGAGAAACAAAGCCAAGTTTTTTATATGTGAAATATAATTAATGCCATGTTTCATCTAAGAAAATTACCACCCAGATTTTCATATATGATATATAGAGAAATCCACGTTTAGGGTAAGAAAAGTAGCATCCGGATGCTTATAATGAGAAATGCCAGAAAATTCACTGTATTGTATACTGAAATCAGCATCAAGATTTTCATATGTAACATATACAGTTTGATATTTAATTGAGTAAAATTGTCACCATTATTTTTTTCAGATGTGAAATATACAGAATTCCATATTTTATGTAGGACTATGCCTGAACTGATTTTGGTGTCTGAAATGTACAGAATCCTACATTTCATGTGGAAATGGTTTTCATATGTGATGTACATAAATGTCAGTCTTCATCTAGGAAAATTTCAGCAGATATTTTTGTATGTGATATAGAGAGTATGTTATATATCATGTAGATAACGTGTGGACAGATTTCAAATGTGAAATATAGAATATTCCATATTGCACACAGGTAAATCTGCTTGCAGATCTAAATTGTGGGATATAGAGAATTCCATATATCAGCTAGAGATATTTCATAAATGGTGAAATATGAAATATAAATAATACCATATTTCATATAGGAAAGTATGTGCCTAGATTTTATATGTGAGATTTAGAGGATTCCAAAATGTACATGAGACTATCTGCACCCATATTTTCCTGAATGAATTACAGAGATTCCTTATTCCATGTGAGAAATCTTTGGCTCAAATTTTCAAATGAGAAATAGGGATGATTCCATATTTCATGCAGGGAAAATGACATCCACTTTTTCATATGTGAAATATACAGATTTCCATAGTGCATGTGGGAAATCCAAAATCTAGAAATCCAATGGTTATTATAGCAATGTACATATTTTCATGTAGAAATATGGCACCCAGATTTTCAGGTGTGAAACATAGTTGATTACATATTTCTTTTTTTTACTGCTTTATGTATTTTTCTTAATATAAAGTAATTAGGCTCTAATTAAATTAAGTGAAATAAAAATAAATAAATATTACGTATTTCATGTTGTGAAATCTTCACATGGACTTTTATAAGAGCAATCCAGAGAAATGTAAATTTCAACAGGGAAATCAGGGACCAGACAGTGAAAGAAGAAATAAATTGATCCTATATTTGATTGCTTGTCCCAGATCTTAATTTCTGTATCACAGACAATTCCAGTTTTATGTGTGAAAATTCTGACACACGTTTTCAAATATTAATAACAGAGGCTCTGTATTCATATGAGCATATCTATCCTCATATTTTCAAAGAGAAATATACTAAATTCCATATTTCATGTTGGAAGAACTTTATGGTGGAATATAGGCAATTTTATAGCTCAGCGTGAAAATCATATTTTCTCAAATCAGATAGAAGTTTCTGTATTTCTTATAGCAAAGTGAATGTCGTTTTTCAAATATGAAATCCGCAGCATTCTGTATTCATGAATGAAAGCCACACATAGATTTTCAAATGAGAAATATGAAAATTACATTATAATTACATTTTGTAATTGAACTCTGGGAGGTGGTGATGGACAGGGAAGCCTGGCCTGCTGTGATTCATGTGTCGCAAAGAGTCGGACATGACTGAGAGACTGAACTGAATCTAACTGAACTGAAATACATTAAGATAATTGCATGTCAATATTTTCATATTTCATGCCAAATGTTCTGTGTGCATACTTTCATATGATATACAGATATCCCCAGATTTTCATATGTGAAATATGGAATTTCATATTTCATGTAACAAAATCTGCATGTAGAGTTTCATATGTGTAACTGAGAATTTCGTCTTTCATGTAATCCTAGATTTCAATATATGAAACATAAAATCGATAGTGCATCCATCAGTTCAGTTCAATTGTTCAGTCGTGTCCGACTCTTTGTGACCCCACGAATCACAGCACACCAGGCCTCCCTGTCCATCACCAACTCCCGGAGTTCACTCAAACTCATGTCCATCAAGTTGATGATACCATCCAGCCATCTCACCCTCTATCGTCCCTTTTTTCTCCTGCGCCTTATATTTCCCAGCATCAGAGTCTTTTCCAGTGAGTCAACACTTCGCATGAGGTGGCCAAAGTATTGGAATTTCAGCTTTAGCATCAGTCCCTACAATGAACACTCAGGATTGATCTCCTTTAGAATGGACTGGTTGGATCTCCTTGCAGTCCAAGGGACTCACAAGAGTCTTCTCCAACACCACAGTTCAAAAGCATCAATTCTTCGGCGATCAGCTTTCTTCATAGTCCAACTCTCACATCCATACATGAACACTGGAAAAAACATAGCCTTGACTAGATGGACTTTGGTTGGCAAAGTAATGTCTCTGCTTTTTAATATGCTATCGAGGTTGGTCATAAATTTCCTTCCAAGGAGTAAGTGTCTCATAATTTCATGGCTGCAATCAGAATCTACAGCGATTTTGGAGCCCCCAAAAATAAAGTCTGACACTGATTCCACTGTTTTCCCATCTATTTCACATGAAGTGATGGGATCAGTTGCCATGATCTTTGTTTTCTGAATATTGAGCTTCAAGCCAACCTTTTCACTCTCCTCTTTCACTTTCATCAAGAGGCTTTTGAGTTCCTCTTCACTTTCTGCCATAAGGGTGGTGTCATCTGCATATCTGAGTTTATTGATATTTCTCCCCGAAATCTTGATTGCAGCTTGTGCTTCTTCCAGCCCAGCGTTCCTCATGATGCACTCTGCATATAAGTTAAATAAACAGGGTGACAATATAGAACTTTGATATACTCCTTTTCCTATTTAGAACCAGTCTGTTTTTCCATGTCCAGTTCTAACAGTTGCTTCCTGACCTGCATACAGGTTTCTCAAGAGGCAGGTCAGGTGTTCTGATATTAGAAAATGTACCCCTAGATTTTCATATTTGAAATGTAAAATATTTCAAGTCATTTTTCCTATCCATATTTCTTGTCAGTGTATTTTTATTCTGATTTTGATGCATGAAATATTGAAACTCTTATAGTTTCAGAGGGAAGTTCTGCATGCAGATTTCATTAATGAAACAGAGAAAATTCCTTATTTCATGTAGGAATATTTAATTTTTCTGTGGACATATAAAAAATTCAAAGTTCCACGTTGAAAAATATCATCTTGATTGATATATGTGAAATAAAGTTGTTGACATTCAGTCACTCAGTCATGTCCAATTCTTTGCAACACTGTGGACTGTATCACTACAGGCCTCGCTATCCTTTACTGCCTCCAACACTTTGCTGAGACTCATGTTCATTGAGTCAAGTGATGCTGTCCAACCATCTCACCCTCTGTCGCCCCAAACTTCTCCTGCCCTCCATCTACCCACATCGAGCCAATGATTTTCTTTTTCTTTTTTTTAAAGACAAGGCAGAACCTCATGTTTTTTTTCCCATGAATCACTTCTTCACACCAGGTAGCCAAAGTATTAGAACTTCAGCTTCAGCATCAGCCCTTCCTTTTTTTTTTTTTTTAATTTATTTTATTGGAGGCAAATTACCTTTCATTAATATATTGGTTGGTTTTGCGATACATTGACATGAATCCTCCCCGGGTGTACATGTGCTCTCCCTCCCGAACCCCCCTCCCACCTCCCTCCTCCCCATATCCTCCCCCCATGTCATTCCCATGCACCAGCCCCAGGCATCCTGCATCATGCGTCGAACCTGGACTGGTCACATATGCTAATATACATGCTACAATGCCATTCTCCCCAATCATCCCACCTTCACCCTCTCCCACAGAGTCCCAAAGACTGTTCTATATGTCTATGTCTCTTTTGCAGTCTCGTACACAGGTTTCAGGTTTCCATCTTTCTAAATTCCATATATATGCGTCAGTATACTATATTGATGTTTTTCTTTCTGGCTTACTTCACTCTGTATAATTGGCTCCAATTTCATCCACCTCATTAAAACTGATTCAAATGCATTTTTCTTGATGGCTGAAAAATACTCCATTGTGTATATGTACCAAAGCTTTCTTATCCATTCATCTGCAGATGGACATCTAGGTTGCTTCCATGCCCTGGCTATTATAAACAGTGCTGCAATGAACATTGGAGTACATGTGTCTCTTTCAATTCTGGTTTCCTCGGTGTGTATGCCCAGGAGTGCAATTGCTGGATCATATGGCAGTTCTATTTCCAGTTTTTTGAGGAATCTCCACACTGTTCTCCAAAGTGGCTGTACTAGTTTGCATTCCCACCAACAGTGTAAGAGGGTTCCTTTCTCTCCACACCCTCTCCAGCATTTATTGCATGTAGAGTTTTGGATAGCAGCCATTCTGACTGGTGTGAAATGGTATCTCATTGTGGTTTTGATTTGCATTTCTCTGATTATGAGGGATGTTGAGCATTTTTTCATGTGTTTGTTAGCCATCTTTATGTCTTCTTTGGAGAAATGTCTGTTTAGTTCTTTGGCCCATTTTTTGATTGGGTCACTTAGTTTTCTGGAATTGAGCTGCAGGAGCTGCTTGTATATGTTGGAGATTAATCCTTTATCAGTTGCTTCATTTGCTATTATTTTCTCCCATTCTGAAGGCTGTCTTTTCACCTTGCTTAGAGTTTCTTTTGCTGTGCAGAAGCTTTTGATTTTAATTAGGTCCCATTTGTTTATTTTTGCTTTTATTTCCAATATTCTGGGAGGTGGGTCTTGGAGGATCCTGCTGTGATTTATGTCAGAGAGTGTTTTGCCTACGTTCTCCTCTAGGAGTTTTATAGTATCTGGTCTTACATTTAGCTCTCTAATCCATTTTGAGTTTATTTTTGTGTATGGTGTTAGGAAGTGTTCTAATTTCATTCTTTTACAAGTGGCTGACCAGTTTTCCCAGCACCACTTGTTAAAGAGACTGTCTTTTGTCCATTTTATATTCTTGCCTCCTTTGTCAAAGATAAGGTGTCCATAGGTGCGTGGGTTTATCTCTGGGCTTTCTATTTTGTTCCATTGATCTATATTTCTGTCTTTATGCCAATACCATACTGTCTTGATGACTGTGGCTTTGTAGTAGAGCCTGAAGTCTGGCAGGTTAATTCCTCCAGTTCCATTTTTCTTCTTCAAGATTGCTTTGGCTATTCGAGGTTTTTTGTATTTCCATACAAACTGTGAGATTATTTGTTCTAATTCTGTGAAAAATATCGTTGGTAGCTTGATAGGGATTGCATTGAATGTATAAATTACTTTGGGTAGTATACTCATTTTCACAATATTTATTCTTCCAATCCACGAACATGGTATATTTCTCCATCTATTAGTGTCCTCTTTGATTACTTTCACTAGTGTTTTGTAGTTTTCTATGTACAAGTCTTTTGTTTCCTTAGGTAGATATATTCCTAAGTATTTAATTCTTTTCGTTGCAACAGTGAATGGAATAGTTTCTTTAATTTCTCTTTCTATTTTCTCATTATTAGTGTATAGGAATGCAAGGGATTTCTGTGTGTTGATTTTATATCCTGCAACTTTACTGTATTCATTGATTAGCTCTAGTAGTTTTCTGGTAGAGTCTTTAGGGTTTTCTGTGTAGAGGATCATGTCATCAGCGAACAGTGAAAGTTTTACTTCTTCTTTTCCAATTTGTATTCCTTTTATGTCTTTTTCTGCTCTGATTGCTGTAGCCAAAACTTCCAGAACTATGTTGAATAGTAGTGGTGAGAGTGGGCACCCTTGTCTTGTTCCTGACTTTAGGGGAAATGCTTTCAGTTTTTCACCATTGAGGATAATGTTTGCTATGGGTTTGTCGTATATAGCTTTTATTATGTTGAGATATGTCCCTTCTATTCCCACTTTCTGGAGAGTTTTTATCATAAATGGATGTTGTATTTTGTCAAAGGCTTTCTCTGCATCTATTGAGATAATCATATGATTTTTATTTTTCAGTTTGTTAATGTGGTGTATTACGTTGATTGATTTGCGGATATTGAAGAATCCTTGCATTCCTGGGATAAAGCCCACTTGGTCATGATGTATGATCTTTTTAATATGTTGTTGGATTCTGATTGCTAGAATTTTGTTAAGGATTTTTGCATCTATGTTCATCAGTGATATTGGCCTGTAGTTTTCTTTTTTTGTGGGATCTTTACCAGGTTTTGGGATTAGGGTGATAGTGGCCTTATAGAATGAGTTTGGAAGTTTTCCTTCCTCAGCAATTTTCTGAAAGAGTTTGAGTAGAATAGGTGTTAGCTCTTCACTAAATTTTTGGTAGAATTCAGCTGTGAAGCCGTCTGGACCTGGGCTTTTGTTTGCTGGAAGCTTTCCGATTACTTCCTCTATTTCCGTGCTTGTGATGGGTCTGTTCAGATTTTCTATTTCTTCCTGGTTCAGTTTTGGCAAGGTGTCCTTTTCTAGGAATTTGTCCATTTCTTCCAAGTTATTCATTTTATTGCCATATAATTGCTGATAGTATTCTCTAATAATCCTTTGTATTTCTGTGTTGTCAGTTGTGATTTCTCCCTTTTCATTTCTAATTTTATTGATTTGGTTCTTCTCCCTTTCTTTCTTGATAAGTCTGGCTAGTGGTTTGTCAATTTTATTTACCTTCTCAAAGAACCAGCTTTTGGCTTTGTTGATTTTTGCTATGGTCTCTTTTGTTTCTTTTGCATTTATCTCTGCCCTAATTTTTATGATTTCTTTCCTTCTGCTAACCCTGGGGTTCTCCATTTCTTCCTTTTCTAGTTTCTTTAGATGTAGAGTTAGGTTATTTAGTTGACTTTTTTCTTGTTTCTTGAGGTGTGCCTGTATTGCTATGAACTTCCCCCTTAGCACTGCTTTTACAGTGTCCCAGAGGTTTTGGGTTGTTGTGTTTTCATTTTCATTCATTTCTATGCATATTTTAATTTCTCTTTTGATTTCTTCTATGATTTGTTCATTATTCAGCAGCGTGTTGTTCAGCCTCCATATGTTGGCATTTTTAATAGTTTTTCTCCCATAATTGAGATCTAGTCTTACTGCATTGTGGTCAGAAAAGATGCTTGGAATGATTTCAATTTTTTTGAATTTACCAAGGCTGGATTTATGGCCCAGGATGTGATCTATCCTGGAAAAGGTTCCGTGTGCGCTTGAGAAAAAGGTGAAGTTCATTGTTTTGGGGTGAAATGTCCTATAGATATCTATTAGGTCTAACTGGTCTATTGTATCATTTAAAGTTTGTGTTTCCTTGTTAATTTTCTGTTTAGTTGATCTATCCATAGATGTAAGTGGGGTATTAAAGTCTCCCACTATTATTGTGTTATTGTTAATTTCCCCTTTCATAATTGTTAGTAATTGTTTTACATATTGCGGTGCTCCAATGTTGGGTGCATAAATATTTATAATTGTTATATCTTCATCTTGGATTGATCCTTTGATCATTATGTAGTTTCCTTCTTTGTCTCTTTTCACAGCCTTTGTTTTAAAATCAATTTTATCTGATATGAGTATTGCTACTCCTGCTTTCTTTTGGTCTCTATTTGCGTGGAATATCTTTTTCCAGCCCTTCACTTTCAGTCTGTATGTGTCCCTCGATTTGAGGTGGGTCTCTTGTAGACAACATATATGGGGGTCTTGTTTTTGTATCCATTCAACCAGCCTTTGTCTTTTGGTTGGGGCATTCAACCCATTTACGTTTAAGGTGATTATTGATAAGTATGAACCTGTTGCCATTTTCATTATTGTTTGGGTTCAAGTTTATATACCCTTTCTGTGTTTCCAGTCTAGAGAAGATCCTTTAGTATTTGTTGGAGAGCTGGTTTGGTGATGCTGAATTCTCTCAGCTTTTACTTGTCTGTAAGGCTTTTGATTTCTCCTTCACATTTGAATGAGATCCTTGCTGGGTATAGTAATCTGGGCTGTAGGTTATTTTCTTTCATCACTTTAAATATGTCTTGCCATTCCCTCCTGGCCTGAAGAGTTTCTGCTGAAAGATCAGCTGTTATCCTTATGGGGATCCCCTTGTGTGTTATTTCTTGTTTTTCCCTTGCTGCTTGTAATATTTTTTCTTTGTGTTTGATCTTTGTTAATTTGATTAATATGTGCCTTGGGGTATTTCGCCTTGGGTTTATCCTGTTAGGGACTCTCTGTGTTTCTTGGACTTGGGTGATTATTTCCTTCCCCATTTTAGGGAAATTTTCAACTATTATCTCCTCGAGTATTCTCTCATGGTCTTTCTTTTTGTCTTCTTCTTCTGGGACTCCTATGATTCGAATGTTGGGGCGTTTAATATTGTCCCATATGTCTCTAATATTGTGCTCATTTCTTTTAATTCGTTTTTCTTTTTCCGTCTCTGTTTCATTTATTTCTACAATTCTATCTTCTAGCTCGCTTATCCTGTCTTCTGCCTCCGTTATTCTACTGTTTGTGCCCTCGAGAGTGTTTTTGATCTCGTCTATTGTATTATTCATTGTATATTGACTCTTTTTTATTTCCTCTAATTCTTTATTGAACATTTCTTCCATCTTCTCCATCCTTTTCTCCAGTTTATTTATCTGTAACTCCATTTTGCTTTCCAGATTTTGAATCATTTTCACAATTAAAATTCGAAATTCTTTATCGGGTAGGTTCCCTATATCTTCCTCTTTTGTTTGTGTTGGTGGGCATTTATCCTGTTCCTTTACTTGTTGGGTATTTCTCTGCCTCTTCATCTTGCTTATATTGCTGTGTTCGGGTGGCCTTTCTGTCTTCTGACAGTCTGTGGAGTTCTCTTTATTATGTAGTTGCCTCGTTATGTGTGGGGTTGGATGGGTGACTTGCCAAGGTTCCCTGGTTAGGGAAGCTTGAGTAGATGTTCTGGTGGGTGGAACTGGATTTCTTCTCTCTGGAGTGCAAGGGAGTGTCCAATAATGAGTTTGAGATGTCCGTGGGTTTGGGGTGGCTTTGGGCAGCCTGTATATTGAAGTTCAGTGCTATTCTCCTGTGTTGCTGGATAGCTTGCGTAGTATGTCTTTCACTGAAACTTGTTGACCCTTGGGTGGTGCCTGGTTTCAGTGTATGTATGGAGGCCTTTGATGAGTACCTATCATTTAATGTTCTCTGGAACCGGAGATCTCTGGTGTTCTCAGGATTTGGCCTTAAGCCTCTGCCTCTGGTTTTCAGTCTTATTCTTGCAGGAGGCTCAAGGCTTCTCCCTCTTCTGTTTTCTGGTCTCCTCAGTGTCTAATTCCCGTCCTGACTCCAGGAGGCGGTGGTGGGCACTTTTTTTTTTTTTTTTCCCCCCAGGCTCTCCTATTCAGTCCTGCTGTAGGGAGGGAGGAACAACTAACAAATACCCCTGGCGTCTGTGGGGAGTGCTCGCGGTGTCTCGGCTACACTGGGAATGCTCCCGCTCGAGGCGTGTGTGCTTTCCCTGTTTATGCTGCTTAGGCTTTAGTTTGCTCTGCTGCAAGCTGTCCGCGGCTGGCGCTGGGTTGCATGCACTTCCCAGGTCTGATTGGCTCAGGTTCAGGTCCTCGGGTACTCGACAAAGGCAGACTTGGCTGGGCCTGCGTTTTGTGCCTTCCCTGGTCCTAGCAGCTCAGGTGACCAGGCGTTTGGCGAGCGCAGTCGCTGCGACTTATCGCCTTCCCGGTCCCCGCCGCTCGGTTTTCTGGGAGTACAACCGGTGCAGTTTCTCAGGTGGATATCGACCGGCCCGAACCCAAGAAGTCCTGGCCAGCAAGGAAGCTTGCCTGCAGCTTGACACAGGAAGCCTCTCTGGGGCCGCGGCTGCCCCCGCCCCGGCGCTGGCTGCCCTCCCCGCCCGCGTCGGCGGGGGCTGGGGCGCCCAAGCCCGGTTCTCCCTCTACGCGCGGGCGCCGGCTCTCCCTCTACGCGCGGGCGCCGGCTCTCCCTCCAAGCGCGGGCGCCGGCTCTCCCACCAAGCGCGGGCGCCGGCTCTCCTTCCAAACGCGGGCGCCGGCTCTCCCTCTACGCGCGGGCGCTGGCTCTCCCTCCAAGCGCGGGCGCCAGCTCTCCCTCTAAGCGCCGCTGCCGCTGGCTCTCCCTCTGAGCGCTGCTGCCGGCGCCTCCCTGCCCAGCCCCCGCCTGCTAGTGAGGGGCGCGGGAGTCTGTGCCGCTTCTCCGCTGAGAGTTTCCTCTGAGCACTTAGTCTGTGAGTTTTAATTATTTATGTCTTTTGTCTCCCAGTTATGCGGCCCTCTGAGGTTCCTCTCGCCAGTGTTTCCAGGTGTTTGGAAACTTCTCTCTCTTTTTTTTTTTTTTTTTTTAAGCCTCCCTTCCCGGGAGGGAGCTCCGTCCCTCCCTCTTTTGTCTCTCTTTTTATCTTTTTATCTATTTCCTACCTCCTTTCGAGGACTATGGGCTGCTTTTCTGAGTGCCTGATTTCCTCTGCCGGTATTCAGAAGATTTTTTGTGGGATTTACTCAGCGTTCAAATGTTCTTTTGTTGATTTTGTTGGGGGGAAAGTGGCCGCCCTGTCCTATTCCTCCGCCATCTTCCCAGCCCTTCCAATGAATATTTGGGGTTAGTTTCTTTTAGAATTGAGGGGGTTGGTCTCCTTCCTGCCCAAGGTTCTCTCAAGAGCCATTTTCATCACCACAGTTGCAATGCCTCAATTCTTTGGCACTCAGCCTTCTTTCTAGTGATACTAGCACATCCGTACATGTGTACTGGTAAAACCATCATCCTGACTATGTGGATCTTTGTTGGCAAAGAGATATCTCTTCTTTTCAGTACCTGTGTCTAGGTTTCTCCGAACATTGCTTCCTAGAAGAAGGTGTCTTTTATATTCATGGCTGTAATCACTGTTCCCAGTCATATTAGAGCCCTAGAAAACTGTCACTCTTTCCATTTTTACCCTTTCTATTTGCCAAAGCATTGCTATTGTTTGCCCCACCTCTTTTTGAACACCACAGCCAAATATGCCTGTTACTCCATGTATCTTTGACTTCCTGCTTTTACGTTCCAGAACCATATGATGAAATGGACATCTTTTTTTTTTTTTCATTATTAATTCTAGAAAGCCCTGAAGGTCTTCCTACAACTGGTCAAGTTCCCTGGTAGCTCATGGTAAAGAAGTGAAACGCAGAGACTGCCATTGTTCATGTAGGAAAATCCGCAACCAGATAGCCATGTTCAAGAGAAAGAACTCCACATTCCTTGTAGGAAAAAAAAATCCTGAATATCAGCTGTGAAATACAGATAATTCTATATGTCATGAGGGAAAATCTTCAGCAATATTCATACATGAAGTGTAGAGAATTAATATTTCAAATATGAATATTGACACTGATTTGCCTATGTGAAAAATAGGAATTCCATATTTCTAGTAGTCAGTTTGGAAAATGGATAGGTAATGTGACATACAGAGAACTACATTTTTAGAGATGAAATTCTCTCGATATAAAGAGATTTACAGATAAAGCATCTCTAAATAAGAGATGCTATGGTCAGCATCCGCCTAAGGGACCTGACTCATCATTGTCAGGGGAATTGAAGTCTGTTCATTTCCTGTACAGAGGCCATTTCAAAGTGATTCTGTTCTCAGCCTGCTTCCTGGTGAGAACATATGCCACCCTACCCCGTCATCCCAGGGCTGCGGGGCTGCGAGTAGCCAGAGGATCATCCTAAGCCATGCTTTGCAGAGTCCTGATAATTCAGGCGTTCAGCCAAGACCTTAAAGAAGGATGTTTCAAACCGGCATACTCTGCAGGTAGCAGCTGCTTATGCTATAGTGCCGTCAGTCTCTAAAATCTTACAAAAACGGCAAGATGTGCTCATGTGCCTGGTCCTGTGGGAGAAAGAATACTGCTGTACTGGAGAAGGACAGAAAACTCTTTGTAGGGGCTGTGCATACCCCATCTCTGAGCCTGGTAATCTTGCCCATTCTGTTTCTTGCTCCTTTTCATCTCCCTGTATGGCCCTGAATGTTTTCTTCCTGCTATTACTTTCTGCTTAGTGATCCAGGGTCCAGCAGCATGTCATCCTTTCTCGATGACATCCCTGGGCTTGATTCCCTGGCGTCAGTGTTTTGGCTGCCCCACAGTTAATGTAGTTTACATAAGTTTATTCATTTTTTAGGTATTCATTTTCCTTCTCTCAGTCAGGCCAGTCCTGACAGCTCATATGCACATTTCTGCTGGTGGGCACACACACATACATACATACAACCCTAAAAGGAAATTTTCACATTTGCATATGATAATATGCAAACTGTCATAGCTTTGTTTTCCAGGGTAATGGACTTTGGTAAGTACCTCTATATATTCTGGTTGTTTTCTTTCACTAACTTGTCATTCGAGTTAGTGTCCTGTTCTATCTCTACACTTTATTCTGGAAGATTATAAATTTGGGGGTTTACTCGTGAGAAGGACTGACTTGGAAAGACGTTCTGTGGGCTTGAAGTGCCCGTGGTGAACAGCTGATTGATGGGTGCTCACGTCATATATTCTCTCATCACATTGACTGTTTCACAGTGCCAATCATTTTGCATGATTCCATTTCACGTGTTTTCCTTCAAGGAATGACACAAGAAATAGCAAGTGGATTGGGACTGCACTGACTTGAAACTACCAATCTCAGCCTACACCTCTCAAAACCATTCCTAGTCAATGCTGGGCTCTTGAGGTAGACCCAAGACCTTCTAATCAAGGTGATCCTGCTCCTCCCAACTGTGTAATAGGCTGTTTGCAACTGTTTCCATTTTTCCCCTAAAGGTTGTCTCCGTGTAGCTTGGAAAGACCAATCTGATGACTGGGCCTCCAAAAGGGCAAAGAAAATGTGTCATGCCTGTGTCTGAAACAATATCATGAAGAAAGTGCAGGCAGATCCAAAGGACCTCTGCTGAAACAAGGCACTGAATGTGAGGTCAAAAAGGTCCAGTGGCCTCCCTTTTTGTCACCACTACACTTTATTTCTGCCAACTCATACCCATAGCTCCCGCACGGATTACACCCTGAGGAGTCTGCCTTCCCTGGACCCACAGCTCATGCCTCCATTGTGCAAAAAGCAGAATTCCTCTCCCAAATGCTCCAAGAGGGCTTGATTCCAGGCCAGGCCTCACTAACTTGTTAAATGTCAACACTCTCTTTCAGCTTCCCTCATCAGAATGTGGTAGATCTGCCTATAGTTCAAGATCCCTGCTAACCTGAGAAGTTGGCATAACACAAATGCGGCTAAAAGTTGGATTTGGGAACATCCATGGTTGCCCACTTCAAATCAAGGGTACCTATGAATGTCTCATGGTGCATATCTCCTTAAAGATTACCATGACAATATCAGATATTCTACTCCAAGGAGAGTATGAGAACCATCACTCATGTGCAGACAGACCCACATTGTTCCTTTGCTATCCACAACCAAGGATAATACAAAAAGTAAGGAAAGAATTCATGTCAGGATTTTGGGCATCAGCAATGGGACGTCTTCATCAGGACGGCTATTCCCTAGTCCCTAAGCCTGAACTGCTGCCATGGGCATCAATACTCCCGCTGTCCCAGGGTCACTTCATGCAAACAGCCCACCACAAATCAGTTCACTTCACTTCCGTCCCTCATTTATCTCACACTTTGTGACCCTATGGACTACAGCATGCCAGTCTTCACTGGTCATCTAAAACTCCCAGAGCTTGCTCAAGCACATGTCCATCAAGTGGTGATTCAATATCTCTCTTGCTATTCTTTGGAAAACTATGATGCCGTCCAACCATCTGATTCTCTGTCATTCAGTTCTCCTGTCTTCAATCCTTCCCAGGATCAGGGTCTTTTACAGTGTCAGTTGTTCACAAAAGTGTACAAAATATTGAGTTTTCAGTTTCAGCATCCATCCTTGCATTGAATACACGTGACCAATTTCCTTTAGGATTGACTGGTTTAATCTCCATGCAGTGCAGGACTCTAATGAGTCTTCTTAAATACTATAGTTCAAAAATATCAGTTTTTCCAGTGTTCAGCTTTATGGTCCAAAATTCACAGCCATATACATGACTCCTGGAAACACCAGAGATTTGACTAGATGGCCATTTGATAGCAAAATATTTTCTGTGGACTTTCAATAAAGTCTATATTTGTCACAGATTTTCTTCCAAGGAGCAAGTGTCTTTTAATTTCAGTGCTTCAGTCATCATCTACAGTGATTTTGGAGCCCAAGGAAACAAAGCCTCTCACTGTTTCCACTGTTTCCCCATCTATTTGCCAGAAAGTGGTGGGACCAGATGTCATGATCTTCATTTATTGAATGGTCAGTTTTAAGCCACCTATTCAAATCTTCTCTTTCACTTTCATCAAGAGGCTTTTTACTTTCTCTTCACGTTCTGCCATGAGAATGGTATCATCTGCATATCTGGGATTATTGACAATTCTCCCAGCAAACTTGATTCCAGCTTGTGCTTCATCCTGCCTGGCATTTCACATGATGTAGTCTGCGTTTGAATAAACTGGTGACAATATAGAGCCTTGAGGTACCACTTTCCCCAACTCTGGAACCAGTTTATTTTTCCAAGTCCATGGTACTGTTGCTCCTTGACCTGCATACAGATTTCTCAGGAAGCAGGTCAGGTGTCCTAGGATTCCAATCTCTTGAAGAATGTTCCAGTTTTTCATGTTCCACAAGTCAAAGACTTTGGCATAGTCATTAAAGCAAAAATAGATGTTTTTCTGGAACTATCTTGCTTTTCAATCAAACAATGGGTGTTGGCAATTTAGTCTCTGGTTGCTCTGCCTTACCTAATCCAGCTTGAACCTCTGGAAATTCTTCATTTGTTGAAACCTTCCTTGGAGAATTCAGGCATTATTTTTTGACTGTGTGAGATGAGTGCTATTGTGCATTAGTTCAAACAGTCTTTGGCATTGGCTTTTTTGGGATTGCAATGAACTGATCTTTTCCAGTTCTTTGGCCACTGCTGAGTTTTCCAAGTTTGCCTGCAAATTGCAGCATTTTCACAGCATCATCTGTTAGAATTACACATAATTCAACTGGATATTCACTACTTCCAACAGCTTTTTCTTGCTGATGTTTCCCAAGGCCTACTTGATTTTGCATTCCAGGATGTCTGGGTCTGTCAGGATGCATTCACTTTTAAGGGATCCAATATGTTGTCTTCTTTGTATGCTGTTTCTCAAGGACTCTCTGTTCCTAATCAGTTCCTGCAAAACAGTAACGATCAGAGCTGCACACAATTCTCACGACTGAGATCATGGGAAAAGTCACCTACTTGGATTCACTTCAGTGACTCCCTTCGGTGACTCTCTTCAGTGACTGTACGGAAAGGACTATCCATTTTGTTGCAACTGGTGAAATTTCATTGTTTTTAATGGCTGAGTAATCATTTTACTGAAGATATATATGCATGTGCTTCTTCAAATAAAGTACCCTGTTTCACTCAACACTTGGGTCCCCTGCTTCCTTCTCATCAACTCCAGTCCCCACATCCCAGTCTACGCTGACCGTGACAACTGGTGCCCGAACAGGGACATGGTGAACACACTTGGCAAGCAGACGGAGTGACTGTTAGGTCCTGGGGAGGTCAGTAAGTGCGGGGTTATGAGAGAAACGGCTGGAAATCCCCACCACCTTTCTACTTTACTTCATCATTTATTTAAGGTTCAACGACATTTGGTTTCACATCAGCAGATAAAGGCTCATCTCCAAACAGTGGCTGAATAGAATCCCTGGTTCCCTGGTGAAGGCAGTTTGGATTTAGAAATTTGAAACCGGTTAAAGGAAATGTTGAACGAGCCACAAGATGGGGAGTAAATAGTCCAACAAATTTCTGACCCTTTTGGACCCTCATTAAAGCCGTGACAGTTTCATTTCAAGGCAATTCTAACTGCAACCTCCATATTCGTCAACAAGCTAGTGCTCATTATACGAATATAAACTAGATGATGAGACTTTACATAAAGCCCAATTAGAGCAACATACAATCTTCCAAAACGTTCCCAACATCCCTGTTCTGGCTGTCCCAAGCACTCCTCCTCCTCTTGTAATGGACACGAAACCGAAGGTCCCCCAATTCGAGGACAAGATGAATCTGATGTTGATACTTCTGATGCTCTCTTTGACACTAAAGCCAACTATATATATAGAGAGATAGATAGATAGATAACAATGATAAGCTCCTAAAATGCACTTATATTTATGAAAAGAGACTCTCCACACATTCTCTTTTACGACAAAGGCTTTCTGATTTACTGGATTTGCAAACTCGAGTCTCTGAGGCTGATGATCTTTTTCTCTATTCTATCTTAAGAAATGATAATGCTCAAGGGTAACTAATGCCTCAATACAAAGGCGTTGATTTTTCTCACATACAACAAATGAAAAAGGCTGTAACTATGTACAGCCCTCCCTCTCCGTTTGCTAAAGAACTTCTAAACATTATGGCATCTTATATTGGAAATTTTATTTTATTCTTTAGATAGACTGGGAGTTGTTCTCTCCTGTGGTGCTGTCGAAAAGGAGGCCAAAATGCAATTTGAAAATCTGTTTGTATATGGAGAATGAAAATCAGGAATGTCAGAGAACCATCACTCTCATTTGTGAGATTAGGAATTCTCCTGTTGTAACTTAGGGTCAGAAACTCAGAAAATGAAAACGTTATCTGACGCAATGTTTACGTCCTTTAAAAAGGGGAATGAAGGGTGTCTTGTTTGTGGGGATAAGCGCTATTGAAAAAAAAAAAAAACTGATTGTCCTAAAAAACACACAGAAAAAAATACAACTACTAAAAAGCCTCCAGGAGTCTGCCTTCGATGTTGTAAAGGGGTACACTGGTTCACTCAAACCCATGTCCATTGAGTTTGTGATGCCATCCAGCCATCTCATTCTCTGTCATCCCCTTCTCCTCCTGCCTACAATCCCTCCCAGCACCAGAGTCTTTTCCAGTGAATCAACTCTTCACATAAGGTGGCCAAATAGTGTAGCTTCAGCATCAGTCCTTCCAATGAACACCCAGGACTGATCTCCTTTAGGATGGACTGCTTGGATCTCCTTGCCATCCAAAAGACTCTCAAGCCTTTTCTCCAACATCACAGTTCAAAAGCATCAATTCTTCAGCTATCAGCTTTCTTCACAGTCCAACTCTCACACCCATACATGACCACTGAAAAGAACACAGCTTTGATTTGACGGACCTTTGTTGGCAAAGTAATGTCTATGCTTTTTAATATGCTGTCTAGAATCCAATGCAATGTATTCTCTAATCGTATAACTATCACTAATACAGCTGTTTGTTTTAAATGTTTTAAACTTACCACAAGGAGATATTACGACAAAAGCAGGAAACCATTTCTAGGAACTGAAGGACACTTTTCTTCCTCTGCCTGTTTTGTATCAAGACGGATGACTAAACAACGGATGTGGAAAATTAATATTAGCGAGAAAGGGACATGACTGTATTTCCCAGATGGACCAACGAAGTTATTTGGCTCCCGCTTCAGAAGATCCACTCCAAAGGACCTAAGATAGAGAGGAAAAGGTGAAATCCCCAGGAGGAGGACATTCCAGTATAAGCAATGGCGGCTTTAAAAATTTCCAAGAAATGCCACACTTCACGTCATTGACCTAATGATCTCCATACTCGGAGACAGATAAAAACTCAATAATCACGCTGAAAATCTAGCTTTTGAACAGGAAATGCCCTGGAATTCTGAGAATATTTTTGTCACTACGCTTGCTTTGCTTGCTTTGGCTTTGCCCGCTGAAGCTGACTTGATTAATCACACTTATTAGGCCCCATGAACAGTATCAAATGGCAAAATGATACGATACTGAATGAGGAATTCCCCTGGTCGGTAGGTGCCCAGTATGTTACTTGAGATCAGTGCAGAAATAACTCTAGAAGGAAAGAAGGGGTGGAGCAAAAGCAAAACCAATACCCAGTTGTGAATGTGACTGGTGATAGAAGCAAGGTCCGGTGCTGTAAAGAGCAGTATTGCATAGGAATCTGGAATGTTAGCCCCATGAATCAAGGCAAATTGGAAGTGGTCAAACAGGAGATGGCAAGAGTGAACATAGACAATCTAGGAATCAGTGAACTAAAAAGGACTGGAATGGGTGAATTTAACTCAGATGACCATTATATTTACCACTGTGGGCAGCAATCCCTTAGAAGAAATGGAGTAGCCATCATAGTCAACAAAAGAGTCTGAAATGCAGTTCTTGGATGCAATCTTAAAAACGACAGAATGATTTCTGTTCGTTTCCAAGGCAAACCATTCAATATTACAGTAATCCATGCCTATGCCCCAACCAGTAACGCTGAAGAAGCCGAAGTTCAATAGTTCTATGAAGACCTACAAGACCTTTTAGAACTAACACCCGAAAAAGATGTCCTTTTCATCATAGGGGATTGGAATGGAAAAGGAGGAAGTCAAGAAACACCTGGAATAACAGGCAAATTTGTCCTTGGAGCACGGAATGAAGCAGGGCAAAGGATAATAGAGTTTTGTCAAAAGAATGCACTGGTCATAGCAAACACCCTCTTCCAACAACACAACACAAGACTCTACACATGGCCATCACCAGATGGTCAACACCGAAATCAGATTGATTATATTCTCTGCAGCGAAATATGGAGAAGGTCTATACAGTTAGCAAAAAGAAGACCAGGAGCTTACTGTGGCTCAGATCCTGAACTCCTTATTGCCAAATTCAGACTTAAAATGAAGAAAATAGGGAAAACCACTAGACCATTCAGATATAACCTAAATCAAATCCCGTATGATTATACAGTGGAAGTGAGAAATAGATTTAAGGGACTAGATCTGATAGATAGAGTGCCTGATGAACTCTGGATGGAGGTTCATGACATTGTACAGGAGACAGGGACCGAAACCATCCTCATGGAAAAGAAATGGAAAAAAGCGAAATGGCTGTGTGAGGAAGCCTTACAAAAGCTGTGAACAGAAGAGAAGCGAAAAACAAAGGAGAAAAGGAAAGATATAAGCATCTGAATGCAGACGTCCAAAGAATAGAAAGGAGAGATAAGAAAGCCTTCCTCAGTGATCAATGCAAAGAAATAGAGAAAAACAACAGAATAGGAAAAGCAAGAGAGCTCTTCAAGAAAATTAGATTCCAAGGGAATATTTCATGCAAAGATGGGCGCGATAAAGGACAGAAATGGTACGGACCGAACAGAAGCAGAAGATATTAAGAAGAGGTGGCAAGAATACACAGAACAACTGTACAAAAAAGATCTTCATGACCAAGATAGTAATGAAAACATGATCACTGACCTAGAGCCAGACAACATGGAATGTGAAGTCAAGTGGGCCTTAGGAAACATCACTACGAACAAAACTAGTGGAGGTGATGGAATTCCACTTGAGCTCCTTCAAATCTTGAAAGATGATTCTGTGAAAGAGCTGCACTAAATATGCCAGCAATTTTGGAAAACTCAGCAGTGGCCACAGGGCTGGAAAAGGTTAGTCTCCATTCCAATCTCAAAGAAAGGGAATGCCAAAGAATGCTCAAAATATCTCACAATTGCACTCATCTCACACGCTAGTAAAGTCATGCTCAAAATTCTCCAAGCCAGGCTTCAGCAATATGTGAACCATAAACTCACAGATGTTCAGGCAGGTTTTAGAAAAGGCAGAGGCACAAGAAATCAAATTGCCAACATCCGCTGGATCATGGAGAAAGCAAGAGAGTTCCAGAAAAACATCTATTTCTGCTTCATTGACAATGCCACAGCCTTTGACTGTGTGGATCACAATAAACTGTGGAACATTCTGAAAGAGATGGGAATACCAGATCACCTGACCTGCCTCTTGAGAAACCTGTAGGTAGGTCAGGAAGCAACAGTCAGAACTGTACATGGAGCAACAGACTGGTTCCAAATAGGAAAAGGAGTACGTCAAGGCTGTATATTGTCACCTTGCTTATTTAAATTATATTCAGAGTACATCATGAGGAACGCTGGCCTGAAGAAGCACAAGCTGGAATCAAGATTGCTGGGAGAAATATCAGTAACCTCTAATATGCAGATGACACCACACTTATGACAGAAAATGAAGAGGAACTAAAAAGCCTCTTGTGAAAGTGAAAAAGGAGAGTGAAAATTTTGGCTTGAAGCTCAACATTCAGAAAACAAAGATCATGGCATCTGGTCCCATCACTTCATGGGAAATAGATGGGGAAACAGTGGAAATAGTGTCAGACTTTATTTTGGGGGGCTCCAAAATCACTGCGGATGCTGATTGCAGCCATGAAATTAAAAGACGCTTACTCCTTGGAAGAAAAGTTATGACCAACATAGATAGTATATTAAAAAACAGAGACATTACTTTGCCAACCAAAGTCCGTCTATTCAAGGCTATGGTTTTTCCCGTGGTAATGTATGGATGTGAGTGTTGGACTGTGAAGAAAGCTATCACCAAGGAATTGATGCTTTTGAACTGTGGTGTTGGAGAAGACTCTTGTGAGTCCCTTGGACTGCAAGGAGATCAAACCAGTCCATTCTATAGAAGATCAATCCTGAGTGTTCACTGGAATGACTGATGCTAAAGCTATAACTGCAATACTTTGGCCACCTCATGTGACGAGTTGACTCACTGGAAAAGACTCTGTTGCTGGGAAAGGTTGGGGGCGCCAGGAGAAGGTGACAACAGAGAATGAGTTGGCTGGATGGCATCACCGACTCTGTGGACTGAGTTTGAGTGAACTCCGGGAGTTGGTGATGGACAGGGAGGCCTGGCGTGCTGTGGTTTATGGGGTCGCATAGAGTCGGGCACAACTGAGCGACTGAACTGAACTGAACTGATTAGACTTATTTACCTAGGGCTCCTTTATTGCAAGTTGTACAATGGACAGATACAGAACCAATCATATCCACTAATGACACAGTACATATGCATTCTCCTTGGAGATTTGAGGTGCCCTCTCTCAAGATAGAAGACGAATAAGCATTTCTCTAGGCTATGAAATCCTTCCTTTATGCATGGTCCCAGCAGAATTCTGTATTAATGTTAGTCAACAAAAGTGGGCTTACATCCTGCCTCCAAAAAAGAATTTCCTTTCATTGTTTGGACTGTTTCCTGCCCTGTCCTTTTATGAAAACCATGTGAATACTACCCAAACTTTCGGAAAAGGACAAAAGTTGAAATGTAAAGGGTTTACGTATAAGGACTCTACATATATTCCTGTTTACTGGGGTAGATATCAAGCTAAATCATGGAAATTAATTTTTCTGGCCATTTACACCATTGTTGATTGGGGAACCCATAGAATGTGGCTATCTAACTGCTCAGATGATCTTAATAATATAATGTGTGATTATGTTACTCAAGTAGAATGGAAGATTACCAACATTTCAATGGAAAACTTCCATTTCATAGGACTCTTTGCCTGGCTTGACAGCAAAATGGCAACTCCTCGCTCTTAAATCATCCTCAATAAATGAATTGGACCTGAAAAATGGGACATCTGGAAACTTGATGTACGTACTTAAATACTTGGAACATGGACTTAATATCTCACAGGGAACAGTCTTTGTCATAGTAACTCTTCCGTTATAATCATTCATAATTTATACAAGCTTGCATTCCCCTTCCTTTTGTTATAGCCGTAGGGAACTCACAATTTAATAAAACTTTATGTTCTGTGACTTGTATAGATTGTAAATTGTATACTTGTCTAAATTCCTCTATTTCTCTCTAAAAAAATGAATCCCTTTTGATTCTTCGTTCTCGGTACAGTCTGTGGTTGCCAAGTAGATCTCCGACGGCCCTGGGAAGAAGGTCCCATGGTAAGACTTGTCTCCTGGTTACTCTCTAAATTACTCCAACGACCTAAGTGATTTATTGAGTGGCTAATTCTTGGCATTTTGGGACTAATAGCCATTTGCATCACTGCCAGAGTTGCAGGCATTGCTTTACAAAACTCAGTTCACACCCAAAACTTTATTCAAATTTGTACTAAAGATGTTGATACTGTGTGGGCCACCCAGCCTCAGCCGGATGAGGACGTTCAGGATAAAATACAAGAATTAAAAGCAGGCATCCAATTGGTCAGAGAACAATTAATAGATTTAAAAATGCAAAGATTATTAAAATGTAATTGGATTTCTACACAGTTTTGCGTTACTCCTGTTTGGTTCAACAATAGTGCTTACAACTGCGAACAAAGCAAATTTCATTTAGAAGATATTCATAAAAATGCTTCCTTAAATGTACAATTGTTCCAAAAGAAAATCTTTGAAATCTCCTCTAAGAGTTCATCCTTTTCCAAAAATTTAGAAACCTTAGCTGAACAGCTAGCTGATCAATTATTTGGGCTGCTCACTTGAGGATGACATCAAAGCATTACACATCGTATTGGATCTGGAGCCATAATGCTGGTAATTATCATGGTGATTATATTTGTAGTATACTAATGCCTTTCAACTAAAATGTTCAGACTAAACAGGCAAACCCAATTGGTCAGTGCCTTTTTAACAGAACCATATGCAGTCACCCCCAATTATGAAAAAATAAAACAGGGAGAATAGTCAGGGGACGTTCAACTTTAAGGGATCCAATATGTGTTCGTCCCTTGTGTACCATTTCTCAAGGACTCTCTGTTCATTCTTAGTTCCTGCAAAACAGGGATGAGCAGATCTGAACGCAGTTCTCACGACTGGGATCATGGGAGAGGACACCTGCTTGGATTCCCTTCAGTGTCTCAAAGGATTAAACATCTTGTTGTAACTGGTGGAATTTCATTATTTTTGGTGGCAGAATAATAATTTTATTGACGATATATAAGCATGTATTTCTGCAAAAAAAAAAGTACCCTTGTTTCACTTGAGACTTCTGTCCCCTACATCCTTTTCTGTTAACTCCATTCACCAGGTCCGGGTCTACGAAGTTCGTGACATGGATCTAGTTGAGTGATGACAACATCTTGGTTATCTGGTCATGAAGAGTTTCTTTGTAGAGTTCTCTGTATTCTTGACACATTTTAATAGTTCCTGCTTCTGTTAGGTCCCTAATATTTCTGACCTTTATTGTGCACTTTTTTGCATGAAATCTTCCCATGGTATCTTTAAATTTCTTGAAGCGACCTCTAGTCTATCTGATTATATTTTTAACCTCTATTTCTTGGCATTGATCAATAAGGAAGGTTTTCTTATCTGCCCTAGCTATTTTTCAAAATTCTACATTCAAATAGGTATATCTTTGCCATTCTCGTTTCACTTCCACTTCTCTCTCTCTCCTTTTTCTTTTTTTCTTCTTCTCAGCTAGTGTAAGGTGTCTTCAGAAAACCGTTTTGCCTTTGTGCAATTCTTTGTCTTGGGGATAGTCTTCATTGCTGCTCGTGTATAATATAACGAACCTCTGCCCTTAGTTCTCCAGGAACTCTATTAGATTTCCAATGATAATCAAAAGGGCTTTTTACTTAGGTCAACCTGAATGATCTAGGGATTTTCCTACTTTTGTTGAAATAAGTCTAAATGTTTCAGTATGAGCTGATGATCTCAGCCACAGTCAGATCCTACTTTTGTTTTGGGTGGCTGCATCGAGCTTCTCCATCTTCAGCTGTAAAGCATATAATTAGTTTCATTTCGGTATTAACCATCTTCTTAAAAGACTCTGATGCTGGGAAAGGTTGGGGGCTGGAGAAGAAGGGGTCGACCAAGAATGAGATGGCTGGATGACATCACTGACTCTGTGGACATGAGTTTGAGTGAACTCCGGGAGTTGGTGATGGACAGGGAGGCCTGGCATGCTGTGATTCATGGGGTCTCGGAGAATCAGACATGACTGAGCGACTGAACTGAACTGAACTGTGTGCATGTGTAAAGTCGTCTCATTTGTTGTTGGAAAAAAGTTTCCTATGACAGTGCTTTGTCTTGGCAAAACTGTGTTAGACATTGTCCTGGTTCAATTTGTACCTAAAGGCCAAAATTGTCTGTGAATCTAGGTATCTCTTGATGTCCTCCTTTTGCATTCCAGTCCCCTATGATGCAAATTATACCTTTATGTGTGTGTTTGTCTGTTAATTCTAGAAGATCCTGTTGGTAAAAAATAGAACCACTCAACTTCAGCTGCTCACTGACCTTCAGCCTAATTTCTACTTGAACATTGCTGGTCAGGACCTATATTTGGATTACTGTGCTGTTGCATAGTGTGCCTTGAGAATCAGCAGA
This sequence comes from Moschus berezovskii, assembly GCF_049115385.1. Lineage (NCBI taxonomy): Eukaryota > Metazoa > Chordata > Mammalia > Artiodactyla > Moschidae > Moschus > Moschus berezovskii. The sequence continues at coordinate 40,015,848 of NC_142489.1, read as the reverse complement.
GATCTTTCTGCTATTCTTAAGAATGCACCCAAGAACTGTATTTCACACACTTTTGTTGACTATGAGTGCTACACCATTTCTTCTCTAGGAATTCTTGCCCACCGTAGTAGATAAAATGGTCATCTCAATTAAATTTGCCCATTCCAGTCAATTTTAATTCACTGATTCCTGAAATGTTGATGTTCACCATTGATATATCCTGTTTGACGAATTCCAAGTTTACTTGAGTCATGGACCTAACTTTCTAAGTTCCTGTGCACTATTGTTCTGTACAGAGTGAGGCTTTACTTCCATCACCAGTCACTACCACAGCTGGGTATTGTTTTTGCTCTGACTTCATCTCTTCTTTATTTTTAGAGTTACTTCTCCACTGATTTCCAGAAGCACATTGGCACCTACCACCCTGGGGAGTACATCTTTCAGTGTTCCATCTGTTTGCCTTTCCATACTGTTCGTGGTGTTTCAAGGCAAAATACTGAAGCTATTTGCAATTGACTTCTCCACTGGCTCACGTTTTGTCAGAACCCTCCATCATGACCCATATATCCTGGATGGTCCTACATAGCGTGACTCATAGTTTCATTGCATTAGACAAAACTGTGATCCACTTCATCAGTTTGGTTAGTTTTCTGTGATTGTGGTTTCCATTCTGTCTGCCCTCTCATGTATAAGCATAAAAGGCTTATAGAAGCTTTCTGATGGGAGGGACAGACTGTGAGTGAACCTGAGTCGTTTTTACATAGGTGGGGCCATGTTCAGTAAATCTTTAATCCGATTTTCTGTTTGCAGTGGCAGGGGGGTGGGGTGCGGGTTGTTGTGTTCCAGCCCTGTTGTTTGAACTGAGGATAAACTCCGGTATGAGTAATGAAAGTAATTGTGATCTTCTTCAAAAGGGCTTATGCAAGCACTGTTGTATTCAGTGCCCCTCATCCTGCTGCAGCCCACTCTTTGCCCATGCCTCTGCTGGAGACTCCTTGACACTCACAGGCAAATCTGGCTCAGTCTATTGTGGGGACACTTTTCCTTATTCTTTTCTCCTGGTTCACACAAAGTTTTGTTTGTGCCCTCCATCAGTCTGCTTCAGTTCTGTGGAAGTTCTGTAATCAAATCCCACTGACCTCCAAAGTCAAATTTCCTCTGGGGTTCTCAATCCCTTTGCCAGACCCCCAGGTGAGAAATTGTGCAGTGCTCCTAGAACTTCCTTAACAGTACGAGACTTTCTTCGGAATAATTATTTTTCAATTTGTGGATGTCTGGTAGCTGGCTTTATTGTGGATTGAATGGCAAACTCCTCCAAGAGTGCATATGCCATAAACTGCATGACCCAGGTCTGTAGCAGCCAGAGACCCTCTCCCGTGTCAGGCCACTGCTGACCCATGCCTCTGCAGGAGACACTCAATCACTGAAAGACAGTTCTGACTCTGGGTCTTGTCCATCAACATTCAGTAGCAAGTTGCAAATTTGGAGCTCTCTCAGGAAAAGATAAGTGAACACCCTTCTACTTGGCCATCTTTTCTCCCTCACAGGCACACACTAGCAAAGGGGAAAAATCATATACCCCATAGCTGTACTTTCTTCACATTTCTACACTGCCAGTTATGCAAGAAGCACCTGGATGGATTGCATGCTCACACACTGTTTCCGAGGATGCCTGTGGTTTCACGATGAAGGAGTCTACATGATCATGTCATTTGTCTCACATGATGCTATCATTGGCCACATCAGAGAGGGAGTATGCTGCCTGATGGACGGGTCTGAAACAGCAGTAGGCCAGGGCCTTCCTCTAATGTGAAAAAATTCTCCAGTGCAGTAGGCCATCTTTCTGTTCCTCCTCCTTCCAGTCTCTGTTCGTTTCGGAAGGACCTTGACCTCTTTAAAGTCTTGGAACCTGTTATAGCCATGCTCATCATTTCCACAGGATACCCCACTTCCCATAGACTAAAGGGTCCAAAGGCTATGCTTTAAAATACCCACACCATTGAATTTACACTGGGTGAGTTCTCAAAGCGTCCCATCTGCTTCTTGGTAGAAATACACACATCAATGTGACACAAACTGTGAGTTTCTTTATGTCTTTTGAGGTAAACCCAGATTTGTGGACCCACTTTCCTGAATTGTCACTGGCTGTCCTTTCCTCATTCCTGTGCTGAACAGGAGCACCTCAGAGATGCATGGGCCAGTCTTCCCCACTCTGTGGACACCTCATGCCTCCTTCTGCCTGCTGCATGTCTCGTGATCTCTCACCTTAATTTCTACTTCAGCTGTAGTTGGACACACAGCCACATACAGAAACACATACAAACACAGCCATGTCTACCCACGCATGTACACACAAATGTTCAGAGGCACAGGGAAACATAGCAAACAGGGAACAAAAGTGTTTCTGTAGCTGAAAAACCAGTTCTTCGTATCAAATTTAGAGATTTTCATATTTCTCCACGGGAAGTCTGCATTCTCATCTCCAATATGAAATATAGAGGTGTGCAACTTCCAAAGTGGAAAATTGTCACCTAGGATCGAATAGAGTCAATAAGGAGCATTGCACATTTCATGGACAAAATTCTGTTTTGATATGTATTTGAGAAATACAACAAACTCTAAACTTGATGAAGAAACAGTGGGGCCCTAATTTCATTTGTGCAAGAGAGATCATTCCAAATCCATACTGGTTCTCCATATCTTCAGAGAACCAGTGCCAAGATTTCCATATGGGAAATATACAGATTTCCACATTAAACGCCAGAAAACCACCATGCAGATTTTCATACATGAGTAATAGAGAATTCCACATTTCACATAAGAAAAATAGAACCCAGATTTTCACAGAGTGAAATAAAAAATACAAGTATCATGGAGTAATACTGGTATCACTGTATTTGCATGTAAAAGTATGCTACTGCTGCTAAGTCGCTTCAGTCGTGTCCGAGTCTGTGCGACGCCATAGAAGGCAGTCCACCAGGCTCCGCCGTCTCTGGAATTCTCCATGCAAGAATACTGGAGTGGGCTGCCATTTTCTTCTCCAATGTAAAAGTATCAGTTCAGTTCAGTCTCTCAGTCGTGTCTGACATTTGCGACCCCATGAATCACAGGATGCCAATACTCTCTGTCCAACTCCAGGAGTTCATTCAAACTCATGTCCATCGAGTCGGTGATGCCATCCAGCCATCTCATTCTCTGTTGTCCTCGTCTCCTCCTGCCCCAATCCCTCCCAGTATCCGTGTCTTTTCCAGTGAGTTAAGTCGTCGCATGAGATGGCCAAAGTATTGCAGTTTCAGCTTTAGCATCAGTCCTTCCAATGAACACCCAGGATTGATCTCCTTTAGAATGGACTGGTTGGATCTCCTTACAGTCCAAGGGACTCACAAGAGTCTTCTCCAACACCACAGTTCAAAAACATCAATTCTTTGGAGATCAGCTTTCTTCACAGTCCAACTCTCACATCCATACATGACCACTGTAAAAACCATAGCCTTGACTAGACGAACCTTTGATGGCAAAGTAATGTCTCTGCTTTTTAATATACTATCAAGGTTGGTCATAACTTTCCTTCCCAGGAGTAAGTGTCTTTTAATTTCATGGCTGCAATCAGCATCCCCACTGATTTTGGAGTGCAAGAAATAAAGTCTGACACTTTTTCCACTCTTTCCCCATCTATTTCCCAGTGGGAACAGTTTGTGGAATTGCCTTTCTTTGGAATGGAATAAAAACTGAATGTTTCCTGTCCTGTGGCCACGGCTTAGTTTTCCAAATTCCTTTCATACTGAGTACAGCACTTAGAGATGATCATTTTTCAGGCTATGAAATAGCTGCACTGGTATTTCATCAGTTCCACTAGTTTTGTTCATAGTGAAGTTTCATAAGGATGGCTTGACTTCACGTTCCAAGAGGACTGTCTATAGGTGAGTGATCACATCATCGAGGTTATCTGGGTCATGAAGATTCTGTTAATAGAGTTCTTCTGTGTAACTTTGTCACCTCTTCTTACTATCTTCCGCTTCATTGAGGTCCATGCAATTTCTGTCCTTTATGTTGAACATCTCTGCATGAAATGCTTCCTTGGTATTTCTAAGTTTCTTGAAGAGGCCTCTAGTCTTTCTTATTCCATTATTGTCCTCTATTTCTTACCATTAATCACTGAAGAAGGCTTTCTTATAACTCCTTCCAATTCCTTGCATCTTTGCATTCAGATTGTTATATCTTTAATTTTTTCCTTTGATTTAGCTTATTTTCTCATCTATTTGTAAGGCATCTTCAGCAAACCAGTTTGCCTTTACGTATTTTTCTTGAGGAGGGCCTTGATCACTGCCTATTGTACAATGTCACAATCCTCTCTCAATAGTTCATCAGGCATTCTTTGTAATAGATCTAATCCCTTGAATCTATTTGTCAGTTTCACCGTGTAATCATAAGGGATTTCATGTAGGACATACCTGAATGATCTAGTGGTTTTCCCTACTTTCTTCAATTTAACTCTTGCTTTGGCAATAAGGAATGCATATCCTGAGCCACTGTCCACTCCTAGTCTTTCTTTGCTGACTCTACAGATCTTCTGCATCTTTGGCTGTGAAGAAAAAGTCAATGTGACTTCAGTATTAACCATATGATGAGGTATGTTTGTAGTATTCTCTCATGTGCCCAGAGGAGGGTGTTTGCCATTAGCAGTGTATTCTCTTGGCAAATCTTTGTTAACATTTGGAAGACTTCATTTTGTAATCTAAGGCCAAATTTGCCTGTTAACCCTGGTATCTCTTGACTTCCTACTTTTGCATTCCTTTCCCTGTGATGGAAAAGTCATTTTTCTTGTCTGTTACTTCTAGAAAGTCTTGTATGTCTTCATAGAATCGTTCTAATTCAGCTACTTCAGCATGACTGGTCAGGGCAGACTTGGATTACTGTGCTATTGAATGGATTCCCTTGGAAAGAAACAGAGATCATTCTGTCGGTTTTCAGATTGCCACCAAATACTACATTCCAGACTCTTTTGTTTACTATAATGGCTACTCCGTTTCTTCTGAGGGTTTCTTTCCCACTGTAGTAGACATAATGGGAATCTGAGTTAAATTCATCCATTCCTGTCTATTTTAGTTCACTGATCCCTAAAATGTCAATGTTCACTCTTGACGTTGCCGTTTTCACCCCTTTATATTTTCCTTGATTCATGGACCTAACTTTTAACGTTCCTATGCAATCTTGCTCTTTACAGCATCGGGGTGATCTTCCATCACTAGTCACAACTGCAACTGGGTACTGTTTTGGCTTTGGCTCCATCGCGTCATTCTTTTTAGAGTTTCCTCTGCACTGATCTCCCATATCATATTGGGCAGCTACCAACCTTGGAGTTTGTGTTTCAGTATGCTATGTTTTGCCTTTACATGCTGCTCATGGAGTTCTTCAGGCAGGAATACTGACGAGGTTTTCCATTCCCTTCTCCAAGGACCACTATTTGTCAGAAACCACTACCATCACCCGTCCATCTTGGGTGTCCCTACAAGCATGGCACATAGTTTCATTGAGTGAGTTAGATAAGGCTGTATCCCATGTGATAAATTTGACAAGCATTCTGAGATTATGGTTTTCATTCGCTCTAACTTCTGATGGATAACGTCAAGAGTTTATGGGAGCTTCCTGATGGGAACGACTGACTAAGGGAAACTGGTTCTTGTTCTGATGGGTAGAGCCACGCTCAGTTCAGTGCAGTTCAGTTGCTCAGTCATTGACAAACCTTTGTGACCCTATGCACTGCAGCATGTCAGTCCTCCCTGACCATCACCAACTCATCGAGTTTACTCAAACTCATGTTCATTAAGTCGGTGATGCTCTCCAATCATCTCATCTTCTGTCTACTGTTATCCTCCCACCTTAAACTTTTCCCAGCATCAAGGTCTTTTAAAAATGAATCAGTTCTTCACACCATGTGGCCAAAATATTGGGTCTTAGCTGCAACATCAGGTCTTCCAATGAATGTTCTGGACTGATTTCCTTTAGGATGGTCTCCTTGGATCTCGTTACCATCCAAAAGACTCTTAAGCCACTTCTCCATCATCACAATTCAAAAGCATCAATTCTTTGGCTTTCTGTATAGTCCAAATCTCCCATCCATACATGACTACTGGCAAAGCCATAACTTTGACTAGACAGAAATATTTTGGAAAGTAATCTCTCTGATGTTTGATATTCTGTCTAGTTTGGTCATATTTTTCTTCCAAAGAGAAAGCATCTTTTAATGTTACGTCTGCATTCCCAATCTGCTGTGATTTTGAATACACCTCCACTCCCCAAACCCCACCCCTGGCAAAAAAAAAAAAAAAAACCTCTCATTCTTTCCATTGTTTCCCCTTCTATTTGCCATGAAGTGATGGGATCGGTGGCCATGATCATTGTTGTCTGAATTTTGAGTTTTATGTCATGTATTTCACTCTCCACTTTCACTTTCATCAAGGGGCTCTTTAGTTGATCTTCCCTTTCTACCGTAAACTTGGTTCCATCTTCAGATAAGAGATTATTGATATTTCACCTGGCTATCTTGATTCCAGGGTGTGTTTATGCAACCTGGCATTTCTCATGATGTAATCTGCATATAATTTACATAAGCAGCATGTCCGTATACAGCCTTGACGTACTCCTTTCCCTTTGGATTCAGATTGTCTTTCCATTTCCAGTTCTAACTTGCGTCTTGATCTGCATACAGATTTTTCAGGAGGCAGGTCAGGTGGTCTGGTATTATCATCTCTTGAGGAATTTACCATAGTTTGTTGTGACTCGTAGTAAAAAGTTTGGTGTAGTCAACGATGCAGAAGTAGAATTTTTTCTTCTGGAACTCTCTTCCTGTGTTGCTGATCCAAAAGCTGTTGATAAATTGATTTCTGGTTCCTCTGCCTTTCAAAGATCAAACTTGAACACTTGGAAATTCATGGTTGATGTACAGTTGAAGCCTGGTCTGGAGAATTTCGATCATTATTTTGCTAATGTGTAAGATGATTGCAATTGTGTGGTAGTGTGAACATTCTTTGGCACTGGCTTTCTTTAATGCTAATTGACCTTCTCCTTGTATAATTATGGGTCATTAGTATGTGCATATTACAAAAACCATCCCAATAGTAGATTATGATTATCGTCCAGTTAATTTTTTAAACTAAATTATGAAAAAGGAGTAAAGAAAATAAAAGAATTCTACTTGGTTCTCTCTGATGACCTAAATGTGAAGGAAGTCTAAAAATTGAGGGATTTATGTACACATAAGTGTCATTCATTTTGATATATTACAAAAAATAAGAGAAGATTGTATAATTTTTATAAAATAAAATTTCTTAAAGCAGTATTACAAGTCAACTGTACTTCTAGCAGTGAACAAATAAATTGTTTCACCATTTGCAATATTTTGGTCGTTGAGAACATGACGGTAAGTGAAATGTTTCAGTTACAAGGTAACAGAAACTTTAATCACCTGATGGTTTTAGTTAAAACATGTGAATTTAGGAAAAGTGAGTTGAAAATTGTTATCTGAGCTTATTCAAAATCGAGCACGATTGTTCAAGTTACCAACTTGTATCATAGGTCAAATATTTCTTCAAGGAAGATGTTCTAATAGAGACAGGACGGACATAGATCTGCAGATCTTAGCTCAAGATTATTAGAGAAGTTAGAAATACAACTCCAACCACAGTCACACCCTCAGTGGTGTGTAGTAGAATATAGGTTGCTCCCATTGCTCAGGACCTTCTAGGCCTTCTACCCTAGGGCCGGGTAGTGAAAGGCAGATCTTCAGGAAAGGCAAAAGGCTATGCATTTCAGAGGCCCAGATCCCTTGATGGAGCCATTCACTGGCCTTCACCAGGGTTCGAAGAAGTAGCCAACATGTCTGATGCTCACCTCCATGACCTAATGGTTGTGGCAAACCGTAGGGGTAACAGTCTATGACACCCAGCCCCCTTTTGGGTAGTATGAGAATACCGAGGGCCCACTGTGTTTCGGGCAATTGACTCACTCATTAAAATGACTGGACAATGTATGAGAACCTTGGAAAGAGAAGGAAACGGAGAACAGACAGCTTCCCCTTCAGCTGGGACTGGGCACTGATTGGAGAACCAAGACCAGATGTTGAGATCTAGCCTGCGCCCAGACAGGATAACCAGCCTTCAGAGGGAAACCCTCCTCGTAACCAGGATGTTGGATGATGAAAGTCATTTTAGGATATTTCCTTTTAGGTTACGGATTGATATTTGCTTCAGTACAGGTTTACAGAAACAGTATTACCTGACCGTGACCTTACCTCAATAACAGGATCTGACAGCAAGATATTTGCAACACCTAATCACAACCCTCACTTACCTTTCCTCTAAGTGAGCTGTGTTGAAAGCTGAGGAGTTTGCTGTAATTAAAGGCATAAGCCACATATCTTGCATTGCTCTGCAATGAAAACCTCTAGTATTTAAACCCCAATCTTTGGAAATTACAGTCTAATAATAGGTATTTATTAGCAATAGCATCTTATGTCTCAGTTCGGTGGATGAGAGAGTGCCTCATTTTAAAACCACTTTCTCTCATGTGTACATGAGAAGTTTATCATTTTCCAGTATAAAACAAATTAGCTGGTGCACTGGGATGAACCAGAGGGATGGGATGGGGAGCGAGGTGGGTTTGGGGTCAAGATGGGGAATATATGTATACCCGATGCGCGTTCTTGTCAGTGTATGGCAAAACCAATATAATATTGTAAAGTAATCAGCCTCCAATTAAAATAAATACATTTAAAATAATGATAATAATAAAAAAATTTAGCAAAACCTGATGGCTACCCCGATTATCAAGCTAATTAAGGACCAAATTACTGTGACAGATGTAATCAGGTCTATTTGAAGAATACTTATAACTTTGAAAATACTGTAATGAACTGACTTGCTAGTATACATATATTATATTTTGCTAATATACATATATAAAATATAGTATTTTGACTTTACATCAATTTTGTAGTTTGTATACGTGCATCAGAGTTTGGTTTAATACTTATACAAAATATATTTTTTCTTTACCTAATGCCTTTATGGAGAGGATATGGAGGTTGGCAAGAAACTCTGAGTCTTGTTTATAATTGTATTAGTCCCAAAGAACCCGTTTTTCTTAAGAATCTGCATTCTCAATTGGGTAGATCTGATTAGTGGGGTGAACACTCAGAGACAGATTAGTATAGACCAGTAACAAGTGAAAAGAAGAAAATCAATATTGTAGAATAATGTTGTCCTCTCAAAATGTGTATTTTGAAGCCGATGGCATCACCGACTCGATGGACATGAGTTTGAGTGAACTCCAGGAGTTGGTGATGGACAGGGAGGCCTGGCATGCTGTGATTCACGGGGTCAAAGAAAGTCGGACATGACTGAGTGACTGAACTGAACTTACTGTACTTTGTACAGAGTCAAAATTATGAGCAATGTGTAATTTCTTTCTGAACCTTTTTGAAAATGGGTTTTTAGGTAGATATTTTGATATACAGGACAAGGTTTTTATCAGGAAAGGAATGCAGACACAAAAAACACAGAGACATTTAAATGTGAAGACAAAGCCATGTGATGATGTGTCACCATCCAAAAGAGGCCTCAGAAGAAAGCAAATCTGGTAACCCTTTGATTACTGGCTAGATCCTGCAAGTATAAGAAATCATTTACTGAAGCTACTTGCTTTATGGCATGCTGTTACAGCAAACCTTGAAAAGACATATACCATTGCCTCTTGAAAATAAGCTTTCAAGTTCAAAAGAAGCCTACTGTTCATACCCAGGTTCTCAGGGAAAGGAAACTGTTAAAGATCTCTCTGACCCATTAACTGATAATGCTTCAGAATTTTAATGGGAAAAATCCCATTCTCCATTGCAAAGAGAAGTATAAAGTACTTAGGAATAAATTTACCTAAAGAAACAAAAGACCTGAATCTATATATTGAAACCTAAAACACTGCAGAAATAAAGATAATAGAAACAGACAGAGAAATATGTCAGGTTCTTAGATCAGAAGAATCAATACGTGAAAATGAGTAAACTAGCCAAAACACAATAGGTTCACCGCTATCTACCAGTGTTATTGCTGTTGTTGTTGTCGTTTCCACAGATCAAGAACAAACAATTTCAACCTTTAATAGCCAAAACAATCTTGAAAAAGAAGAATGGATATAGTGGGATCAACCTGCCTGACTTCAGGTTATACTACAGAGCTACAGTCATCGAGAAAGAAAGGTACCTGCACAAGACAAAAATAGAGATCAATGGAACAATATAGAAAGCCCAGAGATATATCCCCACACATATGGACACTTTATCTTTGACAAATGAGGCAAAAATATATAATGGAGGAGAGAAAACCCCTTTAAAAAGCACTGCTGGGGAAAATTGTCAACAACTGTAAAAGAATGGTGCTAAAAAACATTCTACCACCCTATACAACAATGCACTTAAAATGGATTAAACATATAATCATAAGTCTAGAAACTATACAACTCTCAGAGGAAAACATAGGCAGAACAGACTCTAACACAAATCACAGTATCATTCTCTGTGACCCTCCTGAGTGACAGAAATAAAAACAAAAACAAACATGGGACATCATTAAACTTAAAAGTTTTACACAATGAAGGAAACAATAAGCAAGGTGAAATGGCAGCCTTCCAAATGGGAGAAAATAATAGTAAAAAAATTAACTGACATCAAATTAGTCTCCAAAATATACAAGCAGCTCATGTAGTTCAATACCAGAAACACAAGCAATCCAATCAAAAAGTGGGACAAAGATCTAAAGAGATTTCTCCAAAGGATACATACAGGTGTCTAACAAACACCTGAAAATCTGCTCTACACCACTCATTATCAGAGAAACTCAAATCAATACTACAGTGAGGTACCATTTCACACTGGTCAAAAAACTACCATCAAAAACTACCATCAAAAAACTCTACAATCCAGCAATGCTGAAAAAGGAGCAGAGAAATGGAAACTTCTTATGTTGTTGGTGGGAAGGCACACTAGTGTGGGCACTATGGAGGACAGTGTGGAGATTCCTTACAAAAAATAATAATAATAATAAACGGAAATAGAATTACCATATGACCCAGTGATTCCACTCCTGGGCATACAGACCAAGACAACTAGAATTCAATGAAACATATGTACTCCAATGTTCATTGCAGCACTCTTTACTACAGCTTGGAAATTGAAACAACCTTGATGTCCAGTTCGAAGATCAATGGTTAAGGATGATGCTGTCATATACACAATTGAATATTCAGCTATTAAAAAAGGGATATGTTTGAGTCAGTGCTATGAGGTGGATGAAACTGCAGCCTATTATACAGAGGGAAGCAAGCCAGAAAGAGAAACACCAACACAGTATATGAAACCTTATATATGAAATTTAGAAAGAAGTAACAACGATGCCATAAGAGAGACAATAAAAGTAACACTTATTTAAAGAAAAGAATTTGGGACTATGTGGGATATGGCGAGGGTGGGATACTAGGAAAGAATAGCATTGAAGCATGAAACACTGAAACATGTATATTATCATATGGACGAGTCCATGAGATGGCTGACTGATATAGTAGTGTGGAGGGAGCTCTGATGAGAATTCAGTAACCACGAAAGTAGTTCACTTGTATTACAGTAAAAAAAATTATATATATATATATATATTTTTTTACTGTAATACAAGTGAACTACTTTCGTGGTTACTGAATATATATATATATATATATATATATCCTCTCAGGTAGCTCTCATTGACTCTATCCACTCATCGATACCCAGCCTAGTGGGGATGAATCAGCTTGATCTCAAATCTAAATCGGACATTCAAACTTCTGCCTTAGGCTCATGAGATGAATGCTTACAACTTCCTTGCCATCCACTTTTCTTTTTTTACTGTAGCAATGAGTAGTCTAACCCACTGTGACTGAGGCCTTCAAATATGTCACTGTGGAACCCATCCTTTCTTCTTGCTAACGTCATCTCCATGTTCCCCTGAGCGTCAGGTACCTCCATAAGTACTTATCTGTTGCTCATGAAGGCAACTGAACAACCCTCATGACCTCTTATCAATCTCATTAAAGTGTGAAATAGACAAATATGCTAAAAAGGCCTGGAAAACTTCACTAACACTGAGAACGCCATCAGAAAAGGGAGTCTCAGCCTTCCTGATAAATGCTTGGTAAAGGTCATGTAACTCGTGGGAAAGAATATGAGGAATATGCTCACTCTTGCTATGGAAAGAAGTGGGTAATACGATGGAACTAATAAGCCCTTTCACATATGACTTTAAAAATGATGAGACAGCATGGGAAAGACAGCACACAAAGCCACACATATGTGAGGTGCAAAGTTCTTGGGGTTTTTTTGTTCTACGACAGACCTGTTCCATGTCTAAAGCAGCCTGTTTCTAGAAAGGAAGAGATATATATGGGTATCAAGATTATCATTTCCTTTCAGTGCCAGATCTTTCCGTTGTGCTCCTTACTGGTCTAGACAAGGGAAAACTTAAATTAGAGTTTATCATTCCCAAATAGGAAAGAAACCTCCCAGTAGACCAATTTCTATCAAGTCAAAACAGTGTCTTTATTTCATATACTAGGAAAGAAGTTTCAAATCTTGGATGGAGAAAAAGAAGCATAAGACTCTCCATATAGGATACATTTTCATTTATTTCTTCTTCTTTTTCTCTTTTTTTGAAGGTAAAGAAACAGCCAGTGGACTTTAATAAAGTCACAGAGATAATATAGAAAAATGTTAAGCACTTCAGTGTGAGTGACCCAAAGTCCTATGAGATAATATATAGAACACAATTGCATCTGACTCTAAGTTACATGTTTGTTTGTATGTTCAGTCTTGTCCAACTCTGCAATGAAATGGAACGTAGAACACCAGGCTCCTCTGCTCATGGGATTTACCAGACAAGATAGTTGCTTTCTGTGGCCATTTCCTACTCCACTGTTAGATGTATACAATGAATAAAAATATTATCCATGATTTTCTTGCATCTCTTTCAACACAAAATAAATTATACAGGCTCTTTGCTCCAGTGAATCTTTCTGAAATTCCAAAGATACCGTTGTGATTGAGAAATGGTTAAAATATTTTGGACTCTCATGATCACAGCAAGGCAGATACAAATTAAAGGAAAAGGTAAACCTCGAAACCTGACCTACCTTATAATTCAGTGAAGCTCATTTTTTGTTAAACAAATAACAGAATTTCCCTTCTTTATTTCCTTTTAACAGCTAAAGATGGAGAAATAGGTAGATAGACAAAGTAGAGCTCAGAGAAGTGGGACAGAAATCTCTGTATATGACCCAGTCAGTTTTCAAGGGTTTCACCTTTGTTTTCTTGCCTGTTTGCTTGTTTGTTTTTAAAGAACTCATTTCCCAGAACTTCATAGAAATGTTAATGATGCTGAATTTCTTGTGTCATCTTAGTGTTGGTGGGAAATATGACCATGAGCAAGTGGCACTGATTTTCCCTCAGGGCTCCAGGTATAAATCAGTATGTCCAGTGTTTATGTTATTAGTAAGAGGAACCACAAATCAAATATCCAAAATCTGTGGGATTATGAAAATAACACAACAGTTCCAGGAACAAACAAACAAATAAACATATTTTTCTACTTCATTGTTTATAACAAAGGTTTTGACTGTGTGGATCACAACAAACGGTGGAAAATTCTGAAAGTGATAGCAACAGCAGATCGCCCGACTAGCCTCCTAGGAAATCTGTATGCAGATCAAGAAGCACCAGTGAGAACCGGATGGAAAACAACAGACTGCTTCCAATTAGGGAAAGGATTATGACAAGGCTGCATATTGTCACTCTGTTTATTTAAATTATATGTAATGCTCACTTCAATCACTCTGTCATATCCGACTCTTTGTGACCCATTAACCACAGCACACCAGGCCTCCTTGTCCATTACCAACTCCTTGAGTTTATGCAAACTCATGTCCATTGAGTTGGTGATGCTATCCAATTATCTCATCCTCTGTCGTCACTTTCTCTTCCTGCCCTCAATATTTCACAGCCTCAGGAAATTCCCCAGTGAGTCACTTAATCGCATCAGGTGGCCAAAGTATTGCAATTTCATGTTCAACATCAATCACTCCAATGAACATCCAGGACTGATCTCCATTAGGATGGACTGGTAGATGTCCCTGCAGTCCAAGGAACTCTCAAAAGTCTTCACCTACACCACAGTTCAAAAGCATCAATTCTTCAGCACTCAGATTTCTTTATAGTACAACTCTCATATCCATACATGCCCACTGGAGAAACCATATGGACCTTTGTTGGCAAAGTAATGCCTCTGCTTTTTGATATGCTGACTAGGCTGGTCATAACTTTCCTTCCAAGGAGTAAGCGTCTTTTAGTTTTATGGCGGCAATCACCATCTGCAGCAATCTTGGAGCCTAAGAAACAGTGAGTAACGGTTTCCACTGTTTCCCCACCTATTTGCCATGAAGCAATGGGACTGGATACCATGATCTTAGTTTTCTGAATGTTGAGATTTAAGCGAATTTTTCCCTATCCTCTTTCAAAGTCATCATGTGCTTCTTTAGTTATTTTTCATCCTCTGCTGAAAGGGAGGTATCATCAGCATATCTGAGGTTATTGATATTTCACCCAGAAAACTTGATTCCAGCTTGTGCTTACTCCAGCCCAGCACTTCTCATGATGTCCTCTGCATATAAGTTAAATAAGGAGAGTGATACTATACATCCTTGACTTACTCCTTTTCCTATTTGGAACCAGTCTGTTGTTCCATATCCAGTTCTGTTGCTTCGTGACCTGTATATAGGTTTCTCAAGAGGCAGGTCAGGTGGTCCGGTATTCCCATCTCTTTCCAATTTTCCACATTTTATACTGATCCACGCAGTCAGGGGCTTGGCATAGTCAGTAAAGAAGACATAGATGCTTTTCTGGAGCTCTCTTCCTTTTTCGATGATCCATCAGATGTTGGCAATTTGATCTCTGGTTCCTCTGTTGTTTTTAAAACCAGGTTGAAAATCTGGATGTTCACAGTTCACGTATTGCTGAAGCTTGGCTTGGAGAATATAGAGCATTATTTTACTATTACTAGTGTGTGAGATGAGCGAAATTGTGCGGTAGGTTGCACATTCTATGGCATTGCCTTTCTTTGGGATTGAAAACATATTGCCCTTTTCCATTCTTGTGGCCACTGCTGAATTTTCCATATAGCTGTCATATTGAGTGCACCACTTTTAAAGCATCATCTTTCAGGATTTGAAGAATCTCAACTGAAATTCCAACATCTACACTAGCTTAGTTCATAGTGATGCTTCCTAAGACCCACTTGACTTCACATTCCAAGATGTGTGGCTCTAAATGAGTGATCACTCCATTGTGATTATCTGGGTCGTGAAGAACTTTTTTGTAAAGTTCTGTGTATTCTTACCACCGCTTCTTAATAGTTTCTGCTTCAGTTATTTCCCTACCGTTTCTGTGCTTTATTGAGCCCTTCTTTGCATGAGATGTTCTCTTGGGATCTGCAATGTTCTTGAAGAGATCTCCCGTCTTTACCATTATATTGTTTCCCTTCTTTTTTTGCACTGATTCCTGAGAAAGGCTTTCTTTTCTCTTCTTCATTTTCTTTAGAAATTTGAATTCAAATGGATATATCTTTCCTTTTCTCTTTTGCTTTTTGTTTCCCTTGTTTTCACAGCTATTTATAAGGCCTCCTCAGAAAGCCATTCTTTTTTTTTTTTTTTGCATTTCTTTACCTGGGGATGGTCATGATCCCTGTCTCCTGTACACTGTCAGGTACCTTCATCCATAGTTCATCAGGCACTCTGTCAATCAAATCTAGTCCCTTAAATCTAATTTGCACTTCCAGTGTAGTGTCATAAGGGATTTGATTTAGGTCATATTTGAATGGTCTAGTGGTTTCCTCCAGTTTCTTCAACTTCTGTCTGAATTTGGCAATAAGGAGTTCAGGATCTGAGCCACAGTCTGCTTCCTGTCTTGTTTTTGCTGACTGTATAGAGCTTCTTTATTTTGGCTGCAAAAACATAATCAATATGATTTCAGTGTCGACCATCTGGTGATGTCCATGTGTAGAGTCTTCTCTTGTGTTGTTGGAAGAGAGTGTTTGCTTGACCCGTGTGTTCTCTTGGCAGAACTCTATTTGCTTTTGCCCTGTTTCATTCTGTAGTCCACAGCCAATTTGCCTGGTACTCTAGGTGTTTCTTGACTTCCTACTTCTGCTTTCCAGTCCCCTATACTGAAAAGGACATCTTTTTATTTGTTAGTTTTAGAAGGTCTTGTAGGTCTTCACAGAACTTTCAACTTCAGCTTCTTCAGTGTTACTGATCAGGGCATAGATTTTGATTACCATGATATTGAATCGTTTGCCTTGGAAAAGAACAGAGTTCATTCTGTCGTTTTTGAGATTGCTCCCAAGTACTGCATTTTGGACTCTTTTGTTGACTATGATGGCTACTCCATTTCTTCAAAGGAATTCCTGCCCACAGTAATAGATATAATGGTCATGTGAGTTAAATTCTCCCATTCCAGTCCATCTTAGATCACTGATTCCTAGGATGTCAGTGTTAACTCTTGCCATCTCCTGTTTGTCCATTTCCAATTTGCCTTGATTCATGAACCTAACATTCCTTTTGCATTATTGCTCTTTACAGCATCAAACCCTGCTTCCATCACCAGTCCCGTTCACAACTGGTTGTAGATTTTGTTTTCACTCTATTGCTTCATTATTTCTGGAGTTATTTATTCACTGACCTCTAGAAGCATAGTGGGCAGCTACCGATGGTTCATCTTTCAGTGTCCTTTCTATTTGTTTTCATGGTTTCCATTGGGTTCTCAAGGCAAGAATACTGAAGTGGTTTGCCATTCCCTTCTCCAGTGGAC
Organism: Moschus berezovskii; assembly: GCF_049115385.1. NCBI lineage: Eukaryota > Metazoa > Chordata > Mammalia > Artiodactyla > Moschidae > Moschus > Moschus berezovskii. The sequence continues at coordinate 39,998,936 of NC_142489.1, read as the reverse complement.
CACATTCTTTCCACTTTAGTGAAGGGCTGTCATCAAAGTAAAAGACAATTTCTTCTTGGAGAAAACTCTATGCAAACCTAAACATTGTATTTGGAAGAGACATTCACCTTGGTAACAAAGGCCTCCACTTCACAAACCCCTGTTGTTTATCCAGTAGTCATGTGCAGATGTGGGAGCTGGGATATAAAGAAGACTGAGAGAAGGACATTCTATGGCTTTCAACTGTGCTGCTGCAGAAGATACTTCAGTGCAGTTCAGTCACTCAGTCGTGTCCAACTCTTTTTGACCCCACGAACCACAGCACACCAGGCCTACCTGTCCAAAACTAACTCCCAGAGACCACCCCAAATCATGTCCATTGATAGGCAATGCCATCCACACATCTCATCCTCTGCCATCCCCTTCTCCTCCTGCCCTCAACCTTACCCAGCATCAGGGTCTTTTCCAATGAGTCAGCTCTTAGCATCAGCAGTCTAAACTATTGGAGTTTCAGCTTCACCATGAGACATTCCAATGCACACCCAGGGCTCATGTCCTTTAGGTTGGATCTTCTTGCGGTCCAAGGCACGCTCAAGAGTCTTCTCCAACACCACAGTTAGAAAGCATCAATTTTTCGTCTCTCAGTTTTTCTTACAGTGCAACTCTCACATTCATACATGACCACTGAGTAAACCACAGCCTTGCCTAGATGGACCTTTGTTGACAAAGGAATGCCCCTGCTTTTTAATATGATATCTAGGTTGGTTGTAACTTTCCTTCCAAGGAGAAAGTGTCTTTTAATTTCATGTCTGTAATCACCATCTGCAGTGATATTGAATCCCCAAGAAATAGACTCTTAGTGGTCCCTTGGACTGCAAGGAGATTAAACCAATTCATCCTAAAGGAAATCAACCCTAAGTACTCATTCGAAGGCCTAATGATGAAGTTGAAACTTCAGTTTTGGCCAGCTGATTCAAAGTGTCCCTTCACTGGAAAGGTCTATGATGCTTTTTAAGATTGATGACAGGAGAAGAAGGGAGTAATAGAGGATGAGATGGTTGGACTGTATCAGAAATACAATGGGTATCATTTGAACAAACTCTGGAAGATAATGAAAGATAGAGAGGCCTGTTGTGTAACAGTCCATGGTGTCAAAAAACAGTTGAAGAAAACTTGTTGACTGAAAAATGACACTCAATATCTCTAGAGTTACTTCTACAAATCACTCTAAATATACTTAAAGAAAGTAGTAACAAATAACAACTAAGGTGGTATAATAGAAGATGGTTTAATGAATTTTTTAAAAATATGGGAACTGTAGACTCTGCAAGAAACAAAGCTTAGAATTGAATAAATTTTAAATATTAGTGTGAGGGAGGAAACAGGAAGATGGAGGAGGAATATGATGGGGAGACAACTTTCTCCGTCACAAATTCATCCAAATGACATTTGAACGCTGAGTAAATCCCACAAAGCAACTTCTGAATGCTGGTAGAGGACATCAGGCACCCAGAAAAGCAGCCCATTGTCTTGGAAAAGAGGTAAGAAATAACATAAAAGCTAAAAAGAGAGGCAAAAGAGGGAGGGATGGAGGTACATCAAGGGATGGGAGGCTTAAAAAACAGAGAAGTTTCCAAACACCTGGAAACACTCACTAGTGAATCTGTGGCAATCCTTGGAACCTCAGAGGTCAACATCACGTGGAGGAAAAATAAATAAGTAATTAAAATCTACAGACTACATGCTCAACAGTAACTCCAGGGGAGAAGCAGCGCAGCCACCCACACACACAACTAGCAAGCGGGGGCTGGGAAGGTAGGCACGGGCTGGGTCCCTTAGAGTAAGGACTGGTCCTGAAAGCACTGAGGGCAATCTGTAGGATCTAACTTAAGATAGCTAAGCAGACTGAGGGATAGCTACCCCGTGAAAGGCAAAATGCCCCAAGCTAAGACAATGTCAGACCTACTCATAGAACAAAGGACTGAACAGACCTAGCCAGCTGAGGTCAGCCCATCCACCATCCCACGCTGAGACAGGCAGGGAAGGGCAGCCAGAGCTGGAAGCAAGCAATCTCGGCCCCAGAGAGGCATCCAATATCAAGCTGTAAGCAGGCTTCTTTGCTAACCAAGACTTCTTGGGTTCTGGCCGGTCGGTATCCGCCTGAGAAGGTGCACCGATTGTACGCCCGGAAAACCAAGCAACAGTGACGGGGGAGGCAATAAGTCACAGCGACTGTGCTGGCCAAACACCTGGTCACTTGAGCTGCTCAGACCGGGCAAGGGCACAAAACGCAGGCCCAACCAAGTCTGCACCTTTGTGGAGTATCTGAGAACCAGAACCTGAGCGACTTAGACCAGGGATGTACCTCCAACCTAGTGCCGGTCTCAGACGCTTCCTGGCAGAGTAACCTAAAGCCTGTGCAGTGTAGACTGGGACAGCAAACACGCTGTGAGCGGGGGCAAACCCAGTGTATCCAAGACACTTCAAGCACTCCCCACTGATGCCACTGATATTTGTCTGCAGCTTACCTCCCTCCCCACAGTACTACCGAACAGGTGAGCTTAAAAAAGTGTCTACCACCGCCCTTGTGTCAGGACAGGAAATAGACACAGAAGAAACCATCAGACAGAAGAAGCTTAAACAGAAGGAACTGAATTGGAAGAGACTGATGGAGAAGTCTTGAGCCTACTACAAGAATAAGACTGAAAACCAGAGGCAGAGGCTTAAGTCCAAATCCTGAGAACACCAGAGAACTGCTGTTCTAGGTAACATTGATTGACAAGAGCTCATCAAATGCCTCCACACCTTCACTGAAACCAGGCACCACCCAAGGGTCAACAAGTTCCAGAGAAAGACATACCAAGCTAATTCTCAGGCAACACAGGAGAATAGACTTGATCTTCCATATAAAGGCTGCCCAAAGCCACTCCAACCCCAATGACATCTCATAATTCATTACTGGACACTTCATTGCGCTACAGAGAGAAGAATTCCAACTCCACCGCGCAGAACACCGACACAAGTTTCCCAAACCAGGCAACCTTGACATGCTACCCTTCCAAGGCCACACACAGCGATGAAACTACACAATAAAGAAAAATCCACACACTGCCAGAAGATGGAAATGGCACCACTAACAGAGCAATATAAGCAAGACAAAGAGGCAGATAAATGTCCAGAAAGTAAAGGAACAGGATAAATGTGCAACAAAAAAAAAAAAAAAGAAAAAGAGAGAGAGAGTAAGATATAGGGAATCTACTTGATAAAGAATTTCGAATATTGATAGTGAAAATGATTTAAAATCTTGAAAACAAACTGGAGTTACAGATAAATAACCTGGAGACAAGGATCAAGAAGATGCAAGAAAGGTTTAATAAGGATCTTGAAGAAATAGAAAAGAGTCAATATACAATGAATAATGCAATAGATGAGATCAGATAGAGTCTGGAGGGAACCAACAGTAGAATAACTGAGTCAGAAAACAGTTGATAAGTGACCTAGAAGACAGAATTGTAGAAATAAATGATTCAGAGAGGAAAAAAGAAAAATGATTGAAAAGAAATGAGAACCATCTCTGAGACCTCTGGGACAATGTTAAATGCCCCAATATTGCAATCATAGAAGTCCCAGAAGAAAAGACAAAAAGAAAGGCCATGAGAGAATACTTGAGGAGATAATAGTTGAAAACTTCCTTAAATGGGGAAGGAAATAATCACCCAATTCCAAGAAACACAGAGAGTCTCTAACACGATAAACCCAAGGCGAAATACTCCAAGACAAACATTAATCAAACTAACAAAGATCAAACACAAAGAACAAATATTAAAAGCACAAGGGAAAAACAACAAATAACACACAACGGTTTCCCATAAAAATAGCAGCTTATCTTTCCACAGAAACTCTTCAGGCCAGGAGGGAATGGCAAGACATACTTAAAGTGATGCTATAAAATACCCTACAGCCAAGGTTACTATACCCATCAAGGATTTCATTCAAATATGAAGGAGAAATCAAAAGCTTTACAGACAAGGAAAAACAGAGAATTCACCATCACCAAGCCAGCTCTCCAACAAATGCTAAAGGATCTTCTCTAGACAGGAAACACAGAAACGGTATATAAACTCGAACCCCAAACGTAAAGAAAATGGCAACGGGGTCACACTTATCAATAATTATCTTAAATGTAAATGGGTTGAATGTCTCAACCAAAAGACAAAGGCTGGCTGAATGGATGCAAAAGCAAGACCCCTATATATGTTGTCTTCAAGAGACCCACCTCAAATCAAGGGACACATACAGACTGAAAGTGAAATGCTTGAAAAAGATATTCCACTCAAATAGAGACCTAAAGAAAGCAGGAGTAGCAATACTCATATCGGATAAAAATAGACTTTAAAACAAAGGCTGTGAAAAGAAACAAACAAGGACATTACATAGTGATCAAAGGATGAATCCAAGAAGAAGATATAGCAATTATAAATATATGCACCCAACATAGGAGCACCACAATATGTAAGACAATTACTAGCAAGTATGAAAGGGGAAATTAACAACAATACAATAATAGTAGAAGACTTTAATAGCCCACTCACACCTATGGATAGATCAACTAAACAGAAAATTAACAAGGAAAGACAAACTTTATATGATACAATAGACCAGTTAGACCTAATTGATATCTATAAGACATTTCACCCCCAAACAATGAATTTCACCTTTTTCTCAAGCACACACGGAACATTTTCCAGGATAGATCACATCCTGCTCCATAAATCTAGGTTTGGTAAATAAAAAAAATTAAAAAAGAAACAAAACTGAAATCATTCCAAGCATCGTTTCTGACCACAATGCAGTAAGATTTGATCTCAATTACAGGAAAAAAAACTATTAAAAATGCCAACATATGGAGGCTGAAAAACACACTGCTGAATAACCAACAAATCATAGAAGAAATCAAAAAAGAAATCAAAATGTGCATAGAAACGAATGAAAATGAAAACACAGCAACCCAAAACTTATGGAACACTGTAAAAGCGGTGCTAGGCAGAGGTTCATAGCACTAAGGAATACCTCAAGAAATAAGAAAAAAGTCAACTAAGTAACCTAACTCTACACCTAAAGCAAATAGAAAGGGAAGAAATGAAGAACCCCAGGGTTAGTACAGGGCAGAAATAAATGCAAAAGGAACTAAAGAGGCCATAGCAAAAATCAACAAAGCCAAAAGTTGGTTCTTTGAGAGGGTAAATAAAATTGACAAACCAATAGCCAGAGTCATCAAAAAACAACAAGAAAAAAAACCAAATCATTTAAATTAGAAAAGAAATGGGAGAGATCACAACAGACAACACAGAAATACAAAGGATCATAAGACACTACTGTCACCAATTATATGGCAATAAAATGGACAAGTTGGAAGAAATGGACAAATTCTTAGAAAAGTACAACCTTCCAAAACTGAACCAGGAAGACATAGAAAATCTTAATAGACCCATCACAAGCATGGAAATAAAAGCTGTAATTAGAAATCTTCCAGCAAAAAAAAAGCCCAGGGCCAGACGGCTTCACAACTGAATTCTACCAAAAATTTAGAGAAGAGCTAACACCTATTCTACTCGAACTCTCCCAGAAAAATTGCTGATGAAGGTAAACTTCCAAAATCATTCTAGAGCCCACCATCACCATAATCACAAAACCTGGCAAAGATCCCACAAAAACAGAAAACTACAGGCCAATATCACTCATGAACATAGATGCAAAATTCCTTAACAAAATTCTAGCAATCTGAATCGAATAACACATTAAGATCACACATCATGACCAAGTGGGCTTTATCCCAGGAATGCAAGAATTCTTCAATATTCGCAAATCAACCAATCTAATACAGCACATTAACTAAAAGGAAAAAAAAAAAACCCATATGATTATCTCAAAAGATGCAGAGAAAGCCTTGGACAAAATTCAACATCCCTTTATGATAAAATCCCTCTAGAAGGTGGGAATAGAAGGGACATATCTTAACATAATTAAAGCTATATATGACAAACACACAGGAAACATTATCCTCAATGGTGAAAAACTGAAATCATTTCCCCTAAAGTCAAGAACAAGACCAGGGTGCCCACTCTCACCACTACTATTCAACATAGTTCTGGAAGTTTTGGCCACAGCAGTCAGAGCAGAAAAAGAATAAAAAGGAATCCAAACTGGAAAAGAAGATGTAAATCCCTCACAGTTCGCCAATGACATGACCCTCTACACAGAAATCCCTAAAGACTACCAGAAAAACACTAGGGTTAATCAATGAATAAAGTAAAGTTGCAAATTTTAAAATCAACACACAGAAATCCCTTGCATTACTATTCACTAATAATGAGATAATAGAAAGATAAATTAAGGAAACTATTCCATTCATTGTTGCAACATAAAGAATAAAATACTTTGGGATCAGTTCATTTCAGTCACTCAGTCGTGTCTGACTCTTTGCGACCCCATGAACCACAGCACTCCAGGCCTCCCTGTCCATCACCAACTCCCAGAGTTCACTCAAACTCATGTCCATCGAGTCGGTGATGCCATCCAGCCATCTCATTCTCTGTTGTCCCCGTCTTCTCCTACCCCCAATCCCTCCCAGCATCAGACTGTTTTCCAGTGAGTCAACTAATCGCGTGAGGTGGCCAAAGTATTGGAGTTTCAGCTTTAGCATCAGTCCTTCCAATGAACACCCAGGATTGATCTCCTTTAGAATGGACTCTTGGGTCTCCTTGCAGTCCAAGTGGCCCTCAAGAATCTTCTCCGGCACCACAGTTCAAAAGCATTAATTCTTTGGCGATCAGCTTTATCACAGTCCAACTCTCACATCCATACATGACAATGGGAAAAACCATAGCCTTTACTGGACGGACCTTGGTTGGCAAAGAAATGTCTCTGCTTTTTAATATGCTATCTAGGCTGGTCATAACTTTCCTTCCAAGAAGTAAGCGTCTTTTAATTTCCTGGCTGCATTCAGAATCCGCAGTGATTTTGGAGCCCCCCAAAGAATGAAGTCTGACACTGTTTCCCCATCTATTTCCCATGAAGTGATGGGATCACATGCCATGATATTCGTTTTGTGAATGTTGAGCTTGAAGCCAACATTTTCACTCTCCTCTTTCACTTTCATCAACAGGCCTTTTAGTTCCTCTTCACTTTCTGCCATAAGGGTGGTGTCATCTGCATATCTGAGGTTATTGATATTTCTCCCAGCAATTTAGATTCCAGCTTGTGCTTCTTAAAGCCTAGCGTTCCTCATGATGTACTCTGCCTATAAGTTAAATAAGCAGGGTGACAATATACAGCATTGACTTACTCCTTTTCCTATTTGAAACCAGTCTGTTGTTCCATGTACAGGTCTAACTGTTGCTTCCTGACCTGCATATCCACCTAAAGAAACAGAAGACTGATATATAGAAAACTGTAAGACACTGGTGAAAAAAACAAAATAGGACACTAATAGATGGTGAAATATACTGTGTTCGTGAATTAGAAGTTAAATATTGTGAAAATGTGCATACTGTTTAAAGTAATTTATACATTGAATGCAATCCCTATCAAGCTACTAACTGTATTTTTCACAGAGCTAGAACATATAATCTCACAATTTGTATGAAAATACAAAAAAATCTCCAAAAGCCAAAGCAATCCTGAAATAGAATGGAACTGAGGAAATCAACCTGCTGGACTTCACGCTCTACTACAAAGCCACAGTCATCAAGATAGTATGGTACTGGCATAAATACAGAAATATAGATCAATGGAACAAAATAGAAAGCCGAGAGATAAATCCACGCACCTATGGACACCTTATCTTTGAGAAAGGAGGCAAGAATATAAAATGGAGAAAAGACAGTCTCTTTAACAAGTGGTGCTGGGAAAACTGGTCAGTCAGTTGTAAAAGAATGAATCTGGAACACTTCCTAACACCGTACACAAAAATAAACACAAAATGATTTAGAGAACTAAATATAAGATCAGAAAATATAAAACCCAACAGGAGAACATAGGCAAAACACTCTCTGACATAAATCACAGCAGGATCCTCCATGACTCACCTCCCAGAATATTCGAACTAAAAGCAAAATAAACAAATGGGACCTAATTAAAATTAAAAGCTTCTTCACAACAAAGGAAACCATTAACAAGATGTAAAGACAGCCTTCAGAATGGGAGAATATAATAGCCACTGAAACAACTGAAAAAGAATTAATCTCCAAAATATACAAGCAGCTCCTGTAGCTCAATTCCAGAAAAAAAAAAAAAAATAAACACACAATCAAAAAATGGGCCAAGGAACTAAACAGACATTTATCCAAAGAAGACATACAGATGGCTATGAAGCAAGTGAAAAAATGCTCAACATCCCTCATAATCAGAGAAATACAAATTAAAATCACAGTGAAGTACCTTTGCACACCAGTCAAAATGGCTGCTATCCAAAAGTCTACAAGCAATAAACGTTGGAAAGGGTTTGGAGAAAAGGGAACCCTGTTACACTGTTGGTGGGAATGCACACTAATATAGCCACTATAGAGAACATTGTGGAGATTCCTTAAAAAACTGGAATTAGAACTGCCATACGATCCAGCAGTCCCACTCCTGGGCACACACACTGAGAAACCAGAACTGAAAGAGACACATGTATTCCAATGTTCATTGCAGCGCGGTTTATAATAGCCAGGTCATGGAAGTAACCTAGATGTCCATCTGCAGACCAATGGATAAGAAAGCTTTGGTACATATACACAACGGAGTATTACTCAGCCATTAAAAAGAATACAATTGAATCAGTTCTAATGAGGTGGATGAAAATGAAGCCTATTATACAGAGTGAAATAAGCCAGAAACAAAAGCACCAATACAGTGTATTCATGCATATATATGGAATTTTGAAATATGGTAACGATAACCCTGTATCAGTTCACTTCAGTTCAGTTCAGTCGCTCAGTCATGTCCAACTCTTTGTGACCTCATGAATCACAGCACGCCATACTTCCCTGTCCATCACCAACTCCCGGAATTCACTCAAACTCATGTCCATTGAGTCGGTGAATCCATTCAGCCATCTCATTCTCTGTCGTCCCATTCACGAGACAGCAAAAGAGACACAGGTATAAAACAGTCCTTTGGACTCTGTGGGAGAGGGATGATTTGGGAGAATGGCATTGAATCATGTATATTATCATATGTGAAGTGAATCACCAGTTCAGGTTCGAAGCAGGATGTAGGAAGATTTTGGCTGGTGCACGGTGTTGAGCTGGAGGGAGTATAATGGGAGGAGAGATGTGGGAGGGGGGTTCAAGTAGGGGAACTCATGTACAGAGGGGGCGGATTCATGTCAATGTACTGCAAAACCAATACAATATTGTAATTAGTGACCAATAAAAAATAATAATAATAAATAAAAATAAGTAAAAGAATTAGTGTGCAAGTAAAATTACATCCAAGCAATAAACAATAAAGGAACCCTACTAATAGTAAACAAATAAGTCTTTTAAGCAAAAATGTTTTGAGACAAATGGCATTCAATATTATTATACAACATTTTTTTAAATTTGTTTTAGTTGGGGTATAATTAAAGTATTGTAGTGGATTTTGCCCTTCATTGATATGTTTATGCCATGGGATTAAATATGTTCCCAATCCTGAGCCCCCCTCAGGATTAAGTCTGGCTGAAGAAAACACAATTCTCAACTTTTTGGCTGGGCATTTTTCCCAATCAGTAGAACAAATTCCAGGATTTTAAAATAAGTGATCCTTGTACAGCACCTCAACTTTCAAACTACATGTATAATTTCCTACTTAGGATAGTCCTGAATATCAGAGGCTTACTAATAGGTACTAAAATATGAAGGAATTCATGTTTCTATAAATTGGTGACATCAACTGATAATCCTTCTTTACTTTTAGAAAAAACAAATGGAGGGAGGGAAGAAGATGGTGGAGGAATAGGATTGGGAGACCACTTTCTCCCCAATACATTCATCAAAAGAACATTTGAACACTGAGCAAATTCCACAAAACAACTGAATGCTGGCAGAGGACATCAGGCACCCAGAAAAGCAGCCCATTGTCTTCTAAAGAGTTGGGAAAAAACAAAAGATAAAAAGAGAGACAAAAGAGGTAGTTATGGGAGCTCCATCCCGGGAAGGGAGGCATAAAAAAGAAAGAAGTTTCTGAACATCAGGAAGCACTGTCACTTGTAAGTCTGTGGAGAGCCTTGGAACCTCAGAGGGCAACATAACCGGGAGGAAAAAGAAAGAAATAAAACCCACAGATTACTCGCCCAATGGTAACTCTTAGCAGAGAAGCAACACAGAAGCCCACATCCACCAACAGCAAGTCGGGGCTGGGCAAGGATGTGCAGGCTGCATTGAGGACCCGGCCTGAATGCCTCAGGGCAATCTGAGAGCTAACTGGAGATAGAAAAACAGACTGTGGAATAGCTACCCCAGGAAAAGGCGAAAAGCCCAAACCTAAGACTCCGCCAGACCCGCTAACAGTACAAAGGACTGAGCAGAATTAACTAGCTGCGAAAACCCATCCCCCGCTGAAACATGCAGGGGAGAGCAGTCAGAGCCAGAAGAGGGCAATCGTGTCCCCACAAAAGCGTCTGATTCCAAACTGCAGGCAGGTTTCATTGCTGGCCAGGACTTCTTGGGTTTCTGGCTGGTTGACATACGCCTGAGAAGGTGCACTGGTTGTACACTCAGAACACCCAGCAGCAGGGACCACAGAGGTCATAAGTCACCCCGACTGTGCTAGCCAAACACCTGGTCACCTGAACTGCTCAGATCAGGGAAGGGCACAAAACGCAGGCCTCATCAAGTGTGCACCTTTGTGCAATACCCAAGTACCTGAACCTGAGTGCCTCAGGCCAGAGATATGCATCCAACCCAGAACCTCTGTGGGAGAGGGTGAGGGTGGGATGATTTCGGAGAATGGCATTGAAACATGTATATTATCATATGTGAAACAAATCGCCAGTCCACGTTCGATGCATGATGCAGGATATTCGGGGCTGGTGTACTGGGTTTAACCAGAGGGATGTCATGAGAAGAGAGGTGGGGGGGTTTCAAGATGGGGAACACATGTGCACCCGGGGCAGATTCATTTCAATATAGGGCGAAACCAATAAAATAATGTAAAGTAATTAGCCTCCAATTAAATAAATTTTAAAAATATTAAAAAACATAAAAGAAAAAAATGGGAATCAAATGAAGTGAGGAATATTTATGTCTAGAATCTGAATTTATTCTATTTTAGCTCGGAATTTTAAGTTTTTGCTTTATGGTTTGTCTACAAATACTAAGGCAGTCCTTGGTGCAGATTTTACTTGATAAATGCCCTGGTACATATTTCACTTGACATGTACACTGTGATGCATTTCTTGCCACTTGCCCAAGTTGGCCAAGGACGGACTCATTTTTCAATTTAATAAACAGTTTGAAATTGGAGAATAATAGCTTTACAATGTTTATTACTTTCTGCTGTACCGCAATTTAAATCAGCTATCAGTATATATACATGAGCCTCCCTTTTGAGCAGCCCTCCCACCTGTTCTTGAACCTGCTCTGGTACCCCACAGTCCACTCCTCCAGGGCACCCCAGAGCCCTGAGGAGGAGCTTCTCACCAGCTAACTACTTCATACTTGGTATTGTACATATGTCAGGGCATCCTGCTCAAATTGTGCCACTCTCGACTTACACTTCTTTGTCCAAGTCTGTTCTTAAACTATGCATTTCTTTTCCCACTCTTCAGATAGATTCTTCAGAACCAGATTTCTAGATTCCACATATATACGTTAATCTACAATATTGGACTTTCTGTTTCTAAATTACTTCACTCTATATGATAGGCTCCAGATACATCAATATCTCTAGAACTAATCCACTATTTTCCTCTATCTGGATGAGAAATGTTTCACCTTAAGGATGTGCCATAACTTCTTTATCCATTCATCAGTAGATGGACACCTAGATTGTTACATAACTTGTTTAACATAAATGGTATTGCAGTGGATACTGGGATACACATGTTTGTTTGTTTTTTGTTTTTTCTTTTTCCAATTGTGGCTTCTTCTGTGTATATGTCAAACAGTGGGATTTTGGACATATGGTAGTTTTATTAATAATTTTCTAAAGAATATTCATACTCTGCTCTATCTTGGTGGGAGTTGGTGATGGACAGGGAGGAGTGGCGTGCTGTGATTCATGGGGTCACAAAGAGTCGGACACAACTGAGCAACTGAACTGAAATGAACTGATCTGAAAAACACTGTAGACTGTTCCCTTTCCTTCACATCATCTCCTATATTCATTGTTTTAAGGTTTATGTGCGTGCGTGTGTGTGTGTATATATATATATATTTAATGTTTGTTAATTTATAATATAAATATTTACATATTATATTTATAAATTTGTATATTATTTTAATTTTATTTTATTATTGGGGTTCTCAAGGCAAGTATAATGAAGTGGTTTGCCATTCCCTTATCAAGTGTATATATATAAAATGATTGTTAATTTATAATATAAATATTTGCATTTTATATTTATATTATACATTTGTATATTATTTTAACTTTACTTATATATTTTAATTATATTTGTATTATATTTTTAAATTTTATTTTATATGTATATATAAATATACACATCACACACACACACACACACACACACATTTGCTTCATTATTTTGGTTACACCAGGCCTTAAATGCTGCATATGGAGTCTAGTTCCATGACCAGGGATCAAACATGGAACCCCTGATTTGGAATCATGGTGTCTTAGCCACTGGACCATCAAGGAAGGATCCTACTGTCGATTTTATGATGATTACCATGCAGAATAGTGTATGATACCTCACAGTTGTTTGGATTTGTATGCCTTTACTCTGTTGAGGTAATGTTTGCTATGCTCAGTTTCTGAAAGATTTTTTATCACACATGCTTGTTGGATTTTATTAAAGTTTCATTTTTTTTCTATTGAGGTGATCATTAAAAAAAGGTGGCAAAAATATGCAGAAGATCTGTACAAAATAGATCAAGTTAATCACGATGGTGTGATCAATCACCTAGAGCCAGATTTCTTGGAAGGTGAAGTCAAGTGGGACTTGGAAAGCATCACTACGAACAAAGCTACTGGAGGTGATGGAATTCCAGTTAAGCTATTTCAAATCCTGAACGATGATGCTTTGAAAGTGCTGCCCTCAATAGGTCAGCAAATTTGGAAAACTCAGAAGTGGACACAGGATTGGTAAAGATCACTTTTCATTCCAAACCCAAACAAAGCCAATGCCATGGAATGCTCAAACTACCGCACAGTTGCACTCATCTCACACGATAACAATATCATACTCAAAATTCACAAGCCAGGCTTCAGCATGCATGAATGGTGAACTTCCAGATGTTCAAGCTGGTTTTAGAAAATGCAGGGGAACCAGAGATCAAATTGCCAACATCCGCTGGATCATGGAAAAAGTAAGAGAGTTCTAGAAAAACATTGATTTCTGCTTTACTGACTATGTCAAAGTCTTTGACTATGTGGATCACAATAAACGCTAGAAAATTCTGAAATGGATGGGAATACCAGACCACCTGACCTGCCTCTTGAGAAACCTATATGCAGGTAAGGAAGCAACAGAACTGGACATGGAACAGACTGGTTCCAAATAGGAAAAGGAGTACGTCAAGGCTGTATATTGTCATGATGATTATTTAAGTTATATGCAGAGTACATCATGAGGAACGCTGGGATGAAGAACCAGAAGCGGGAATCAAGATTTCTGGGAGAAATACCAATAACCGCAGATATGCAGATGACACCACCCTTGTGGCAGAAAGTGAAGAGGAACTAAAACACCTCTTGAGGAAAGTGTAAGAGGAGAGGGACAAAGTTGACTTAAAGCTCAACATTCAGAAAACTAAAATCATGGCATCTGGTCCCATCAATTCATAGCAAATTGATGGGGAAACAGTGGAAACAGTATGAGAGCTTTTTCGGGCTCCAGAATCACTGAAGATGCTGGTCGCAGCCATGAAATTTAAAGAAGTTTACTCCTTGGAAGGAAAGTTACCACCAGCGTAGATAGCATTTTAAAAGAGTAGAGACTACTTTACCAACAAAGGTCCTTCTAGTCAACGGTATGTTTTTTCCAGTGGTCATGTCAAGATGTGAGAGGTGGACTGTGAAGAAAGCTGATCGCCAAAGAATCGATTCTTTTGAATTGTAGTGTTGGAGAAGACTCTTGAGAGTCCCTTGGACTGCAAGGTGATCCAACCAGTAAGGAGATCTGTCCTGGGTGTTAATTGGAAGGATTGATGGTAAAGTTGAAACTCCGATATTTTGACCACCTCATGCAAATTATTGACTCACTGGAAAAGACTTTGATGCTGGGAGGGATTGGGGGCAGTAGGAGAAGGGGACGACAGAGAATGAGATGGCTGGATGGCATCACCGACTCAATGGACATGAGTGGAGTGTACTCCAGGAGTTGGTAATGGACAGGGAGGCCTGGCGTGCTGTGATTCATGGGATCACAAAGAGTCAGACAGACTGAGAAACTGAACTGAACTGAACTGAGGTGATCATATGGTTTTAATCCTGAAATTTGTTATGATGCATCTCATGGATTAACACACAGCTACCGGAGAATGTCTGCATATCTGGGGAAAAACCTCAATATTAAAGCTGTTCGACACTTTTAAAGTGTTGATAGAATCTTCTTGGGATGATTTTGTTGAGGATGTTTGCCTCTATATTTGTCTATGTGATACTGGTCTATAATTTTCCTTTTCTGTATTAACGTTGTCTTTGCTATCAGGTGATGCTGACTCGTAGGATGAGCTTGTGGGGTTTCCTACCGTTGTAGTATTTTGGAAATGTTTAAGAAGCCCATATGTTAACATTTAACCTAAAGGTTCATAAAACACCTGTGACATCATCTGGACCTTGAATGTCGTTAGCTGACAAATTTTTCATAGCAGTAGCAATATTAGTGGTTGTAATGTTGTGTTCAAATTTGCTGGTTCCTCTTAGCTGAGTTCATAAGAAGTAGTCTGTGGTTTCCAGATTCTACATTTTATTGGCTTAAAGTTCTTTGTAGTAATCTATCATGATCTTTTGGTATTTCTGTGCTGTTGGTTATAATGTGTCCTTTCTGATGTATGACTTTATTGATTTGAGTGTTTTCCTTTTTTTGTTGATGGCTCTGGCTCATGTTTTATGTATTTTCTTTATTCTCTCCAAGAGCCCCCTTTTAGTATTATTGATCTTTGCTACTATTTTCATCTTTTTTCTCCCCCCCGCTATTCTGTTTTTTTTTTCCCAAAACCAATTTTTGATTTTGTGTTTATTCTTCTGTCTAATTGCTTTAGTTGTACGTTTAATTAGTGTTTTATCCTATTTCATGTGTTTTATGAAATCACAATTTCATTGTCATTAGTTTATATGAGTATGTACTTCATGGAAAATAGACAGGGAAACAGTGGAAACCGTGTCAGACTTATTGTTTTGGGCTCCAAAATCACTGTGGATGCTGATTGCAGCCATGAAATTAAAAGATGCTTACTCCTTGGAAGGAAAGTTATGACCAACCTAGATGGCATAATAAAAAGCAGAGACATTACTTTGCCAACAAATTTCCATCTAGTGAAGCCTATGGTTTTTCCAGTGGTCATGTACAGATGTGAGAGGTGGACTGTGAAGAAAACTGATCGCCAAAGAATTGATGCTTTTGAATTATGGTGTTGGAGAAGACTCTTGAGAATCCCTTGGACTGCATGGAGATCCAACCAGTCCATTCTAAAGGAAATCAGTACTGGTTATTCATTAGAAGGACTGATGCTAAAACTGAAACTCCAACACTTTGGCCAATTCATGGGAAGTGTTGACTCACTGGAAAAGACTTTGATGCTGGGAGGGACTGGGGGCAGTAGAAGGGGACTACAGAGAATGAGATGGCTGGATGGCATCACCGACTCAAAGGACATGAGTTGAGTGAACTCTGGGAGTTGGTGATGGACAGGGACGTCTGGCGTACTGCGATTCATGGGGTCATGAACAGTCAGACAGACTTAGAGACTGAACTGAACTGAACTGAGGTAATCATATGGTTTTAATCCTGAAATTTGTTATGATGTATCTCATGGATTGATACACAGCTATTGGAGAATATCTGCATATCTGGGGAAAACCTCAATATTAAAGCCTTTTGATACTGTTAATGTGTTGTTGGATTCTTCTTGGGATTATTTTGTTGAGGATGTTTGCCTCTATGTTGGTCTATGTGATACTGGTCTATAATTTTCCTTTTCTTTCTTAACTTTGTCTTTGCTATCAGGTGATGCTGTATTCAGAGGACGAGTTTTTGGGGTTTCCTACCGTTTTAGTATTTTGGAACTGTTTAAGAAACCCATATGTTAACATTTAACTTAAAGGTTCATAAAACACCTGTGACATCATCTGGACCTTGAATGTTGTTAGCTGACAAATTTTTCATAGCAGTATCAATATTAGTGGTTGTAATGTTGTGTTCATATTTTGTGTTTCCTCTTAGTTGAGTTCCTTAGAAGTAGTCTGTGTCTTCCAGATTCTACATTTTATTGGCTTAAAGCTCCTTGTTGTAATCTATCATGATCCTTTGATATTTCTGTGCTGTTGGTTATAATGTCTCCTTTCTCATGTATAACTTTATTGATTTGAGTGTTCTCCCTTTTTTGCTGATGACTCTGGCTCATGGTTTGTGTATTTTCTTTATTCTCTCCAAGAGCCCCCTTTTAGTATTATTGATCTTTGATACAATTTTTATCTTTTTTTTTTCCAGTTCTATCCTCTATGTTTTTTTTTTTTTTTTCCCAAAGCCAATTTTTGG
The DNA here is from genome assembly GCF_049115385.1 of Moschus berezovskii. Lineage (NCBI taxonomy): Eukaryota > Metazoa > Chordata > Mammalia > Artiodactyla > Moschidae > Moschus > Moschus berezovskii. The sequence continues at coordinate 39,982,048 of NC_142489.1, read as the reverse complement.
TTTTGTGTTTATTCTTCTTTCTCTAATTGGTTTAGTTGAAAGTTTAGTTAGTTTTTAACCTGATAATTGAGTTTTTTTTTTTTTTTTTGAACAGAGGAAAATTTATGCGTCGAACCTGGACTGGTCACTTATGATAATATACATGCTACAATTCCATTTTCTCCAATCATTCCACCTTCACCCTCTCCCACAGAGTCCCAAAGACTGTTCTAAATGCTTATGTCTCTTTTGCAGTCTCTTATACGGGGTTCAGTTTACCATTTTTCTAAATTCCATATATATGCGTTAATATACGGTATTGATGTTCTTCTTTCTGGCTTACTTCACTCTGTATAATTGGCTCCAATTTCATCCACCTCATTAAAACTGATTCAAACGCATTCTTTTTGATGGCTGAGAAATACTCCATTGTGTATATGTACCAAAGCTTTCTTATCCATTCATCTGCAGATGGACATCTAGGTTGCTTCCATGTCCTGGCTATTATAAACAGTGCTGCAATGAACATTGGAGTACATGTGTCTCTTTCAATTCTGGTTTCCTCGGTGTGTATGCCCAGGAGTGCGATCGCTGGATCATATGGCAGTTCTATTTCCAGTTTTCTGAGGAATCTAGTTTGCATTCCCACCAACAGTGTAAGAGGGTTCCCTTCTCTCCACACCCTCTCCAGCACTTATTGCATGTAGACTTTTGGATAGCAGCCATTCTGACTGGTGTGAAATGGTATCTCATTGTGGTTTTGATTTGCATTTCTCTGATGATGAGGGATGTTGAGCATTTTTTCATGTGTTTATTAGCCATCTTTGTGTCTTCTTTGGAGAAATGTCTGTTTAGTTCTTTGGCCCATTTTTTGATTGGGTCACTTAGTTTTCTGGAATTAAGCTGCAGGAGCTGCTTGTATAATTTGGAGATTAATCCTTTATCAGTTGCTTCATTTGCTATTATTTTCTCCCATTCTGAAGGCCGTCTTCTCACCTTGCTTAGAGTTTCCTTTGCTGTGCAGAAGCTTTTGATTTCAATTAGGTCCCATTTGTTTATTTTTGCTTTTCTTTCCAATATTCTGGGAGGTGGGTCTTGGAGGATCCTGCTGTGATTTATGTCGGAGAGTGTTTTGCCTACGTTCTCCTCTAGGAGTTTTATAGTTTCTGGTCTTACATTTAGATCTTTAATCCATTTTGAGTTTATTTTGGTGTATGGTGTTAGGAAGTGTTCTAGTTTCATTCTTTTACAAGTGGCTGACCAGTTTTCCCAGCACCACTTGTTAAAGAGACTGTCTTTTCTCCATTTTATATTCTTGCCTCCTTTGTCGAAGATAAGGTGTCCATAGGAGCGTGGGTTTATCTCTGGGCTTTCTATTTTGTTCCATTGATCTATATTTCTGTCTTTACGCCAGTACCATACTGTCTTGATGACTGTGGCTTTGTAATAGAGCCTGAAGTCCGGCAGGTTAATTCCCCCAGTTCCATTCTTCTTCCTCAAGATTGCTTTGGCTATTCGAGGTTTTTTGTATTTCCATACAAATTGTGAGATTATTTGTTCTAGTTCTGTGAAAAATATTGTTGGTAGCTTGATAGGGATTGCATTTAATGTATAAATTACTTTGGGTAGTATACTCATTTTTACAATATTTATTCTTCCAATCCACGAACACGGTATATTTCTCCATCTATTCGTGTCCTCTTTGATTACTTTCACTAGTGTTTTATAGTTTTCTATGCACAAGTCTTTTGTTTCCTTAGGTAGATATATTCCTAAGTATTTAATTGTTTTCATTGCAACAGTGAATGGAATAGTTTCCTTAATTTCTCTTTCTATTTTCTCATTATTAGTGTATAGGAATGCAAGGGATTTCTGTGTGTTGATTTTATATCCTGCAACTTTGCTGTAATCATTGATTAGCTCAAGTAGTTTTCTGGTAGAGTCTTTAGGGTTTTCTGTGTAGAGGATCATGTCATCGGCGAACAGTGAAAGCTTTACTTCTTCTTTTCCAATTTGTATTCCTTTTATGTCTTTTTCTGCTCTAATTGCTGTGGCCAAAACTTCCAGAACTATGTTGAATAGTAGTGGTGAGAGTGGGCACACTTGTCTTGTTCCTGACTTTAGGGGAAATGCTTTCAGTTTTTCACCATTGAGGATAATGTTTGCTGTGGGTTTGTCATATATAGCTTTTATTATGTTGAGGTATGTCCCTTCAATTCCCACTTTCTGGAGAGTTTTTATCAAAAATGGATGTTGAATTTTGTCGAAGGCTTTCTCTGCATCTATTGAGATAATCATATGATTTTTATTTTTCAGTTTGTTAATGTGGTGTATTACGTTGATTGATTTGCGGATATTGAAGAATCCTTGCATTCCTGGGATAAAGCCCACTTGGTCATGATGTATAATCTTCTTAATGTGTTGTTGGATTCTGATTGCTAGAATTTTGTTAAGGATTTTTGCATCTATGTTCATCTGTGATATTGGCCTATAGTTTTCTTTTTTTGTGGGGTCTTTACCAGGTTTTGGGATTAGGGTGATGGTGGCCTCATAGAATGAGTTTGGAAGTTTCCCTTCCTCAGCTATTTTCTGGAAGAGTTTGAGTAGAATAGGTGTTAGCTCTTCTCTAAATTTTTGGTAGAATTCAGCTGTGAAGCCGTCTGGACCTGGGCTTTTGTTTGCTGGGAGGTTTTTGATTACAGTTTCAATTTCCGTGCTAGTGATGGGTTTGTTCAGATTTTCTATTTCTTCCTGGTTCAGTTTTGGAAAGTTGTACTTTTCTAGGAATTTGTCCATTTCTTCCAGGTTATTCATTTTATTGCCATATAATTGCTGATAGTATTCTCTAATAATCCTTTGTATTTCTGTGTTGTCAGTTGTGATCTCTCCCTTTTCATTTCTAATTTTATTGATTTGGTTCTTCTCCCTTTGTTTCTTGATGAGTCTGGCTAGTGGTTTGTCAATTTTATTCACCTTCTCAAAGAACCAGCTTTTGGCTTTGTTGATTTTTGCTATGGTCTCTTTTGTTTCTTTTGCATTTATCTCTGCCCTAATTTTTATGATTTCTTTCCTTCTACTGACCCTGGGGTTCTTCATTTCTTCCTTTTCTAGTTGCTTTAGATGTAGAGTTAGGTTATTTAGTTGACTTTTTTCTTGTTTCTTGAGGTATGCCTGTATTGTTATGAACTTCCCCCTTAGCACTGCTTTTACAGTGTCCCAGAGGTTTTGGGTTGTTGTGTTTTCATTTTCATTCATTTCTATGCTTATTTTGATGTCTCTTTTGATTTCTTCTATGATTAGTTCATTATTCAGCAGCGTGTTGTTCAGTCTCCATATGTTGGCACTTTTAACAGTTATTCTCCTGTAATTGAGATCTAATCTTACTGCATTGTGGTTAGAAAAGATGCTTGGAATGATTTCAATTTTTTTGAATTTACCAAGGCTAGATTTATGTCCCAGGATGTGATCTATCCTGGAAAAGGTTCCGTGTGCGCTTGAGAAAAAGGTGAAATTCATTGTTTTGGGGTGAAATGTCCTATAGATATCTATTAGGTCTAACTCTTCTATTATATCATTTAAAGATTGTGTTTCCTTGTTAATTTTCTGTTTAGTTGATCTATCCATAGATGTAAGTGGGGTGTTAAAATCTCCCACTATTATTGTGTTATTGTTAATTTCCCCTTTCATACTTGTTAGTAATTGTCTTACATATTGTGGTGCTCCTATGTTAGGTGCACAAATATTTATAATTGTTATATCTTCTTCTTGGATTGATCCTTTGATCATTATGTAGTTTCCTTCTTTGTCTCGTTTCACAGCCTTTGTTTTAAAGTCTATTTTATCTGATATGAGTATTGCTACTCCTGCTTTCTTTTGGTCTCTATTTGCATGGACTATCTTTTTCCAGCCCTTCACTTTCAGTCTGTATGCGTCCCTCGTTTTGAGGTGGGTCTCTTCTAGACAACATATATGGGGGTTTTGTTTTTGTATCCATTCAGCCAGCCTTTGTCTTTTGGTTGGGGCATTCAACCCATTTACGTTTAAGGTAATTATTGAAAAGTAGGATCCCGTAGCCATTTTCTTTATTGCTTTGGGTTCAAGTTTATACACTCTTTCTGTGATTCCTGTCTATAGAAGATCCTTTAGCATTTGTTGGAGAGCTGGTTTGGTGATGCTGAATTCCCTCAGCTTTTGCTTGTCTGTAAAGCTTTTGATTTCTCCTTCATATTTGAATGAGATCCTTGCTGGGTATAGTAATCTGGGCTGTAGGTTATTTTCTTTCATCACTTTAAGTATATCTTGCCTCTCCCTTCTGGCCTGAAGAGTTTCTGTTGAAAGATCAGCTGTTATCCTTATGGGAATCCCCTTGAGTGTTATTTGCTGCTTTTCCCTTGCTGCTTTTAATATTTGTTCTTTGTGTTTGATCTTTGTTAATTTGATTAATATGTGTCTTGGAGTATTTCGCCTTGGGTTTATCCTGTTGGGGACTCTCTGGGTTTCTTGGACTTGGGTGGTTATTTCTTTCCCTATTTTAGGGAAGTTTTCAACTATTATCTCCTCAAGTATTCTCTCATGGTCTTTCTTTTTGTCTTCTTCTTCTGGGACTCCTATGATTCGAATGTTGAAGCATTTAACATTATCCCAGAGGTCTCTAATATTGTCCTCATTTCTTTTAATTCGTTTTTCTTTTTTCCTCTCTGTTTCATTTATTTCTACAATTCTATCTTCTAGTTCGCTTATCCTGTCTTCTGCCTCTGTTATTCTACTGTTTGTTCTCTCCAGAGTGTTTCTGATCTCATCTATTGCATTATTCATTGTATATTGACTCTTTTTTATTTCCTCTAAGTCCTTATTAAATCTTTCTTCCATCTTCTCAATCCTTTTCTCCAGGTTATTTATCTGTAACTCCATTTTACTTTCAAGATTTTGAATCATTTTCACCATCAAAATTCGAAATTCTTTATCAGGTAGATTCCCTATATCTTCTTCTTTTGTTTGTGTTGGAGGGCAATTATCTTGTTCCTTTACTTGCTGGGTATTTCTCTGCCTCTTCATCTTGCTTGCTTGGGGTGTCTTTTCCCTCTTCTTGCAGTTTGTGGAGTTCTCTTTATTATGTAGTTTCTTCGCTGTGTGTGGGGTTGGACAGGTGACTTGTCCGGGTTCCCTGGTTAGGGAAGCATGTGTCACTGTTCTGGTGGGTGGAGCTGGATTTCTTCTCTTTCCTTTAGAAGACAATAGGCTACTTTTCTGGGAGCCTGATGTCCTCTGCCAGTATTCAGAAGTTGTTTTGTGGACTTTACTCCACGTTCAAATGTTCTTCTGATGAATTTGTGGGGAAGAACGTGGTCTCGCCGTCTTGTTCCTTCCTCCCCAGAACCTGCTAATTGAGTTTTATGCAATCACAATTTAATTGTCATTAGTTTGTATGAATATATACTTCATGGGAAAAAGATGGGAAAAGAGTGGAGACCATGTCAGACTTTATTTTTTGGGTCTCCAAAATCACTGTAGATGCTGATTGCAGCTATGAAATTAAAAGACGCTTACTCCTTGGAAGGAAAGTTATGAGCAACCTAGATAGCATAATAGAATGAGAGACATTTCTTTGCGAAAAAAGGTCCGTCTAGTCAAGGCTATGGTTTTTCCCATGGTCATGTACAGATGTGAGAGTTGGACTGTGAAGAAAGTTGATCGCTAAAGAATTGATGCTTTTGAATTGTGGTGTTGGAGAAGACTCTTGAGAATCCCTTGGACTGCATGTAGTTCCAATCAGTCCATTCTAAAGGAGATCAATCCTGGTTGTTCATTGGAAGGACTGATGCTGAAGCTAAAACTCCAATAATTTGGCCAACTCATGCAAAGAGTTTACTCACTGAAAAAGACTCTGATGCTGGGAATTGGGGACAGGAGGAGAAGGGGAAGGAAGAGAATGAGATGTCTTGATAACATCACTGACACAATGGACGTGAGTTTGAGTGAACTCTGCGAGTTGGTGATGGACAGGGAGGCCTGGCATATTCTGATTCATGAGGTCTCAATGAACAACTGAGCTGAACTGTTACACACACACACACACACACATATATTTTTCTCTCTGATTCTTCAATGATTTCTTGGCCATGAAGAGGTGTATACATCAACCTCAGTGTATTCATGCTTTTCAGTTTTTCCTTTGTTATTTATGCTTTGTTTGTTTTTTTCTAGCCCACCCATGAATGACATATAAATCATAACACTGTGGTTAAAAAAAAAAAAAAGTCCGATACAATTTTGATTATTTTAAATTTACCAAGTCCTGACGGGTGATCCAGGTTTTTATTTATTTAGAAATATTTCTTTTGACCTTGCGAAGAAACTGCACTCTGCGGGTTTTGGGTGACATCTACTTCAGTGTCAACTGAATTGTCAGGTCTGCTTGTTCTTTAAATTTGTTTTCTTTTTCTACTTCATTTAAGAATTGAAAGATTATTGTTTCCCAATGTTGTTCTGGCTTCTGCTGTACAAACATATGGCAGTTATTGTGCTATCATCCATTTCTTGTTGTTTAGTTGTTCTATGACCTTCGTAAGTGTTTCTTGCATGATCTCCATTTATTTTCTGAGAGGTTTGATCATCTTTCCTATCGTTACTCTCAATGATTTTTTCAGTGACAATATCTATTTCCTCTTTAATTATGACATATGTATTTTTACCTTGTTTCTTTGCCTGCAAAATACTTTACTGTCTTCATATTTGCTTAGCTTATTATGTAACTAGTCTTTCCTACCCGGGGTATAGGATGGTAGTACTTGCTTCCAGTCTGTATCGTGAATGTATACGTTTGGTCCAGTGTTTTGTGTGTCCATGGAGGGGGAGGGACTGGCAACTACATTCTTGTAGCCACAGCTGATGCTTCTCTCTCTCATGGTGGGACCGTGTCAGAGGGGTCTTTTCCAGGTGTGTATGGGTTTAGTGTACTTTAGACAGTCCATCTGGGAATGATTTGGCTTGTGTTTCTGTCTTACATTGTGTGTGGTGTGAGGCAGCATCTCTGGGTAGTATAGGCTTTTGGGTGGAATGGTTCTTCGTTTCAGATGGAGGCCTTCATAGAGACTCTCACCAATTAATATTCATTAGAGCTGGGAATTATCTGGTGGTCTATGATACATTGTTGAAGCCCTAGGTGATCAGGACCAACTTCCAGTCAGAGAACCAAGATCACATAGTAAAAGATTAGACAGGGGAACAAAGGAAGACAGACAAATGGTAAGAACTCAAAATCAAACCACAAGTAAAATAATAGAAGCAGTAATGACAATAGGGAAGAACACAGAATCAAGAGAAATAAGCAAATATCTTGTAAGACATAAAACAACACCAGAGCAGAGTGCCATCTGAAGAATAAAGGAAAAAACTCTGACAAAATGATAAGAGCTTTCCCACAGAATAAGAGAAAATCACAATTAATCAGGAAATATATGTTTATTAAAACAAAAATGACAAGAAACATCAAACAACATCAACAAAAGGCACAGAAATCAGGAAAAGAAAATGCACAATAGATACATACCAATATAAACAATCTTAAAACACCAAATAAGCAAGAATAATAAGAAAGCTTTTAAGTGAGACAGAGAGTGAACCACCACGCATCATAGCAAAACATCGGAAGTACAATGAATGTTACCTAGGGTCCCTGGGTTTTGGTCCTGAACATGTGCCACAGCACAAATTCACCTCTCTAGAAAACTCACCAAATGTGGACAGAACTTAACTCCGGATCTTCAGTAAGGACAGGCCAGACTCTAAACTGGGATTGCTCCTTTGTTCTGAGAGCTGCAACAGCCTGGGTATTTTCATTCGTTGGAAATCTATTGTCCTTTTTTATCCCATAGAGAAAGCATCTGCAGAGTTGATTGCATGTATTTAATCTGCGGCCTGCTCAGCTGGTGGGAAAGTTTTCAATTCTTTTCCTTCATTTCCCTGATCCTGAGTCTCAGATGTAGTTTGATAACAACCTCTCCGTGTGGTCACCAGAGAAGGCTGTCCCCAAGACCCTTGTGGAACACTTGGGTCTGCCTTGGTGAGCACAGGAGCAAGAGGTAAAGCTGCTGGGACTGTAGGAACCCTGGTGGTGTCAGTTTTACAGAGGAGCCAGCAACCATGGGCAGAAAAATTGTGGCCCTCATGGGATAGTTTTCTAGCCTGTGGTGGCAGAAGCATGTGTGATAGTTCTAGTTAGTCTTTTTCTATTGCCTGATAGTAGGTCTCAGCATGTGGCACGAGGGGGAAATTCAATGCTGTCACCATATCCTCTGTGACTGAGTACTAAGGTCCCACTCTTTGTCAGTTTGGGATTTTTCAAAGGCATTCCTTTCTACACAGTTTGTCATCCCAGTTGCATAATTCCATCTCCACATAGTCAAGCAGTTCCCTCACAAGTTGTCTTTCTAAGCCCATGCTTGATCTTCCACGCCCTTGTACACTAGTTGACCTGGCCTGCCATTTAGGGCATGCAGGACCACACCACACATTCTCTGTTTGATTTTCACTATAGGCAAACTATATTTCATCAGCTTCTTCACTTTGCTTCCTTTCAGTCAAAATTAATTTAAGTTTAGTGAGGTCGCTTTCTTGAATCCTCAATCTATTCCCTGATTCTCCACCTACCACCGCAAGACACAGGCTTGGTTCTATTCCTCTCGTCCTCATCCCATCTTCCCTCCATTCTTCCCAGTTATGTCTAGTTTCCATATAGACCTCACTATTGAGCAAGATCTTCTGCTAATATCCATGTGATGATCTGGAGGAAGTGTTGTCTTGATAGAAGGATTATTTGTCATGCCTCCATTGAGAGTTGCACTCAATGTCCTCTTATTTCTGCGAAATCAGAAATTCTGATGTTATTTCTAGGCAAGCTCTGTAATTCCTTTATGCATGCCGGTGAAACAACAAACTTTAACTGACATGAATTAATCAGTTTGATGGGAGGTTACATACATATTTACGTAATTGTTAAATCATTGATTTTGAACACGCAAATAGACACATTTATTTTTCTTGAAATTTCTGCTAATGAGGAATTGTCATCTGATTAATGGCTCAGAGGTGAAAGCATCTGCCTGCAATGAGGGAGACCTGGGTTCGATCCCTGGGTTGGGAAGATCCCCTGGAGAAGGAAATGGCAACCCACTCCAGTATTCTTGCCTGGAAAATCACATGGACAGAGGAGCCTGGTGGGCTATACTCCACGGGGTAGCAAAGAGTCAGACATGACTGAGTAACTTCACTTCACTAAGGAACTATAGCTCTTTCCAGAATGAGAGGTGGTACAGGAATTGGGCTCAAAAAGTCAGTCCCTGAAAATATCTAGCTATTTGTCAAGCTGTCCTGACATTTTCCCAGAGCACAGATTCCTTACTTCAGCTCTGGAAACTTAACTGTTTTAAGTCGGTGTCAAAGGTCAGAGAGTGGCATGGGCATAGTTTAATTCTTGTATAGGAAGATGCCAAGGGACCAGGAATGTGACAATTGGTAGATGATAGCTTAAAAGAGAGAGACAGAGAAAAAAAGTGGAAAACAAAACAAAGCAAAACAGGGAGGTGTAGTTAGTCATTTAATCTTAAGGAAAACCTTAATTGGAGTTTGGATCATAGTAAAAGCAAGGGAATTTCATAAAGTTATCTACATTTTCTTTATTGTCTCTGTAACTGGCATAGACTGCGTGTGAAAATGAGGTCATTTAGGTGTGTTTAACTCTTTGTGACCCAATGGACAGTAGCCTACCATCTCCTTTGCCTGGGCATCTTCTAGACGCAGTGATGAAAACTGTGTCTGCCCCATTGCAGGCAGATGCTTTAGCATCTGAGCCACCAGGGAAGCCCTTTGACTGCGTGGGTCACAACAAATTGTGGAACATTCTTAAAGGGATAAGAATACGGGACCACCTTACCTGTATCCTGGGAAACGTGCATGCAGGTGAAGACACAACAGTTGGAATTGGACAAGGAACAATGAACTGGTACATAATAGGGAAGGAAATACATCAAGGCTATGTATTGCCACCCAGCTCATTTGACTTCTGTGCAGAGTGCATCATGGAAAGTAACTTGCTGAAAGAATCTGAAGTTGGAAACAAAGTTACTGTGAGAATAATGAATAACCTGTGTTATAAGACGACAACACACAAATGGCTGAAATATACCAGGAAGCAAAGAGCCTTCTGATGAAGGTGAAAGGGGAGAGTGGAAAAGCTGGATTAAAACTCAATATGAAAACAAACACTCACAAAAAATAAGCTCATGGAATTTGGTCCCATCAATTTGAGATATATTGATGGGATACAATTGAATTAGTGACAGGTTTCCCTTTCTTGACCCCCGATATCACTGCCGAATTGACTGCAGCCATGAAATTTAAAGGAACTTGCACTTTGATGAAAAGCTGTGACCAATCTAGACACCACGTTAAAAAGCTGAGAGATTACTGTAAAAGACCTGATTAGTCAAAGTTGATTTTCGGGCGGAACACGTGGAGGAATAAGCAGAACCACAAGAACTGAGTGCCATAATATTGATGTTTTGCAACAAAGCCTGGAGAAGATATGTGAGAGTTCCGTGGTGAGCATGGAGTTCAAACTAGAAAAGCGTGAAGGAAACCGTCTCTGACTGTCTCAGAAGGACCGATACTGAACATGAAGAGCCAATATATCGGCCACATGAGGCCTAGAGCAAAATCACTGGGAAGAAACCGATGCTGGGAAAGAGTGGGCACAGGAGAAGAAGGGAAGGGCAGAGGCCGAGATGATCGCAAAGCATCACTGACTCAAAGGTCAAGGATTTGAGAAAGCTCTGGGAGATTTGAAGGGCAGGCGATCCCCGGGTTCTTGCTGTACATGGAGTCACAAAGAATCAGACAAGAGTGAGTGACTGAGCTACATCAAAAAATTCGTCTTGACAGTGCTGGGAGATAGTTCAGAGAGAATGGTAAGCTTGTCATTGTACCTGGGATGATAAGTGATATTCAGGATAATTAGAAAGAACAAAGCTCTTGTCAGTTTACTTCTTTTCCTCCCTCACATAGTACATCTCACAATGTTTTTGGAGAGGTTCCCAAAAAAGGAGAACTCCTGCGGAGTCATGTGGTATCCTGAGACAGAAACCTTACCGCATCAGCCACTTGGATCTACAATCTTGGTCTTAGGCAGAAGCAGGTATTGTCTGTAAGTGTCTGCTAGAACTGCCCATCTTCTGATGTGTTAACAGGCTGATATTTGATCTTAAGGATGAGGTGAGAGTTAAGCAAACTTATATCTTCTCAATCAAACTCTGTAATCGTGGGTGAAGCATCTTTGACTTGTGTATTCTAGTTACCCTTAGGAAACCTTACAAGGGGTTATATTACTAAGTAAGGATGCAGGTAGGAGACTGAATCCATTTAAACTTTGCTACTTGCCTTCTCTGTACATAGACCATTCCTCTTTTAGTGTCATAGTTTTTGTCTTCAGATGAGGGTTGAGAATTGTCGAACTGTGTGAATGTATCTGAAATCCCATGAAACAGAAGACAGGGAGTACACAGTTTTCCTCTTTGAATCAGATCTCAAGATTTTTGCCTTAATCGATTTTCACTATCAGTGCATCTCAAATATTCATACATTCTTTTCATTTATTTATTTATTTTAATTGGAGGCTAATTAAATTGCATTATTGTATTGGTTTTAGCATACATTGACATGAATCTGCCCCGGGTGCATATGTGTTCTGCATCTTGAACCCCACTCCCACTTGCCTCCCCAACCAAATCCTTTGGTTTATCCCAGTACACCAGCCCTGAGCATCCTGTATCATGCATCGAACCTGAACTGGAGATTCGTTGTATATATGATCATATACATGTTTCAGTGCCATTATATGATGATTGCCACACAGAGCTGAAACCAGAATTCATATATAGTCATTATCTTATCAGTGTGGTAGGGCTTGGATATTGAAGATTTTATCTACGAAGTATGTGGGCCATGTTTTCACTTCCTTCTATTTAATTGTCTATTTTAACTGATACCCTTGTGAAGGAGGAAGGCCACTTCTGTCATGTGGGAACAGAATTACAGATTTCATCATTAGTTTCTTTGATCCCTAAGAATGCTATTCATAATGGTGAGTGTGCCACCTCCAATAGGATTGTAGTATCCTATTATAAGAAAACCTGGTTGAAACTCCACACATCTACTTGGCTTCTCTGGTATTGCCAAATTAGTAGGGGGCTGTTTTTGTTATTGCCAGACATCACAGACTTCAAAGGCCCCTCTAAACTTTGGTGGGCTGATTGTGACAGTGCCCTAGATTTTAAGTATCTTAGGGTGTAGTCGCTTGGTTATTATCGAAATGCTTTCACTCTCTGAGACTCATCCATTTGTCTTGTACTTTGAAATACTAAAGCAGACTTTGGATGGACATTTTAGTTTGTACCTCTTTATACTATTGAATTAGCCGTTTCTTCAGCCAAAATCTCTAATATAAAAGTCCAAAAGAGAACCCAGACGTACACTCACAATCACATTCTTATCTGATACACACACACACACACACACACACACACAAGGAGAATCACAATCTTACATGCCCAAAACACAATTATGAAAGGAAAAGAAAACCAAAGTACTCACTGAAGGACACCTATGAAATGCACTGAGTTCTCTGTTATTTGTTTCTAGGCTTAATGTTGGAAATTATTTTGTAGTTAAATGATTTCACTCTAGGGACATTTTAAACCAATATGTTTCAAAAGATAGAACATTGATCTACATCCCATGGGATCTTAGAATATTTGCATGAAAAACTATTCTGTGATTTGATGAAAATAAAGTTTTAGTGTACCAATATTGAAGTCATATTGACCTCTTTAGGTCCTTCAGTGACACATTTGCTTGTTATATTTTAAGTATCCAATTTCATCCCCTGACTTTATCCCATCAATTTCTCTAATTTTTGCCCCAATCTTCTGTATTTACCTCACTTAATTTTTGTTTTCAGTTTTACAATTTTAGGCACCAATCATAAACTAAATACATAAAGGAAAGGAAATTGAATTCATGTATAATGCTTCCCTAAGATATTGGGCTATTTTCTCTATAAGCTTTGGAGAATGACAGGTACTGATATTTTAAAGCCATATGGCAGTTGATAACAAAGGGAATGGACCATATAACCAGGTTTCCTTTGGTAGGACAATTGAAGTACAGGTTAATGCTGTTAGTACAGGTTAGTACTGTTTTGTTTCAGGAGGGAAGAAAAACAGTAGATTTTCAACATGATATATTGAATGTCCTTGTCCATGTCTTTTCCAAGTTATCACATAGGACTAAGTGGATTATTCCTGTTCTTTATGAGAAGGACCTGCCAGTCAAAGCAGAACATGAAAAGAAGGTAAAAGGGACTGAGAACGAATAATCAGTACATGGCAATAAAATAGCAAAAGAATCACCTTTAAGGTGATATTTCTCAAAGGATGCAAATTGGACTACATCGTCAATCAGTTTGTCAGTTCAGTTGCTCACTCCTCTCTGACCCTTTGTGACCCCATGAATCACAGCATACCAGGCCTCCCTGTCCATCACCAAAACCTGAAGTTCACTCAAACTCATCTCCATCAAGTCGGTGATGCCATCCAGCCATCTCATTCTCTGTCTTCCCCTTCTCCTCCTGTCCCACATCCCTCCCAGCATCAGAGTCTTTTCCAGTCAGTCAACCCTTCACATGAGGTGGCCAAAGTATTGGAGTTTCAGCTTCAGCACCAATCATTCCAATGAACACTCAGAACTGATCTCTCTTAGAATGAACTGGTTGGATCTCCTTGCAGTCCACGGGACTCTCAAGAGTCTTCTCCAACACCACAGTTCAAAAGCTTCAAGTCTTCAGTTATCAGCTTTCTTCACAGTCCAACTCTCACATCCATACATGACCACTGGAAAAACCATAGCCTTGACTAGCCAGACCTTGGTTGGCAAAGTAATGTGTTTGCTTTGCATATGCTATCTAGGTTCATCATAACTTTCCTTCCAAGGAGTAAGTGTCTTTTAGTTTCATAAAAATACTGAAATCTAAAACAAGAGCATTGAACTTTGGGCTTGAAATCATAACTAAGGACACCAATTTCAATAACACTTACCATTGCTTTAAAATGCTCACCCCTTGAATGTAATTTTTCAGTGAAAGAAAAAGTGTGTTTGTTGACCATTCCTTTATCTACACAGATATTCCACAGATTTCACTGTTCATTAGCTGCAAGAATGAAAGTGGTCAACTTATCTTGATGTTGTCCTATGTGGGTAACCATCCCAAAACAGGGATCTGACTTGATGTTGCCACCAACATCTAAAGGAATGACCCCAAATTTGAGATTGCAAAGATTTCTAGGTAGTTTTCATGATATCTAGATAGTACAACAAGCAGACACTCTGTTCAGAGTATTTCGTTGTGAAATATATTATGGATCAACCATTGATATTGATCCCTGCTTAATCCATGACTTTTCTAGATTATTAAAATTAATGATTCTTTTTTTTTATTCATGTCTCCACAACTACTATTGAATTTTCGGGTACTGGGTCCTGAAACTACATGCTTAAAATGGGTTCTTATAGACTGTAAACTTCATGATAGCAACAGTCATTTTATAGTTTGAATTCCCACATTTAACATTCGTGTAAATATAATAAATATTTATCAACTTGGAAAAAGTTATCAGTAAAGAGGAAAGGCCAATAATGATAAAACTGACGGTTATAAGAATATGTTGAGTAATGTATATAGCATTTGATTGGTTATGACATTTCTTTATTGATAACTTAGTAAGTACTTAAAATGTATCATTTGCAGGCTCTAATTTTAGCTGATGTGAAAGATACATAAAGAGAGTAGACCCAAAACACATGGAAGACCTGAATGGCAGTTCCTTCCAACCCCAAGAAAGAGTTGAGACAAAATTGTGAGAAGGGGCTTAGCATGACTGAAATTAGGTTGAGAGACTGTAGCTCTGGAAGTACAGTATAAGAGAAAGATAATGAAATTAAGGAAAAAAGATACCATGTCTTCACAGAACTTGTTCATCACACTGATGTGCTGCAATCACCACCAGGAATATTTTATGTCTCTGTGTGAACTGATAAGCAACATCTAAAGATGCATTAGGAAATATAGGGTGGAATCTTGGTTTCAGGAAATAAAGGTGTGCCTCAAGGACAGCATCTTCCCTGGTGGCTCAGACAGTAAAGCGTCTGCCTGCAATGTGGGAGACCCGGGTTTAAACCCTGGGTCAGGAAGATCCCTGAAGAAGGAAATGACAACCCACTCCATTATCTTTGCCTGGAGAATCCCATGTATGGATGAGCATGGTAGGCTACAGTCCACAGCGGTCGCGAAGCGTCGGTCACGAGTGAGCTACTTCACTTTGGCTTTCACTTAAGGACAACAGAACAAAAATGTCCCTATACATTATCACTTGTAAAATACATATCTTGTGCCCACCATGGGCCATTCACTGGTTATGTTATGTTTTCTTTGGTATCACAGTGACAGTACAATGGTGATCATGATTTTGATGATCATGATTTTATATTTTCAAGTAGATAATGAATTTCTATACTGAAGATAACCTTCTGTCTACCCTTTTAATACTCTACCAGTATCTAATAGAATATAATGTAACTGTGAATGCACTAAGGTGCATACTGTGCATTTCCATTTCTTTGATTTTATTTGTATCTCTTCCTTCACCCATACACTCCTCATGTAGACACCCATTCATTTCAGCAGGGATGATTTCAGAAATCACGTTACATCCATTACCTCTTTTCCCGTTGTTCTCATTTTCTTGCTTACAAATATTAGATCAGGTGTCATTGACCTAGGATGCATAATGAATGTTTTCTTGTCCTGAAGAGTTTATAAAATAGTGCAGTAAAATAGCCAGACATTAAACTAAGCCTCATTTTTCTCTTCATTGTCTGAAAAAAGAAAATGAAACTATGAAGATGAACATGTAAGTTTATTGTTCAAATACAAGAATTGTAGGTATTTGTTGACATCTCCCAACAAAAATTTCAATCTTCATTAGGCTCCATAATCTGACATTTATTTGATAGGTCCGTTTTAATTAGCATGGTTTTCACATAACGATGATTCTTGATGAGTTGACTTGAAAGAGAGGAGGCAGATATATAAGTGATCTTTGGCACTGAGGGCCATGAGTTGCCTCTCTTTTGTAGGTAACGGAAAGGACTGTCATGGGCTGACATATCACTATATCTATCTGGAAACTTATAAGGCTCCACCATCAGTCTAGAATAACTGCTCTGTAATGGAGATAGGATGTTGTTCTGAGAATTCGATGTAGTTGTCGAAGGCAAGTCCTCAACGTGGCCATTTACCTGAGTGTAGCTGCTATGTGAGTGCCACTTAAACATGCTCAACTGATTTAAAACAGCAGGTTGATCTCCCACAATCTGTTCTGTTTGGCTAACTGATATTGATGATGGGGAAGGTAAGTCACACAGAGCTAGAGCTCTTGTATTAGCGACTATCTGACTGGTGTGAGGCTTTTCTATGAAAGGCACACTTAAACTGGTGGAGGCTGAAATTGTACTCTCTCCACTAGTTTCAGGAAGAAAATCAGAGTTATGATCATCTATGTTGACACTTTCTTTAACATGCTTCTTCTTGTAATCTCGAACTAATGAAGATATTGCAGACACATTTTTAATCCCAACTCTTCTTTTTATTCTTACTAAAAGTTGAGGATACCCTCTTTTGAAATTTGGATTATAGTAGATCTGTAACTAAAGTCAAAGAATATAATTATTTAGTTTCTTTATAAACCAAGGTAAAACTACCATAAAAGCTAAACTATAAAAGTTTATTCCTTCATACAGATGGCTAACAAACACATGAAAAGATGCTCAACATCACTTATAATCAGAGAAATGCAAATCATAACCACAATGAGGTACCATTTTGAGCCAGTCCGAATGGCTTATATCCCAAAGTCTACACGCAATAAATACTGGAGGGGGTGTGGAGAAAAGGGAACCCTCCTATACTGTTGGTGGGAATGCAAACAGCACAACCACTATGAAGAACAGTGTGGAGCTTCCTTCAAAAACTGGAAATAGAGCTGCCATAGGATCCAGCAATCACACTCCTGGGCATACACACAGAGGAAAACAGAATTGAAAGAGACACATGTGCTCTAATGTTTATTGTAGCACAGTTTATAATAACCAGGACATGGAGGTAATCTACATGTCCATCTGCAGACGAATGGATAAGAAAGCTGTGGTGCACATGCGCAATGGAGTATTACTCAGCCATTAAAAATACATCTGAATCAGTTCCAATGAGGTGGATGAAACTGGAGCCTATTATACAGAGTGAATTAAGGCAGAAAGAAAAACACCAATACAGTATACTAACGCATATATATGGAATTTAGAAAGGTGATAACAATAACCCTGTAAATGAGACAGCAAGAGAGACACAGATGTATAGAACAGTCTTTTGGACTCTGTAGGAGAGAGCGAGGGTGGGATGATTTGGGAGAATGGCATTGAACCATGTATATTATTATATGTGCAACGAATCACAATTCCAGGTTCGATGCATGATACAGGATGTGCGGGGCTGGTGTACTGGGATGAACCAGAGGGATGGGATGGGATGGGGAGGGAGGAGGGAGGGAGGTGGGAGTGGGTTCAAGATGGGGAACACATGTACACCTGGGGCAGATTCATGCCAATGTATGGCAAAACCAATACAATAATGGAAAGTAATTAGCCTCCAATTGAAAAATAAAATTAGGAAAGAATAAATAATTCCTTCTATGATACCAATTAAATTCCATCAAATTAAAGGCCTCCAGAGTAATTTTAACAGCTAACATGTTAGAAACAAATGTGCTCCTCGACTAAAAATATGTTGTATATATATAGTAAATATCATAAGTAGCTTCAAGACTCATATCTTGTTTCAAGTTGATTGGAAAGTTTGTTTCAACATCAAATATTGTATCCTCCAGCTGTCTCAACTTCAAACAATAAAGCTTTTTCAACAAATTGCTATGTCAATTTTGAATTTTTTTTTTTTTTGCTACATATGGTAACATGCTTTCTAGGTCACATGATTTAATCTTACATATTGCTAATAAGTGAAAATTTTGGGATACCTTGCTCAAAAGAGCGATGTTGTTTTCTTCTTCCAGAAAGTCAGATAGTGAAGCAGATCTTTGAAGAGGTTGTCGCTTTTTACTAAACCCATAAAGGTTCAGCTGTCGAACTAAACTTTTCATATTATTGGTTTCAAATATTCTGAACGGCGCCTTTCTTTCCAAGACTTCTTTCTTGAAGAGTTCTTCATTGATCACTATACAAGTGCCACTCTCATCCCACCAAATAGATTGAAATTGATCACTTTCCACTATATTCCACAATTTTTGTGGAAAAGTGAGTGGAAGAAAATCATTCAGCTCACCTGTTTCAGAGACAGAAAATGTGTAACATGGCCTTTTCATCAGAACTTCCTCAAAGCCTGAAAAGCATATTCTTCAATAAGACATCGCAAAACTGAGTCCCCAGCAAGTGTATAATCATACAAAGGTCTGATGGAGGTTTCTGAAGCAGTGGATTCATCGTTAGGAGGCACATCTTGAATTTCTGAAGAAATATGTGCCATCTCAGGAAAATCTTTCTTCAGATACTTTTCTCATTTTTCTGATATTACACACAGCAAATTCAAATGCTACTTGGCTGGCCTAAGGGGGGAACTCCCTAGAACATCACAGTGGTTCCAAAATGCACTGGTCTCCTAGCAATGGAAGAGTAGCTGTGACATCACAAAGTCACTGGTCTCCTAGCAAGTGAAGGGTAGCTGTGACATAACAACGTCACTGGTCTCCTAGAAATTGATGGGCAATGTTCAACCAGTGTTTATACTTCAGCATCAACTTAAAATACAGGCTCCTTACACAAACAGTAACAAAAACCATGAGGCTGCAAAATCTCATTCCTAAAGAATGTTTATATGTATAAATCAAATCAGTAAATCCATTTGGTTTCTGAAATAAAAGTGATTCTTGGCATCGGCCAAGAGGAGCTACCCCAAGCCCAAGGCCAGGGGCAGCAGCCGAAAGGAGCTATCCCACATCAAAGTGGCGCTGGCTGTGCTGGCACAGGAGGGACGTGAGGATCAACTCCACATTCAAGATCAGGTGGGGCAGCCGTGAGGAGATACCCCTCGTCCAAGGTAAGGTGCAGTGGCTGTGCTTTGCTGGAGCAGCCGTGAAGAGATACCTCACAACAAAGGTAAGAGTAACCCAAATATGATGGTAAGAATTGCGAGAGGGCATCAGAAGGCAGACACACAGAAATCTTGATCATAGAAAGTTAGTCGATCTGATCACATGGACCACAGCTTTCTCTAACTGATCTCTAACTGAATGAATCTAAGCCATGCTGTGTAGGGCCACCCACGATGGACGGGTCATGGGGGAGAGGTATAACAGAATGTGGCCCACTGGAGAAGGGAATGGCAAGTCACTTCAGTATACTTGCATCGAGAACACCAAGAACAGTATGAAAAGGCATAATAATAGGATACTGAATGAGGAGCTCCCCAGATCGGTAGGTTCCCAGTATGCTACTGGCGATCAGTGGCGAAATAACTTCAGAAAAAATGAAGGAATGGAGCAAAAGCAAAAGCAATGCCCAGTTGTGGATGTGACTGGTGATATAAGCAAGGTCTGATGATGCAAAGAACAATATTGCATTGGAACCTGGAACGATATGTCCATGAATCAAGACAAATTGGAAGTGGTCAAACAAGAGATGGCAAGATTGAACGTAGACATTCTAGGAATCAGTGAACTAAAATGGACTGGAATGGGTAAATTTAACTCAGATGACCATTATATATACTATTGTGGGCAGGATTCCCTTAGAAGAAATGGAGTAGTCATCATAGTCAACAGAAGATTCCGAAATGCTGTACTTGGATGCAGTCTCCAAACGAACAGAATGATCTCTGTTCATTTCCAATGCAAACCATTCAATATTACAGTAATTCAAGCCTATATCCCAACCAGTAACACTTAAAAAGCCGAAATTGAACGGTTCTGTGAAGACCTACAAGACCTTTTAGAACTAACGCTTAAAAAAGATGTCCTTTTCATTTTAGGGGACTGGAATGCAAAAATAGGAATTAAGAAACACCGAGCGTAACTGGGAAATCTGGCCTGGGAGCACAGAATGAAACAGGACAAAGGCTAATAGAGTTTTGCCATGAGAACACAATGGTCATAGCAAGCAAGTACTTTCCGCAACGGAAGAGAAGACTCGACACATGGACATCACCAGATGGTCAACACCAAAATTAGATTGACTGTATTCTTTTCAGCCAAAGTGGAGAAATACTATAAAGTTACCAAATACAAGACCAGAGCTGACTGTGGCTCAGATCATAAACTCATTATGGTCAAATTCAGACTTAAATTGAAGAAAGTAGGGGAAACCACTAAACTATTCAGATATGACTTAAATCAAATCCCTTATGATTATACTGTGGAAAGGAGAAATAGATTTAAAGGACTAGATCTGATAGATAGAGTGGCTGATGAACTATGGACGGAGGTTCATGTCATCGTACAGGAAACAGGGACCAAGACCATCCCCATTGAAAAGAAATACTAAAAAGCAAAATGGCTGTCTGGGGAGGGCTTACAAATAGCTGTGAAAGTAAAGAAGCGAAAAGCAAAGCAGAAATAAAAAGGTATAAGCATCTGAATACAGAGTTCCAAAGAATAACAAGGAGAAATAAGAAAGCCTTCCTCAGCAATCAATGCAAAGAAATCGATGAAAACAACAGAATGGGAAAGACAAGAGATCTCTTCAAGAATATTAGAGACACCAAGGGAACATTTCATGCAAAGATGGGCTCGATAAAGGACAGAAATTGTAGGGACCTAAGAGAAGCAGCAGATATTAAGAAGAGGTGGCAAGAATACACAGAAGAACTGTACAAAACAGATCTTCACAACCAAGATAACCATGATGGTGTGATCAATGACTTCAAGCCAGACATCTTGGAATGTGAAGTCAAGTGAATATGAAGACAAGTGGGCCTTAGAAAGCATCAATATGAACAAAGCTAGTGGAGGTGACAGAATTCCAGATGAGCTATTTCAAACCCTGAAAGATGATGTTGTGAAAGTGCTGCACTCAATACACCAGCAAATTTGGAAAACTCAGCCGTGGCCACAGGAATGGAAAAGGTCAGTCTTCATTCCAATCCCAAGAAAGGCAATGCCAAAGAATGCTTAAATGACCGCACAACTGCACTCATCTCATAGGCTAGTAAAGTCATGCTCAAAATTCTCCAAGCCAAGCTTCAGCAATATGTGAACCGTGAACTTCCAAATGTTCAAGCTGGTTTTAGAAAAGGCAGAGGAACCAGAGGTCAAATTGCCAACATCCTCTGGATCATGGATAAAGCAAGAGAGTTGCATAGAAACATCTATTTCTGCTTTATTGACTATGCCAAAGCCTTTGACTGTGTGAATCACAATAAAATCTTGAAAATTCGGAAAGAGATGGAAATACCAGAAATACCAAATGGAAATACCAAATGCCCTGCCTCTTGAGAAACCTGTATTCAGGTCAGGAAAAAACAGATAAAACTGAACATGGAACAACAGGCAGCTTCCAAAAGGAAAAGGAGTACTTCAAGGTTGCATATTGTCACCCTGCTTATTTAACGTCTATGCAGAGTACATCATGAGGAATGCTGGGCTGGAAGAAGCACAGGTTGGAATCAAGATTATCACGAGAAATATCAATAACCTCAGATATGCAGATGACATCACTCCTACTGCAGAAAGTGAAGAGTAACTAAAAAGCCTCTTGATGAAAATGAAAGAGGACAGTGAATACTTTGGCTTGAAGCCAACATTCAGAAAACTAAGATCATGGCATCTGGTCCCATCACTTCATGGGAAATAGATGGGGAAACAGTGTCAGAGTTTATCACTGCAGATGCTGATTGTAGCTTTGAAATTAAAAGATGCTTAGTTCTTGGGAGAAAAGTTATGACCAACCTAGATAGAATATTAAAGAACAGAGACATTACTTTGCCAACAAAAGTCCGTCTAGTCAAGGGTATGGCTTTTCAGTGGCCATATATGGATGTGAGAGTTGGACTGTGAAGAAAACTGATCCCCGAAGAACTGATGCTTTTGAACTGTGGTGCTGGAGAAGTCTCTTGTGAGTCCCTTGAACTGCAAGGAGATCCAACCAGTCCATTCTAAAGGAGATCAGTCCTGGATGTCCATTGGAAGGACTGATGCTCAATCTGAAGCTCCAGTTCTTTGGCAAACTCATGAGACGAGTTGACTCACTGGAAAAGACTCTGATGCTGGGAGGGATTGAGGGCAGGAGGAGAAGGGGACGACAGAGTATGAGATGGCTGGATGGCATCACAGACTCGATGGAGGCAGGTCTGAGTGAACTCCGGGAATTACTGATGGACAGGGAGGACTGGCATGCTGTGATACATGGGGTCGCAAAGAGTCGGATTCCACTGAGCGACTGAACTGAACTGAACTGAACTGAACCCAACTAAACTTTGATTACTCACTTCTCTGCAATAGTTTATTGTAGAACCAAATAAGGTGTCCTAGCAGCTGGTCCTTCAAAGACCCACACTCCCCGAATATTTTCAGGGGAACGATTTTAATGACACAGTGAGGTTGGGCATGGGGTGTGTGATATACTTTGGGGATATTCTACTAGTGCCCTATTACTGAGGATATTGGGAGTCAACATCATTGCCCATCTGGTTCCAACTACTCTGTGGTCTAGGTACTTACATTTCAGCCTGGTTGGGGCTTTCAGTTCAGTTCAGTTCAGTTCAGTCGCTCAGTCGTGTCCGACTCTCCGCGACCCCATGAATCACAGCACTCCAGGCCTCCCTGTCCATCACCAACTCCCAGAGTTCACTCAAACTCATGTCCACAGAGTTGGTGATGCCATCCAGCCATCTCATTCTCGGTAGTCCCCTTCTCCTCCAGCCCCCAACATTTCCCAGCATCAGAGACTTTTCCAGTGAGTCAACTTGTCGCATGAGGTGGCCAAGTATTGCAGTTTCAGCTTTAGCATCAGTCCTTCTAATGAACAAACAGGGTTGATCTCCTTTAGAATGGACTGGTTGGATCTCCTTGCAATACAAGGGACTCTCAAGAGTCTTCTCCAACACGAAAGTTCAAAAGCATCAATTCTTTGGCGATCAGCTTTCTTCACAGTCCAACTCTCACATCTGTACATTACCACGGGAAAAACCATAGCCTTGACTAAACAGATCTTGGTTAGCAAAGTAATGTCTCTGCTTTTATTGTACTATCAAGTTTGTTCATAACTTTCCTTCCAAAGAGTAAGCGTCTTTTAATTTCATGGCTGCAATCAGCATCTGCAGGGATTTTTAGTATCTGTAAAACTGTTCACAGGATATTGCTCAGAGTGTTATTTACGGCCCTTGAGGATGAAATAAAGATCCTTGACTTTGCTTAATAGCTAAAACATTATTATTCTATATCGCTTGATTAATTTCCTTTGTTTCTGTCTTTTCTATTTTCTCTGATTAATATTACTCTTGGAACACGAGGAAGTCTAGAATCTCCTATTTCTCTCTCTCTCGGTTTTCATACTTTTCAATCTTAAGAAGGGACTGATTAGAACAAGAAAGGAAATAAAGTGTTGGATTTAGAGCGTGATCATATGTGACTGAGAATCCCAGTTCCGGGTTCGATTTTTAATCAGGATCCCCAGTTCTTGGAGTGTTTGAGTCAACAACAACTTTGGCTCTTTCATGATGAGATGGAACATGGAGTTGTAAATAATTCTGACATCTAAACTTGGTATCAATATTTTCTGTTAAGCAAACATATCTGTCTATTTTATATAGATATTTGTATATCTATTATGTGTATATATATATATATATATATATATATGTATATATATATTTCCATAAGTGTTTATTTTTGTCATTAAACCTGGACAAGCATTTGAAAATTGGTAGATATTTATTAAAACGAAAGAGAGGAATGATATAAAGGAGTCCTCATATTTTAGATGCAGCCAAAGAAACATATTTGGAAGTATTTCCACTTACGTATATTCAATAACCGAATAGACTTTTGAATCATTCTGCTTTTGGGTTTGAATTTTTTTCCATTGCTGCTTTGCCTAATGAAATTAAAAGCCATTGTACATTTTTCTATACACACATCCATACACACAAACATGCACGTATGTGTATATATGTGTATATGTCAAAATATAATTTTAAACAACTTTATTTGGGTGGTCAAAATCTTTGCTTGTTTCCAGTCTTAAGTGAACTGTTTGAGAACCCCAACACTACTTAATAACTTCATGGCTGAATAATATAGATCCTATTACTGAAAGACTATCCCTTAATCGAGCTTGTCTTCCACTATTCTTCGTGTAAGAGATGGGGTTCATACATAAGAGTACACCTTGAGCACATAAAACCAGAACTCTCATTTACTTAGAGATACAGACTGGTTCCAAATAGGAATAGGAGTACGTCAAGGTTATATATTGCCACCTGCTTATTTAACTTATATGCAGATTACATTATGAGGAACGCTGGGCTGGAAGAAGCACAAGCTGGATTCAAGATTGCCAGGAGAAATATCAATAACCTCAGGTATGCAGATTACAAGACCTTTATGGCTGAAAGTGAAGAGGAACTAAAAAGCCTCTTGATAAAAGCAAAAAAGGAGAGTGAAAAGGTTCGTTTGAAGCTCAACATTCAGGAAACAAAGACCATGGCATCTGGTCCCATCACTTCATGGGAAATAAAAAGTGTTACAGAGGAAACAGTGTCAGATCCAAAATCATCGTGGATTCTGATTGTAGCCATGAAATTAAAAGACTCTTACTCCTTGGGAGGAAATTTACGACCAACCTAGAGAGCATATTAAAGAGCAGAGACATTACTTTACCAAATAAGGTCCGTCTAGTCAAGGCTATAGTTTTTCCAATGGTCATGTATGGATGTGAGATTTGTACTGTGAAGAAAGAATTGATGCTTTTGAACTGTGGTGCTGGAGAAGACTCTTGAGAGTCCCTTGGACTGCAAGGAGATCCAACCAGTTCATTCTAAAAAAGACTGATCCTGGGTTTTCTTTGGAAGGACTAATGCTAAAGCTGAAACTCCAATTCTTTGGCCACCTCATGCGAAGAGTTGACTCACTGGAAAAGACTCTGATGCTGGGAAGGATTGGGGGTGGGAGGAAAAGGGGACGACAGGGAATGAGATGACTGGATGGCATCACCGACTCAATGGACAAGTGTTTGAGTAAACTCCGCAACTTGGTGATCAACAGGGAGGCCTGACATGCTGTGATTCATGGGGTCGCAAAGAGTCGGTGATGACTGAGCATCTGAACTCAAAGGAACTGCAGACATTCAAATTATATGACGTGCACATTAAAATCACTTCTCCATAATTCAGTGTGTACATTTTTCTTTCATCCCTTTAACCTGCTGGTACCAAATATTTCAATAGAAACCACTGATTATCAAAATTTCTCTCCCTTCGTGCCACAGGGGTTCAGCTTCATGCCGCCCTCCATATTATATCCTTATTTCTTGTCCTCCTTTGTATTTTTGTAGTTTCCACATCAGAGAAAACCTAACTAGATAACATGAATAGGCTCAATATATTATGTTAATAGAGAAATGTAATATAGGCTGTGCATTTTGTCAACATTTTACAGAGTTGTCACAGAAGCATGACAGAAATGCTCCAAAAGGAAACTTAAAACCAGCAGTATTATGTATAATGAGTAGCGACCATCTTAGAACACTCTTAGAAAATAATTTCTTATCCAAAACATTGAGGTGAAAACAATGGTAAAAGAATAAAATAATTCTCAATGTTAATAGGAAAACAGGGTAAACAGTACACTTGAATTCTCAGTATTACACAAAATAAGATCATGGCATCTGGTCCCACTACTTCATGGGAAATAAAGGTGGGAAAAGCAGAATCAGTGACAGATTTCCTCTTTTGTGGCGCTATTTTCATTGTGATGGTGATGGCAGCAATAAAATTAGAAGACAGTTGCTTCCTGGAAGCAAAGTGCTCACAAATTTAGTAAGTGTGTTAAAAAGTGAAGAGTTGACTTGACCAAAGGAATCACATTGAGTAACACTAATGGTCTTTCCAGTAGACATGTATGGATGTGAGAACACCAAAATGCTCTGCTGGAGATGACTTGTGAGTGTCCATTGGATTGCAAGGAAATCAAGCTAGTCAAACATAAAGGAAATCAACTCTGAAGATGCATTAGAATCACTGATGCAGAAGCTGAGTCTCCAAAGCTTTGACCACCTGAGCAAAGAACTGACTCACGAGAAAAGACCCTGATTCTTAGGAAATAATGAAATAAGGAGGACAAAGGACAAATGGGTTAGAGAGGAGGAGAAGGCGGTATCATTTCACCCATTCATGGACATGATCTCAGGCAGACCCTGGGAGATGGTGAGGGGAAGAGAGGCCTTGTGTGCTGCAGTCCAAGGGGTCACAAAGAGTCTGACATGGCTTTGTGACTGAACAACAACAAGATATCAGTTAATAAAATGGATCTTCCAGGGTTGCGATGGGGGTCTCAGTGTGTTAGAGGAATAGGAGCCTGAGTCCACTTTCTCCCACACAAATCCATCAAAGGATAGATTGCACGTGGAACACCTTCAAGAGACTAATATGTGACTGATGTTGATGGGCCCTAGAAACTGATAAAGGAAAACCAGTCTCTTAAAAAGTAGGTAAGAAAAAATAAGTGATGAAAGGGAGGAAATGTATTTAGGGATCAAAACTCTCCTTGGAGAAGGAGTCTTAAAGGAGGAGAAATTTGCACAAAATAAGAAACCCTCTCTCATAGGTGTCAGTCGGGGAAGAAATAGAACTGGAGAGAGGAAGAACAAAAACACAGCTTATGCCAATAAATCCAATCACTAGCCAAGGAATGATTCAGATGCTCCCGTCCACTGTCATACATGGGGCATTGAAGGCAGGTCTGGGATGTATCAAACACGTTATGGTTAAAAGCAGGCTTTAGTGCCCTGAGGACAATGTGACGAAGCTAAGATAACACACAAACCTAAACCATGGGGACACTGGAGACAGAAATTTTAGAAAGGACCTTTCCTGTGAGAAGGCTCTAAGGCCACATTGAACCATGGAATACTCACAGAACAGAAGATTGTGCACTAGAAAATACCAAAGAAGACCAAGCCAGTGTCCATTTAAGACCCTTTCCTCCACAGATTGAGAGAGGAACTTGTACGACTGCCAGAGGCAGAAGGAAAGAGGCTACTAGTATCTTGACTCCAGAAACACCCACTACCAAGCTCTAAGCTGGCTGACAGTTGCTAGTGATGAATTCCTCACTTCATGGACAGTTCACATAGGCCAGGAACATGACAGCCTGGGTCAGTTAGCCTGAGGAGACACATGGCATACTTGAGACTCTGCCCGCTGGCACAGGCAGCAAACTGAGTGACTGAGACCAGAGAGCTGCATAAGATGCACGGCCCACCTGGGACTGTGCCTTGCCTCCAACCAGTCACCCGAGATTTTGGACTTGGGAAGAGCACAAAGCACATAGCCAATCGTTGTCATGGCCCTTGCCAAGCACCTGACTGCCTGATTGGCTGGGAAGTGCATGTAACACAGGGCCCACTTGGAACTGTGCCCTCATGTATCATCCAGGGGTCTGAGTCGTGTGGACCCAGAAAGGACATGTCACATTTGTCATTCAAAAGCCCAATGTGATCAATCCACCTCAAGCACACCCAATATCCCAATGGTATTTGATTTCTGTGTCCCACCTCTCACCCCCCAAAGCACTGAACAAGTGAGCTCGAATATGAGGTTACTGCACCCTCGTTTCATGGTGAAAACGAGATATGGAGAGGTTTTCAAATAAAAGAAGGAAATATAAACAAAGAAACAAAAACCAACCCAGAAGTGACAGGTTCAATGGAATAAGTCAGCAATATATGCCCAGACTGTTCAACTGAGGAACAACAGTCACCTTTGACAATACAAGCTTCAACAAGAGACTGTCTGACACTCTATTGAAACCAAAAATCACACAACTGCTTTGAGACTCTGTGATCTATTTCCATATGATTTCTTTAATTTTAAACTATTTTAGTCCTTTATTATACCCTAAACTTTTATTTCTATTAACTATTATTATCTTTCAAACAAAACACATATAAATCTATTTTTAAACACATTTTTTTATATATGAGAGAATAAATTTAAACTCCATTTTCTTTTTTTACACTATTTTTCTTGTTTATTAACGTTTATTTTCCCAAAATTGATATCAATGTTGTGATTTTAGTAAGAAAATATTTATGGTCTGACTTCATTTATGGATTATTTTCCTTAATTGATTGCTGTTTTCCATTTTAACACTCCCCTATCTCCTCCTAGGCACCTCTTTCACACTCCTCCCTTTTCTCTGCTGTCTGAAATTCTGTGCATCCTGTTGATACTTTCTGGATGAGGAGAGTTGTGCCACCATTAATCTGGGGTTTATCTTCTGTATTGAGTGCATGTTAACTTTTGATGTTACTGCAACATGGAAAAATAAACCCAGAGTCCAGGATATCGATTCCAGAACTTTAGAGCAATATCGAACTCCTTACCTCAAGGAACGTTAATGGAGAAGCACACACCCCAGAATTTCCATGTCTACATGGAAAGCAATATCCACACTTGAGTCAGTAAGGTCAGTACAAGAGAAACCACACCTATTCTCCAGCAAACAGAAACAAAATGGTGAATATTATAAAAGGGGGTGCACTAAGCCATACCAAACCCACAAAAACCCAAAAGCACTGTCCATGGACAATTTATTGAATTTCAGAGAGAAGAGACACAGATCCGCATGCCAGTGCACAGACACAAATGATCCGAAACATTAAACCTGGAGAAGTCACTGGTCAAATCCCACCCACAAAGGACAGGATCCACAACATATTAGAGCTATAACCCTCCGGCCTGCAGAAAGGGGACCCAAATCAGAGTAATCATCATAGATGACTACTGCAAAAAACATAGCTTGACTAAACAGAGCTTTTTTGGCAAAATCAGGTCTCTGCTTTTTAATATGCTGTCTAGGATGGTCATAACTTTCCTTCTAAGGAGTAAGCATTTTAGTTTCATGGCTACAAGCAACATCTACATTGATTTTGGAGCCCCCCCCAAAAAAAAAATAATATTGGCAGCCACTCTTTCCACTCTTTCCCCATTTGTTTGCCAGAAGTGATGGGACTGGAGGCCATAATCTGAGTTTTTAAAAGTTGATCTTTAAGCCAATGTGTTCACTCTCATTACATTACTCAAGAAACTCTAATTTTTCTTTACTTTCTGCCATATGAGTGGTGTCACCTGTATATCTGAGGTTATTGATATTTGAGGTTATTGATAATTCTCCCAGCAATCTTGATTCGAGCTGTGCTTCTTTCAGCCCAGCGCTTCTCATGATGTACTCTGCAAATAAGTTAAATAAGCAGGGTGACAATACAGCCTTGATATGCTCATTTTCCTATTTGGAACCAGGATGTTGTTCAATATCCAGTACTAACTATTCATTCCTGACTTGCATACAAGTTTCTCAAGAGGCAAGTCTGGTGGTCAGATGTTTCGATCTCTTTCAGAATTGTCCATAGTTCTTTGAGATCCACACAGCCAAAGGTTTTTGCACGGTGATTAAAGCAGAAATAGATGTTTTTCTGGAACTCTCTTCCTTTTTCGATGATCTAGCAGATGTTGGCTGTTTGATCTCTGGTTCCTCTATCTTTTCTAAAACCACCTTGAACTTCTGGAAGTTCACGGTTCACCCATTTTTGAATCCTGGCGTGGAAAATATTGAGCATTATTTACTAGCAAGTGTGTGAGATGACTGCAATTGTGCGGTAGGTTTGAGCATCTTTGGCATTGACTTTCTTTGGGATTGTAATGAAATCTGACCTTTTCCAGTCCTGTGGTCTCTGCTGAGTTTTCCACGTTTGCTGACATATTGAGTGCAACACTTTCACAGCATCATCTTTTAGGATTTGAAATACCTCAACTGAAATTCTGTCACTTCCACGGGCTTTGTTCACAGTGATGTTTCCTAAGGCCCACTTGTCTTCCCATTCCAGAATGTCTGGCCCTAGGGAATGGTAAGTGATCACAGTATCATGATTATATAGGTGGTAAAAAATCTTTTTTGTATACTTCTTCTGAGTATTTGTTGCACCTCTTCTTAATATCTTCTGCTTCATTAGGTCCATACCATTTCTTTTCTTTATTGAGCCATTCTTTGCATGAAATATTCCCTTGGTATCTCAAATTTTCTTGAGGGGATCTAGTCTTTCCCATTCTATTGTTCCCATCTATTTATTTGCGTTGATCACTCAGGAAGGCTTTCTTAACTCTCCTTGTTATTCTTTGCAACTGTGCATCCAAAGGGATAAATCTTTCTTTTTCTCCTTTGCTTTTAGCTTCACTTTTTTTCACAGATCTTTGTAAGGTCTTCTCAGACAGCCGTTTTTCTTTTTTGCTTTTCATTTTCTTGAGGATCGTCTTGGTTCCTGTCTCCTGCACCATGTCACAAACCTCCGTCCATAGTTCATCTGTTGTGTACAACATGCTAAATGCCAGGCTTTAGGAAGTAGAAGCATAAATAAAGACTGCTTCGAGAAATATCAACAGCCTCAAATACTTCATGAAATCACTCTTATGGCAGAAGATGATGTAGCTATAAAGAACCTCTTGATGACAATGAAAGAGGAGAGTGAAAATTTTGAGTTAAAACTCAACATTCAGAAAACTAATATCATGACATATGGTCCCATCCATGCTTAAAATATGGATGGAGAATCAATGGAAATACTGATAGACTTTATTTCGGGGGGCTCAAAAATAATTGAAGATTGTGACTGCAGCCGTAAAATTAAAAGGCACTTGGTACTTGTATTAATAGCTATGAACTACCTAGACAGCATATTGAAAAGCAGAGAGATTGCTTTGCTAGCGAAGGTACACCTGGTCAAAGCGATGGCTTCTCCTGCAGTAATTTACGGATGTGAGATTTAGACTGTAAAGACAGCTGAGCATGGAAGAATTGATGCCTTTAAAATGTGGCATTGGTGAAGAACCTTGAGAGTCTCTTGGATTGCAAGGAGGCCAAAGGAAATCAGTCCTGAATATATATTGGAAGCACAGATGCTGACACACATATTTGAATATTCCCGACCCCTGATGCAAATAACTGACTCATTGGAAAAAACCCTGATGCTAGGAAATATTGAAGGCAATAAGAGAAGAGGACGACAGAGGATGAGATGGTTAGATGGCATCATCGACACAACAGACATAAGTTTGAGTAATCTCTCGGAGTTGGTGATTGACAGGGAAACATGACAAGCTGCAGTTCATGGAGTAGCAAGAGTAATCTCTGGGAGTTGATGATGGACAGGGAAGCACGACAAGATGCAGTTCATGGGGTAGCAAAAGTTGAACACTACTGAGAGACTGGACTGAATTGAACTCAAATGGAGAATTACCTACATTTCTTGCGTGCAAATATGGCGATGCTTGTTTTACTCCATGATATATTGCATTTTTTTTCTTCATTTTTTGGGGGCTCCAAAATCACTGCAGATGCTGATTGCAGCCATGAAATTAAAAGACGCTTGCTCCTTGGAAGGAAAGTTATGACCAACCTTGATAGAATATTAAAAAGCAGAGACATTACTTTGCCAACCAAGGTCCGTCTAGTCAAGGTTATGGTTTTCCCGTGGTCATGTATGGATGTGAGAGTTGGAATGTGAAGAAGGCTGATTGCCGAAGAATCGATGCTTTTGAACTGTGGTGTTGGAGAAGACTCTTGAGAGTCCCTTGGACTGCAAGGAGATCCAACCAGTCCATTCTAAAGGAGATCAATCCTGGATGTTCATTGGAGGGACTGATGCTAAAGCTGAAACTCCAATACTTTGGCCACCTCATGGGACGGGTTGACTCACTGGAAAAGACTCTGATGCTGGGAAAGGTTGGGGACGGGAGGAGAAAAGGACGACCGAGAATGAGATGGCTGGATGGCATCACCGACTCTGTGGACATGGTTTTGAGTGTACTACAGGAGTTGGTGATGGACAGGGAGGCCTGGCGTGCTGTGATTCATGGGGTCGCGGCGAGTCGGACACGACTGAGCGACTGAACTGAACTGAACTGAACTGAAGAAAATCTGGAATCAGTTTTTTTTTTATTTTTTAATGTGACATGTGGACTTGTCTACACCTCATACATGAATCCTCGTGGTGGTTGTCTAACATCAAATGGAAAGTTCTGGATATTTCACATATGAAAATCTTATCACTGCTTTTAAAGTCATGGAAAACCAGTATGAAATTGGAACTATCTCTATTGCACAAGTGAAAATATGGTCACCACTGTATCTTCATGAAGTAAAGAGTTTGTTGTATTTCTGAAAACATATACCAAAACAAAGAATTGATTCCATGAAGTGGGAAATGACTTGTATTTACTGTATCAAAACCTGGGGGGAAGTCTCCGTCATGGAATTTGGACTTCTCTACACTTCATATTTGAGTTCAGAATGGATATTTTCCTATAAGAAATATGGAAATCTCTATATTTCACATAAGGCACTGGTTCTTCAGCTGCAGAAACACCCATGTTCCCTATTTGCCTATGTTTCCGTGTGCCTTGCACATTTGTATGTGTAGCCACGTAGGCTTGTTTCCAATGTTTGTGTGTTTTTCTCTGTGGATGTGCATCCAATCACAAATGACAGAGAGGTGAAAGTTACAGACCACGACATATGGAACAAACAGAAGGAGGCACCAGGAATCCACAGACTGGGAGAGAATGGTCTATGCATCTCTGAGATATGGAATGAGAAAAGGATGACCAGTGACAACTCAGGACTGTGAATTCACAAATCTGGGTTTACATCAAGAGACATGAAGAAGCTCACAGTTTCTGCTGTGGTGATGTGTGTTTGTACCAGCAAGAGGATGTGGAACGATTAAAGATCCATCC
This sequence comes from Moschus berezovskii, assembly GCF_049115385.1. NCBI lineage: Eukaryota > Metazoa > Chordata > Mammalia > Artiodactyla > Moschidae > Moschus > Moschus berezovskii. The sequence goes on along the minus strand of NC_142489.1, from coordinate 39,948,891 downwards.
AGTATAACTCCAGTGGTGTGGGGCTTTTAAAACATAGCCTGTGGACCCCTCAGTCTGTGGGAAGTAAGCTGGCCTGTGGAAACGGTGGACATGGTTATAACTGGAAATAAGAGTGTGAAGAGGTGAAGGTGCTTCAGGAAAGAGTAGAAACTGAAAGGAGGAGGAATAGAAAGAAAACCTGTTGCACTGGAGAATTTTTCCAAATTAGGGGAAGGCCCTGGGATAGTGCTGCCTCGGATCAGCCAATCAGGTAACACACTCTCTCTTTACGAGTGACCAACAATAACGTCATGTGAGACAAATGACATGAAAAGGTAGGATCCTTCATGGTGAAACCACACACATCCTAGAAAATACAGGGTGACCTTGGCTCTGTCCAGGCACTTCAAGCCTATCTGACAGCTCAGAATGGTGAAAAAATTTCTGATGTGGGATGGAGGCATTTCCCCCTTTGGCAGTGTGTGCCTGTAAGGGAGTGAAGATGAGAAAGTAGAAGGGTGTGAACCCAACTTTTCCTGTGCGAACTCCAAAATTACAGCTTGTTTCTGAAGGACCATTGACACAAGAATGTTGGGTCCCACTAAAAAGAGCAACAACAACAACAATAAATGTCCAAGGGCAAAGGGAAAGCCCCAAGAAAACAGTAGCAGTGGTGAATTTGCATTTAGAATCAATAAATACCAGGAATGCCTCAAGTGCTAAGTAAAATATTTTGTGCACCTATACCCAGAGATCGCACAGAGACAGAGTCAGAACTGCATTTAAGTGATTGAGTGTATCCTGCAGAGGCATGGGTCAACAATGGCCTGACAGGGAAGAGAGGCTCCAGCTGCTACAGACCTGGGTCATGCAGTTTGTAACATAAGCTCTCTCACCAAAGGTCACCTTACAACCTAACATAAAGCCACCTAGCACACAATCCACAAGTTGCAGGAAATGATTTCAAAGAAAGTTTCATACATTTAAGGAAGCTCTAGGACTCCTACAGTTTTCTTAACCCTGGGATCTGGCAAAGGGACTGAGAACCCTAGGTAATTTGACTCTGGAGGCCAGTGGAATTTGATTATACAACTTCCACAGGAGTGAAACAGACTGTTGGAGAGCACACTCAAAACCTTGTGTGCACGAGGAATCAAGAATAAGGACCAGTGTCCCCAAAAGAGACTGAGCCAGACTTGCTTGTGAGTGTCAATGAGTCTCCGGCAGAAAGTGGGATGCAGAGGTGTCTCAGGCCCTGAATACAAGAGTGCTTGATCAAAAGCTTTTGAAGGAGGTCCCAATGACTTTCGTTTCCCATATGATAGTTTGGGCTCAGTTCAGACAACGAAGCCTGAACATAGCCACAACCATCAAGAGTATATTGGATTAAAGATTCACTGAATATGGCCCCGTATATCAGAGCCGGACCGAGGCTCACTCACAGTCAGTTTCTCCCATCAGGAAGTTTACATAAGCATCTTATCTTTATCCATCACAGGGCAGAGAGAATGAAAAGCACAATCACAGAAAACTAAGCAAACTGTTCAAATGGATCACAGTCTTGTCTACCTCAATGAAGCTATGAGACCTGCTGTGTAGGGCCACGCATGATAGATTGGACATAGAAGAGAATTCTGGCAAAATGTGGTCAACTGGAGAAGGGAATGGAAAACCACTTAAATATCCTTGCTTTGAAAATCCCATGAACGATATGAAAAGCCAAAAAGATAGGACATTGAAAGATGAACTCTCCAGGTTGGTAAGTGTCCTGTATACTTCTGGAACTCAGTGAGGAAGTAACTCCAGAGAAAATGAAGAGATGGAGCCAAAGGAGAAACAACACCGAGGTGTGGACGTGAGTGGTGTAAAAGTAAAGTTTGATGCTGTAAAGAATGATATTTCATAGGAACCTAGAATGTGAGGACCATGATGAAGGTAAAATTTACGTGGTCAAAGAGGAGATGACAAGTGTGACGATCGAAGATTCAGCAATCAGTGAATTAAAACTGAATGGAATGGACAAATTTAATTCAGATGACCATTTTATCTTCTAAAGTGAGTAAGAATCCCTAGAGAAGAAATAGAAGAAGCTGCCCTCATCAATAAAAACAGTGTGAATTTCAGTACTTGATTGCAATATAAAAATGAAACATCTCTGCTTGTTTTCAAGGCTAACCATTCAGTTGCACTGTAATCCAAGTCTGCGTCATGACCAGTCATGCTAAAGTGGAAATTGAGCTGCAGGCCAGGGTGAAGCTGAGGTTGAGTGGGTCTGGGATTACCAGTAGGACATTCTAGGACGTACAGACAAAGAACAAGATGCTATATTCATCATATGGGACTGGAATGTAAAAGTAGGAAATTGAGAACTCCCTAAAGGAACAGACATGTTTGGTCTTCGGGTACAAAATAAAACAGGGCAAAATCTCTCACAGTTTTGCCAAGACAAGTTACTGTCATTGGATACACCCTCTTCCAACAACACGAGATGTGACTCCAGACAGGCACATCATCAGATGATCAATATCAAAATCAAACTGATAATATACTATGGAGCTGAGGCTAGAGAGTCTCTTTCAGTTCAGATCAGTTCAGTTCAGTCGCTGAGTCATGTCCAAGTCTTTGTGACCCCATGAACCGCAGCACAACAGGCCTCCCTGTCAATCACCAACTCCTAGAGTTACTCAAATTCATGTCCATTGCGTGGGTGAGGCCATCCAACCCTCTCATCCTCTATCGTCCCCTTCTCCTCCTGCCCCCTTTCCCTCCCAGCTCAGGGTTTTGTCTATTGAGTCAACTCTTCACATGAGGTATTAGATTTTCAGCTTTAGCATCATTCTTTTCAAAGATCACCTAACACTGATCTCCTTTAGAATCAGTCCTTTAGGACTGGTTGGATTTCCTTGCAGTCCAAGGGACTCTCAAGACTCTCTGCAAAACCAGAGTTCAAAAGCATCATTTTTTTGGCACTCAACATTCTTCACCATCTAACTCTCACATCCATACATGACCACTGGAAAAACAATAGACTTGACTAGAAGGACCTTTGTTTCCAAAGTGATGTCTTTCCTTTTTAATATAATATCTAGGTTAGTCATCACTTTCCTTCTGAGAAGTAAACGACTTTTACTTACATGTCCACAATCACCATCTTCAGAGACTTCGGAGCACCCCCCCCCCAAAAAAAAAAAAAAAAAAAAAGCCTGTCACTGTTTCCACTGTTTCCCCATCTATTTACATGAAGTGATGGGACCAGATGCAATGATCTTAGTTTTCTGAAAGTTGAGCTCTAAGCTCCTCCTCTTTCACTTTCATCAAGAGACTTTTCAATTCCTCTTCACCCTCTGCCATTTGGGTAGTGTCATCTGCATACCTCAGGTTATTGAAATTATTCCCGGCATTCTTGATTCCAGCTTCTTCCAGCCCAGCGTTTCTCATGGTGTACTCTGCATAGAAGTTAAATAACAGGTGACAATATACAGCCTTGAAATACTCCTTTCCCTATTTGGAATTAGTCTGTTGTTTCATGTCCGGTTTTAACTATTGATTCCTGATCTGCATATAGGTTTCTCAAGAGGTAGGTCAGGTGACCTGGTATCCCCATCTCTTTCAAAATTTTCCACAATTTATTGTGATCCAAACAGACAAACGTTTTGGCATAGTCAATAAAGCAGAAATAGCTGTGTTTTCTGGAACTCTCGTGCTTTTTTGCTGATTGAGAGGATGTTGGCAATGTAATCTCTGGTTCCTCTCCCTTTTCTCAAAGCAGCTTGAACATCTGGAAGTTCACAGTTCATGTATTGCTCAAGTCTCTATACAGTCAGCCAAAACAATACTGGGAGTTGAGTGTGGCTCAGATCAACCACACATATTGAAAAAATTTGTACTTACATTGAAGAAAGTAGGGAAAACCCCTTGATCATTCAGGTATAACCTAAATAAAATATCTTTTGAGTGAAATCGCAAATGTCAAATTGATTCCAGGAATTAGATCTGAAAGAGAACTTTGTACAGAAGTTTGTGATATTGTACAAAATGAAGCAATGAAGAATATTCCCAACAGAAAGTAATGCAGAAGGCAAAATGGTTACCTGAAGAAGCCTTAAAAACAGCTGGGGAAAAGGAAACAAAGAGAAAGAGAGAAGTGGAAGGGAAAAAAGAACAGGAAATTTACACCCATATGAATGCAGAGTTTTGAAGCATAGCTATGGCTTATGAGAAAATCGTCCTCATTGATCTATGCCAAGGAATAGAGGAAAACAATAAAATAAGAAAGACTACAGATCTTCTCAAGAAAATTAAATATACCAGGGGAACATTTTATGCAATGAAGGTCACAATAAAGGACACACATATTAGGGAATAAAGAGAAGCAGAAATATTAGAAGAGGTGGCAAAAACACAAAGAAAATGGTCAACCCTGAAGAGCACAATGGTATCATCACTCACCTAGACCCAGATATCCTAGAATGCATAGTCAAGAAGGCTTTAGGAAACAGTAGTGAGAACAAACATGGTGGAGGTGATGGCTATCCAGTTGAGATATTTCAAATCCTAAAATATGATGCTTGAAAGTGCTGCACTCAATATGAAGGCAAGTTTGGAGAACTCAGCAGTGGCCACAAGACTGAAAATGCTCACTTTTCATCGCATTCCCAAAGAAAGACAATGTCAGACTCTTTGAACTAACACACGATTGCATTCATCTCACATAAAGCAAAAAGTAATGCACGGAATTCCCCAGGAAGTTTTCAACAGTATGCAAAGGAAGAATTTCCAGAGGTTCAAGCTGCATTTTGAAAAGGCAGAGGAACCAGAGATTAAATTGCACAAACCTGTTGTATGCTCAAAAAAGCAAATAAGTTCAAGAAACACATCCACTGCTTTATTGACTATGTCAAAACCTTCGGCTTGTGGAACACAAAAAGTGTGGAAATTTCTTCAAGAGATGGGAATACCATACCACCTGACATGCCTCCTGAGAAATTTCTTTGCAGATAATGAAACAGAAGTTATCATGGATGGGGAACAATGGGCTGGTTCCAAGTTGGGCAAAGTAGCAACTCCATGCTATATATTGTCACCATATTTACTTATGTAGACTGTGTCATGGGAAATGCCAAGCTGGATGAAGCACAAGCGGGGATCCCATTTTTCAGGAGATATAGAAACAAACACAAATATAGGATGACACCACCATAACGCAGAAAGTGAAGAGAAACTAAGAAATCTCTTAATGAAAGTGAAATTGGAGAGTGAAAATTTTGGTTTCAACCTGAACATTCAATGACTGAAGTTCATGGCATCTGGTCCCAACTCTTCATGGCAAAGAGACGGGGAAACTGTGGAAACCATGACAGGCTTTGCATTCTTGGACTTCAAAATCACTGTAGATGGTGACTGTGGCCATAAAAGCTAGACAAATATAGACAGCATTTTAAAAAGCAGAGACATCATGTCCATCTAGTCAAAGCTATGGTTTTTCCTGTAGTCACATATGGATGTGAGATTTGGACCTTAAACCTGAGTACCGAAGAACTGATATTGTGATCGATCGTATTGGAAAAGACGATTGAGATTTGCTCTGCATGTAGAAGGAACGAGTGAATCCTAAAAGAACTTGGTCATGAGTATTCGGAGAAATGCTGAAGCTGAATCTTCAGTATTTTGGCCACTTGACGTGAAGAAAGACACTGTAAAACACTCTGATACTGGGAAAGACTGACAACAGAAGGAGAATTGGACGACAGAAATTGAGAAGTTTGGATGGCATCCTCATTTTCCAAATAACAGCAAGAGAGATATTGCATCACCACTTGATGGAGATGTATTTGAGCAAGCTCTGGGAGTTTTAGGTGAACAGGTAAGCCTGGCATGCTTCAGTTGATGGGGTCATAAAGTGTAGGGTGAATGAGGGACAGAAATAACTTGAACTGAATGGTGGTGGGCTGTTTACATCAAGGGATCCTAGGACAGTGATGTTCCTAAGAGCAGTTCAGAGCCTTCAGCTTTTCAGTCTTAGGGAGAACGGAATAAATGTCATCACAAAGATGTCCCGCTTCTTGAGCCAAAAATTCTGACATAAATTCCTCTCTTTCTCTGGGATCTCATCCTTGGCTGTGGATGGCAGAGAGGCAAAATGTCTCTCTGCACTTGAGGGATGGTTCTGAAACTCTCACTGGAGGACAATCTCTGATTTTTTTGTGGTAATCCTGAGTGAAATGTGCACCATGAGACTCTCTGTCACAGCCTTATGAGGGCAAGAGAAACAGAACCTTGGCATTTAGCAAGTTAGGGAGGCCTGGCCTGGAATCATGCTCTCTTGGAACATTTGGGAGAGGAATGCCACTTTCTGAACAATAGAGTCATGAGTTGTGGGCCCAGGGCAGGCACGCTCTCCAGGGTGTGATCTGTGGGGGGGTTCTGTGCATGTGTGTGTAGAAGTAAACTGTGGTGTTGACAAAAAAGGAAGCCACCTGACCTTTTGGACTTCAAGTTCAGTGACTTGTTTCAGCAGAGGTGCTTTGGATCCATATGTACCTTCTTGATGATATTGCTTCAGACACAGTCCTGTCACATTCTCTTTGACATTTTGGAGGCCTCGATTTGGACTTTCCCTGCTACAGGGAGACAACCATAGGGGGAGGGGGAAGTGAAAACCTCTCCAAACAGACTATTACACAATTAGGAGGCACAGGTGCACCTCTCTCAGAAGGTCTTGGGCCTGAGTGGGTACTGAGCCTGCCATAAGAGCATGGCATTGACAAACAATGATTTTGAGAGAGCTTGTTGAAATGGGGTGCTCAAAGTCAGTGCTGTCCAAAGCTCCATGCTATTTCCGGTTTGGTTGCTTTAATGAAAGTGCATGGAATGAAATCATGCCAATGTGACTGGCACTGTGAATCAGTCAGTGTGATGGAGGAATACAGACTAGTACCACTCATTCAGTTGTCCACCATGAATGGACACACAACAAAAGAGCCCACACAACACTATGAATGTCAGTCCTCCTCATGAGCAAATCCCAACACTTTGTAACCTTCCAGAATAAACAATATAGATAGAAGAGGACACTAACTTGATTAACAAGTATATGGAAGAAAACCACCAGAGAAAATGAGAGGTGCTTATCCAAGTCCATTATCCTGAATAAGCAAAGGTATGGTTCTGCATCTGTGAAAATTTCCTTTTAGTATTGGGTGTATCTGTGTCTCTGTGCAATCACTGTTCCAACACTGCATGAAAACTGTCAGAACTGGCCTGGCTGGCAGATTGAAGCCAGGCAATCAAGCCCAAGGATATCAGAGTGGCAGGAAGAGAGCACTCAGGTCCATTCAAGGAGATGCAAAGCAGCCAAGAAACAGAATGGCCCAGATTACAAAGCAAAGTGATGGGGTATGCAGAACCCCTACAAAGAGCTTTCTGTCTTTCTCAAATGAAGCAGTGTTCTTTCAGCCACAGGACCAGGCACATCGTTTTTTATGTAAGGTTTGGGAGCCTGATGGCTCTGTAGCTAAAGGTGATGCTGCTTCCTGAGTAGAATTGCCCAAGAAAGGCAATGCCAAAAGCTCAAACTACCACTCAGTTACACTCAACTCGCACATGAGTAAAATAATGCTGAAAATTCTCCAACCAGACTTCAGCAATACGTGAATCATGGACTTCCAGATGTTTAAGCTGGCTTTACAGAAGGCAGAGGAACTAGAGATCTGATTGCCAACATTCTCTGTATCATCGCAAAAGCAAGACAGTTCCAGAAAAACATCTATTTCTGCTTCATGGACTATGCCAAATATTTTGACTGTGTGGATCACAATAAACTGAGGAAAATACTGAAAAAGATGGGAATACCAGACCAGCTGACTTACGTCCTGAAAAATCTTCATGCAGGTCAGGAAGCATCAGTGAAATCTGAACGTGGAAAAACAGACTGTTTCCAAATAGGAAAAGGAGTACGTCAGATTGTATATAGTCACCCTGCTCATTTAACTTATGTGCAGAATACATCATGAGAAACACTGGGCTGGATGAAGCACAAGCTGGAGACAAGATTGCCGAGAGAAATATCAATCACCTCAGATATGAAGATCATTCCACCCTTATCGCTGAAAGTGAAAAAGAACTAAAGAGCCTCTTGTTGAAAGTGAAAGAGGAGAGTGAAAATGCTGGCTTAAAGTTCATCACTCAGAAAACTAAGATCATGGCCTCTGGTCTCATTGCTTCATGACAAATAAATGGGGAAAAAATCGAAAAAGTGGCTGCCTTTATTTGTTTGATCTCCAAAATCATGGCAGATGGTGACTGCAGCCATGAAATTAAGAGACACATCCTCCTCAGAAGGAAACTTATGACCAATGTAGACAGCAGAGTAAAGAGCAGAGACATTACTTTATCAACAAAGGTCCATCTTATGAAGGCTATGGTTTCTCCACTAGACATGCATGAATGTGAGATTTGGACTATAAAAAAAAAAAAAAAAGATACTGAGCACTGAAGCACTAATGCTCTCCAACTGTGGTGTTGAAGAAGACTCTTGAGAATCCTCTGGACTTCAAGGAGTTTCAAACAGTACATCCTCAAAGAGAGCAGTCCTAAGTGTTCTTTGTAAGGACCATTGTTGAAGCTGAAACTCCGGTAATTTGGCCACTTTATGTGAAGAACTGACTCACTGGAGAAGACTCTGGTGTTGGGAAAGATTGAAGGCAAGAGGAGAATGGGATGACAGAGGATGAGATGGCTTGATGGCATTATCGACTCAATAGAGATCAGTTTGAGCACACTCCTGTAGTTGATGATATACAGGGAGTTATGGCATACTGAAGGCCATGGGCTCATGAATAGTAAGACACGACTGAGCACCTGAACTGAACTGAACCTGCAGAATTTGCCAGTGTCCAACATCACTCAAGTCTTCGCAAAATTTTAAGCATCAGTGCTTTGTAGTGGATGGCTTAGGATGATCCTCCTGCTGCTCCCAGCCCCAAAGGGCTAAGGTGATAGGGTTAGCTGGCATGTGTTCTCACTTGGAGGCAGGAAGAAAACAGAACTACTTTGAAAGGGCCCCTGTACAGTAAATGAGCTGACTTCAATGCCCCTGGCACTGATGAGTCATGTCCCTTAGCGGGATGCTGACTTTGATATCCCTTAATTAGAGCTTCTTCATCTGTAATTCTCTTTATATAGAGAGAATTCAATCTCTAAATAGGGTATTCTCTGTAGGTCGCATATTGGCGTAAGTGCAAAATGTTTCTACGTGAAGCACAGAACTTAGTGTTTCAAATATGAATATATGCATGTAAATTCCACGTATGAAATATGGAATTCTCTATATTGCATATGTGAATTTCTCAACCCTCAATTTCCACAATGAAAATGGAGATCTCACTTGATCTTAGCCAAAAGGGTGCACAGTTTCATTTTCAGTTGTTTGTGAATCCATTTGGTAAGCGATAACACATTTGTTTACCAAACCTTGAAAGGAATGGCTGATGCAATTTGCAGTGGCAGAGTGAATTTCTATCTCCTTTTATAAGCTGCATATTACAGCTGTGAATCTTCCCCTCTCTGCATTGCCTACAGCTGTGCACTAACTAAGGCATCACACAGAAAGGTAGATTTCATCCTGTCACCTGTATAGTACCTAAAACCATAGGAATGACATTACCAAGAATGTTCCCAAAATTTAGAGAACATTAAACAAGACTAATGGTTCTAATGGTGGGAATCACTCACACACACACACACACACACACATAATGATCTCCTAATTAAGTAACAAATCTTACTGGTTGTAGTTCAGACAAGAACCCTCCCAAATCAGGCAGCACATGTTACTACAAATTAGCATCTGGATAACTAATATAATTTTACACCTCTTCATTAAGCTAATTACTGAACAGTGCTGAATGTCATCAGAACACAATACTTAACAACGTGCATAGCTAACATTGTATATCTTCAATTGTGTCTCAATAACTAGTCAGGTAATAGACATTTTAGGAAGGACACATAAAGTTGGCTTGGAGATTTTAGGGAGGATTTCCCTCATTTGAAATAATCATTTAAATGTCTAAGTTGAAGTATAGCTCTTATTTCATCACAGTAGTTGACAAACGTGGTACTGAGAGCCCTTCTAGCTAAATTTTAACTTCTGTGGATACATTACTCAATCTCTAGTTAATCCCTTTACCCGAAAATCGGCTCAAACATTTTAAGTAGGGACTGATCAAGTACCTACAGGCCATTGCATACACACAGAGGAACTCCTGTTCTATCAAATTTTCTAATTCACGTCACAAATCAGTAAGTCCAGCAAGAAACCCCGAGAGCTAAGTGTGTCAAATACGACCACTGGGAAAACAGCACTATAGGAATTACAAGCCTAAAACCCAGTGCTGCTAGGTGAATAGGGAATTTTTACTGAGACTAGAGTTTGGACATTCATCATATCCAGTCTTTTCTTTCATAATGTGGTCCATTTCAGACTGGTACAAGTACTGCATACAATTCAGTTTAATGCAGAAGGCAATTCACTTTTTGAATAAGAGGGAACAAAATAACACCCCAAGAGATGTGGAATCATGGCCTCAACTTGACAATGTAGGCTTTTTCAGTCTGGGTTTTAAGTATACTGAGCATGTCTAGAAGAAGGTCAGCATTCTAGATCCCACCAAGGACTTATTTAAATGACAGAAACTGGGAAACTCTCTTATAATAATATAAAAGAAACTTCTAAAAGATAGTTCTTTCTTCTAAAAAAAAACTTCTTATCTCCTAGATATTTCTACGTAATTGACCAATAATTGTCTCCAATTTAGCATATCTTGCCTTACTCCTAAACCTGCTTTAGTATTTTTCTCAAAAAAATGGGAACTCAGTTCCAATTGTTAAAAAAAAAAAAAATGGCACAGTCATCATTGACTTTCTTCCTTCACAGGCCACATTTCAGTCTTTGGCAAATCTAGCATTTGAACACTTCTCATCTTCTTCACTTATACTGAAGGTTTCAAGTCATCATTACTGCTAGCCTTCTTTATTTATTGTTGTTCCGTCATTAAGTCATGTCTGACTCTTTGTGATTCCATGGACTGCAGAACACCAGGCTTCCCTGTCCATCACCATCTCCCAAAGCTTGCTCAAAATCACGTCCATCCTATCGGTGATACCATCCACCCATCTCATCCTCTGTCATCCCCTTCTCCTCCTGCCTTCAATTTTTCCCAACATCAGGGTCTTTTCCAATGAGTTGGCTCTTTGCTTCAGGTGGTCAAAGTATTAGAGCTTAAGTTATAAGTCCTTTTAATGAAATTTTAGGACTGATTTCCTTTAGGATTTGCTGGTTTGATCTCCTTGCAGTCCAAGAATCTCTCAAACATCTACTCAATCAGCAGAGTTTGAAAGCCTCAGTTCTGCCACTCTATCCTGTCAATTCATTTTATTCCACTGTTAGTATCCCTCAGTGATTTTCTGTATCATTTTGAGTAAAAATAAGTCTTTGCAGTTAAAATAAAAAAAAGAAGAGAAAAAGAAAACAATGAAAATCTCTTTATTTCATATGAAAATCTGTATGCATATTTTTCTCCATGAAAATGGGAATTAAATCTATTTCACCTATACATTCAGTTCAGTTCAGTTCAGTCGCTCAGTCGTGTCCGACTCTAAGCGACCCCATGAACCACAGCACGCCTATACATAACTGGATGCTAAATTTCCTACATGACATCTGGAATTGTCTGTATTTCACTTGTTAAATGCTAGCCATTGATTTTAGTACACAAAATAAGGAATTTTGATTCTTTCACCTATGCCAATCTGGGCACAGATTTTCTTCCTTTAAATATGTAATTCTCTATATTTCACACATAAAAACCCAATCGCACTTGGACTCCATTAAAAAATGAATTAACTATATTCCATTTAGCAAAATATGGGCCCAAATTCCAATTGTCTGTATTTCACAAATGAAAATCTCACTCTGATTTTCCTACATGAAATACGGATTTCTATAATTTCTGTATTTGAAACTCTAGGCATGGTGCTTTTTTCCATGAAGTATGAAATCATTTGATATCATATCACCTATACAGTTGCCAGATTTCCTACTAGAAATATGGAATTATTTATTTCACATAGGCAAAGCAATTCCTATATTCCTATTTGAAATATCGATTCTCTACAATTTACGTATGAATATTTGGTGAAGATTTTTTTTCCTACATTACATATAGAATTTTCTACACTTCACAGCTAAAAGTCAGGATAGTTATTTTTCCTACAAGGAATGAGGAGTTCTTTTTCTTGAACAAGAACATCTGGGTGAAGATTTTCCTACATGAAAATGGAAGTCTCTGCTTTTCAATTCTTTACCATCTATGCCACTAGGGAACTTGAATGGTTTTAGGAAGACTTGCAATCTCTTTCTAAAATTAACCCCGAGAAAGGATGTCCATTTCATTATAGGTTCTGGAATGTGAAAACAGAGAATCAGAAGATACCTGGTGCCATGTGCATGTTTGGCCTTGGGGTATGAAATGAGTTGGGACAAAGACTAGCAATGTTTTGGCAAATAGGATGAAAATGAAAATAGTGACAGACAGTTTTCTTCGGTTCCAAAATATCTGGGGACAGTGACTATATCCACGAAAATAAAAGATCCCTGCTCCTGGGAAGAAAAGCTATGATAAGCCTAGACATAGACAAAATGTAATGAAAAAAAGAGACATCTCTTTGGCAATAAAGATCCATATAGTCAGAGCTATGCTTTTACCAGTCGACATGTATGGATGTGCTACTTTCACTATAAGGAAGGCTTATTGCCGAAGAATTGAGTCTTTGCAACTGTGTGCGAAAGATGGCTCTGGAAAGATCCTTGTCCAGTAAGGAGATCAACCCCACAAATCCTAAAGGAAACTAACCCTAAATATCCATTGGAAAGACTGTGGTTGAAGCTGAAATTACAATATTTTGGCTACACTGGTGTGAATAAATAATACATGGGAAAAGATTGAGGTTCTGCCTTGTCACTGAAAAAAAATAATTATTATCGGCTCTGATATGGGTAGATGGAGTACAGGAGGAGAAGGGAACGACAGAGGGTGTGATCGTTGGACAGCATCACTTGACTCCATGAACATGAGTCTTAGCAAAGTATTGGAGACAGTAAGAATAGGGATATTTGGAGTGCTGCTGTCCACAGTCTTGCAAACAGTTGGACATGACTGAGTGAGAGAATATCACCAACAACTGTATTTCACATATATCAATCGGGATGAGATTTTCGACCTTGAAACATGGAATTCTCTATATGTCCATAGAAAAATTAGATATTCCTGCTTTCTCTACTTCTTTAATGAATGTCTTGGTACAGAACTTACCTCCTAAACTATGACAGATTGAATATATCATGCACCAAAATCTGAATTAAAATATTTTGACATGGAATATGGACATGAAAAATGACATGGAACATTTGATATTTCAAATATGAAAATCTATGGATAAATTTTCATATGTGAAATAACATGTGAGACACTTGCTCCTTGGAAGGAAAATTATGACCAACCTTGATAGTATATTAAAAAGCAGAGACATTACTTTGCCAAACAAGTTCCGTCTAGTCAAGGCAATGGTTTTTCCCGTGGTCATGTATGGATGTGAGAGTTGGACTGTAAAGAAAGCTGATCACCGAAGAATCGATGCTTTTGAACTGCGGTGTTGGAGAAGACTCTTGAGAGTCCCTTATACTGCAAGGAGATCCAACCAGTCCATTCTAAAGGAGATTGATCCTGGATGTTCATTGGAATGACTGATGCTAAAGCTGAAGCTGCAATACTTTGGCCACCTCATGTGACGAGTTGACTCACTGGAAAAGACTCTGATGCTGGGAAAGGTTGGGGGCGGGAGGAGAAGGGGACGACGGAGAATGAGATGGCTGGATGGCATCACCGACTCTGTGGACATGAGTTTGAGTGAACTCCGAGAGTTGGTGATGGAGAGGGAGGCCTGGCGTGCTGTGATTCATGGGGTCGCGGAGAGTCGGACACGACTGAGCGACTGAACTGAACTGACTAATGGATGCATTACCAAATTTTCTGTTTCATATGCTGAAATTACACTAGATACTGCTACATGAAAGATAAAATTCTCAGTATCACATAAGAACCACTACGTGCAGGTTTTAGGACAGAACTATCAAAGCCTCTAAAATTCACAAATGAAAATCTGGGGACAGATTTTTCAATTAAAACTAGGGAATTTTCTGTATATTATATGAAAGTATGGACACAGAATTTTCTACATGAAATAGGAAATCTTGATGCAATTTGCAGATTTCTCATTTGAAAATCTGTGTGCCGCTTTTTTTATGAAATACAGATTGCTCTGCTTTTCACATTTGAAAAATGGCATCGTTTTGAGACAAAAATATATGGAATCTTCTATTTCATATAAGACAATGTGATTTTCATGTTTGAACAATAAAATTCTGTATATTTCACCGAAACAATCTTCTGACAAGAAATACGGAATCTGGTATACTTCACATCTGAAAATCTGAGGACAGATTTGCTCATGTGAATTACAAAGCCTCTATTATTCACATTTGAAAAGCTGTGTCAAATTTTTCTCACATAAAATATGGAATTGTCCATGATTCAGAAGAGCTGACTCATTTGCAAAGAACCTGATGGTGGGAAAGATTGAAGGCAGGAGAAGGGGGCGACAGAAAATGAGATGGTTAGATGGCATGATGGTTTAAATGGACATGAGTCTGGTTAAACTCTGAGAGTTGGTGATGGACAGAGAGGCCTGGCATGCTGTTGTCCATGGGGTCGCTAAGAGTCAGACACAACTAAGCAAATGAACTGAACTGATGATTCAAAAATTAAGATCTTGGACGAGCAAAAACATATAGAATCAACTTATTTCTCGTCTGACTGATACCTGATTTCCCTATTTACATTTATAATTCTCTGTATTGCACTGATGAAAGTCCATGTGAAATTTTCCCAAAATGAAATACGAAATAAACTCTATGTGTCACATGAAAGTTTGGGTGCAAATATTTCTACAGGGAAATGTGTACATCTCTATAGTAACATGTAAATTTTTAGATTTTAGATTCCCCACATGGCCAGTGGAAATCTGTATATTTCACATGTAAAAATTTTGATGCCATTTTCCTGCATGAAATACGGAATGATCCCTGTTTCTTGTTGCAAAAACCTGGGCAAAAACTTTCACACACGAAATACGGAATCTCAGCAAATAATTCATGAAAATATGGGTGTAGATAGTCTCATGTGCATTTTGGAATCCTCTAAATTTCACATATAAAACCAAGGCACTTACTTTCTGACATGAAATATGGTAGTCTTTATATTTTTTATTTCACTATTTAGGTGTAACTATTTCAAGCTGATATATGGAATTCTCTGTATATCACTATTTAGATCTGCTAGCAGATGTACCTGCAAGCAATATGGAATTCGCTATATTTCACATATTACAATGATGACGTTTAAACATGAAATAAGGATTTTTGTTCATTTCACATAAAAAACCAGGGTGCAGATTTTCTGACAAGACATATGATCCGTATATAGTTCAGATGTTTTAATTTGATCTGGGTTCATCTGCCTTTTCTAAAACCAGCTTGAAAAGACAAAGGAATGAGAGATCAAATTGCTAACATCTGCTGGATCATTGGAAGAGCAAGAGAGTTCCAGAAAGACATCTATTTCTGCTTTATTGACTATGCCAAAGCCTTTGAGTGTGTGGATTACAATAAACTGTGGAAAATTCTGAAAGAAATGGGAATACTAGACCACCTAACCTGTTTTTCAGAAACCTATATGTAGTTCAGGAAGCAACAGTTAGAGCTGGACATGGAACAACAGAGTGGTTCCAAATAGAAAATGGAATACATCAAGGTTGTATATTGTCACCCTGCTTATTTGACTTATATGCAGAATACATCGTGAGAAACTCTGGGCAGGAAGAAGCAAAAGTTAGATTCAAACTGGTGGAAGAAGTATCAATAACCAGACATATGTTGATGACACCACCCTATTGCAGAGAGTAAAGAGGAACTGAAAAGCCTCTTGTTGAAAATGAAAGAGAAGAGTGAAAAAGTTGGCTTACAGCTCAACCTTCAGAAAACTAAGATCGTGGAAACTGGTCCCATCACTTCATGGAAATAAATGGAGAAACAGTGGAAACAGCATCAGACTTTACTTTGAGGGGCTCCAAAATCACTGAAGATGGTGATTGCGGACATGAAATTAAAAGACGCTTGCTCCTTGGAGGGAAAGTTATGACCAACCTAGGTAGCATATTAAAAAGCAGAGACATTACATTGCCAACAGAGGTCCCTCTAGTTAAGGCTATGGTTTTTCCAGTGGTCCTGAATGGATGAGAGATCTGGACTGTGAAAAAGGCTGAATGCTGAAGAATTGATGCTTTTGAACTGTGGTTTTGGAGAAGGGTCTTGAGAGTCCCTTCGACTGCAAGGAAATGCAACCAGTCTATCCTAAAGAGATCAGTGCTGGGTGTTCATTGGAAGGACTAATGTTGAAGCTGAAACTCCAATATTTTGCCACTTCATGCGAAGAGCTGACTCATTGGAAAAAACCCTGATGTTGGGAGGGATTGAGGGAAGGAGGAGAAGGGGATGACAGAGGATGAGATGGCTGGATGGTATCATTGACTTAATCGACATGAGTTTGGGTAAACTCCGGAAGCTGGTGATTCACAGG
This sequence comes from Moschus berezovskii, assembly GCF_049115385.1. Classification (NCBI taxonomy): domain Eukaryota; kingdom Metazoa; phylum Chordata; class Mammalia; order Artiodactyla; family Moschidae; genus Moschus; species Moschus berezovskii. The sequence continues at coordinate 39,932,158 of NC_142489.1, read as the reverse complement.
AAGGCCTGAGGTGATGTGTTTCACAGGGTCACAAAGAGTTGGACAAGACTGAGCGACTGAACTGACAGTTGATTTGAGAACTGAATGCCTTAATAAATATCAGATTTTCTTGTACCTACAGCCATCATGGGAATATAATTCAACATATCAATATAACCGGTTAAAGATTTTTGTAAAGCCTAAATTCCTGTGAATGAAGAACTATTGTTTTTGAAATAAATAATAAAGGGGATTTAAAAGATCACACAGATTGCCATTCATCCATAACAGATAGGTAAAAGACATTGTGTGACAAATACAATGAACATTTCAAAGAAGTAATGCAATAGAATTAAATACAACAAATTAAAAACACTAGAATATATAAAATGCAAAAGTGCTAGACAGAGTTGATTGTTGATGGTTCTGTCCCACCTCTTTTATTGTAATTTTTCTTTGGGGGAAAAGTTTTCAATCTTTAGACATGCACATATGCAGCAAAATATAATGTACAGTCACTTTAATTTTTACTGCTGTTTTCTTAATAAGTGTGTTATGAATTTAGATATAGTTTTCTGAGATTTGCATTGCATTTCTCATTAAGGTGCAGACATTTTCAGCTCTACTTTTGACTTCCAAGATAATGTGAGATTCATTAAGAATAATGATGTTTAAAAAAGGTTATTATACTTTTAAAACTTAAATCTTTTTGGAGTATACTTGCTTTACATTATTTGGTTAGTTTCTCCCCTAAAGCAAAATTAGGGAATGCTCCAGTCCTTCGGGTCATGAACACTAGTAAACGAGATACTGACTAAACAGCATCCACACATCTATCTCCATGTTTTTTACTTCTTTCTAAATCTGATCACCACAGTGCCTTAAGCAGATTTCCCTGTGCTGTACATATAGATCAAAAGTATATATACTTCTGTTGTAATCTCCCAGTTGCTACCATCACCAGGCATTACATCCTTGATAACCGTATATTTCCTCTCCATTGCTGTGTCCCTATCTATTCTTCTCATAGAGAATCATCTATTCCAGTTTTACCTAGATCCCATATATTTGTGTAAATATGTGATATTTCTTTTCCTCTTTTGCCTTAGCGTTATTGTATCTGACACTGTCTCTGCCCTTCTACATCTATGCAATTTACCTGATTTCATTCCATCTTAAGACTATGGTATGTATGTACCAACTCATTTTATCCATTCCTGTCTAGATGAATGGATATTTCTGTTGATTCCATGTGCTGCTATTGAAAATATTGCTGCCATCAATATTGAGGTTGTACATCTTTTGGAATTATTTTCCTCATGAAAATTATTGGCAATTATTGGGATTTCTTGAACATATGGTAGCTTCATTCGTATTTCTAAATGAACCCTGTTCTATTCTCAATTTTAATCGACCATTGTGCCTTCCTAGCAACAGAACAGGGTTGTTTTGTCTACTCCACACCCTCTCCAGAATTAGTTTTGTGTGGATTTTTTTTTTATATGAGTATTCAGACAAATGTAAGTTGATACCCTCACTGAAGACTTTATTTCACTAGCTCTTACAATTAGTGATGGTGAGCATCTTTTCCATTATTGTTGGGCATCTGTATGTCTTCTTAGGAGAAATGTCTATTTTATCATCTATTCATTTGTTCCAATTCGGTTGTTTGTTTTGCTATTATTGAGCCACATTAGAGGCTTCCATATTTTGGAGATTCTTCTGTTGTCATTATCTTCAGTTGCAAATGTTTTTCCCAAAATGAGACTTCATTTTTGTCTTGATTATGGGTTGGCTGTGCAAAATGTTTAAGTATAATTAGGTCTCTTTATTTAATTTTGGTTTTATTTTCATTTCAAAGTAGGTAGGCAAAAAAAAAAAGTTGCTGCTGCATTTCATGTCACAATGTATTCTACCTATTCTTTCCTCAAATATTATTGATTTACAGTTTCTGGCCTTATATGTAGGTCTTTAATCCATCTTCAATTTGTCTTTTTCTATGGTGCTAAGGACTCACTGGAAAAGACTCTGATGCTGGCAAAGGTTGGTGGACAGGAGGAGAAGGGGACGACAGAGAATGAGATGCTGGATGGCATCACTAACTCAATGGACATGAGTTTGAGTGAACTCTGGGAGTTGGTGATGGACAGGGAGGCCTGGCGTGCTATGATTCATGGGGTCGCAGGGAGTAGGACATGACTGAGCAACTAAACTGAACTGAACTGAAGGAGTGACTGAACTGAACTGCACTGAAAGGAGTGACTTAAGTTGATCCACTGGAGGAGTGAGTGGCTAACCACTCCCTTTATACTTGCAACGGGACTTCCACGAACTATATAAAAAGGCAGCACGGTAAGACTCCAAAACATGATCACCCAGGATGGTAGGTGCCAAATATGCTGCTTGGGAGGAGCAGAGGGTAATAACTAATGTTTCAAGAAAGCAATAAATGGTTGCCCCAAAGTGGAAATAAACCTCATTGTTTATGTGTCTGGAGATGAAAGTAAAACGGAAAGCTATAAAGAACAGTACTTCAGGGCAACCTGGAATGTTAGATCCATGAACAATTTAAATTGAATGTGGTATAATAGGAGACGGCAATAGCCAACTCATTACAAAAAACCTGATTCCGGGGAAGATCGAAGGCAATAGGAGAAGGGGAAGAGAAGGATGAAATGATTGGATGGCATCACCTATGCAATGCATATGAACTCGGGAAAACTCCAAGAGGTGGTGAGGGACAGGAAGGACTGGCACGTTGCCGTTCGTGGCATCCCAAAAAGTCAGACACAACTCGGTCACAGAAGAATAACCAGGTACTATTATACTGTAATCTTTTACTTTTAGCTGTCCAGATTTTTCCAGCTTAACATGTCAAATATATTATCTTCTTGCCATTGCATATTGCTGTCTTCTTTGTCATAGATTAGGTGATCATTTGGGAAAGAGATTATCTTAGTGTTTACTATCTGTTCCATTGGCTTTAATCCCAGTATTGTGCCAATCGCATGCCAGGTGGAAAACTATAGGTTTTTGTATAGACTGAAGTGAGGAAACCTGAGTCCTGCAGATCAGTTTTTCTTTCTTCAGTTTGCATGGTTATTCAAAGTCTTTGTATTTCCATCAAGTTGTAAAGACTTTTTGTTGTTGTTGTTCTATTTCTGTGAAAAATATCATTGGTAATTTTATAGGGATGACATTGAATCTGTAACCTCGTTTTTATAGTGTGGCTAGTTTCACATATTGATTTTTATAGTCCAAATAATCGTCTATCTCTCATTCCATTTGTTTCATCTATGATTTGTCTCATCCATACCTTACTCTTTTCTGGCCACAAGTCTTTTCTCTGGTTAGGTAGGTTCATTCTCAAGGATTTTATTTTTCTTGTTACAATGGTGAATAATATTGTTTCCTTAATTTTTGTTTTTTGTTTTCTCTTGTTATTTCTAGGAATGCAGGTGATTTTCTCCTGTTTATTTCTTTATCCAACCACTTCCGTATTAATTTTCTGGTGCAATATTAGGAGTCTCTGAAATGTAACATTTTTCAGCAAACAGTGACATTTTTACGTCCTGTTTATCAGTTTGCAGGTAATTTTTTTTTTCCCTTCACTGATTGCTGTAGCTAGGAGTCCCAAGATTATGTTGACTAACAGTGGTGAGAATGGCAAACTTTGTCTTTTTCACAACCTTAGGCAACATGCTTTCAGATTACACCTCTGAAAAACAGTAGTGATTGGTTTGTTCATACACGGCCTTTATTAAGTTGAAGATGATCCTCTCTGTTCCCACTTCTTGTACAGCTTTTATCACAAATGAGTCTTTAATTTTGTCAAAGGTGTTTTCTGCATTGTATCTTAGATGTGTTCAAGACCTCTACTTGGAAACGTTTACTATCTTTCATTGTTCTTTTCTTCTCTGGCCACCTGATGCAAAGTGTTGTCTCATTAGAGAATGTTCTGATACTGGGAATAATTGAAGATAAAAAGAGAAGTGTGTAACAGATGATGAGAGGGTTAGATAGCATCACAAACCCTATGGACATGAGTCTGAACAAATTCTGGGAAATAGGGAAGGTCAGACTGATGAGACACAGTCCATGGGGTGGCAAAGGGATGGGCATGAATAACTGACTGAACAACAATAGCAAAACATTCTTTCCTGTTATTGACAGTAGTAGATATCCGTGACTACTTCATTTTCTATTTCGCCATACCCTATCCATATCTCAGTTGCACTACTTTCACCACGTACCATGCAAAGATTCAGCCATGTCTGTTGCTATTGCTGTCCCCCAAATGGACCAAAATATATGTGATTTCTCAACTACACATGATCCAATGGTCTCCTAGCCATTCTCCAGCATCCATTTATGTTCCTCAGAAACTCTCTACCTTGCTATAGACAGAGAAAATTGTCACTCATTAGAGAAGCCATGCGATAGAAAGCAAGTTCTTGAGAATAAATACCCTTTCCGGATTCTGTATTCCAACTTTGTCTCAGTCTTCCCATTGTTCGCTTAAGTCTCATTTCTTAAATCACACTGAAGTTTCATTGTGTTCTGTTCTCAGTCTCACTGTGCAGACAATGTTCTTCCGTTTTCCTTGATTTTTCTTTTTAATTAATGTCTATGAGATTTTATTTTAAATTCCTCAGGAAACTATTTTTCAATGTACAAATCATTTTGAGATTTAAATTTTAGATTGACCTTTCTGATGAGCTTTGATAGACTGTCCTCTCCAAAAGGAATAAATTATGACAACCCACATCTATTTTAGCTTGTGATTCTACTCGCCTCTATTCAGGATTAAAGGATTGTATTTGAGTAATACAACCTGAATGGGTGTGCATCATAGTCACTGAGTTATGCCCAACTCTGCAAACTCAAGGACTGCAGCCCAACAAACTTGATTGCCCATGGACATTCCAGGCAAATATATTGGAGTGGATCGCCATTTCCTTCTCCAGGGTAACAAGAATACTGGAACTATTAAGAAATACATTTTTTCAGCTTACAAATCTTGCTAAATTCTGAATTTACAGAGAGAATTCACACCAAAGAAAAAGAGTATCTTGAATGCAAGTTAAAATCACCAACTTTTGCTGTCTATCCAACAATCAGGTTTAAAAAAAGCATTAGCATATCTGAAAAGCATATTTTTCAATTATTAATATGACTAAGGAATATTAAAAAAAAAAGCAAAAAAGAAATCTCAGAGATCTATATCATGGTTAGTAAATAGAGGCATATAATGGCATTTCTCTTCAAGAGAAATTGAGACTAGAATATGAATCTTTCTCACTTTCTTTTTCTTGTTAAATGTTATTTGGCATTCCTGGTCATAGTTTTTCATCAGGATCCCTTCAATCAGGGTCCATACTTGTTTTTCTAGTGAATTATTGGTGAGTGCTTTCAGGAAAAATGAAATGAAGGAAGCAAGATACAGCAGAGTGAAATTAAATGCAATCTCAAGTGGGGGCGAAATCTCACTAGGTGCAGAATTTTCTACATCAAATGTGTAATTGTGTATATTTTACATATGAACATTCTAGTGCAGATTTTCATCTTCATATATGGAATTCTCGTTATACCAGGTATGAAAATCTGAGTGAAAATCTTCTGACAACAAATGAAAATTTGCATATTTGGAATGTAAGATTTCTTCAATATTCGCAAATAAATCAATGCAATACCCACATTAAAAAATGAAAAATAGAAACCATATGATTATCTCAATAGATGCAGAGAAAGCCTTTGACAAAATTCAACATCCATTTATGATAAAAACCCTCCAGAAGGTGGGAATAGAAGGAACATTCCTCAACATAATAAAAGCTACATACGACAAACCCACAGCAAACATTACCCTCAATGGTGAAAAATTGAAAGTGTTTCCCCCTAAAGTCAGGAATAAGACAAGGGTGCCCACTCTCACCACTACTATTCAACATACTTTTGGAAGTTTTGGTCACAGCAATCAGCGCAGAAAAAGACGTAAAAGGAATACAAATTACAAAGAAATAAAACTCTCACTGTCTGCAGATGACATGATCCTCTACACAGAAAACCCTAAAGACTTTACCAGAAAATCACTAAAAGTAATCAATGAATATAGTAAAGTTGAGGATATAAAATCAACACACAGAAATCTCTTGCATTCCTATACACTAATAATGAGAAAATAGAGAAGTTAAGGAGATAATTCCATTCACCATTGTAATGGAAAGAATAAAACACTTAGGAATGTATCTACCTAAAGAAACAAACAAAAAATAAACTATATATAGAAAACTATAAAACACTGGTGAAAGAAATCAGACAGGACACTAATAGATGGAGAAATATTTCCTGTTCAAAGATTGGAAGAATAAATATTGTGAAAATGAATATATTATCCAAAGTAATTTATAGTTTCAATGAAATCCTTATCAAACTACCAACAGTATTTTTCACAGAGCTAGAAAAAATAATTTCACAATTAGTATGGAAAAATAAAAAACCTCGAATAGCCAAAGTAATCTTGAGAAAGATGACTGGAACTGGGGGAATCAACAAGCTGGACTTCAGGCTCTACTACAAAGCCACAATCATCAGGACAGTTTGATACTGGAATAAAGACAGAAATATAGATCAATGGAACAAAATAGAAAGCCCAGAGATAAATCTATGCACCTGTGACACCTATCTTTGACAAAGGAGGCAAGAATATTCAAAGGAGAAAAGACAATCTCCTTAACAAGTGATGCTTGGAATACTGGTCAACCACTTGTAAAAGAATGAAACTAGAACACTCCCTAACCCCATACACAAAAATAAACTCAAAATGGATTAAAGATATAAATGTAAGACCAGAAACTATAACACTCCTAGAGGAGAACATAGGCAAAACCCTCTCCGACATAAATCACAGCAGGATCCTCCATGATCCACCTCCCAGAATATTGGAAATAAAACCAAAAATAAACAAATGGGACCTAATTAAACTTAAAAGCTTCCGCACAGCAAAGAAAACCATAAGCAGGGTGAAAAGACAGCCTTCAGAATGGAAGAAAATAATAGCAAATGAAGCAACTGACAAAGAATTAATCTGAAACATATACAAGCAGCTCCTGAACTCAATTTCAGAAAAATAAATGGCCCAATCAAAACATGGGCCAGAGAACTAAACAGAGATTTCTACAAAGAAGACATACAGATGGCTAACAAACACATGAAAAGATGCTCAACATCACTCAGAGAAATGCAATACAAAACCACAATGATGTACCATTTCATGCCAGTCAGAATGGCTGCTGTCCAAAAGTCTACAAGTAAAAAATGCTGTAGAGGGTGTGGAGAAAAGGGAACCCTCTTACACTGTTGGTGGGAATGCAAACTAGTACAACCACTATGGAGAACAGTGTGGAGATTCCTTAAAAACTGGAAATAGAACTTCCATACGACCCAGCAATCCCACTGCTGGGCATATACACCGAGGAAACCAGAATTGAAAAAGACTCATGCACTCCAATGTTGATCGCAGCACTGTTTATTAAAGCCAGAACATGGAGGCAACCTGGATGTCCATCTGCAGACGAATGGATCAGAAAGCTATGGTACATATACACTATGAAATATTACTCAGCCATCAAAAAGAATGCATTTGAATGAGTTCTAATGAAGTGGATGAAACTGGAGCCTATTATACAGAGCGAAGTAAGCCAGAATGTAAAACATCATTACAGAATACTAATGCATATACATGGAATTTAGAAAAATGATAATGATAACCCTGTACACGAGACAGCAAAAGAGACACAGATGTATAGAACAGTCTTCTGGACTCTGTGGGAGAGGGCAATGGTGGGATGATTTGGGGGAATGACATTGAAACATGTGCATTATCATATGTGAAACGAATCGCAAATCCAGGTTTGATGCATGATACAGAATGCTCAGGGCTGGTGCACTGGGATGAACCAGAGGGATGGGACCGGAAGGGATGAGGGAGGAAGGTTCAAGATGGGGAACACAGGCACACCAGGGGCAAATTCAAGGCAATATATGGCAAAACCAATACAATAATATAAAGTAAAAAAAAAAAAATAATAATAATAATAAATTTTAAAAAATGTATTGTATTACAGATAGTCAGATTTTCACATGTGCAATAATGAAAAATCCATATTTCTCATTAGAAACTTAGTGCCAAGATGTTGGCTTATGAAATATACAAAATTCCACATAACATGTTGGTCTATCTGCGAGCAGATGTTCATATGTGAAATACAGATTATTCTTTAATTCATTATGGAAATTATGAGACTCCATTTTCAATATGAAGTGCAGATGCTTCCCAACTTCACTTAAGAAAATCTGTGATTGCATTGCCATATGTAATATTCAGAGAAAGCCATTTTTCATAACATTCTGCACCAGGATTTTCATCTGTGTAGCAGAGAGAATATCGTATTTCATACAGGAATTATTGAACTTACATTAACATACATGAACTTAGAAAATTCCATGATCCAGGGACCACTAGTCACTCCCAAGTTTCCAAGTGTGAAATATAAGGATTCTACCTTTCATGTTGGAAAATCAGCAACAAGATTTTCTTATGTGGACTGTAAAAAATTCTACATTTCATGATGGAACATTTTTACACAACATTCATCATACAGGAGAACCAGTTAGTTGTTTTTCTTATGTGAATATCAACATAAAATTTGGTGTGTAAACATACAGAAAAAATGTCATGCTATATGTAAAATACACAGAGTTGCATTTGGGATGACTGATTTTAGAGTTTTGCCTATGAAATATAAACATTTCCAAATTTCATCTAAATTTTTAATTTTTGCCTAAATTTTTATTTTTTGCCTAAATTTTCATGTGTGAAATACCGAGAATGTTATAGGTCATGGAGGAAAAGAAAATCTAACCCACTTTTTAAATGTGAAAGAGTACTCCATTTTTCATGAAGGATAAGGTATGTCCAGATCCTCACATGTTAGTTACACACAAGAATGTTATATTTCTTGTTCAACAGAATTCTATGCCCAGGATTTAATATATTGAATTTATAAAATGTCATGTTTCAGTAGAGAATTTGTCCCCAGATTTTCTCATGCAAAACATAGAGAAGTCTTTATTTTTTATAAGGTAATTTGTGTCCAGGTTTTCTCAAACTGAACACAGAGATTTCCATATTTCATGTAGGAAAATCAGAGTGCAGCTTTTCATGTGTCATGTTGAAGAGTCTGCATATTTCATGTAAGATAAAATGTGTTCAAATTTTCATATGTGAAATATACAGTATTCTATGTCTCAGGTAGTATGTCTGATACCCAGTTATTCATATTTAAAATGTATAGAATTCAATATTCCGTGTTAAAATTGCTGCTCAGTTGTTCATATATCAAGCACAGAAAATTCCAAATTTCTATAATTAAACGTTGTGTGCAGTTTTTCAAATGTGAAATAGTGTTTATTCCATAATTTATTAGAATAACATGCCCTCAACACTCAGATTACCAAATTAAAAATATAGGAAAGTCACACTTCAAGCTTGAAAATATGAAGTGATATTTTCATATACAAAATATTGAAGGTCCATAATATACATATAAATATCTTTGTGCAGTCCTGCTTATAAGCATTCAGACTTTCTAATTACATGTTTGAAAATGTATACACATTTTCTCCTATTAAAAACAAAACAAAACACAAAACTGTATTTCAGGTCTCAACAATGAACCTATAATGCTACATGTGAAATTCACAGTTCATATGTCAGATGAAAAAAATCACCAGCCTTTCTTATTCCAAATATGCAAAGTTTCATGTGTTGTCAGAAAACATTCAGATTTTCACATTTGATGTATCAAGAATTTCATAATGATGATGAAAATCTTCACTAGTATGCTCATACATAAAATATACATAATTACACATGAGTTGGTGATGGACTGGGAGGCATGTCGAGTTGTGATTCATGGGGTCACAAAGAGTCAGACATGACTGAGCAACTGAACTGACCTGAACTGAACTGACACATTTGATGTAGAAATTCTACACACAGCGCAATTTTGCCTCCACTTGAGATTAGATTTATTTTCACTCTGCTGTGTCTTGTTTCCCTCATTCCATTTCTTCCAAAAATCCTCACCAATAATTCACTTGAAAAGCAAGTATGGACCGTGATTTAAGGGATCTTGATGAAAATTTATCACTAGGAATGCCAAATAACATTCACCAAGAAAAAGAAAGAGAGAAAGATTAATAATCTAGCCTCAATTTCTCTTGAAGAAAAATGCCATTCTTTGCCTCTATTTTCTAACTATGATATAGATCTCTGATATTTCTTTTTGACTTTTTAAAATATTCCTTAGCCATATTAATAATTGAAAATTATGCTTTTCAGAGAAGCTGATGATTTTTTCTATACCTGATTGTGGGATAGACAACAAAAATTGGTGATTTTAACTTGCAATCAAGTTACTTTTACTCTTTAGGGAATTAACTCTTCAAGTTCAGAATTTATTAAATTTTATACGTTAAAATTTTCATCTCTTATTTCCATTGTTCATGTTGTGCTGGAGAAGGAAATGCAACCCACTCCAATATCTTTGCTGGAAAAGCCCATGGATAGATGATCCTGTTGGGCTGCATTCCATGAGGTTGCAGAGTTGGGCATGACTCAGTGACTAAGTTGCATATCCATTCAGGTTTTATTATTCAAATACAGTCCTTTACTCCTGAATACAGGTGAGTAAATCACAAGCTGAAATAGATGTGGGTTGTCATAATTTATTCCTTTGGGAGAGGACAGTCTATCAAGGCACTTCAATTAGGATAATCTAAATTTAAATCTCAAAATGATCTGTAAAGTGAAAAAAAGTTTCCAGAGGAATTTAAAATAACATCTCATAGACATTAATAAAAAAGGAAATCAAGGAAAACAGAAGAACAGTGTCTGCACAGACAGTGAGACTGAGAAGAAGAGAACACAGACTGAAACTTCAGTGTGACTGAAGAAATGAGACTTAAAAGTACAATGTGAAGACTGAGACAAAGTTAGAATACAGAATCCTGAAAGGGTATTTATTCTCAAGAACTTGCTTTCTATCGCATGGCTTCGCAAGTGAGAGACAATTTTCTCTGTCTATAGCAAGGTAGAGATTTCTGAGGAACATAAATGGATGCTGGAGAATGCTTAGGAGACCATTGAATCATGTGTAGTTGAGAAATCACATATACTTTGGTCCATTTGGGGGACAGCGATAGCAACAGACATGGCTGAAACTTTGCATGGTACATGGTGAAAGTAGTGCAAATGAGATATAGATAGGGTATGGCGAGATAGAAAATGAAGTAGTCACGGATATCTACTACTGTCAATAACAGGAAAGAATGTTTTGTTATTGTTGTTCAGTCAGTTATTCATGCCCATCCCTTTGCCACCCCATGGACTGTGTCCCATCAGGCTAACCTTCCCTATGTCCCAGAATTTGTTCAGACTCATGTCCATAGCGTTTGTGATGTTATCTAATTCTCTCATCATTTGCTACCCACTTCTCTTTTTACCTTCAATTCCATCACTTCATGGGAAATAGATGGAAACTGCAGATACTGATTGCAGCCATGAAATTGAAAGACACTTACTCCTTGGAAGGAAAGTTATGACCAACTTAGATAGTATATTACAAAGCACAGACATTACTTTGCCAACAAAGGTCCGTCTAGTCAAGGCTATGGTTTTTCCCATGGTCATGTATGGATGTGAGGTTTCGACTGTGAAGAAAGCTGATCGCCGAAGAATTGATATTTTTGAACTATGGTGCTGGAGAAGATTCTTGAGAGTCCCTTGGACTGCAAGGAGATCCAACCAGTCCATTCTAAAGGAGATCAATCCTGGGTGTTCATTGGAAGGACTGATGCTGAAGCTGAAACTGCAATACTTTGGCCACCTCATGCGACGAGTTGACTCATTGGAAAAGACTCTGATGCTGGGAAAGGTTGGGGGTGGGAGGAGAAGGGGACGATGGGGAATGAGATGGCTGGATGGCATCACCGACTCTGTGGACATGAGTTTGAGTGAACTCTGGGAGTTGATGATGGACAGGGAGGCCTGGCGTGCTGTGATTCATGGGGTCGCAGAGTGTAGGCCACGACTGAGCGACTGAACTGAACTGAACTGAACTGATTCCCAGTATCAGAGCACTCGTTACTGAGACAGCACTTTGCATCAAGTGGCCAGATGAGAAAAAAACAATGAATGATAATAAACGTTTCCAAGGAGATGTGTTGAACACATCTAAGACACAGATGCAGAAAGCACCTTGGACAAAATTAAACACTTATTTATGAAAAACCCTGTGCAGGAAGTGGGAACAGAGAGGATCATCTTCATCTTAATAAAGGCCATGTATGGATAAACCCACCACTAAAATGCTTCTCATAGGTGAAAACTGAAAATATTTTGCCTAAGATCATGAGAAAGTTAAAGTTTGCCGCTCTCACCACTGTTACTCAAAATAATCTTGGGTCTGTTAGCTACAGCCATCAGTGAAGAAGAAGAAAAAAAAAAAACCATTACCACTAAACTGAAAAATAAGAGGTAAAAGTGTCACTGTTTTTCGACACAATTTATTATGTCACAGAATCCTAAGATGGCACCAGAAAATTAACAACAATGACTTTAGGAAAGTTGTTGGATTAAAAAAATAAACAGGAAGATATCTCCTGCATTCCTATAAATAACAAGAGAAAACCAAAAAAAAAAAAAAAAATTAAGGAAATAATCTGATTCACCATTGTAACAGGAAAAACGAAATATTGGGCATAATCCTGCCTAAACTGAAAAATGACTTTTGTGACAGAAATAATAAGGTATGGATGAGACAAATAAAAGATGATAAGCCGTTTGGAGAGGGTGCAGAGAAAAGGGAACCCTTTTACATTGTTGGTGGGAATGCAAACTTGTACAGCCACTGTGGAGAACAGGGTGGAGATTCCTTAAAAAAACTGGAAAATAGGACTGCCATATGGCAGATCAATCCCACTGCTGGGGATACACACCGAGGAAACCAGAATTAAGAAAGTGATTTGTACCCCACTGTTCATTGCAGCACTGCTTACAACCACCAGGACATGGAAGCAACAGAGATAGCCATCGGCAGACAACTGGATAAGAAAACTCTGGTACATATACACAATGGAATACTCAGTTCAGTTCAGTTCAGTCACTCAGTCGTGTCCAACTCTCCGCAACCCCATGAATCACAGCACGCCAGGACTCCCTGTCCATCACCAACTCCCGGAATTCACTCAAGGTCAATCTAGTCAAGGCTATGGTTTTTCCCGTGGTCATGTATGGATGTGAGAATTGGACTGTGAAGAAAACTCATTGCCGAAGAAATGATGCTTTTGAACTGTGGTGTTGGAGAAGACTCTTGAGAGTCCCTTGTACTGAAAGGAGATTCGACCAATCCATTCTAAATAAGATCAATCCTGGGTACATTGGAAGGACTGATGCTAAAGCTGAAACTGCAATACTTTGGCCACCTCATGCGACGAGTTGACTCATTGGAAAAAAAAAATGGAATATTACTCAGCTATTAAAAACAATGCATTTGAATCAGTTCTAATGAGGTGAATGAAACTAGAGCCTATTATACAGAGTGAATTAAGTCGGAGAGGAAAACAGCGATAGAGAATATTAACACAAATATAATTTAGAAAAATGGTAACAACGAGCCTGTATTTGAGACTGCAAAATAGACACAGATGTAAAAAACAGACTTTTGGACTCTGTGGGAGCAGGCAAGGGTGGGATGATTTGAGAGAATAGCATTGAAATATGTATATTACCATACGTGTAATTGATCACAAGTCCAGGTTTGATGCATGAACAGGGTGCTCAGGGCTGGTGTACTGGAATGACCCTGAGGGATGGGATGGAGAGGGAAGTGGGAGGGAGTTCAGGTTGGGGAACACATGTACACCCATGGTTGATTCATGTCAATGTATGGCAAAAACCACTACAATATTGTCAAGTAATCAGCCTTCAATTAAAATAAATACTTTTTTTTTTAAAGGTGACAGAAATGAAATAATAGATATACTATTTTGGGGGCTTTAAAAATCAATATGTGAAAATGGCTACACTATGAAAAGGAGTTTGCAAATTCAGTATCATCCCTATTAAATTACCAATGAAAATTTTTCACAGAATAGAACCAAAAAAGAAAAAAAATCTTTACAACTTGATGGAAACACAAAGATTTGAATAACCATGCAAACTTGGGAAAGAGAAACTGAGCTACAGGACTCAGGTTTCCTCACTTCAGTCTATACAAAAAACATATAGTTTTGAAAATGCCATGCAATTAACACAATATTGGGATTAAAGCCAATGGAACAGATAGAAAACCCTAAAATAATCTCTTCCAATGATCACCTAATTTCTGACAAAGGAGGCAACAATATTCAATGGCAAGAAGATAATATATTTGACAAGTTAAAGTGGAAAATCTGGACAGCTAAAAGTATTAGAATACAGTTAGAACACGACCTGGTTATTCTTCTGTGTCCAAATCGTGTCTGACGTTTTAGGATGCCATGAACTGCAGCATGCCAGTCTTTCCTGTCCACCTCTTGGAGTTTGCCAGAGTTCATATCTATTGCATAGGTGATGCCATCCAATCATCTCATTTTTGTTTCCCCCTTCTCCTGCTGCCTTCAATCTTTCCCAGAACAAGGGTCTTTTTCAACGAGTTGGCTGTTGCCATCTCCTGTTATACCACATTCAATGCAAATTGTTCATGGATCAAACATTCTAGGTTGCCCTGCAATACTGTTCTTCACAGCATTCCATTTTAATTTCATCTCCAGACATATAAACAATGAGGCTTATTTCCATTTGGGGGCAACCACTTGCTGCTTTCTGGAAACGTTAGTTATTAACCTCTGCTTCTCTCAAGTAGCATATTAGGCATCTGCCATCATGGGAGACTCTTTTTTTGGTATCACACCTTGTTGCCTTTTTATACAGCTTATAGAGGTGCCATAGTAAGAATAATGGGGTGGTGTGCCATTACCTGCTCCAGTGGATCACATTTAGTCACTCCTTAGCACCATAGAATAAGACAAATTCAAGATGGATTAAAGACCTACTTATGAGGCCAGAAACTGTAAATCAATAATATTTGAGGAAAGCATAGGTAGAATACATTGTGACATGGAATGCAGCATCAACTTTTTTTTTTTTTTAACTACCTCCTTGGGAAATGAAAATAAAACCAAAAATATATAAAGAGACTTAACTAAACTTAAATATTTTGCAAAGGAAACCAATAAGCAAGACAGAAATGAAGTCTCATTATGGGAAAAACATTTGCAACTGAAGATAATGACAACAGAAGAATCTCCAAAATATGGAAGCAGCTCATGTGGCTCAATAACAGCCAAATGAACAACCTAAATGAAACAAATAAATAGGTGATGAAATAGACACTTCTCATAAGAAGATATACAGATGTCCAATAATATTTTTAAAAATGTTCAGCATCACTAACTGTGAGAGAAAGGGAAATAAATTCTTCAATGGTGGTGTCAACTCACATATGTCTGAATAACCATTATCAAAATAAAAAAATCCACACAAAAAGTGCTAAGAGAGGGTTCTAAGTAAACAGAGCAATCCTGTACTGTTGTTAGGAATGCACATTGATAGATTACGATGGAGAAGAATATAGGGGATCGTTTAAAAATAAGAATGAAGCTACCATATGTTCAAGAAATCCAATAATTGTCAATAATTTTCATGAGGAAAATCATAATTCCAAAAGATGCACAACCTCAATATTGATGGCAGCATTATTTGAAAAGCACGAAATGGAAGCAACAGAAATATCCATTCATCTAGAGAGAAATGGATAAAATGAGTTGGGACATACATACCATAGTCTTAAGATGGAATGAAATCAGGTAAATTTCATAGATGCAGAAAGACAGAGACAGTGTCAGATACAATAAAGCTAAGACAAAAGAGGAAAAGAAATATCAGATATTAACACAAATATATGGGATCTAGGTAAAACTGGAATAGATGATTCTCTATGAGAAGCATAGATAGGGACACAGCAATGGAGAAGAAATATACGGTTATCAAGGATGCAATGCCTGGTGGTAGCAGGAATTAGGAGATTACAACAGACACACATATACTTCTGATCTGTATGCACAGAACAGGGAAGTCTTAATGCACTGTGATGACCAGAGTAAGAAAGAAGTCAAAAACATGGAGATAGATGTATGGTTGCTCTTTAGTTACTATCTCGTTTACTAGACTTTATGACGTGAAGGACTGCAGCATTCTCTAATTTTGCTTTAGGGGAAAAACTAACAAAATAATGGAAAACAAGTATACTCCAAAAAAATTAAGTTTTAAAAGCATATTAGCTTTTTTATAAACATCATTATTCTTAATGAATCTCACATTATCTTGGAAGTGAAAAGTAGAACTCTAAGTGTGCACACTTTAATGACAAATGCAATTCCAATATCGGAATACTACACCCAAATTCACAACACACTTATTTAGAAGACAACAATAAAAAATAAAAGTGACTATACATTATATTTTGCTGCACATGTGCATGTCTAAAGATTGAAAAATTTTCCCCAAAAGAAAAATTACCTTAAAAGAGTTGGGACAGAACCATGAACAATCTACTCTGTCTAGTTAACCCATGATATGTACTTGTGCATTTTATATATTATAGTGTTTTAATTTTTTTTATTTAATTCTATTGTATTGTTCTTTAAAATATTCATTATATTTGTCACACAACGTCTTTTACATGTTACCATATGTTATGGATGAATGACAATATACGTGTTCTTTTAAATCTCCTTTACGTATTTATTTTAAAAATAATAGTTCTTCGTTCACAGGAATTTAAGCTTTACAAAATCTTTAAATGGTTATATTGATATGTTGAATTACATTCCCATGATGGCTGTAGGTACAAGAAAATCTGAATTTTATTAAGGCATCCAGTTTAAAGGTATCTTTCTCCAATCAACTATCACTTGAGTTCAGTTCAGTTGCTTAGTGGTGTCCGACTCTTTGCGACCCCATGAATGGCAGCACGCCTGGCCTCCCTGTCAATCACCAACACCTGCAGTCCACCGAGTCGATGATCCCCTCCAACCATCTAATCCACCATCTAATCCTCTGTCGTCCCCTTCTCTTCCTGCTCTCAATCTTCCCCAGCATCAGGGTCTTTTCAAATGAGTCAGCTCTTCGCATCTGAAGGCCAAAGTACTGCAGTTTCAGCTTTAACATCAGTCCTTAAAATGCACAACCAGGACAGATCTCCTTTAGAATGGACTGGTTGCATTTCCTGGAAGTCCAAGGGACTCTCAATAATCTACTCCAACAACACAGTTCAAAAGAATCATTCTGCACTCGGCTTTCTTTATAGTCCAACTCTCAGATCCATGCACGACTACTGCAAAAACCATAGCCTTGACTAGACAGACCTTTGTTGGCAAAGTCATTCTCTGCTTTTTAATATCATGTCTAGTTTGGTCATAACTTTTCTTCCAAAGAGTAAGCGCCTTTTAATTTCATGGCTGCAATCACCTTCTGCAGTGATTTTGGAGCCCAGAAAACTAAAGTCAGCCTCTGTTTCCATTGTTTCCCCATCTATTTGCCATGAAGTGATGGGACCAGTATCTGAATGTTGTTCTTTAAGCCAACTTTTTATTCTCTTCTTTCACGTTCATTAAGAGGTTATTAATTCTTCTTCACTTTCTGCCATAAGGGTGGTGTCATCTGCATATCTGAGGTTATTGATATTTCTCCCTGCAATCTTGATTCCAGCTTGTGTTTCCTACAGACCAGTGTTTCTCATGATGTAATTTTCATATAAGTTAAATAAGCAGGGTGAAATATACAGCTTTGATGTACTCCTTTTCCTATTTGGAAACAATCTGTTGTTCCATGTACAGTTCTATATATTGCTTCCTGACCTTCATACAAGTTTCTCCATATGCAAGTCAGGTGGTCTGGTATTTTCATATTTTTTAAAAAAATTACACAGTTCATTGTGATCCACAATTCAAAGGCTTTGGCATAGTCAATAAAGCAGAAACAGATGATTTCCTGGATTTCTCTTCTTTTACCGAAAACCGAGTGGATGTTGGCCATTTGATCTCTAGTTCCTCTGCCTTTTCTAAATCCACCTTGAACATCTGGAAATTCATGGTTCCCATGTTACTGATTCATGGCTTGGAAAATTTTAAGGAACACTTTAGTAGAGTGTGAGATGAGTGCAATTGTATTGTAGTTCAGCATTTTCTGCCATTGCTTTTCTTTGAGATTGGAGTGAAATCTGATATTTCCCAGCCCTGTGTCCACTGCTGAGTTTTGAAAGTTTGCCAGCATATTGCATGCATCACTTTCACAGCATCATTTTTCAGGATTTTAAATAGTTCAATTGGAATTCCATCATCTCCAGTATCTTTGTTCATAATGATGCTTCCTAAGGCCCACTAGACTTCACTTTCCAGGATGTCTGATTCTAGGTGAGTAATTTCGTGATTATCTGGGTCATGAAGTGTTGTTTTTATTCATTTAATTTTTTTGTACAGTCCTTCTGTGTATTCTTGCCATCTCTTCTTAATCTCTTCTGCTTCTGTTAGGTCCCTACCATTTCTGAATGTTTCTGCTGCTTTCCCAGATAACATACAATTACATTAATAAGTCTTAGAGAATGCTGTTCTGGCATACTGTCTCAGGTCACACAGAGTTCCAGGCCCAGGGTACCACTTCCATTCAGATACAGGCCAAAAGGAGTCACCCAGAGTCATGGCTCAGACACACACAAGTGGAGACATGCCCTGGCTTGGCTGGCACTGTGACTTTGGAGTGTGCCACTCCTGCCAGCCCACACGTCCCTCCACCCCATGGGTTTGCCTGTGCCCTCACCCATATTCCTCCTCCTGCTCCTGCTCCTTCTATCCTCCTGAACAACCAACCGTAAGAAGCAGTAGTAAGGATATGACTTTGCCCCAGGAGCTAGGAATGCCCTGGATGATTCCACAAGCGACACTTTTCCTCTGATGGTTCTTCCACCTGAGCGGAGAGTAGGCCCTGCGGTAATTTTCACTCCCACAACTCAGCTCTACCTGCGGGAAAGCCAATGCCTCCACTGCACGAAGTGGGGGCAGTGGGAGCCAATCCCTCGGGGCTCCACGGCTTGGGTGTACCTGGTCCTGCTCCTCTGGGTTCTCCTCACGCTCTTGAAAGTACAGCAGCTCCTGTTCCTCGCCAACAGACACCAACTTCACCTCCTCCATGATGTCTTCCACCAGTGGCTGGAGGTCTTGCCGGAACCCCACTATTTCTCCTTCCTGCAAAGTTTCTCCTTCCTCCACAGCCTCCATCCTGAAGAGGGTGACCACCTTGAGTGGTGCCCCCTGACCCCCGCTCTCTGTAACGTCCCTGATGGCCCCACCGAGCCGGCAGGTCGCAGGGCCCATGTGGCCTGAAAACCAGTCTCATAAGTAAGAAAATTCAGGTTCCCTAAAACACTCCAGCCTTCCACTGGTCTTCCTTTCCTTGTTGCCCTTACCATGTACCAGGTTTGTGAAGGATGTGGGCCTGGAAACACAGCAACTGGCTGACACAGCGGACCCACAGGCTTCAATCACTCCCCATCAATTAACTACTTGTGGACACTACCAGAAGGGAAGGTGAGACACACAGGAAGATCATTATGTCATCACCCATGCATAGTATGTTGGTGGGAAAGGCTTGGCTTCTACACTCTGACATTCCAAACAATTCAAGAGCCAATCAAATGGAATTTAAAGTCATTTCCTCAGGGGAACTCTGGTTGCAATAAGCCTGTGCCCATCTCTGATCAACACAGTTCAGTTCACTTCAGTCGCTCAGTTGTGTTCAACTCTCCGTGACCCCATGAATCACAGCACGCCAGGCCTCCCTGTCCATCACCAACTGGCGGAGTTCACTTAAACTCATGTCCACAGAGTCGGTGATGCCATCCAGCCATCTCATTCTCTGTCGTCCCCTTCTCCTCCCGCCCGAAAACTTTCCCAGTATCAGCGTCTTTTCCAGTGATTCAATTCGTCGCATGAGGTGGCCAAATATTGGAGTTTCAGCTTTAGCATCAGTCTTTCCAACGAACACCCAGGACTGATCTCCTTTAGAACGGACTGGTTGGATCTCCTTGCAGTCCAAGGGACTCTCAAGAGTCGTCTCCAAAACCACAGTTCAAAAGCATCAATTCTTCGGTGATTAGCTTTCTTCACAGTCCAACTCTCTCATCCATACATGACCACGGGAAAAACCATAGCTTTGACTAGATGAATCTTTGTTGGTAAAGCAATGTCTCTGCTTTTTAATATACTATCTAGGTTGGTCATTACTTTCCTTCCATGGAGTAAGTGTCTTTTAATTTCCTGGTTGTAATCAGCATCTGCAGTGATTTTGGAGTCCAAAAATATAAAATCTGACACTGTTTCCATTGTTTTTCCATCTATTTCCCATGAAGTGATGGGACCAGATGCCAAGATCTTTGTTTTTTGAATGTTGAGCTTCAAGCCAACCTTTTCACTCTCCTCATTCGCTTTCATGAAGAGCCTTTTGAGTTCCTCTTCACTTTCTGCCATAAGGGTTGTGTCATCTGCATATCTGAAGTTGATATTTCTTCCAACAATCTTGATTCCAACTTGTGCTTCTTCCAGTTCAGCGTTCCTCATAATGTACTCTGCATGAATAAGCAAGGTGACAATATACAGCCTTGACGTACTCCTTTTCCTATTTGGAACCATTCTGTTGTTCCATGTCCAGTTCTGACTGTTGCTTCCTGACCTGCATACAGGTTTCTCAAGAGGCAGGTCAGGTGGCCTGGTATTCCTATCTCTTTCAGAATTTTCCACAATTTATTGTGATCCACACAGTCAAAGGCTTTGGCATAGTCAATGAAGCAGAAATAGATGTTTTTCTGGAACTCTCTTGCTTTCTCCATGATCAAGCATATGTTGGCAATTTGATCTCTGGTGCCTGTGCCTTTTGTAAAACCTGATTGAACATCTGGGATTTCACGGTTCACATATTTCTGAAGCCTGGTTTCGGGGATTTTGAACATGACTTTACTAGCGTGTGAGATGAGTGAATTTGTGCGGTAGTTTGAGCATTCTTTGTTATTGCCTTTCTTTGGGATTGGAATGAAGACTGACCCTTTCCAGTCCTGTGGCCACTGCTGAGTTTTCCAAATTTGCTGGCATATTGAGTGCAGCACTTTCACAGCATCATCGGAGCAGCTGTGAAGAGATATCCCATGCCCAAGGTAAGAGAAACCCAAATAAGTCGGTAGGTATTTTGAGGGGACATCAGAGGGTAGACACACTGATATAATGATCACAGGAAACTAGTCGATGTGATCACATGGACCACAGCCGAATGTGGTCCACTGGAGAAGGGAATGGCAAACCACTTCAGTGTACTTGCCTTGAGGACCCCAGGAACAGCATCAAAGGGCAAAATGAAAGGATACTGAATGAGGAATTCCCCAGGTCGGTAGGTGCCCAGTTTGCTACTGTATATCCGTGGAGAAATAACTCTAGAAGAAATGAAGGTATGGAGCAAAAGCAAAACCAATACCCAGTTGTGGATGTGCCTGGTGATAGAAGCAAGGTCCGGTGCTGTAAAGAGCAATATTGCATAGGAACCTGGATTTAGGTCCATGAATCAAGGCAAATTGGAAGTGACCAAACAGGAGATGGCCAGAGTAAACATTGACATTCTAGGAATGAGTGAACTAAGATGGATTGGAATGGGAGAATTTAACTCACAGGACCATTATATCTGTAACTGTGGGCAGGAATTCCTTTGAAGAAATTGAGTAGACAGCATAGTCAACAAAAGAATCCAAAATGCAGTACTTGAGAGCAATCTCAAAAACGACAGAATGATCTCTGTTCTTTACCAAGGCAAACCATTCAATATCATGGTAATCCAAATCTATTCTCTGATCAGTAATGCTGAAGAAGCTGAAACTGAAAGT
Source organism: Moschus berezovskii (assembly GCF_049115385.1). Taxonomy (NCBI): domain Eukaryota; kingdom Metazoa; phylum Chordata; class Mammalia; order Artiodactyla; family Moschidae; genus Moschus; species Moschus berezovskii. Next base: position 39,910,094 of record NC_142489.1, on the reverse strand, counting down.
TCTGTGAAGACCTGCAAGACCTTCTAAAACTAACACCCAAAAAAGATGTCCTTTTCATTATAGGGGAATGGAAAACAGAAGTAGGAAGTCAAGAAACACCTAAAGTACGAGGCAAATTTGCCTTGGAGTACAGAATGTAGCAGGGTAAAAGGCTAGTAGAGTTCTGCCAAGAGAACGCACTGGTCAAGCAAACACCCTCTTCTCTTTTTCTTCCCACTTATGTTGCCCTCTGAGGTCTAAACTCGCCATGAACTCACAAGTGAGAGTGTTTCCTGGTGTTCGGAACTTTTTAAACTTCTCCCTTTTTTATGCCTCCCTTCCCAGGACAGAGTTCCATTCTTATCTCTTTTGTCTCTCTTTGTATCTTTTATGTTTTTTCCGACCTCCTTTTGAAGCCAATGGGCTGCTTTTCTGGGTGCCTGATGTCCTCAGCCGGCATTCAGTTGTTTCGTGGAATTTACTCAGTGTTCAAATGTTCTTTTGATGAATTTAAGGGAGAGAAAGTGGTCTCCCCATCATTTTCCTCCACCATCTCCTTCCCTACCTCCATTTTTTTTTTTTATTTCTAAAAGTAAAGAAGCATTATCAGTTGATGTCATCGATTTATAGAAACATGAATTCGTTCATATTTTAGTACCTAATAGTAAGCCTCTGATATTCAGAAGTATCCTAAGTAGGAAATTATAAATGTAGTTTGAAAGCTGAGGTCTGTACTAGGATCATTTATTTTAAAATCCAGGAATTTGTGCTGCTGCTGCTGCTGCTAAGTCACTTCAGTCGTGTCCAACTCTGTTTGACACCATAGACAGAAGCCCACCAGGCTCCCCCGTCCCTGGGATTCTCCAGGCAAGAACACTGGAGTGGATTGCCATTTCCTTCTCCAATGTGTGAAAGTGAAAAGTGAAAGTGAAGTCGCTCAGTCGTGTCCGACCCTTAGCGACCCCACGGACTGCAGCCTATCCGGCTCCTCCATCCATGGGATTTTCTAGGCAAGAGTACTGGAGTGGTTTGCCGTTGCCTTCTCCGGGAATTTGTGCTACTGACTGGGAAAAATGCACAGCAAAAATTTTGAAAATTGTATTTTCTTCAGCCAGACTTTAATCCTGAGGGGAGAGCAGCATGGGGAACACATGTAAACCCATGGCTTATTCATAGCAATGAATGGCAAAAACCACTACAATATTGTAATTATTTAACTGCTCCAGCTAAAATAAATAAATGTTAAAAATGTTGTACAATCATAATGAATGTGATTTGTCTCAAAACATTTTTGATTAAAACACTTGTCTACTATTAGCATAGAAACTAGGGTTCCTTTATTGTTTATTGCTTGGATGAAATTTTACTTGCACACTAATTCTATTTCTTTATTTTTAATTATTTTTTTTTTATTGGTGGCTAATTACTTTACAATATTATATTGGTTTTGCAATACATTGACATTAATCCTCCCCAGGTGCACACGTGCTCCCCTTCTTGAACCCCCCTCCCACATCCCTCCTCCGTTTATCCTACTTCCGGGTCATCCATGTGCACCAGCCCCAAACGTCCTACATCATTTGTTGAACCTGGACTGGTGATTCGCTTCACGTGTGATAATATACATGTTTCAATGCCATTCTCCTAAATCATCCCTCTCCCACAGAGTCCAAAAGACTGTTCTATACACCTGTGTCTCTTTTACTGTCTCATATACAGGGTCATCGTTACCATCTTTCAAAATTGTTTGCGTTAGTATACTGTATTGTTGTTTTTCTTCCTGGCTTACTTCACTTTGTATAATAGGCTCCAGTTTCATCCACCTCATTAGAACTGATTCAAAAGTATTCTTTTTAATGGCTGAGTAAAACTCCATTGTGTATAGGTACCAAAGCTTCCTCATCAATTCATCTGCAGATGGACATATAGGTTGCTTCCATGTTCTTGCTATTATAAACAGTGCTGCAATGAACAATCGAGTATACGTGTTTCTTTCAAATCTGGTTTCTTCAGTGTTTATGCCAGGAGTGCGACTGCTGGATCGTATGGCAGTTCTATTTCCAGTTTTTTAAAGGAATTTCCACACTGTTCTCCATAGTGGCTGTAGTAGTTTTCATTCCCACCAACAGTGTAACAGGGTTCCCTTTTCTCCAAACCCTCTCCAGCATTTATTGCTTGTAGACTTTTGGATAGCAGCCATTCTGACTTGTGTGAAATGGTACCTCTTTGTCATCTTGATTTGAATTTCTCTGATTATGCGGGATATTGAGCATTTTTTCATGTGCTTGTTAGCCATCTGTATGTCTTCTTTGGATAAATGTCTGTTTAGATCTTTGGCCCATTTTTTGATTGGGTCGTTTATTTTTCTGGAATTGAGCTGCAGGAGCTGCTTGTATATTTTGGAGAATAATTCTTTGTCAGTTGTTTCAGTGGCTATTATTTTCTTCCATTCTGAAAGCTGTCTTTTCACCTTGTTTATAGTTTCCTTTGCTGTGCAGAAGCTTTTAATCTTCATTAGGTCCCATTTGTTTATTTTGCTTTTAGTTCCAATATTCTGGGAGGTGGCTCATGGAGGATCCTGCTGTGATTTATATCGGAGAGTGTTTTGCCTATGTTCTCCTCTAGGAGTTTTATAGTTTCTGGTCTTACATTTAGATCTTTAATCCATTTTGAGATTGTTTTTGGGTATGATGTTAGGGGGTATTCTAGTTTCATTCATTTACCAGTTTCCCCAACACCACTTTTTAAAGAATCTGTCTTTTCTCCATTTTATATTCTTGCCTCCTTTGTCAAAGTGAAGGTGTCCATAGGTGCATGGATATATCTCTGGACTTTCTATTTTGTTTCATTGATCTATATTTCTGTCTTTATGCCAGTACCATACTGTCTTGATGATTGTGGTTTTGTAGTAGAGCCTGAAGTTCAGCAGGTTGATTACCTCAGTTCCATTCTTCTTTGGCTTTTCGCGGTTTTTTGTATTTCCATACAAACTGTGAGATTACTTGTTGTAGCTCTGTGAAAAATACTGTTGGTAGCTTGATAGGGATTGCATTGAATGTATGTTACTTTAGGTAGTATACGCATTTTCACAATTATCGGGGACCAGCCTCGATATGGCCCAGGATATCCTCGGGATGAAGGGCGTCGGCGTCAGTGAGAGAGAGAGAGAGAGAAAACCCAAGCACGGGGTTTGCTCTGCTTACGTAGGCCGCAGGCGCCCTCTTGAATCACCAGAGGCACCCCACCAGGGCACCACCTCGAGTGGGTCTTAGAAGCCCAGGCAGATAAATAAACGCAGAGGGCCCAGCACTCCAAGGATCTCAACCAGAAAAAGGAGAATAGAGAAAAGGACAGAAAAAGAGAAAGAACGACATGGGGAGACCAAGCTTCAGTGAGCAAGGCCTAAAACTTTATTTTCCAGTGCTGCTTTTATACCCTAAGTTGTGCACATAAAAACTAGAGAAAGGGAGGTATAGACTCACGCCAAAATCACGCGGGGTGTGCAGTCTTGACCCTTATCAGGATCAGGGCTTATTTTTGTATATCTCATGATACACAAAAGTTTTAGGTGGTTTACAGCATCTTCTGGCCAGGAGGCCTGCTGACAGTTTATGGCCCTCTCTCCTAACAAAGGTTAGTTAGCTAGAAAAAGTCTTATATTCTTTTAAAGTGATTTTCGTAAAGTCATGTGCTAGACACATGACAAAGTTACATTCCTATAAGGCAAAAGTGTAGTGAGCTACAAGAAAGGAATTTATTAACTTAAGATCTGATGTGGTTAAATCAAAGGTTACTACTTATACTCTCTATATGTGATTAATATATTTCCAAGGATACAATAGATAAACTTTGCAGCAAGCATTGATTCAACAATGAAATCTTTTTTTTACTACTATTCTAATGATTTTTATTTCTTCAACAAATTCCTGTATTTTAGAATATTAGGCTTTCTGTCCTTGCATGGTTCGAGGCTGTAAACAGTCACATTCATAGTTGTAAAAGCCCGGACAAACTTGTCATGCAAGTTAGAAAGCTATCAGAGGGGCTTGGATTGGAGCACTCCTATTAAGCCGAGGAGAACTTTTAAACTACAGCTCTGAATTAATGTTTTCAGAGATAGGTGGTTGGGGGGAAGCCCCCGTAAGTATTAAAGGACTTGATAAGAGGTGTAAGAGAGTAAGGCAGTCAGACTCCGGTTTTCTTTGGGGTAGATGCTCAGGTAAGTTCAGGGGGTTCCTCGAGTCCTGATTAGCCTTTGCCCATCAGGCCTCTTCCCCAATTGACCATTGCCACGGGTAGGATTACCCTCACTGGCTCCTGGCACACAATATTTATTCTTCTAATCCATGAACATGGTATATTTCTCCATCTATTAGTGTCCTATTTGATTTCATTCACCAGTGTCTTATAATTTTCTATAGAAGTCTTTTGTTCCTTTCCTCCTCCCAGCCCAACCCCTCCCTATCCCAGTTTTAGCACGGCACTGGCCTCAGTCTTGACAGGAAGGGGACGGGCCCAAGATGGCGGCAGCCAACAGCAACCACTCGTTCTACCCCATCACGGTGCTCATAGACGAGCTCCACAAAGAGGATGTTCAGCTTTGCCCCAACAGCATCTAGAAGCTGTCCACCATTGCTTTGACCCTTGGGGTCGAAAGGGCCCACGGTAAACTTCTGCCCTTCCTTACAGAAACAGTCTATGATGAGGACGAGGTCCTTTTGGACCTGGCAGAGCAGCTGGGCACTTTTACCACTCTGCTGAGTGGCCTCAAGTACATGCACTGCCTGCTGCTGCCCCTGAAGTTGCTGGCCACGGTGGAGGAGACGGTGTGCTGGATAAGGCAATGGAATCCCTGCGGGACATCTCGCATGAGCACTCCCCCTCCGACCTTGAGGTCCACTTCGTGCCCCTGGTGAAGTGGCTGGCGGGCGGAGCCTGGTTCACCTCCCACACTTAAGCCTGCGGCCTCTTCTCTGTCTGTTACCCCCGTGTGTCAAGGGCCATCAAGGCAGAGCTTCAACAGTACTTCCAGAACCTATGTTCAGATGACACCCCCATGGTGCTGTGACCCACAGCCTCCAAGGTTGGGGAGTTCGCCAAGGTGCTGGAGCTGGACAACATCAAGAGCGAGATGGGGCTGCTAGCAGTGGAGACATGCGTGAACATCGCCCAATTCCTGCCCCAGGAGGCCCTGGAGGACCTGGTGATGCCCACCCTGTGCCAGGCTACCGAGGACAAGTCCTGGCGCGTCCGTTACATGGTGGCCGACAAGTTCACAGGGCTCCAGAAAGCAGTGGGGCCTGAAATCACCCAGAAGAACCTGAGTCCTTCCTTCCAGAACCTGATGAAAGACTGTGAGGCTGACTGAGGTGAAGGTTGCCGCCTCCCACAACGTCAAAGAATTCTGTGGAAATCTCTCCGTTGACTGTCGGGAGAATGTGATCATGACCCAGATCTTGCCCTGCATCAAGGTGCTGGTGTCTGATGCCAACCATCTCGTCAAGTCAGCCCTGGCCTCCATCATCATGGGCCTCTTTCCAATCCCGGGCAAAGACAGCACAATCAAGCACCTCCTGCACCTCTTCCTGGCCCAGTTGAAGGACGAGTGCCCTGAGGTGCGGCTGAACATCATCTCCAACCTGGACTGCATGAACGAGGTGATCGGCTTCAGGCAGCTGTTGAAGTCCCTACTCCCTGCCACCGTGGAGCTGGCGGAGGATGCCAAGTGGCGGGTGCGGCTGGCCATCATCAAGTATATCCCTCTGCTGGCGGGACAACTGGGGGTGGAGTTCTTTGATGAGAAATTCAAATCTTTGTGCATGGCCTGGCTTGTGGATCATGTCTATGCCATCCGCGAGGCGGCTACCAGCAACCTCAAGAAGGTGGTGGAGAGGTTTGGGAAGGAGTGGGCCCATGCGACTATCATCCCCAAGGTCTTGGCCATGTCTGGGGACCCCAACTCCCTGCACCGCATGACCACACTCTTCTGTATCAATGTGCTGTCTGAGATCTGCGGGCAGGACATCACCAACAAGCACATACTGCCCACCGTGCTGCACATGGCCGGGGACTCTGTTGCCAACATCCGCTTCAACGTGGCCAAGTCCCTGTAGAAGATCGGGCACATCCTGGACAACAGCACGCTGCAGAGCGAGGTCAAGCCCGTCCTTGAGAAGCTGACCCAGAACCAGGACGTGGACGTCAAGTACTTCGCCCAGGAGGCTCTGACTGTTCTGTCTCTCCCCTGATGCTGGAAGAGGACCCACCGCTGGCCTACGGTGCCCACCCTCCCCCACCAGGCCCCTCCCTGGGGGGACAGTGGGGGTCCTTGGCTGTTACTCCCCGTGCATGCTCTGACCCCAGGTCCCTCCCCTGGCACGGTTCCTCCCTCAGACCGGGACTCCGACTTCTCACGTCCACCCCTCACGGGGCTGGGGGTGCACAGGGTGGGACGGAGCAGAGCCCTGGGAGGACGGGGCCGCTCCCGCCAGGTGGGGAGTGGGGCGAGCACCCCGGTCGCCAGCCAGTGGTGCTGCATGGGGGCCCCTCCCCCATCTCCTCTGCCTCCCTCCCTTCCTCCTGGTGGTTTTTTGTGTTAGTTGTGCAGTTTTTATTTTATTCCCTTTCCCCCTTTTTCACAGAGAAATAAATGTCTAGATATTAAAAAAAAAGAAGCGTTTTGTTGCTTTAGGTAGATATATCTCTAAGTATTTTATTATTTTCGTTGCAACAGTGAATGGAATAGTTTCCTTAATTTCTCTATTTTCTCATTATTAGTATATAGGAATTCAAGGAATTTCTGTGTGTTGATTTTATATCCTACAACATTACTGTATTCATTGATTAGCTCTAGTAGTTTTCTGGTAGAGTCTTTAGGGTTTTCTGAGTAGAGGATCATGTCATTGGCAAACAATGAGGGTTTTACCTCTTTTCCAGTTTGGATTCATTTTATGTATTTTTCTGCTCTGATTGTTGTGCCCAAAACTTCCAGAACTATGTTGAACAGTAGTGGTAAGAGTGGCCACCATTGTCTTGTTCCTGACTTTAGTGGAAATGCTTTCAATCTTTCACCATTGAGGATAATGTTTGCTGTGGGTTTGTCATATTAGCATAGGCTTCATGAAGATCAAGTCTAATGAAGCCTCCCACAAGAATACTGAAAAGCCCACAAGCATGACAAAATTAGAGCCTCTTTAGCTTACTACTCCCATACCAGAAATAATATATAAGAAACTGAGCGATTAGGTACCAAAATACTCACCAAAATACTGGGATATTTTTAGTATCACGTAGATTTAAAACCCTAGGAATTAAGAACAGCATTGTAAACCATACGAGGTTTCTTCCTGTCAGTTCAATTCAGTTCAGTTAAGTTGCTCAGTCATGTCATATCACAAGTAAGACCAGTTAATATGTAATTTTTAATATTTTAAATGTTAAGATGACATATACTGCCTGTTAACTTGTGGTGTTTTGTCTGATCATACATTGCCCTTGTTTGAAATGTTTTACACAGGCATTCATGAATGGGATTTTGCATAGGGAAGTGGAGAAGGAAATGGCAATCCACTCCAGTGTTCTTGCCTGCAGAATCCAAGCGAAGGGGGAGACTGGTGGGCTTCGGTCTATGGGGTCACACAGAGTGGGACACGACTGAAGTGACTTAGCAGCAGCAGCAGCAGTGGGTTTGTTGTATATAGCTTTTATTATGTTGAGGTATGTTCCTTCTATTCCCATCTTCTGGAGGGTTTTTATCATAAATCCATGCTGAATTTTGTCAAAGGCTTTCTCTGCATCTATTGAGATATTCATTTTTTTTCAGTTTGTTAATGTGCTGTATTACATTGATTGATATACTGATATTGAAGAATCATTGCATTCCTGGGATAAAGCCCACTTGGTCATCATGTATGATCTTCCTAATGTGTTGTTGGATTCTGATTGTCAGGATTTTGTGAAGGAATTTTGCATCTATGTTCATCAGTGATATTGGGCTGTAGTTTTCTGTTTTTGTGAGATCTTTGACAGGTTTTGTGATTAGGGTGATGGTGGCCTCGTGGAATGAGTTTGGAAGTTTCCCTTCCTCAGCAATTTTCTGGAATAGTTTGAGTAGAATAGATGTTACCTTTTCTCTAAATTTTTGGTAGAATTCAGCTGTTATGCTTTCTGGCCCTAGGCTTTTGTTTGCTGGGAGATTTCTGATTACAGCTTCGATTTCCGTGCTTGTGATGGGTCTGTTAAGATTTTGTATGTCTTCCTGGTTCAGTTTTGAAAAGTTGTATTTTTCTAAGAATTTGTCCATTTCTTCCAAGTTGTCAATTTTATGGCCATGTAATTTCTGATAGCAGTCTCTTATGATCCTTTATATTTCTGTGTTGTCTATTGTGGTCTCTCCTTTTTCTTTTCTGGTTTTATTGATTTGGATTTTCTCCCTTTGTTTCGTGATGAGTCTGGCTAGTGGTTTGTAAATTTTATTTACCCTCTCAAAGAGCCAGCTTTTGGTTTTGCTGATTTTTGCTATGGTCTCTTTTATTTCTTTTGCATTTATTTCTGCTTAGTTTTAAGATTTCTTTCCTTCTGCTAACCCTGGGGTTCTTCATTTCTTCCTTTTCTAGTTTCTTTAGATGTAGCGTTAGGTTATTTAGTTGACTATTTTCTTGTTTCTTGAGGTACGCCTATATTTCTATGAACTTTCCCCTTAGCATGGCTTTCACAGTGTTCCATAAGATTTGGTTTGTTGTGTTTCCATTTTCATTCATTTCTATGCACATTTTGATTTCTTTTTTGATTTCTTCTATGATTTGTTGGCTATTCAGCAGCGTGTTGTTCAGCCTCTGTATGCTGGCATTTTTAATAGTTTTTCTCCTGTAGTTGAGATCAAATCTTTCTGCACTGTGGGCAGAAAAGATGCTTGAAAATTTTCAATTTTTTTTTTTTTTTTTGTATTTACCAAGTCAAAATTTATGGCCCAGGATGTGATCTATCCTGGAAAAGGTTTTGTGTGCACTTTAGAAAAAGGAGACATTCTTTGTTTTGCCGTGAAATGCCCTATAGATATCTATTAGATCTATCTGGTCTATTGTATCATTTAAAGTTTGTGTTTCGTTGTTAATTTTCTGTTTAGTTGATCTATACATAGGTGTGAGTGGGGTATTAAAGTCTTCCACTATTATTGCGCTGTTGTTAATTTAGCCTTTCATACTTGTTAGTAACTGTCTTACATATTGCGGTGCTCCTATGTTGGGTGCATATGTTTATAATTGCTATATCTTCTTCTTGGATTGATCCTTTGATCAATATGTAGTTTCCTTCTTTGTCTCTTTTCACATCCTTTGTTTTAAAGTCTATTTTATCTGATATGAATATTGCTACTCCTGCTTTCTTTTGGTCTCTATTTGCATGAAATATCTTTTTCCAGCACTTCACTTTCAGTTTGTATGTGTCCCTTGTTTTGAGGTGGGTCTTTTGCAGACAACATGATAAGGGTCTCGTTTTTGTATCTATTCAGCCAGTCTTTGCCTTTTGTTTGGGACATTCAACCCATTTACATTTAAGGTAAATATTGATAGGTATGATCCCATTGCCATTTTCTTTACTGTTTGGGTTCAAGTTTACATACCTTTTCTGTGTTTCCTGTCAAGAGAAGATCCTTTAGCATTTATTGGAGAGCTGGTTTGGTGATGCTGAATTCTCTCAGCTTTTGCTTGTTTGTAAGGTTTTTGATTTCTCCTTCATATTTGAATGAAATCCATGCTGGGTACAATCATCTGGGCTGTAGGTTACTTTCTTTCATCACTTTAAGTATGTCGTGTCATTGCCTCCTGGCCTGAAGAGTTTTTGGTAAAAGATCACTTGTTATCTTTCTGGGAATCTCCATGTGTTTTATTTGTTGGTTTTCCCTTGCGCCTTTTAATATTTGTTCGTTGTGTTTGATTTTTGTTAGTTTGATTCATGTTTGCCTTGGAGAATTTGGCCTTGGGTTTATCCTGTTAGGGACTCTCTGTGTTTCTTGGACTTGATTATTTCCTTCCCCATTTTAGGGAAGTTTTCAACTCTTATCTCCTCAAGTATTGTCTCATGGTCTTTCTTTTTGTCTTTTCTTCTGGGACTTCTATGATTAGAATGTTGGGGCATTTAACATTGTCCCAGAGGTCTCAGAGATTGTCTTCATTTCACTGAATTCATTTTTCTTTTTTCCTCTCTGTTTCATTTATTTCTACAATTCTATCTTCTACCTCACTTATCCTATCTTCTCTCTCCATTATTCTACTATTGGTTCCCTCCAGAGTGTTTCGGATTTCATCTATTGCATTATTCATTATATAGTCACTCTTTTTTATTTCCTCTAGATCCTTATTAAATGTTTTTTGCATCTTCTCGATAATTATCTAGAGGTTATTTTTCTGTAATTCCAGTTTGTTATCAAGATTTTGAATCATTTTCATTGTCAATATTCATAATTATTTATCAGGTAGATTCCCTAAAACTTACTCTTTTTTTTTTTTTGGCTGGGCCTTTGTACTGTTCCTTTACTTGCTGAGTATTTCTCTACCTCTTCATCTTGCTTATATTGTTCTGTTTGTGGTGGCCTTTCAGTCTTCTGGCAGCTTGTGGAATTTTCTTTATTGTGCAGTTTCAATGCTGTGTGTGGCCTTGGATGGGTGGCTTTTTAAGTTTCCCTAGTTAGTGAAGCTTGTGTCGGTGTTCTGGTGGGTGGAGCTGGATTTCTTCTTTCTGGAGTGCAATGAAGTGTCCAGTAATGAGTTTTGAGTTATCAGTGGGTTTGGAGTGGCTTTGGGAAGCCTGTATATCGAAGCTCAGTGCTGTTCTCCTGTGTTGCTGGAGAATTTGTGTGGAAAGTCTTTCTCTGAAACTTGTTGACCCTTTGGTGTTGCCTGCTTTCAGTGTAGGTATGGAAGCATTTGATGAGCTCCTTCAATTAATGTTCCCTAGAAAATCAGTTCTCTGGTGTTCTCAGGATTTGGACTTAAGCCTCTGGCTCTGGTTTTCAGTCTTATTTTTGCAGTAGGCTCAAGACTTCTCCATCTGTCTCTTCCTACGCAGTTCCTTCTGTTTAAGCTTCTTCTGTTCGCTGGTCTCTTCAGTGTCTAATTCCCTTCCTGACACAAGGCGGCAGTGGTAGACAATTTTTTTAGGCACACCTGTTCAGTCGTGCTGTGGGGAGGGAGGTAAGCTGCAGACAAATACCAGTGGCATCTGTGGGGAGTGCTTGCAATGTCTCAGCCACACTGGGTTTACCCCTGCTCACGGCATGTGTGCTGTCCCAGTCTACACTGCACAGGCTCTAGATTGCTCTGCTGGGAACAATCCGAGGCTGTCGCTGGGTTGGATGTACATCCATGGTCTAAGCCACTCAGCTTCTGATTTTCGGGTACTCCACAAAGGTTTAGACTCAGTTGGGCCTGAATTTTTTGCCCTTCCTGGTCTGAGCAGCTCAGGTGAGCAGGTGTTTGACCAGCAGAGTCACTGTGACTTATTCCCTCCCCAATCCCTGCTCCTCGGTTTTCTGGGCGTACCACCAGCACACCCTCTCAGGCTGATATTGACTGGCCAGAACCCAAGAAATCTTGGTTAGCAACAAGGCCTGCTTGAAGCTTGGTATCAGATGCCTCTCTGGTGCCACGATTGCCTGCTTCCTGCTCTGGCTGTCCTCCCCTGCCGTCTTAGCTGGGGATGGTGGATGGGCTGACCACAGCTGGCTAGCACTGTTCAGTCCTTTGTTCTCTGAGTGGCCCTGGAAATGTCTTAGCTTGGGGGTTTTCGCCATTTCACGAGGTAACTATCACACAGTCTGCTTATCTATCTTAAGTTAGTTCCCTCAGATTGCCCTCAGGGCATTCAGGCCCGGTCCTTACTCTAAGGGATGCAGCCCGCGCCTCCCTGCCCAGTCCCAGCTTTCTAGGGGGGGTGTGGGCGGCTGCACTGCTTCTCCCATGGAGCTACTACTGGGCACGTAGTCTGTAGATTTTAATTATTTATTTATTGTTTCTTCTGGTTATGTTGCCCTCTCAGGTTCCAAGGGTTGCCACAGATTCACCAGTGAGTGTTTCCAGTGTCTGGAAACTTCTCTCTTTTTTTAAACCTCCCTTTCCGGGACAAATCTCCATCCCTCCCTCTTTTCTCTCACTTTTTATCTTTTATGTTATTTCCTACCTCCTTTTGAAGACAATGTCTTGCTTTTATGAGTGCCTGATGTCCTCTGCCAGCCTTCAGAATTTGTTTTGTGGAATTTACTCAACATTCAAATATTCTTTTGATGAATTTGTGGGGGAGAAAGTTGTCTCCCCGTGCTATTCCTCCTCCATCTTCCTGTCTCTTCCTTCACACTAATACTTAAAATTTATTCAATTCAAAGATTTGTTTCTTTTAGAGCCTACAGTTCCCATATTTTCTTTAAAAATGCATTATACCATCTTCTATTAACCACCTTAGTTGATATTTGTTATTACTTTCATTAAATATATGTTAGAGTGTCACCTTGCTTATTTAACTTATATGCAGAGTACATCATGAGGAACGCTGGGCTGGAAGAAGCATAAGCTGGAATCAAGATTGCCGGGAGAAATATCAATAATCTCAGATATGCAGATGACACTACCCTTATGGCAGAAAGTGAAGAGGAACTCAAAAGCCTCTTGATGAAAGTGAAAGAGGAGAGTGAAAAGGTTGGCTTGAAGCTCAACATTCAGAAAACAAAGATCATGGCATCTGTTCCCATCACTTCATGGGAAATAGATGGAAAAACAGTGGAAACAGTTTCAGACTTTATTTTTTGGGGCTCCAAAATTTCTGCAGATGCTGATTGCAACCATGAAATTAAAAGACGTTTGCTTCTTGGAAGGAAAATTATGACCAACCTTGATAGTATATTAAAAAGCAGAGACATTACTTTGCCAATCAAGGTCCGTCTAGTCAAGACAATGGTTTTTCCCGTGGTCATGTATGGATGTGAGAGTTGGACTGTGAAGAAAGCTGATCGCCGAAGAATCGATGCTTTTGAACTGTGGTGTTGGAGAAGACTCTTGAGAGTCCCTTGTACCTCAAGGAGATCCAACCAGTCCATTCTAGAGGAGATCAATTCTGGATGTTCATTGGAGGGACTGATGCTAAAGCTAAAGCTGCAATACTTTGGCCACCTCATATGACGACTTGACTCACTGGAAAAGACTGATGCTGGGAAAGTTTGGGGGCGGGAGGAGAAGGGGACGACGGAGAATGAGATGTCTGGATGGCATCACCGACTCTGTGGACATGAGTTTGAGTGAACTCCGGGAGTTGGTGATGGACAGGGAGGCCTGGCGTGCTGTGATTCATGGGGTCGTGGAGAGTAGGACACGACTGAGCAACTGAACTGAACTGAACTGAACTGAGAGTGATTTGAAGAAGCAACTCTAGAGACATTGAGTGTCGTTGCTCAGTCAACAAGTTGTCTTCAACTCTTTTGTGACACATGTGCAACAGGCCTCTCTATCGTTCACTATCTCCCAGAGTTTGTTCAAATGCATGCCCATTGTATTTCAGATATGGTCCTACCATATCATCCTCTATTACTCCCTTCTTTTCCTGTCACCAATCTTTAAAAGCATCATGGACATTTACAGTGAATTGACACTTTGCATGAGCTGGCCAAAACTGAATTTTCAACTTCATCATTAGTCGTTCGATTGAATACGTAGGGTTGATTTCCTTTAGGATCAATTGGCTTAATATCCTTGCAATTCAAGGGATCCTTAAGAGTCTTTATTTTTTGGAGATTCAAAATCACTACAGATGGTGATTGCAGCCATCAAATTAAAAGATGCTTTCTCCTTGGAAGGAAAGTTATAACCAACAAAGATAGCATAATAAAAAGGAGGGACATTCGTTTGCCAACAAAGGTCCATCTAGTCAAGGCTATGGTTTATACAGTGGTCATGTATGAATGGGAACGTTGGACTGTAAGAAAAGCTTAGCGCCGAAAAATTGATGCTTTTAAACTGTGGTTTTGGAGAAGACTCTTGAGAGCCCCTTGGACTTCTAGGAGATCCAACCAGTCCATCCTAAAGGAGATGAGCCCTGGGTATGCGTTGGAATGTAACACCGTAAAGCTGAAACTCCAATAGTTTGGACACCTGATGCGAAGAGCTGACTCATTGGAAAAGACCGTGATGCTGGGTAAGATTGAGGGCAGGAGGAGAAGGGGATGGTAGAGGATGAGATGCTTGGATGGCATTGCTAATCAATGGACATGAGTTGGGGTGGTCTCTGGGAGATGGTGTTGGAAAGGGAGGCCTGCCATGTTGATGGGGTCACAAAGAGTTGGACATGACTGAGCGACTGAACTGAAATGAAGCGTCTTCGGCAGCAGCACAGTTGAAAGTCATCGAATCTTCTTCTCTCAGTCTTCTTTATATTCCAGCTCCCACATCTTCACATGACTACTGGATAAACAACAGGGACTTGTGAAGTGGAGGCCTTTGTTACCAAGGTGAATGTCTCTTCTCAATACAATGTCTAGGTTTGCAATAGAGTTTTCTCCAAGAAGAAATTGCCTTTTACCTGATGACAGCCCTTCACCAAAGTTGAAAGAATGTGGTACACTAGAAAAGGGAAAGGCAAACCACTTCAGGATTCTTGCCTTGAAAACCACATGAAGACCATGAAAACAAAAAGATAGGACATTGGAAGATGAACCCTTGGTAGGTTCACAATATGCTTCTAGAGATCCGTGGAGAAATACCTCCAGAAATAATGAAGCAATTGAGCCAAAGCAAAATCAACAACCAGTTGGAATGGGACGGTGATGGAATCAGGGTTTCATGCTGTAAAGGGCAATATAGCATAGGAACCTGGAATGTTAGGTCCTTGAATCAAGGCAAATTGGAAGTGGCCACACAGGAGATGGCAAGAGTGAACATTGACATTCTAGGAATCAGTGAACTAAGGTGGACTGGAATGGGAGAATTTAACTTACATGACCATTATATCTGTAACTGTGGCAAGAATCCATTTGAAGAAGTGGAGTAGCCATCATACGCAACAAAAGAGTCCAAAATGCAGTACTTGGGTACAATCTCAAAAATGACAGAATGATCTCTGTTCTTTTCCAAGGCAAATGATTCAATAAACGGTAATCCAAAACTTTACTCTGATCAGCAACGTGGAAGAAGCTGAAGTTGAAAGTTTTTTAAAGACCTATAAGACTTTCTAAACTAACATTCAAAAAAGATGTCCTTTTCATTATAGGGGACTGGAAGGCAGAAGTAGGAAGTCAAGAAGCACCTAGAGTACCAGTCAAATTGACCTTGGAGTACAAAATGAAGCACGGCAAAGTCTAATAGTGTTCTGCCAAGAGATAACACTGGTCATGAAAACACCCTTTTCCAGCAACACAAGAGAAGACTCTACACATGGACATCATCAGATGGTAGACACTGAAATCAGATTGATTATCCTCTTTGTAGCCAAATTAGAGAAGCTCTATACAGTCAGCAAAAACAGGACAGGAAGCTGACTATGGCTCAGATCATCAGCTCCTTATTGTCAAATTCAGACAGAAGTTGACGAAAGTGGAGGAAACCACTAGACCATTCAGATATGACCTAAATCAAATCCCTTATAACTATACACTGGAAGTGCAAAATACATGTAAGGGACTAGATTCGATTGACAGAGTGCCTGATGATCTATGGATGGAGGTACCTTCCATTGACAGGAAACAGGGATCATGACCATCCCCAGGTAAAGAAATGTGAAAAATGAATGACTGACTGAGGAGGCCTTACAAATAGCTTTAAAAAAAATGGAAACAAAAAGTAAAGGAAAAAATGAAAGATATATCCATTTGAATGCCGATTTCTAAAGAAAAGTAAGGAGAGAAAGGAAAGCCTTCCTCAGGGATCAGTGCAAAAAAAAGAATAGAAACAATAGAATGGAAAAGACTAGAGATCTCTTCAAGAACATTGGCGATCCCAAGAGAACATCTCATGCAATGATGGGCTCAATAAAGCACAGAAACGGTAGGGATCTAACCGAAGAAGAAACTATTAAGAAGAGGTCGTAAGAATACACAGAAGAACTGTACAAAAAAGATCTTCACAACGCAGATAATCACGATGGTGTGATCACTCACCTACAGCCAGACATGTTGGAATGTGAAGTCAAGGGGGCCTTAGTCAACTGAGCTAGTGTAGGTGTTGGAATTTCAGTTGAGCTTTTTCAAATCCTGAAAGATGATGTTTTAGAAGTGCTGCACTCAATATGCCAGCTAAATTGGAAAATTCCACAGTTGCCACAGGACTCGAAAAGGCCAATATTCTTTTCAACCCCAAAGAAAGGCAATGCCATAGAATGTGCAAACTACCCCACAATTGCACTCATCTCATGTGCTAGTAAAATAATGCTTTTTATTCTCCAAGCCCAGCTTCAGTGATACGTGAACTATGAAATTCCAGATGTTCAAGCTGGTTTTAAAAACGGCAGAGGAACGGGAGATCAAATTGCCAACATCCAATGGATCATTGAGAAAGGATGTTCAGTTCATTTCAGTCCCTCAGTCATGTCCTACTCTTTGCGACCCCATGAATCACAGCACACCAGGCCTCCCTGTCCATCACCAACTCCCGGAGTTCACTCAAACTCATGGCTATCGAGTCGATGATGCCATCCAGCCATCTCTTTCTCTGTCATCCCTATCTTCTCCCACCCCCAATCCCTCCCAGCATCAGACTCTTTTAAAGTGAAACAACTCATCGCATGGGGTGGCCAAAGTATTGCAGTTTCAGCTTTAGCATCAGTCCTTCCAATGAACACCCAGGATTGATCTCCATTAGAATGGACTGGTTGGATCTCTTTGCAGTCCAAGGGACTCTCAAGAGTCTTCTCCAGCACCACAGTTCAAAAGCATCAATTCTTCGGCGATCAGCTTTCTTCACAGTCCAATACTCTCATCCATACATGACCAGGGGAAAACTCTAGCCTTAACTAGATGGACCTTGGTTGGCAAAGTAATGTCTCTGCTTTTTAATATGCCATCTAGGTTGGTCATAACTTTCCTTCCGAGGAGTAAGCGTCTTCTAATTTCCTGCCTCCAATCAGCATTTGCAGTGATTTTGGAGCTCCCCAAAAATAAAGTCTGACACTGTTTCCACTGTTTCCCCATCTATTTCCCATGAAGTGATGGGACCAGAATCCATGGTCTTAGTTTTCTGAATGTTGGCTCAAAGCCAACTTTTTCACTCTCCTCTTTCACTCTCATCAGAGCCTTTTTAGTCACCCTTTGATTTCTGCCATAAGAATGATGTCATCTTCATATCTGAGGTCACTGATATTTCTCGAGGCAATCTTGATTCCAGCCTCTGCTTCTTCCAGCCAACGTTCCCCATGATATACTCTGCATAGAAGTTAAATAAACAGTGTGACAATATACAACCTTGACGTACTCCTTTTCCTATTTGGAACCTGTCTGTTGTTCCATGTCCAGTTTTAACTGTTGCTACCTGACCTGCATACAGGTTTCTCAAGAGGCAGGGCAGGTGGTCTGAAAGGTCCCACCTCTTTCAAAAATTTCCAGATTTTATTGTGATCCACACAGTCAAAGGATTTGGCATAGTCAATGAAACAGAAATAGATGTTTCTCTACAACTCTCTTGCTTTTTCCATGATCCAGAGGATGTTGGCAATTTGATCTCTGGTTACTCCGCCTTTTTTAAAACCAGCTTGAACATCTGGAAGTTCATGGTTCACGTATTGCTGAAGTCTGGCTTGGAGTATTTTGAGCATGACTTTACTAGTGTGTGAGATAAGTGAAGTTGTGCGGTCGTTTAAATCATTCTTTGACATTGCCTTTCATTGGGATTGGAATGAAGACTGACCTTTACCAGTCCTGCGGCCACTGCTAAGTTTTCCAAATTTGCTGGCATATTGAGTGCAGCCCTTTCACAGCATCATCTTTCAGAATTTGAAATAGATCAACTGGAATTCTGTCACCTCCACTAGCTTTGTTCGTAGTGATGCTTTCTAAGGCCCACTTGACTTCGTATTCATTTAACTTCACTTTCCAAGATGTCTGGCTCTAGGTCTTTGATCACACCATCATGATTATCTTGGCTGTGAAGATCTGTTTTGTACAGTTCTTCTGTGTATTCTTGCCAGCTTTTCTTAATATCTGCTGTTTCTCTTAGGTCCATATCATTTCTGTCGTTTATCGAGGTCATCTTTTCATGAAATGTTCCCTTGGTATCTCTAACTTTCTTGAAGAGATTTCTTGTCTTTCCCATTCTGTTGTTTTCCTCTATTTCTTTGCATTGATTGCTGAGCAAGGCTTCCTTATCTCTCCTTGATATTCTTTGGAACTCTGCGTGCAGATGCTTATACCTTTTTTTTTTTTTTCTCCTTTGTTTTTCGCTTCTTTTCTTTTCATAGCTATTTGTAAGGCCTCCCCAGACAGCCATTTTCCTTTTTTTTCATTTCTTTTCCGTGGGGATGGCCTTGGTCCCTGTCTCCTGTACAATGTCATGAACTTTCGTCAATTGTTCATCAGGCATTCTATCTATCAGATATAATCCCTTAAATCTATTTCTCATTTCCACAGTATAATCATAAGGGATTTGATTTAGGTCATATCTGAAAGGTTTAGTGGTTTTCCCTACTTTCTTAAATTTAAGTCTGGATTTGGCAATAATGAGTTTATGATCTGGGTCACAGTCAGCTCCCGTCTTGTTTTTGCTAACTTTATAGAATTTCTCCATCTTTGGCTGCAAAGAATATAATCAACCTGATTTCAGTGTTGACCATCTGTTGATGTCCATATGTGGAGTCTTCTCTTCTGTTGCTGAAAGTGGTTGTTTGCTATGACCAGTGTGTTCTCTCTGCAAAATTCTATCAGTCTTTGCCCTGCTGCATTCCATGCTCCAAAGCCAATTTTGGCTGTTACTCCAGGTGATTTTTGAATTCCTACATTCTCATTCCAGTCCCCTATAATGAAAAGGACATCATCTTTAGGTGTTAATTCTAAATGGTCTTGTAGGTCTTCATAGAGCCATTCACTCTCTGCTTTTTAAGTGTTACTGGTTGGGGCATAGGCTTGGATTAATGTAATATTGAATGGTTTGTCTTGGAAATGAACAGAGATCATTCTGATCATTTGGCGATTGCATCCAAGTAAAACATTTTGGACTCTTTTGTTCTCCATGATAGCTACTCCATTTCTTCTAAGGGATTCCTGCCCACAGCAGTAGATATAACGGTCATCTGAGTTAAATTCACCCATTCCAGTCCATTTGAGTTCACTGATTCCTAGAAGGTCTACGTTCACTCCTGCCATCTCCTGTTTGACCACTTCCGATTTGTCCTGATTCATGGACCTAACATTCCAGGTTCGTATGCAATATTGCTCTTTGCAGCATCGGACCTTGCTTCCATCTCCAGTCCCATCCACAACTGGGTACTGGTTTTGCTTTGGCCCCATCCCTTCATTTTTTCCTGAAGTTATTTCACCACTGATCTCCAGTATCTTATTGGGTACCTGCCGACCTGGGGAGCTCCTCATTCAATATCCTATTTTTTTGTCTTTTAATACTGTTCTTGGGGTTCTCGATGCAAGTATACTGAAGTGGTTTGCCATTCCCTTCTCCAGTAGACCACATTCTGTCAGACCTCTCCAACATGACCCGCCCATCTTGGGTGGCCCCACACAGCATTTCTTAGTTTCACTGAGTTAGAGAATGCTGTGGTCCATATGATCAGATCTACTAACTTTCTATGATCACGATTTCAGTGTGTCTGCCCTCTGATGCCCTCTCTCAATATCTACCATCATATTTGGGTTTCTCTGACCTTGGTTGTGGGGTATCTCTTCACGGTTGCTCCAGCAAAGCACAGCCACTGCACCTTACCTTGGATGAGGGGTATCTCCTCACGGGTGACCCTCCTGGTCTTGAATGTGGAGTAGTTCCTCTCAGCCCTCCTATGCCCGCGCAGCCAGGGCTACTTGGACGTGGGGTAACTCCTTTCGCCTGTTGGCCCTGGCCTTGGGCATGGGGTAGGTCCTCTTGGCCGCCGCCGAGAATCACTTTTATTTCAGAAACCAAATAGATTTACTGATGTGATTTATCCGTATTGAAATTATTTAGGAATGAGGTTTTGCAGGCTTATGGTTTTGGTTGCTATTTAGGTAAGCAGCCTGTATTTTAAGTTGATGCTGAAGTAAAAGCTTGTTAAAAATTACCCTTCAATTTGTAGGAGACCAGTGACGTTGTGATGTCACAGCTACCCTTCACTTGCTAGGAGACCAGTGATTTTGTGATGTCACAGCTACCCTTCCACTGCTAGCAGAACAGTGCATTTTATAACCACTGTGATGGTCTAGGGAGTTTCCCCCTTAGGCGAGCCAAGCAGCATTTGAATTTGCTGTGTGTAAAATCAGAAAAATGAGAAAAGTATCTGAAGAAAGATTTTTCTGAGATGGCACATATTTCTTCAGAAATGTAAGATGTGACTCCTAACGATGAATCCACTGGTTCAGAAATCTCCATCAGACCTTTGTATGATTATACACTTGCTGGGGATTCAGTTTTGCGATCTCTTATTGAAGAATATGCTTTTCAGGCTTTGTCTGAGGAAGTTCTGATAAAAAGGCCTCGTTACACATTTTCTATCTCTGAAACAGGTGAGCTGAATGATTTTCTTTCACTCACTTTTCCACAAAAATTGTGGAATATAGTGGAAAGTGATCAATTTCAATCTATTTGGTGGGATGAGAGTGGCACTTGTATAGTGATGAACGAAGAACTTTTCAAGAAAGAATTCTTCGAAAGAAAGGCGCCTTTCAGAATAATTGAAACCAATAATATGAAAAGTTTAGTTCGACAGCTGAACCTTTATAGGGTTTAGTAAAAAGCGACAACCTGTTCAAAGATCTGCTTCACTATCTGACTTTCTGGAAGAAGAAAACAAATCTCTCTTTTGAGCAATGTATCCCCAAATTTTCACTTATTAGCAATATGTAAAATTAAATCATGTGACCTAGAAAGTATGTTACCATATGTAGGTAAAACGGAATTCAAATTTGAGATAGCAATTTGTTGAAAAAGCTTTATTTTTTGAAGCTGAGAACAGCTGGAGGATATAATATTTGATATTTAACAAACTTTCCAATCAACTTGAAACAAGATACGAGTCATGAAGTTACTTATGGTATTTACTATATATATACAACATATTTTTAGTTGAGGAGCACATTTGTTTCTAACATGTTAGTTGTTAAAACTACTCTGGAGGCGTTTGGTTTGATGGAATTTAATTGGTATCATTCAAGGAATTATTTTTTCTTTTCTAATTTTATTTATTGTAATTGGAGGCTAATTACTTTACATTATTGTATTGGTTTTGCCATACATAGACATGAATATACCCCAGGTGTACATGTGTCCCCATCTTGAATCCCCTTCCACCTCCCTCCCCATCGCATTTCTCTGGTTCATCCCAGTACACCAGCTCCACACATGCTATATCTTGCATCGAACCTGAACTTGTGATTCGTTGCACATATGATAATATACATGTTTCAATGCCATACTCCCAAATCATCCCACCCTAGCCCTTTCCCACAGAGTCCAAAAGACTGTTCTATACATCTGTGTCTCTCTTGCTGTCTCATTTACAGGGTTATCGTTATCACCATTCAAATTCCTTATACATGTGTTAGTATACTCTATTGGTCCTTTTCTTTCTGCCTTAAATCACTCTGTATAATAGGCTCCAGTTTCATCCACCTCATTGGAACTGATTCAAATAATTTTTAATGGCTGAGTAATACTCCATTGTATTTATGCACCACAGCTTTCTTATATATTCGTCTGCAGACGGACATGTAGGTTACCTCCATGTCCTGGCTGCGATAAACATTGGAGTACATGTGTCTCTATCAATTCTGGTTTCCTCGGTGTGTATGCCCAAGAGTGTGATTGCTGGGTCGTATGGCAGCTCTATTTGCAGTTTTTGAAAAAATCTCCACACTGTTCTCCATAGTGGTTGTGCTGTTTGCATTCCCACCAACAGTGTAAGAGGGCTCCCTTTTCTCCACACCTCTCCAGGAATTATTGCTTGTAGACTTTGGAATATAAGCCATTCTGACTGGCACAAAATAATACCTCATTTTGGTTTTGATTTGCATTTCTCTGATTATGAGTGACGTTGAGCGTCTTTTCGTGTGTTTGTTAGCCATCTGTATGAAGGAATAAACTTTTATAGTTTAGGTTGTTGTTGTTTTTTTTTTTTTTTTTAGTTTTTATGGCAGTTTTACCTTGGTTTAAAAAGAAACTAAATAATTGTTTCCTTTGACTTTAGTTACAGATCTACTATAATCCAAATTTCAAAAGAGGCTATCCTCAACTTTTAGTAACAATAGAACGAAGATTTGGGATTAACAATGTGTCTGCAATATCTTCATTAGTTCGAGATTGCAAGAAGAAGCATGTTAAAGAAAGTGTCAACGTAGATGATCATAACTCTGATTTTCTTCCTGAAACTAGTGGAGAGAGTACATTTTCAGCCACCACTTTAAGTGTGCCTTTCATACAAAAGCCTCACATCAGCCAGACAGTCGCTAATACAAGAGATCTAGCTCTGTGTGACTTACCTTCCCCATCATCAATATCAGTTAGCCAAACAGAACAGATTGTGGGAGATCAACCTGCTGTTTTAAATCCGTTGAGCATTTTTAAGTGGCACTCACATAGCAGCTACACTCAGGTAAATGGCCACGTTGAGGACTTGCCTACTACAACTACATCGACTTCTCAGAACCACATCGTATCTCCATTTCAGGGCAGTTATTCTAGGCTGATGGTGGAGTCTTCTAAGTTTCCAGATAGATATAGTGATATATCAGCCCATGACAGTCCTTTCCGTGACCTTCAAAAGAGAGGCAACTCATGGACCTCAGTGCCAAAGATCACTTATACATCTGCCTCCTCTCTTTCCAGTCAACCCATCAAGAATCATCGTTATGTGAAAACCATGCTAATTAAAACGGACCTATCAAATAAATGCCAGATTATGGAGCCTAATGAAGATTGAAATTTTTGTTGGGAGATGTCAACAAATACCTACAATTCTTGTATTTGAACAATAAAGTTGCATGTTCATCTTCATAGTTTCATTTTCTTTTTTCAGACAATGAAGAGAAAAATGAGGCTTAGTTTAATGTCTGGCTATTTTACTGCACTGTTTTATAAACTCTTCAGAAAAAGAAAATATTCATTATGCATCCTATGTCGATGACACCTGATCTAATATTTGTAAGCAAGAAAACGAGAACAAAAGGAAAAGAGGTAACAGATGTAATGTGATTTCTGCAATCACCCCTGCTGAAATGAACGGGTGTCTACATTAGGTGTATGTGGCTGAAGGAAGAGATACAAATAAAATAAAATTTAAAAAAAAAATGGAAATGCATAGTATGTACCTTAGTGCATTCACAGTTACGTTATATTCTATTAGATACTGGTAGATTCTTAAAAGGGTAGACAGCAGGTTATCTTCAGTATAGAAATTCATTATGTACTTGAAAATATAAAATCATGATCATCAAAATCATGATCACCACTGTACTGTCACTGTGACACCAAAGATAACATGACATAATCAGTGACTGGCCCATGGTCAGCACAAGATATGAATTTTACAAGTGATAATGTATAGGGACATTTTTGTTCTACTGTCCTTAAGTGAAAGAGACAGTGAAGTAGCTCAGTTGTGTCCGACGCTTTGCGACCCCTGTGGACTGTAGCCTACCATGCTCCTCCATCCATGGGATTCTCCAAGCAAGGATACTGGAGTGGGTTGCCATTTCCTTCTGCAGGGGTCTTCCCGACCCAGGGATTGAACCCGGGTCTCCCAAATTGCAGGCAGACTTTTTAATGTCTGAGCCACCAGGGAAGATGCTGTCCTTAAGGCACGCCTTTATTTGCTGACACCATGATTCCACCCTATATTTCCTAATGCATGTTTAGATGTTGCTTATCAGTTCCCACAGAGACAG